>NC_079391.1:24330584-25530584 GCF_029220125.1 Pseudoliparis swirei | reverse complement strand
CCTGGCCGCTTGGTGTATTTTTACAAGAGATGTTTATCCTCGAAATGCCGGTTGAGCTGTAATTTTGGGCTGTCCATCCGTCTCTGTGTCTGTCTGTTCCTTTCTGGGGGAGGAAGGAGGTTGTGGCTGCTGACCACTAGCACAGACTAGGGGCCGAGCTGCTTGCACAGCTTCTCGTCTGTCTGATTGGAGCGACTCTCGTACATCACCTCTGACGTGGTCAGGACTCTGACGGCTTCTGAAGAACAACAGCTACTAGTTTACTATTTAAATTGAATGTGTGCTTCAAGGGATGCAGTTTTTAAAAGATGTATTTTAGTCCAATAACATACAGTTAAGCCGTTAGTCACGGAGCATGAGTCACCTGCAGTGACTTCAAACTACTTATGTACTCCAGCAGAATATGCTCCCTTTGAGATGCTGGTCTATGTCCCCAATCAGTCCATTTCCCCATGTTGGTTTTGTTGCCTTTTCTGATTACCTTCGCATTGAAAATGCGGAAGGTTATGTTTTGATCGCCGTGTATTTATTTATTTAAGGTAAGATATATACTTTATTAATCCCCAAGGGGAAAATAGTTCTCTGCATTTAACCCATCCTTAGTTAGTAAGGAGCAGTGGGCTGCAGTGATGCGCCCGGGAAACAACTGGGGGTTCAGTGCCTTGCTCAAGGACACTTCGACTTGCAACTAATGGGGAGAGCCGGGAATCGAACCGACAACCTTGGGGTTGCAGGACGACCCCCTTACCCCACTGAGCTACAGCCGCCCCTCTCAAAAAAAAAAGTTCTCCTTCGAGCCGGATTTGAACCAGCGACCTAAGGATCTCAGCCTGTTACCTCTACAGTCCTCCGCTCTACCAACTGAGCTATCGAAGGGAACTATTTATTTGTTTGTATGCGTGTTACTTGCATAACACAAAAAGTATTAAACCGAATCGCATGAAATTTGGTGGGATGATTGGTTCTTATCCGGGGACCATTTGATTAGATTTTGGGATCGAGCGGGTCAAAGGTCAAGGTCAATGTCATGAAAAGGTCAATATCTTCTTCAATCGCATGACATTTGGTGGGATGATTGGTTATTATCCGGGACCATTTGATTCGATTTTGGGATCAATCGGGTCAAAGGTCAAGGTCATGAAAAGGTCAACATCTTCTTTTTACCATAGCACGGTCAATTTTTATCCAAAATACCAAAATGTTCATAATTCAATGCCCAATCTTGTGATATGCGAAGGTATGCGCTCTACCGAGTGCCCATTCTAGTTATAATTGTTTTTATATTGGACGAAAAGATGACCTACACACATGGGAACTCCCATTTGAGTTTATTAGTATCACCAACGTATTAGTCCATCCATTGAGTCGTTTTATAAACCACTTTTAGGTATTGGGGTTGTTGTCATACAACAGTTTCTCTCATGGCTCAAACACACTACAGGCACGGTTAAAAATATTTACATACATTCTTCCAATTACATTCAGTTTCCAATTCATCTCAATGATGTTGTCTGCTTGATTCATTGCATGTTTCCTCACAACTCCTTCAGGTGCTGTTACCTCCCAGTCTTTATCAGCAAAAGCACCACAATAAATGCCATCCCAGTGCCACTGAAGTGCAAATCTGTGTTTTAATCCAGATATAGTCGGAAAAGATGTGTTTTCAGTCTCAGGCGGAAGATGTAGAGACTTTCTGCTGTCCTGATGTCAGTGGGGAGCTCATTCCACCACTCAATCATACAATGATCCCTTGTTTGTTTTTCAAAATGGAGCGATAGCATTAGGGTCGATAGCCCCATTATATAATGGATCATGGAACATTTGGACAGTGCTTATCAAATTATTGAAATCAGGTCCTATTTGAGCCAAGGTGTCAGTAGCAATCATATCAGGACAGCAGAAAGTCTCTACATCTTCCGCCGGAGACTGAAAACACACCTTTTCCGACTATATCTGGATTAAAACACAGATTTGCACTTCAGTGGCACTTAAATAGCACTTACTTATGGTACTTTTGTAGTTCGACTATGTTGAGGAAATGTTACTTCCTGTATTCTTGTTGTTCTTAGTTTATACTCTAGGTTGAAATGCACTTATTGTAAGTCGCTTTGGATGAAAGCGTCTGCTAAATGACATGTAATGTAATGTAATGTAATGAGTCTGTCTAAAGTGGACAAAAATAAATAAATAAGAGCAATTGGAAGTGGCAATTAATCCCTGTCCCTGTGCCATAACAGCTCATATTTGGACCTGCACTCTGTCTCGTCCCCCCAAGAAGCCAGTGGGCCTGAGTGGGCCCTGCAAGAGGAGTGTGGCATAAAGAGGTATCTGTGGTAAATGGGACAAGTTGTTGGTCCAGCACTGATGCCGAGCCAACAGACCGTGGGCCATGTTTTGAGTGAGATGGGTTTGGGGTGGAGGTGGATGCGAATGCGGATGTGGAGGGCAGACAGGAGGGACATTGGCAAGCGGTACACCCCAGATGGATAAAGATGAGCGCTGCCAGTTGTCGTGTTGTGTCGTGCCCTGGAAAACACAGAACCGCAAGTCTGGGGCCACTGGCCGGACCTCATTATCCCATCAGCTCTGAAGTGACTCACTGAAGCAGACTTTCTCTTGCTGCTGTCACCGGCCTCAGTCTCCCTCTGTGAGCCTGACCCACTGTTGTAACTGATGCATCATCCTCTCGCTTCCATAGACTCACAAAGTGTCCCATATCATGGTCAATTGTGGACAGAGCTGAAAGAAAGCTGTCCAGAACGTATATGATGTTGTCAATAATAAGCATCTTTGACAAAATATAGATGTGCCAAATAGCAGTAAGGGTGACTCAAGGCAAACCAGATTTTAAATATAAATTTCCTAAAAGTAAGAAACTAACCGAGCTCAAGAAACTCTTGTCACCTTTTCATGCATTTTAGTGTATCCTCGTCATTTACTCGGAATGTCACTGAGCGATTGGATGTCAATTTGATTGATGTGTTTCTTGTTGGACATTTACACGCCTTAAAGATCCCTTCGGAGTTTAAACAAACCCAGTTTTGTTTACGGACATTTTTTCTCACAAAACTAATACAACATACTTTGTATATGTTCTGAAGGTCTAACAAAGAGTTTGTATACATTTCTCACCTCATACAACATTTGCACTTCAGGGGGGATTTCTGTAGGCCTACATTGTCGACATGCAGTTTTGATTTGTCTTCTTCTGTGATCTTACTTGATCCCCTTTTTTAAATTTAAACTAATACAAATATGTAAATATAATTAAGTAAATGTAGCTTACTTGTCCAGTTCAGACAATGCTATCTGTACTGAATGTTGGTACAAAATCCCTCTTGGAGCCTCACCAGTCTTTTTACATTTGTGGTCTCTCTTTCTTCTTCTGCCACATCCTTGAGCTGCTCTGCTGCTCTAAACTCCTGTGCAACTAAACACCTCCATACCAAACAAGGGGAGATATTGTGCTACCACTTCCCGTGCTGCCGGCCAATGCATTTCACAAACAGCGCTGTCAGGAGCACGGCTTGTAAACTCACGATGGGTGAAGATCTGGTATTTTATCACTACGATAGCATTACAGCGAATACTTCTGTATTTCATTTGACAGGGTAAACATTCATGAAACAGCGGTGAAATGTCTACAAGATTTTAAATAACAAGTCTTGTATTTCTTAAATAAAACATTGCGCCGCTTGAACATTTCACATGGCAACTTTATGTAGCTGGTAGAAACTATATTTATTCAGGCGGTTCTTAACCACTATTGTCTACGAAAGGTAACCAGGATGTTCAGGGATGTCACTAAGGGAGTCAGGTGACTTAATGTAAAGAGGGGATGGATGGGTCAAACGAACACAGGACCCAGGAGACCGCTGAGGACTCTGCTGTGTCCCGTGTGAAACCAAGCGTCAACGTTGTGTTATTCTACCTTACCTCGGTTAAATAACTTATATACTTAACTAACATCACTTACATACATTACATAACAAGCATAGTTTTTTTACGTGAGAAATGTACATATTTTAACCCAAACCACGATCTTAGTAGTTTTGTTGCATGGACAATAAATGAGTATATCATAGATAGATAGATACTTTAATCATTCACAGGGGGACATTTCTTTGTAGTAGCAACAAACAACACCTTCAATATATACAATACAAAAGTACAAAAGAATAAAGTGTATAAAGTGAAAGCAGTGCGAGGGTTATTTGTGTTTATTAAATTGGAGTAGGATCTGGCTAGATGTGATTTATAATAAAGTCTTATTGGAGTGGTCAGGATTGTTCTCCTGGATCAGGATTGTTCTCCTGGATCAGGAATGTTCTCCTGGATCAGAAATGTTCTCCTGTATCTGTCCTTGTGAAGTAGAGCTGAAGCAGTCTGTTGGAGAAAGTGCTCCGCTGTCCCTGCAGTAGGTGGGGAAGAGGGTGGTCTGGGTTATGCATTATGGACAATAATTTCTTCAGTGTCCTCCTCTCCTTGTAAAGTATCACATGACCTGTTGGAGGAGGATATGTTGTTTTATTATATACATACTATATATATATAATTGTAACATGTCAACACTTAAATTTGTTTAATAAGTTTGATAAATGATCATGTTAAGCTAAATGCTAACATCAGCTTGCTAGCAGAGTTTAAATGATAATGCAAACATGCGGATGTTTAGCAGCTTTATGTTCCCTGCCTTAGCATGCTATCACTTGCTAATTAGTTCTAAATAAACACAAAATGGAACTACTGCTGTTGGGAATGTAGCCTAATTAGTTTTGCAAGTATATGGTGTGAGACGTCCGAAAAGCCAAGTCTTTTGCATTTATTGGCTGGTTGATGTCCCCATTATATTGTTTCATATATTTCGGTTCCTGAGGGAGTGCTCTGTCCCTGTCCTTTATATTAAAGTGATACTTTACCCAAAGTGTTCTTTTTAGTCCTGTGAGCATTAATGTAAGTTGGAAGTTGGCTGTTAAAATGACAGAGTTCTTCTCCAGCTTGAAGTCTGTGCAAACCTCCCACTTAGATGTCCATTTATATGCACACTATGACCCAAACATCTTTTGGGAGATACAAATCAATGCTCGATGAATCGTTGCTATTCAAAAGACACCTCATCAAGATGAGTGAAGAACCACAGAGAAAACTTTCCAGATTGAAAGACTAATAACACGCGTTCATGACTCAAGGCAAGACATTTTATTTCATTTCCTCTTTGGTGGATGTACATGTGCTTCCCACAAGCTGAGCTGTCCTGAGCGATGCTCAGACAGGTAACGTGTTGCGATGTGACCTGAAGGCTCTAACAGGCGGCAAGGAAAAAAAAGAAAAAAGGCAAAACAGTCTCCTGGAAAGACCTAGAAATGAATAGAATAGTGCTGACTGGGAGGTTCTGCCAAACACTGGCTCTTTTTATCACCTGTCACCTGACGCCTGTGTCCCTGTCTGTATAAAGCCATTAAGTAGATATCGGAGGCCGCCAGGGCGCCGTGTGACACAAAACAAACGCCCTCTGTCATTCTTTACCTGCAGTTCCTAGGGGAAATGGAGTGAGGTAATGCTGCTCCGCTTACATGACATGTGCACATGCAGAAAACTGCTCTCTGTCTCACACACACACACACACAGACACACAAACACACACACACAGACATATTTTTCATTGAACGTATATGGACACAAACATGCACACACAGGTCGTAATCCTTTATTGTCTAATTACTGTCCCACGTCAGGCTGGTCTCAAGTCATTTTGTATGTATAAAACACACAAAGAATGAGCGGTGACGTTTGGTAGGGTACCATACAAACTGTGGTGTGAGTTCTTTCTGGGACAGACGCTGCACAGTGAGTCTGCTTCACTGCAGCACCAAATCTGGGCCTCCTCTTACCTCCGGTTCAGACTCGCCCTCTTCTTGAGGAGCATTAAGATATCAATGGCTTACCACCGTAGTCAGCCGTGTAAATATATGGTCCAATAAAGGTTTATTAAAGGCTTCCTTTTAGAGCGCGGATAAGGAGGGGTTGAACGCTGCTTGGCTTTCCTTTCATTGGCATAGTTTATACCTTTCAGCCTCACCATCATCCTATTCATCACTGACATAATACTTGGCCAACTTCCCTATTGAGTCATTTCTCGACTGAGGGTCTGCCAACTTCCTGTTTGAGTATATCTGTGTGTTTGTGTCTCTGTGATCTTGTCGAGGCACTTTTCGAATTGAATATTTTACATTTGCAGAAATTGCAAAATGTGTTAGCTGCAAATAACTGTGCCCGTGCAAATATATTGTGATTGGTATACAACCAGACTTTGTACGATACGATACGCAACAAATTACTTCTTATACACCATTCCGGAGATGATTTTTGTTTCTCCATTGGGAAACAGTGAGTCAGTCAGAGGTTTTGTGGCTGAGTAGAATATCACAAACCTTTTAAATTTGATACAGACTTTGTGCTCTGTATACCCTATTAATGACAGCAGTGTGCAACTGGACAACAGATTAAAAACATGATGTGTAAGAAGGCATTGATAAAACAACAGATGTGCTTTAATCCTTTCCTAAAAGAGAAGGAAACCTCAAGCTGCCTTTCAAAGTAAGGCTTCAAAATAAGCCGTCAACACTGCAAAAAACACCAGTCACGTTCGCACTAACAAAACTTTTGCTGTTCCCTGAAAGTCTCTGACGGTGTTGCCCTGGCCGAATACCCAAATCTCTTCAATTCATGTTTGTTGGCATCTTTGGGGTAAATTATCCCACTTTTTTTCTTCCAGTAGCTACAGTGTTAGCTCCAAAGGTTGCAAGTAGTTGCAAGAAGGTCACTAAGTTGGCAACATTGACAGCCCGTCCCTTCAGGCCTCCATCCGAAAGCGTGCTAAATTATCATTATGATTGTAAACATATCATATTGAACACAACATAGCTAATATTCCAGCTAATTAAGACAGCAAAAAAGACAGCAGCCAGTGGAAGACTCTGGCGTCGAACAGGTAGAATTCACACGTATATGTATATTAGTAACAACATACATGTTATTCTTACTGTAACTTTTTCAAAATTAGCAAATATTTCACTGGGAAAAAACGAACTTGTAACTTTGTGATGGATGCCATTTTGTAAATGGCGTTAAATCCACCAGAAGGCAGAACACATGTATAGGATTGTATGCAACCGGTCTTTCAGGAAAGTATTGCTCACGTTAATGACGGTTAAGGTCTCTGAAACTCATCTAGCAAATATGATACAAATGGAGCTAATTACTTTCCACCCTTTCTCTAGCTAGGAATGCAACTGTAATATACAGTAAAATATTGATCCTTCGTATGTAAATTAACAGTTAATTCCATCAGTTAACCATCGCGAACAATTACCTAAGACAGTTATTTCTGTGAAGTGACAGAAATACAATTAGCTAAGTTCAGTAAGTCACTATCATTCATTAGCCTCTGTCTGTTGATTTAAAGGCTAATGTTTCTGCTGTGATGATAGCACATTTTATAAACCAAACTGCTCAATTACTCATAGTCCACAAATTCTTTTTTGAGTGACAAGTCTCAGCTGTTCATGAACATGACTTTGGACAGGTAGTCATCCTTCAGAGCAGAGTCCATGTGGACTCTGCAAGTATTGTTTTGTCTTCATGATTATTGAACTATTAACATCTCAGATGTTTTGTTTAATCTGTTTCATTAGATCAGGTTGTTAAAGTTGGCAATTTAGCTAGCTCGAGTAGCTGTAGTAATGTTAGCTAATAGCTAAGTCATTGTTACATTACATTTAGCTGATGCCTTTATCCAAAGCGACATACAATTGTGTTACATTCATACACAGCAATTCAGGGTTAAGTGTCTTGCTCAAGGAGACATCAACGAGGGTGGGGATTGAACTGCCAATCCCCTGATTGAAAGATGTACCTGCTAACCACCGACCCACAGCCGCCGGTCATTGAAATTACAATTTCAGTTAAAGATGCATCGTTGGTAACTGTTTATTTGTGCTTTTATAGAGCATACAGTAGAACTGCAAACCAGAAGGAACAAGAAGTGAGGCCGTCAAATCCCTCTCTTTCTCCTTTACACTGGCATAATTCATGTAGCTCACATTTATATTTGTAAATATGTCGGTTATTATTAATTTTTCTTCTAAACATATTATACCTCTTCATTTTGGAATACAAATGTTCCCAGTATTATTTGTCTGACAAACTTATTTATATAAATTATTGAGGATAGGAATACACTTGCAATATTGTATTTTTTTATTTTTAATTTTTAATTTTTTTAATTATTTCTACTTTTTGTTGTTATGGGAAATTCAAAGCAAAAGTTGCAGATTACTTTACCCTTTGTAAATTAAGGGTTACATGCTGGTAAATATTGTACAATAACCGCACAACCCAGTTAATCTATCACATACAGTGTTACATTATACAATAAGATGCTTTTCAAAGAAAGGAAGTGCAGTGTTGAGTTTTAAGTTGTCTGTATGAGCTGTTCCTTCTGAGAAAGCTGCAACCAGCAACACCACAGGCCAAGTATTTGACTCGTACTGAACAGTCATGTTTTGAATGGACACTGCACTAGTCCTTACCAATGGAGATACGGACACATACTGTCAGACAGGCTCTGAAGACTTTAATATTGTTTTGCTTCATGACTCACACAAAAAGTAATGTCTTGCTCAATAGTCACACCTTCTTGCAGCTGGCACTTTGCTACAATTGTGGACATTGCTGCTGTCAGTGGCGTCTGATGGAATTTATTTTTGATAGGGCCCAATTTCAGCAAACATCCCAGTTCCCATTCAATGCAAAAAGAGTATCAAACCCACATACATATTTCACATTTATTCCCACACTGACATAAATAGGAACAATTATTTACACAAATTCAGTATATTAATATATATATACATATATATATATATATAAATAATATAAATTATTAAATTATATATAAATACCATATAATATAAATATCATAAATATATTATAATGAAATATAAATATTGTTTAATATAAATCACATATATGTCTAAAATCTAATATAACAGTTTTATATATTAAGATGCCCCTATGATCCCTGTTAGGGTTAAAGTGTGGCTGTTTTTATTCTCTTTATTGTGTTTCTTCGCCTCAACCCAGTGTCAGTCGTCCAGCTGGTAGTGACTTTTACTTGACTGCTTGACGGAGTTATCCATGTGTATCCTAATGTTCTCATGTTTTCTTGATTCTTTCGACAAGTGCTTCATTTCCCTTACTCCCGTAACTGTCCATTCTGGATCTGTCCCCGTTGATTTATAAAGCAAAATATAGTATTGGTACAGCATCCAGCTAGCGAAACCTTCCGAGTGTAGCGGTCTCTACAGAAGCTTTGTGTGCTGCTTCCATTTCAGCCAGTCTGTTGTCTTCTTCGGTCCTGTTTATCTGGGCTCAGCTGTTTTCCCTGTAGTTTCTCCACCAAAGTTCTTCTCTCAAACGGGTCACGGAGGAGAGATTTTAGCGAGTCGGGTCTTCTTGAAAGAGAGCACTCGTGCTGGCCGTTGTCCTGTCGTTAAAAAAGCTGCCTGACAAGAACGCCCACATTTAGGATCAGACAACTTTGGCCGAAAGCTGAATCTATTTAAGGAGGCGGATTGGCTAAATTGTATATCACTCATTTATATCTTCAATCAGTAACAGGTTCTGCTTCTGAGAAAATGATGGGCCAAAACGATTCTGCCCCAGCGCAGCTGAGACATGCAGACAGTCGGAGAGGATATTACTGGGTATATTCCATATTTCTAAAATAATAATATTGACGATTTGTATAATTTATAAATATTATAAGTATTATTAAAATAATGTTTCTATACTTTTTTTTGTGTGGCTCAAAGTAGTTGGGCGAGGCCCCGTGGCTCTGTATGGGTCAGCCGCCACTGGCTGTTGTATTGTTTTGCGAAAATTACAAAAAGCCCTGTAGAGTTTCCTTGTAAACAAAAGTTATGTTTGCATTCAGTGTCTCTCTCTTTCCAAAAAGCATTGAGGGATTCATTGGGGTCTAAAAAGTCAGTTGTCATAAAGGCTGTCCTCCACTGTAAATGGAACAAGGGTCTCGTCTCTGTTTGCGGCAGGCTGATCTACTGGGCTCAGGCCTCGTCACAACTGCTTTTCAGGGAGCAAACCCTTTGATACAGACCAGGGAGATTATTCAACAATAACATAGCATCAGATCTGTAAAAGAAGGCAACAGACGTGTGTGTGTGTGTGTGTGTGTGTGTGGGAAGCCTGCCACATACAGTGATGAAACCCCAGGGCAGCACCAGACTGTGTCTAATCGGAATTAAACAGTGTATTAAAACATCGACCCAGTCATCTTTTTGCCCAGCCTCGTCACAACAGTTGGAAACTTCCTATGAAACTATCCAAGCTCCATCTACATAAACTTGGAGCAGTGTGGTTGAGAAAGAGAATTCATAACGTCTGCGAGGCCATCTTTGTAAGTGCATTCATCTTATGTAGAATCTTGAATTGAAAACATTTATTTATTATACAAAGTGGATAAATAAAATTTAATTAAGATTAATAAAATTAGGATTATCCTCAGGTTAAAAAAATATAGAAGTGTACCTCCCTGACTTTCAAATGAAGTTAATAGTTAACAGTTATTTTTACATGTCAACCTGGTAATTGATTTACTCTTCTTACTTTTATGACATGAACAAATATTAACCTAAAGATTGAGCACTTGTCAAAACATTGTTACAAAGTGCTTTAAGAGACAAATACATAGTCAGATGGCTGTGACAGGGCTCCGCCAACATTCCTCATTAGCTGGGTAATAAAAACTGGATGGATCAATACTGGAGAAGAAGAGCCATCAAAGACAATGACGATGGTACATATTATTGTTGGTTTTAATCTCCAAGAGGCCTTTCAAAAATCTAAATCTTAAAGTTTTTAGACAAGAGCAACTGCATCCAGGTTAAACCCCTGCTGTGTTATCATCATGGTCATTTCAAATGTAACGCAAAGAACTACGGTATGTCAGCATCACATTGACACATAAGTGTATTTGTGGGGGGGGGGGAGCGGGGTGAACATGTGTGTGTGTGACACAGATACTTCACATACATTTATTTATTTATTATTAGAAGCACAGACGTTAATCTGAAAATAATCTGGACTGGTGCCACAGGAGCAGCAGGTTTTTATTCTGCCCGGCAACAAACACTGAGACACATCAAACACACACACACACACACACACACACACACTGGGCAGTTAGCACTTCCACCGTCATCGGCCTGTGTGATGTCATCAAAGACCGAAGACCCAGGTGCTGATGGGATAGGAAATGGTCTCTCTGGCTCTCCCCCGACTTCTGGCACCTGGCTGACAACTAACGACATCTCCGTTTTCATGTAATTATCCCCTTGACTTCAAAGTGAAAGTAGGGGAATCCCACCTCATCCACCCACACACCCACACCCCACACACATGCAGGTACACAAAGCATACGGATATGTATTTATCACATTTTTCTCCCAAGTGGGAAGGAAAGATATGAGATGATTATAGCTGTTTTTTTCCTTTTGGTAAATTTTCTTTAGATGTCAAACTACTCTCGAATACAGATATGTCTGATGATATTATGTAACTTTATATGAAACCGGAGACATTTCACTACAAATTAGTTTATAACTAGTGGGTGTGGGGAGAGGAATCACGCAAGAGAGATAGCTTCAAAGATTTAAAAAATTTGCATTCCGTTGCTACTAGAATTAGTGTGCTAACCGACTAGCCCCGGCACATCCTGTCTTGCAATACCCCTGTTAGGCGATAAGACTTGGAGTCTGGTGAAGATGGCATAGATAAGTTTCTCTTACAGTTCAGAATAAGGGCTTTCTAACGGCAAGATATCAGGGTGAAAATATTCCCAATATGAAGTTAGGCCCACCTAAGTTTTTTTTAGGTGGGCCTTTTTCTGTCAATAACATTTCTTTTTCAGTACTCTTGAGTTGAGTAGAAGTACAGCATAACATGTAGTTAGTTAACAATGTGCTTTGGAGTACACTCAGATACCACTGTATTAGCATTTCAGTCTAAATAAGAGAAGGTAAACACACTGTCAATTCATCCCTCACACTTTTGCACTTTTGCACTGTTTTATGGTTCAGGAAAGCCGACAAATATAGACGCTTCTCTTCAAACTCTTAAAGTGAAGTTAGAATATAGTATTGCTCCTGCTACAGTCGCATGTGGAGAAATCCCGTTGTGCATTGCTTAGCCATGATTGGTGGGTCTAACTTTGGGGTTACACAAACAGCCAGTTGGTATGGTTCACAGTTCACTAAAAAAAGATATACCTTCGGAGAATTGTCATCCTCCTTTTGACGAGAGCGAGAGACAAGTGATCATTTTCCTACGCGTAAGCTGAGGTCAGACATCCACTGTGAAGCCGTTTAACCTTAACTGTACCATTCTCCTAAACTCTGGATGACTGATATCACAGATGCTGTTACAGAATTCTAGATGGACCATCTGTGAGCTAAACTCTAGCATTTCACGTCTTTGATGCTGGTGGGGGGTGGAGACAGATGCCAGAAGGCCTGATGGCAGAGAAGCGAGTCTGATGGGTGTCAGTGTTCCTGACGAACACTGGAAACACACTCATGGGGACATGCAGTACCTGAATGAATACACATTAATGAATTGGAAAGCTTGGGTTTCAAACTAATATTTAGAAATAAAGTTGTGTTCTTCTCCCTTTCCTTTGGACATTTTCAAAACCTAATTTGTCCTATTTAACGGAATTTTATTTTGTTTTTCCAAGCTATCACATCCCTACACAAACACACACACACACACACAAGTGATCCTGTGTGGTCGGTCCACACATGATCTATTTCTATCCGCATGCAGGAGGAGATCACGCAGGACCACAAAGGACGAGACGTGACTGACAGGCGAGCAGATGCCTGCCGCTGTGGCAACCGCTGACACAGCCAAAAATAATCCTGGAGGAACCGGTGGAAATTCACCCCAAAAAAGTTCCACAGATACAAGCAGCAGGGTAATTATGAGGTCTGAAATGAGGACCAGATATGAGACAAGAGCACAGGACAGGAGAAAAGAGGGCCGTCTGAAGCCTGCTGCTGGAAAAAGCAGGCCACATGACGGGCAAAGCAAACTAACAAAAGCAGAGTGAAAGGGGGATGAATCAAGGGGAAATAAGCTGACATATTCCTGAGGAACAGCTTGCTCTTCTTAAGGATTTCGGTGCAGTGTTGAGGATCAGTGGTCATTCCCTCCATGGCGATGTGTCCTTGGGCAAGACATTAACCCCATTCTCCCGCAGTCTGTGCCTTCATGGTGTATGAATGGGTATGGATGATAAGACAGTCCTGAATTATGTAAATGTTGACATGTAGTGTTGAAAGTCGGAAGACAAGGAAAGCTCTGTACAAGTCTGGTTACCATTTGACTGTTGACATTGGGACATACGTTTGAATAGAAACGGAGTGCATCCATTTTCTCAGTTGGTGCATGACCCGACCTTCCTGTGTAAAAGTGTAGCCTATTAAGAAAAGTTTTGTGGTGATGAGAGTTTTTTTTCCGGACCAGAGCAGACCAGCCCAGCCTGTGCCAGAAACCAAGGACTCCCTCATGGTGTGGGGTCTAGGGTCAACCTGCAGCTCCAAGGGGCCTCCAGCTAAATGGAAATTTTAAGGCTGCTGCATTACCACTTTGTCATTAGTTTAACCCTTGTGTTGCCTTAGGGTCATTTTGACCCGAATCAATATTACACAGTGGCGGGCCGTGGGCCTGGGGCCTGGGCCTTCAGTGAGGTCCTACACAGTCCCACCCGAATTAATCCACCTCTTATTACTATCATTATGATGACATGGCTCTAGACCAGGGCTGCTCAATACGTCGATCGCGACCTACCGGTCGATCGCGGCGTAGTATTGGTAGATCGCATGACATTAAAAAAAATTGGCCCGCCCCCGTCATTTTCTCTATAGCACGTCTTTGTTCATTTATTAAACTAAACAGCCGTCTGATGTTGATCGTATCTACACAACAGCATGTCATTTCTCTCGGCTCTCTGTCTCTGTCTCTGCTGCAGAATGCGCGCATCGGGACGGAGAAAAAGAAGAAGAAAAAAAGTCACTTGCACTAGTTTGTTCACTAAACAGGGCATTGTTGCACCCAAAGCAGTTTCACCGTGATGATAAAGACACATAACTATTCACTGAAAATAAAAGAAAGAAAACAAATAATTTGCAACATAGGCTATTTGCCATTTTATTTTGTGCCAAACATACATACACATTTAATAAAAAATAGAATGCATTGTATGCCTACTCACCAAAGACTGATTATTTGAACACAAAATCCATCCTTCTTTCTTTCCTCCAGAAGACTTCAATGACTCTGTTGTACAGTCTATCAAATTCAGTTTCCCAGTTCTGAGGTTCTGCATTTACCTGCCCATAGGCCCCGCCTCTCAATATTGGTAATCCAATCAAAAGACGTGCAGCACTCCGCCTGCTAGCTGGCTCCTGTGCCGGTTCCGGGGCCTGCTAGAAGGCCTAGAGGAGCCAACTCTAAAGCTGATTGGTTGACACAACATTGTCATTCCCATTCACTTGAAGCTACCAGCGCCCGCAATGTTGATTCTGAAGGCCTAAGGGCAGATTTTAGCCCCCTGGCAACACACGATGGCTGAATATGATTGGCTAAAAGATCTAAGATAAAGACCAGCCCTCCAAATCTCAACCTGGCGCTGGCAGCAGCGCAACCAAGAGGAACGCTATGAAATTAAGAGAATAACTCTTACTCTGGGAAATAATTGAATACATATTTGTGGGGAAATATATTTAGAAAAAAATATATATTCTGATGATGTTTAGGCCAGCAGAGAAGGCCTTGCTGGCCCTGATGGCCCGCCACTGATATTACATTTTGACCCGATTCAATGTTTCACCCTCCTGTTACCTTTATATTTACTAACATATTTTACCCTTTGGGTTCAATTTGACGCCAGCAATTAAAACCTCCAGAAAATTATTAGAATTAATATTGTTTTCCAAGTTTAAGTGTGAGGCACTTTATGTTTGTTTGTTGACTACCGAAAGAACACCGACATTAAACATTGAATGGGGTCAAATTAATCCTAAGGCGGGGGGAGGGTGTAATATTGATGCGGGTCAAAATGACCCTAAGGCAACACAAGAGTTAAGGTTCTATTTTTAATATTTAGAACATTAATATAGCTGCACTGTTGCCACTATTTGCACCATTAGCTGCGAGCCGTCATCGCCATGTGAATAGCGCCTGGAGAAACCTAGATTTGCTCTGAATTTCATATTGGAAAACTTTAATCATATGGAAATATTCTTAATCATATTTTAAAATTTGGTTCAAATAATCACATTTAGAATATAGCTCAAGATTGAAAATGTTTCATTTTAGCACAGATATGCTTCTATTTATTTACGGGTAAATAGTGCCGTGTCATGTTCGCCATCGTGATAAAGAACTTTTCGAGCCACCTTGGAAGTGAGTATTTGTGTTACCCTGAGTTCAGATGTCCCTGTGTCGGTACATGTTTGCAGTCTACTACTTCGATACCATTAACTTGTCAAAGGAGACTTGACTCTGGTTCCTCTCACGTCAGGTTCCCAGGACAGAAGGCTCAGGGGATTGACCTTGTCTTGGTGTGGTCTCTAAATCTTACAATCTATTTCCATCCTTAGCCAGAAAACTCAACTGCTTGGACTTCATGTTGCAACCAGATATGTTGTATTCCTTTTGGGGTACAAACAACAGACTAGCCTGACAGGCCCGGTAACTCAACAACCCATCTGGGAGGAGGTGGGGGGGCATTATGAGAAAGGGAGAGACTGCTTAGGGCTCCAGACAGTTGGTTTAGCGGGCTGTAAATAAACACATCGTCAGTCAACACAGTGGCACGAGGCAGCGAGCATCGGCGTGCCAGGTGTAACATTGTTCAGATTTACAAACATCTGTAGCCACAACCGGCAATGCAAACTACATCCCAAGAGGGAGAGAAGGAGAATCATCCGCTGGGAGAAATGCCACAAAAGAGGAGAGGAGATAGCCACAAAAAGAAAGGGCAGGAACCACATCGGCCACATTAGGAATCAGAACCGCTTCCCACCCTCCAGTCTCCAGGCTCTGCACATGGACACACAGATAGCCGGGTCCGAGCGATCAATTAGCCGGTGTGTCACCAACTCAGGAATCACCGAGAACTCCCGGAGTCCGTGCGGTTGTGTTTCCTCGCTGACTCTAGATCACACTCAGTGCGTTTACATGCAATCGAATTATTGGCTTAGTCGGACTGAAATCGAATTATCCGTTTCATGTAAACACCTTAGTCGGACTATGTGCGGTCCGACTTCGGTCCGATTAACACCCCTGGATAGCTCGGTCCGATCCAGTTGATAATTCGACTCTCGCGGCATGTAACTCTGAATTCGATTCGGAACTGGACTTTGCGTCTTTGCGCATGCTCGAGATCCCGCGCCGCCCTCCTCCCTCCCTCCCATGTCGTGACCCGGAAGTCGAAAGAGACGATAAATTGTTTCTGCCGGCCAGGTTGCAACAAATAACCAGTCCCGCTGCTAACCATGTTGGTGTCCTAAGCATAACTCCTCATGATGCCCCCCTGAGATCGGGTCTGTGTGCGCGGATGTGTCGGCGCGCATCACGGCAGAGCGATGCGACCCGAGAAGTGTTAACGGCGCCTAATATTTCTAGACTGAAATAATATCGGCATTATAATTATTATAACTATGAGGATTTTATTAGTTGCCTATTTTGTGGTGCCCCCTCAGGACTTGGTGCCCTACGCGCAGCGTCGTGCGCGTTATGGGAGCGGCGGCGCTGCAAACAACGCTATGGAGAACACAAGAGCCACCACACATTTCTGGACCGAAGAGCAGACAGAATTTATGCTTAATGTATTGAAGGAGTTGAACATACTAAAGTTCATGGTTCTTTCTCGAAATGTTGATGTTGTTGTTGGTGGTGGTGAAGAGGTCAAGCGGAAATGGCTGTATCACCACGAGTTGTAATGAAAACAGCGCCACCTATCGTATCGGATATGACATGCTTTCGGCCAATGATTCGAATTACTCACTGCCATGCATATTGGGATAACAGCTGATCCCCCAAAAGATAGCATAGTCCGACTAAAGCAAGATTCGAATTATACCATCATGTAACCGCACTGACTGTGCAATTAGCCTCCAAAGTACAGAGAAGGGAATTTCCCAGCTACCTCAGATCACACTTAGACCAAGTAGTACAGGGCCACCAACATTGCATCTTAGATCTTAGCGATAAGTAGACGCTGTTATGATCCAATGAGGTACGATATCATCATCGTGCCTCCTCCCATGAAGAGATCGGTTCCATAATGTGACTCCTTTTCTTCAACTAGATATTGAATATACTATTAAGAGTCTCATTATATATTGTAATGATGACTATATTCTTTCTCACACTTCCTTCAGCCGCTAATGTGCTCCAACGGTTAGTTACCCTCCTGCTTAGCATTAGCCGCACCTTTAAGTTAATGCTGCACTTCCATTCCCTTACTATGCCTAACTTCTTGTGTACATGCTTAACAGTGGATTAAAGAGAAAGGGACATGTATTATAGCCTCGCCCCGTTCAACTTTCACTAGTTTTTCAGGGTGGTTGGAAGGTTGTAGAAGTAGCTCTTGAAATCAAACCGTGCTTCATCTTGGTTATGGATGAGGTAGCAAGACCACAACGACAGAGTGGGGCGGAGTACCACCAAGTAAATGGTTTACCTGTCACGTAATAGGCAATGAATAATTCATGCATTTTTGTTCAATTCACACAAACAATGCTGCCAAAATGTTGCTTTTATGTCTATTGCATGCTTCGGCATGCTGTGCGGAATGCAAAGTTATTGTCAGACGCTCACAGCAACCGTTGGCCTCGTATTACAATGATATGGTCCTTATGGGGGCAGAGTGGGTCCCACTTGGGGGGAAGCGATGCAGAGGGGCTTGCTAACGGAATATTTAATCTGACAACAGATCTAAACCAAGGAGCAGACCGTTTACCGTTTATTATGGACAGTTAGATGCCAGCACTCACAACAACAGAGCAGTGAAACACGTGGAGCATCCCGTTGCGGAACTTGTGAAACCTGAGACCTCTCAGGAAGTTACGTTGGCTCCGATGTTGGCGGATCATTTGAGTTTGTCCCAGGTACTGGACGTACGGCGGGTGAGGATCTCCACGGCGGGGTCTTACTCTCCCTGAAATCCACCACGATCTCCTTAATTTTTCCCCACAATCCGCACAATTTCACACCATTACTTGTTGCATCCTGCTCCAATATTTGCAACAGCTATCTTCAGACCAATTCCTCTCCCCTTTTGCTCTCTTTCTCGTATCTATGAACTGTAAAATTAATTACTATGTACTGTGGATTGTACTCTTGGTTGTGATGGCTTGAATGCAGAAACAGCAGACAAGTTCTAGGATGCTCGTCTGTCAGTTTAGACAAAAAGCCAATCTCTATGTTATTAATGCACAGTACCGGCCCTATATGGTACTGGTACAGTTCCTTTCCTCTGCGCTCTTGGAGTGGTGGTCAGATATGATCAATTCCAGTCCTGGTTGAGCAGTTGTTCCAGTGTGCTCACAAAGTCTGGACTGTTTGGGGTTTCCCTGTCCCCACCAGTGTCTGTACATGGGCACTGGGTATTTGCGCAATATGGGATCTTCTGCAAGTTTTTGTTTGACACCTCAAAGAGGAATGTGTTGGGTGATCATCTCATCTTACATGTATAGTATTTCCCTTTGAAACGATTACATTTTGGCAGTAAGTATAAAGCTGTCACAGCAAAGTGTCACATCACTTGTCCTAATATTGTAGGACTAATACCAGTCAACGATGAAAAAGACACCATGAATGGTGAATTTGGTCAGTACGCTCCATACACACGTTTAAGTAGGTGGACATTAATAAGCCCCATGAGAACACCGCGGGGGTTATTAAGGTGACGTTGTATTCGGGGTGCGCTTCGTGCCCTGCCACAAAAGCTGGCAGGAGCTGTGAAAAGCCTTATTATGCTCGGCGGAGTGTGAATGTCGGCGCAGTGAGCCGGCTGTGTGTCTGTCATGCATTCCAGCAAAACTCTCTAGGTGTTTGCCGGTCGCCGGAATGGAAAAGACGACCACCTGTTCGCAACACACAGGCTGTGACGATACGAGCCAGTGAAGCGTGTGTGACCTGCACTCACTTCAACATGACAGATTTAATTATGAGACTCTGACTGAGCTCACTTAAACCGTGCGCTTTCATGAGGCTAGTTTATCGACTGGGGATACTGCAACGACTGGGAAGACGTGAGTAAAGCTGCTTGCCTTGAAACGCTGTCAGAAGTACAATATTAAGGTTAGTGACCCTGGAAAGTCCATGCACACAGACATGCGCAACACTTCCTGTCGGGTAGTCAACTCCAGCATTTAGAAAACACATGCAGAACACGGTTACGGTCAGAACGCAGTCTTTATCAGTTTTCAATTCCACGCATTTGCTCCTTATTTGTTCATGTGTTGGCATGTTTTACTCACATGTTTGATGTTTTTATTGGTATATTGACTGGGTGTGATGGAAGAACAATGTTACTTGTAACCTGCAGACAGTTCCACACTTGCAGATAAAACTTGCCTAATGTGGTCAACAAAGCTCAGGGAATCCTGCAGGTGAATGTGTAATGATACAACGCGCAAGCCTGAGGCCGCATTCAAGATATCTGCATCTTTTCTTGTTCATGCAGTTTGGCGAGCTTAGATTGGGGTTAAAGTGCAACTGCAAGTTACAAGTAACAATTCTGCCATACAAAGAGGACTGCAATGAAATAATTTATACTTAAAGCAGAGTTGTAGGACAATAAAAATTAAAGTTACCATTGTACGGAGCGGGACGTTCAACGTGAAGGAGAAACTCGGTGGTCTCCAGCCAGGATTTAGTGACGGCATTTGTACTCTCCATGGCTTTGAAGTGCCCCGGATTCTTCTGTCTTTCAGTTCTGACCAGTGATTATCCTGACGAGCACCTGAACTGATATGTGGCTGCTTTTTAGTTGACTTTTTCCTTCTTGTGTTTGTTCCAGATGTGGCTCAGAGGTAAAGCATGGCATTCTTAGTGGTTTGATCGACCCCTCGCTCCTGTCAAAGAGCCCCAAATTGTTTCATTAGAATGTGTATTCGAAGGCTGGACCTTGTGCTTTGTGAGAGCACATGGGTGAATGTTGACATGTAATGTCAACATGTAAAGTCATGTAAGGTGCAGCTTTTTGAGTGATGGGAGGACTAGAAATCCTGTGATGTAAAGTGTATTTACCATTATGTCTTTTTTATTTTGTATTCATGAAGCCCAATATTTATATAGCAACAAATCCCCAATTTGCCTTAAGGGGCAAACATTAAAAAATGTTCTTGTATCAAACTTAGCCTTAAACAATTATTTCAACAAAAAAAACATGACCAACGTGCATTGTGTCCACTTGATTCTGCCACGACAAAGAAAAAACTACACTTCACTTCAAACAAAAATCTAAACAAACATATCACCGCTCACAAAGCTGTCAAAGACGAGATTTACGAGCGACACTGAAGGCAGCAACAGCCCGGCTTCTGCCAAGAGGAGACTCTCTTTTTCTTCTCTTTTTAATCGGCTCGTGGTAAATGATGCTGCGCGCTGATTGGCCGCTTGGCCGCTGACTTGCGCTCCATCCTGCAGGTCGACTCCTCACACAGCCGGGACTGAGCGCTCAGTCAGCGCGCTCCTCCCGGTGATCCCCGACACCACCACCCACCGCTCCTCCTCACACACACAAACACACTCATGAGTGCGCGCTGCGTCCGTGCGCACCACCGGCTGCTGCAACCTGCCGACTTCACCTGGACGAGAACAGCGAAGGGGGTCGGCGGGAGGAGTATGGGGGCAACAGAAGCACTAAACAATGTGTGCATATTGCATTATGCGATGCCACAGGTTATTACGACGTTTGCGCTCTTTTAGGATGTAGCGGCGGAGCTGGAAGTTTGCATGCCCTCACCATGGACTGCCTTTTTCTTCTGATCTGGACCTTACCCATCCCGCTGGTCGGCTGCAGCTCAGTCAGGCTCCTGTCCACCCTGTTGTCCTGGAACATTATCAAGGCATGTGGCAAACGCATATATACACTGTTCAAAAGCCCAGCACGCGCACCGGTCTGGACTGGGACCAGAACAAACACACGCTTGTCTCTTTTCCGCGTGATTTGTGTCCGCGGCGCAGCGGCGCACGCACGGCCGCGCGCTGCCTCTCTTAAATGCGGGTGCAAAGTAAGACAAGTGATCCCAAATTAAAGCCGAGTGCAAACCTCGGGGTTCAGCAGAGGAACTCCGTTCATCAACTTTCTCTCTTCGGCTCCCACTTCTTTTAGCGCGTGTAACCTGTTGCTACTTGTCCCGTGCATACAATCCATTTTTCTAATTCATTTTGTCTCTTTTTTCTTTCTTTCTACAGACGCTGCACATTTACTGTTCATACAGCGCCGCTGCCGGCTACTCCAGCGACAGACACGGATTAAATCACGGTGAGTGCTCGTTTTTCGAAATCTCGTGGAGTTTTTTTCTTCCAGCTGGCACGCGCCCAAATTAGTTGGGAGAATGTGATGTGGCAGTGATGGGGACCTGTGGTTCAAGAATATGGTTTCCAATGAAGCAATTAGGAATATTAGAATTACATTTTTAATTGGGGTGCTTATTGATGTCGGACCTCTGGCTTCCGTTAAAAGTTACCTGCGACCCATATGAGGTGGTCTGCTCTGAGCAGCAGCTGAGTGTTGGACCTTTCCCTCCCAACAGGCGCCTGTCCCCTTGGTGATGCACGATGTGTTCCTGGGTGTGTTTCTGGTTCAACCTGGCTGAACGTGACGCCACGTTGCGCTTTTTTCTATCAATGTCGTTTAAACTCAACGTCAACAGTAATGACCATGCAGCAAAACCTATTTTTGTCCTTTGAGGAAAATGCAACTTACTTGCTTTCATACTTTTAGTGTGGCGTCATTGTCTCTCTCGCCAATGACACGTATGAGCAGGCACGTGCACAGACATTTTGGGGGGCAGGTGCTCAAACTCCAAAAAAGGGCACCCAATGCCAAAAAAAAATTCTGACAGTTGAAGCATTAGCAGCAATACACTGATGATGCTCTCCTCAACCTGCGTTTCCTCTGGGCAGCATCAGACAGCTAGCTTACATTTTCTTTATGAATAAAGATGAATTATTATATACCAACAACAGTACAAGTGTTCTGATTGGCTAATGGGTCGTCATGCCAGCCACGTATTGCCCTCCTCGCTGGTCTGATACGGATCCGTATTGCCCTATTACGTCATTTTCAAAATGAGCGATATTGATAGACATCAACAGCCAAGAGCAGTGGTCCTCAAACTAAGGCCCGCGGGCCGTATCCAGCCCGCCTCCACATTTGGCCCGGCCCTCTGAACAATACCAGAGAGGCCTTATGATTTTGTTTTCAGTCTGGCCACGCAAATCCTAGACTTGCCCCTGTTAAATAGAACGGAATAGGAATTCTCTCTCTCTCTTCTCTCTCTCTATTCTCTCTCTCTCTCTCTTCTCTCTCTTCTCTCTTTTCTCTCTCTTCTCTCTCTCCTCTCTCTTCTCTCTTTTCTCTCTCTTCTCTCTCTCCTCTCTCTCCCTCTCTCTATTCTCTAAACATAACTAACGTCAGTAAACAGCTGGACGAGGCTTTGAAATCACGGATTTCGTGAGTTTTTGTTTGTTTAATTTTTTAGGAAACGTCGGACCAGTTGTGACATCATGTTTTCAGCAGCGCTAATGTTGGAGTTGATTTATCACAAAATAACGTCAGGGGACAAACACCGTCATGACCTGTGTGTCTGATGCTGCGGGTCAGAGGAGAAGGGTGTGCACCCGTTTGGTGGCGTGAGGAGCACTGCGCGGAGGAGGAAGTGGAGGAGGAGGAGGGAGGAGCACGGAGGGGGGGGGGGCTCGTGAGCGCCGCGGAGCATGTCGGGGCGAAATTCTCAAATAAATGCCCCGTCGGATATTAAAACACATTTGGGGGGACTTGATGACAGAAAGAGTAACTTTTATTCTTAAATGCTGATGAATGAAAAAAGTGGGCTCCAGCAAAAAGGGCACTTTCTCATCCAGGGCAAAAGGGCTGGTGCTTGAGCACAACTAGGGCTCTATCTGTGCACGTGCCTGCGTATGAGCAATGGCTCAATGTAATTCCGGAACATGTTGTGAAGTGACCAACTGAAGCTGAAAGGGATGAAGCAAGCTGTTCAAGCGAGTGAACGCGAGAGTCATTCGAAAATACCCGCGGTGAGAAGTTGTCTCTCTCTGATGTCGCTCTCCTTTCTGTCCCTCTCGTCTTCAGACTATGTGTTTGTGACCCCCGTTGAGGTGGACTCCGAGGGTGGATACCTGACCCACGATGTGACCCGGCGAAGCCACCGCAGCAGGAGGTCACTCTCTCCCTCGGTGCACTACCGGCTCTCGGCCTTCGGGCAGGACCTGCACCTGGACCTGCATCCGTCTCCTGTGGTGGGCCCGGGCTTCACCGTGCAGACGCTCGGCTCGGATGGCATCGCCACGCCGATGCCTGATGTCGAGTCTCACAACTGTCTGTATCAGGGAGTCGTCCGGAACCTGTCGAGCTCAACCGCCGCCATCTCCACTTGCGCTGGACTGGTGAGTGTCTGTCAGGTGTCTTCTCGGATCTGGAAGAATCTTAAACTTGTTGTGTGAAAAAGACCTTGTTGTATTATTTTTATAACATGTTTATCTCCCTCAAGTGGATAACGTGGGTTGATGAAACAGTTCCAAACTATTTTAAATGAACAATGCTCATGAGGATGTTTTTCCTTTGCTGAAAGGTTTGAGGACATTTTGGACATAAATGTCTCCCATCCAACATATTTTTTGCTCCCTCCTCACTTTAAGCTTCGTGCCTTCGAGGCCCTGAAATCCACCTGTTCTGTCACGAGCCGGTCGTTTGGCTGCATCATCATCTGCACAGAGCAGACCGTGGTTATATGGGGGAACGGTAACATGACATCACTACCCATGAGTGTAAGCATCAGTTTCTTGTGCTTTGTGAGGCACCTTGAACATCGGGAGGTTGAGAGGAGTTAGTGGGGGTGACACTGCTGACGGTACAGCACACGAAAAGGAGCAATAATTCAGTTGGACTGTTTACTGCAGTGCCAGCACGCTTAGGGAGAACACCCAGCGTATTGATTGGACGACAGTCTGAGGAAAAGGAGACCGTATTCCTGCAGGAGCTCATTCTATACTTTTTTGCATACAGTGCGTCGATGGAAAGAACATTGATCACCGTTGGCTTTGGAAACATTTTGGTCCCCTATGTCCTTTCGAGTTCCAAAAACCAAGATGGCGACTGCCAAAATGACGAGCTCGAAGCTACCAAACGGCAGTCAACAAACCGATGTGTCCACTTATTACATACGGTCTATGGCTACAACGCCAAACGGCATGCTGGGTAACGCCTGCTCTCCGTCACTGGCTATGATATTTACACCTGCGGTCTAGTTTTTCTCTCCATGAACAGAGCCAGGCTAGCTAGCAGTTTCATCTGCCCCCAGTCTTTATGGTAACCAAGTTAAACACGCTGTGACTCCAGCTTCATACAGACATGAGGATAATATCCGGGTCCTCTGTCTCAGACTAAAAACAAGAAGGATTCCCAAAGTGTTTCCTGACAATCACAGAATATATGTGATGTTATATTCGGAGTTCAATTAATTAATTGATACATTTTGAACTCCACAAAGACTCTTTAATTACAAGATTATGTGCTTTCATTTGTGGTTTCTGAGGGGCCTGGACCCTCTGGCCCACCAGCACACACACACACACACACATTCCTTGACACATCCCATACCAGCCTGGACCAGATGGACACACTACACCTCCATAAAAGCCATAACCTCCATTTATCATGCCTCCTCTTGCCTCCTCCGACTGGGATCTGCCCTGCTCGTTTGTCCTCCGTTTGCCCTGCCTCGACATCGCCTCTTGTGGACTGCTAATCTTCACACTGTCCCTTTCATTAGGCTCGCTCCCACTCACAAAACAAAACACCACTGACCCGTCCTCTTAAAAGCGCTGTGAGAACATAATGTGATTGCTAATGATTGCATTTGAATGGGAACACTTTGATCTATTTTGTACTCCGCCCAAGCTTTTGCTTACTTTTTTGTTGGTCGGGCGGACGTTCACTCTGCCCGTTAGATGGACTGATGTTGTTATATCGCTGGCAGATAAGCAACATTGTGAGGAAAATGATAGTTGACAGATTTTCTGGGCCTTGCCCCTCTTCTCTCTGTTTCTCAGTGCATCCCTCTGTGTTTGCACTGTTGGACTGCTGTGAGGCTTAGAACAATGAAAGCAGTTGACCCTCGCTTTTCATCTGGGCTTTTACAGAATATTTGGATTAAGTACAAATGAGGAAAGAGCCATTCAAGCCTGGTCATTGCAGTGGTGGGCTCGAGAAAGAGATTACGGTGGGATTAAAAATAATGGTGAGGAGGTAGAAGTCTAAAGAAGAAGAAGAAGATGCAAACTGCAGGAAAACACCAGAGAGAGAGAGAATTGCAAAGAGGGTGGAATACTGAATGACTGGGCCGGGCTGAGAATGCAGCACTACAGATAGAAAGTGTTGTGCATGAATGATGTGAATTCATTGTCATAGTTGGAGATTCCTAGGGATGCTGGATGGAGGGACTTGGAGAGATGGACTGTTTATCAAAAGGCTTTGAAGGAGAAATGGGGTGAGAGCGGGAGAAGGAAAAAAAAGCTTCCTTTTACTTCATGTCATTGTCTTCTTTTATCAGAGCAGAAGAAAAGAAGAGAAAGGGAAAGGAAAGTGTCTGAAATAGGGTTCTTTTTTTACTTGACCCCACTCGTTAATAGCAGCGGAGGTTTCAGCACCGACTACTGGCCTTTCTCTCTTTCTATTTTTTCAAAATGCATCCCGGCCCCAGCCAAGCAGATGGAAGGGATTCAGCTGTTTAGATGAAGCCCACAGCGGGATGGTATTAAGAGCAGGGCTGAACGGATGACTGGCAAAGAGGGATTTTCCACTTTAAACCCTCATTTATTGAACATGGTGTTATATGCTGCTTTTTAATTACTCTCTTCGTGTCCTCGTTGAAGCGCCACACTCATGTGTTGTCTCTTTAGCATGGACGGGATGTTTCACATGTAATACGCACTAATTTGTAAGAGGAAGGGCGGAGGGTGGGAGTCTTTTCTCTTTCTTCTTTTGAGGGTCGCTTTGCTCATAGACCCCAATCCTCTCTGCTCATGTATATTTGGGTGTGTGCGGGTGGTGCCAACCTGAACACTCACATGTTCTTAGTTTGTAGTGAAGGTTTAGAGCTGCTCGCCACTCGTGTGAATGCAGACGAGGGAAGTGATTTACTGCTCCCCTCTGTCCTCCAAGCCCACTTCCCAGGATAGGTTTCTTCTTCCTGGGGTGAAGAGGGTTGGTCTGAGACTTGCGTTGCCGGGCCTGTGAGAAAAATAGTCAAACCGTAGAGCCTCAGAATGTTGACACATGTTCGTAGCTCGCGAATGAACAACAAGTGTAGTGCAGTAGACAGACAAAAAGGCCATATATAGATTTTTATACTGATCAAAATCCCCAATATTTTCTTGATTGATTTAATGATTATTGGAAAATCTGAGATTTCACCCCAATCTTTTCCAAAGATGTTCAGTTCACACGCAAACAACACAGAAAAAGAAGCAACGCCTCAGATGGATGAGATCTTTCATAGGTAAATACCAGAAATGTATTCATCTAAATTTGGGATTTTTATTTTGTTGTTCTTTACATAAAGCTACATCCAAGACGTTGTATTTTGCGAATACAAATGTTGTATAGGTGAAGATGCAAGATTTTTGTGAAGTTTCCCCACATGACTGCTATAAATAACACAGTAAGTCGTTACTCACATCATGGCTGAAACATTTGAGTGTTGGATACACGGCGCGACCGTGACCATTACTGTGACCTTTCCCAAGCCCCTTCAGGTCAGAGACAGGTTAGGCTCCATGGAGACTGACCTCGGTCAGAGTGACCTATCGGTGCATTCACTGGATCACTTTTCCCTTGGGTTGATACCCCACATGTGGTGTCATTTGATGACTTTTCAGTGCACAGTATCCAGTTGTGAATATAATAATAAAAGAAATGAGGGCAGTTTTATGAAATATCTTCAGAGCAGAGTAACTAATTCACACAGCAGAGGCCTCATTTATAATGAGTCAGCTGAGTGTTAAGAGTCGACCGCCATGTTCACTGAATGAAACGAGATGCGTCGAAATCTTTTCAAACTTGAACTCACTTTCACTCGTCATCCATATACAGGCACATTACAAAGCAAATAGGAGCAGTGGGCTGCTCTAAAGCAACTGAGGGGCAAAGCAGTGCTCCGTCTCGAGCAACAATACCCTGACGTGCGGACTAGAGGAGCCGGCGATCGAACTGGCGATCGAACTGGCGATCTTGTGATTACAGAAAGACACAGCCCCCCCAATCATATTTTTCTAGTAACATGTCTTTAATCCTAGTGAGCTTCTGAGAGTGCACATGCTGACTAAATATGAGAAACTAATCAAACATGTGTGTGGTAAAATTTCTCTCTTTCTCTGTGGTTTTCGAATAAGCTCGGGAGACCACTTGGGTTTGTGTTGGGAGTTGGCCCAAACGATCCAGCAACCCCGAGGTATCACAGTTTACAACTTTAATGTGTGTTTGCACACCATTGTGTGAGAGAGAGAAAAAAGAAAACGAGAGAGAAACACACACCTCCTCTTTACTGCCCTTCATCTTTTCAGGCAGCTCAAATCAAGCCCCGTCTGACGACCGTCGTTGACACGGTGCCGTGTGTTATGGCAGCCGCCGGTGACTGTTGTAAGAGGGGAGCTCAACCTACGACCTCTGTCTGTCTCTTCCAGGCATGGGGCTCCCTGTGGTGTGAAGAATGCCTTTGCTCTTTTCCTGCATGTATGGAGGCCTATGAAGGTGCTCGTGGTTGTAGAATCCATCACCATCTTTGAATCTATATATATCTATCTACAGGTTTGAGTTCCATTAAATGTTTGGGAGAATGTGACACCCTCTCTTGCAAAACTGTTTCGGGCACCAAAGCCTCTTAAATGTTCTGGTTGGGTTGTAGATTGAAATATGTATTACAGGAACAATTGATGATTTAAAGGTCAGTTCCACTCCAAAACGACTGTATGGGATTTTGAAATGACATTTAAATATCTCAAAAAAAGGATCCGTATACTACATCTGGAAAATAAAAACTATACGGGCCAAAAGGCATAACTTTAAGCACTTACTTGTTCTGTTTGAATATTTCACATGTGTAGATAATAATCCCATCAGACTCCTCGAGGAGCTCAGACAATGTATGATTACCCCTCCGTAGGGCTCGGAACCGAGACAACATACGACGTGTGCACGTGTTTGTCAGTGTGCCTCAAATCCCTCAGGCCTTTAGCACAGTTAAAGTGACACGTGAATGACTGATTTCCAGCCAGTGCCTGGGCCATTTGTACCTGTCGGTTTTCTGTAAAAGGCCAACAAAATGAAACGTCTTCCCACTACAATATGCCTCTCTGGGTTGGCTATAATTCAGCGACTGGCCTGGGCCACAGAGGAGCTCAGAGCCTGGCGCTACAAGAGGAGAGTGGCCCGGAGCCGTTCCCTGGTGGTCTGAAGGCTGACAGTGATGTAGTGCCCACTGTTAGATGCCAGCAGGGGAGGGGGGGCAGGCTCTCAGCATGGGCGTGGGATGTTGTGTGTGTGTAAAAGGGACAGAAAAAAAAATGTGCGTGTGTGCTTGTACGTCCTTTCTAGTCTGTGCAAGGTCATACTTACAGAAGACTAATGGCTGGTGTCGAGGTCTTCAAGTGGATGCTGCAACTTCCACAAACAGGGCCAATTCATCAAATCTGACCTACTATTGTCATCACTGCATCACACTTACGGGCGCTGGGGTAAAACAGTCCAGGCGTACAGTAAAGTACCATGTGCTGCCTGGTTGATGAGGAGTGCCGGTGTGATTCTTGTCCTCATTGTTTAGTCTTTTTTTGCAAGGAAAATTCTGAATAATATATAGTGCTTCTGAATATTGAAGCCTGAGTCCTTCACCGATTCGAAAAGCAATCTTTTAAGCTTCAACCATTTCATTGTGGTATAGTCTTTGGTCTGCATTTCAGTTCAAGGAAGAATATAATCTGGGGTGAATGGTGTGAGGGGTACCATCTGCTCCTATTCTCTGGTTGAAGTGTTTCAGATAGTTGAGGATACTTTCACCAGTGGTCATGAAGGAGTAGGGCTGTTTCTGTTGTCACAGAAGGTTTTAGCGCCTCAAGTCAGTAATTAGTTCTTCACATGGTTGTGATGAGCAGGATGATGTCAATAATTGATGACGCAGGCTCCCTTCTCTTTTGGGACCTCTTGATTGCTATTATTGCTAATATGTGACCAAATGTGTCTGTAACGATAGCCAGAGCCTGTGCAAAGTAAAGGTGGATGCTCATATGATCCTTCAGGACAAGATTGGATGATGTGTGTTATAATACATATTACAAAACTGTCGACGGAGCAGTAAATAGTTCCTTGTGCGTTATAGAAACTGTGAGAGTTTCATATGAAATCATAAAGAAGAGGTCGTCTATAAGTGTGCTGCATCTGTGGTTTATTACTTGCTCCAGATTTGTTTTTGACGGCGGATGGGGTTTCTGTGTGTAACTGGGAGGTTGACCCTTTCTCACCTGCAGCAAACATGCATTACTATTTTGGGCTGCAGCTTGAAGGGCTTTTTTATCTTTAACTATCATGTTAATATTCTTCATTCTGAATATATTCCGTCGAAGTCCTTTCGGTCCTGGAATTTTGTGAATGATTTTTGCCTTTGGATATACCATTTTATCTTCTCTGAGCATGACGACCTACTGCTTCCTCAACAACCGTCACTTCATTCAGCTCCTCTGGGTGTTAAGGTGTGACAGGCAGATATGTAGAGATAGCACACTTCCCATCCTGGAGCCTCCACCTTTCCAGAACCCATTGCTGTTGCTGGAAAATGTTAATTCTGTCTCGCAATATACAACATTTCTTTCAGTACATTTAAATAGAACGCTCACGTGATTTGCATCACAGCAGCTGCACTGCAACCCAGTTAAAGTACAATTAACGGCCCTTTTGAGGAAGGACATATGTATGGGTTGGTGTGGGAGTAGTCCTCCTGTTCCCTGCTGTGTCCACACGGGATGGCGAGTGGGACCGTGCCCTACGACTCCAAACGACAAAAGAATCATCCAACAGCAACACTTTTTTTTCTCTTTGTGTGTGCCGACCTCTACTTTTATCCCAGACATACTCAGTGTCAGAAGGTTGTTCAAAGACAATTAGTGATCCTGAACAAGGGCCGCAAGACCTCAGGCTATTGACACATTGTGATCCTAATCAGTCTTACATGAAGAGAGTTATCTTGACATACTATAACGAATGGAGAGGCTGCAAAAGGCCTGGTTGAATGCTTCCGTGCATGCGGAAATAGTCATTTCAAGTCAAAGGAGAAACAAATTCAGAACCCTGTCATTGCCGCGTGGCTCATGTCTGCTGTGCCATCTTCGTCTGATCCAAGATCCAAAATTACCATCTCTCCTCGACACAGTTCTTACCCCATTTTAAAGACACATAATTCACTTGAGCAAACTGTAATTGCTCAGATTGTGATGCTGTTGAATAAATTTGCTTGAGGGGCCTCTCTGCTCCTGTATGACCGCCCCCCCCCCCCCCCCCCTCACCACACACGTGATCTTCTGCTGAACTGGAGTGCAGATGTGCTTTAGAACTCAGTAATCACCAGCTTGGGGCTTCTCACCGCTCTGCACTAGTCTTTAACAGCATGTAAGCACTTACTCATTTGCCTTATAATATCAGAGTCGGAAACCTTAAAAGAGAGTAGAGTTCATACAGAGACACGCTAAAGGTTCTGTCTCCCTTGACGTAAACCATGATGTTGCCAAAGAGAGAGAGAGAGAGGGAGCTGTTGGTTGGAGTGGCTTGGTTTGGCTTTACCGTCTTATTTTGTAGAAAATAGCTTCTTGGTTATGGCCTAGTGCAACCTGTAATCTGGACTGCGTGAATCTGTGTGTGAGTCAGAGAAACATGTGGATCTGCATGTATGGAAGTAAGGTAAAGTGGCGTTTCACATCTCTTTCATTTAGCCAAGTGTTAATGTAGGGTGATAACTAGAGGTCTGCTGTAATAACAATACAGATGGCCCGTCTCTGGTGTCTGTGTGAGGGCGCATGCAAACGCTGTGAAAATCTTTTTGCGGCTCTCATATCTTTTTCATTGTGCATCATTAAATGTTTTAGAGAGCTGGCATATGCAGATAAAGAGAGAGAGAGAGAGAGAGATGTAATGGATGCAAGTTGTGAGTTAATGAAGTAACTTAACTTCTGTTGTTTGGGCTTTTCATAGAGTTTTATTTTTCTTTATCCAGTCGTTGGTCGGCAGGTTGGATGTTAGTCACCATTTACACCACCTTTGTATCATGACAAATTAGATGATATGTGTTGCAAGATAATCCCATGTTACGTTCAGAAATGTTTATAATCTAGGGATGCTCCGATCTGATCGGCGCCGATCCATATCGGCCTTCTCAAAATGGCCGATCAAACTTGGCCGATCAGATGACATAAAATCTGGGAGAACTACTATCAGAGACGTTTCAATCGCGGCGCACCGCAACGGAGACAATGCGCCCGGCGAGGGCCAGCCGGCTGAGTGCAGAGGTCCCACGAGGGGATCCTCACGTACCGAGTGGCGTCCCTGTCCCGCCGAACTGCGGTCAGCTCAGCCGACATTCGGATCTCCGTGGTCAACTCAGCCGACAATTACATTTCTGTGCACCTATAGACTGATGTTGACGGTAAACGCATTCGATCGGGAGCGCGCGAGGGTTTTGATAAAGTTAGCGGAAGGATTCACGTGACACAACATCCGGTTTTGCAAAGTTAGCGGAAAGAACCACGTGAAACAACATCCGTTTATCAAAATAAAATGCCGACAAGCTTAATTTATGCTCACATTAAAACATTTTTACTGTACCAAGGAAGAGTTTATAAAAATAAGTCCGACTTTTGTATGTTAAAAAAAGTCCTGTATATAGATTTCCCCAAGAGTTCCAGGAAATGAATGATGCAGATGTGTTCCATACATATCTGAAATCCCCTACACTGGCAATCAATCAATTTTAATGTATCAATTAGGACATTTTTCAAAATAAAAGTCATAAATGTTTAAAGAAATCGGTAATTTATTTAATATTTGAGGTGCTTTATATATGTATTTCCTCATATTCTCAGGCAATGACTGATGCAGATGTGTTCAAGACAGTCCTGACTTCTATTACCCTGGAAATCAAACATATTTACTTTTGCAATTAGGAGATTTTTCAAATTAAAAGTCCTAAATGTTTAAAGAAATCGGTAATTTCTTTAATGTTTGAGGTGCTTTATATATGTATTTCCTCATAGTCCAAGGCAATAATGCTACACAATAAATAGAATGCTTCAATCGACACCGTGATCGGTGATCGGTATTATCGGATCGGCAGATACTGATTTCAGTGATCGGTGATCGGCACCAAAAAACCTGATCGGAGCATCTCTAATATAATCTAATATTCATGTTATTTTAATCAGCTCAGTGAGATGTTCTAAACATGCTACATCCAAGTGCCGCGGGATGATTGAACTGATTTTATTTTTTAAAGGAGTATTTGATAAGGTGTATGTATGACCTCCTATAGCTCTGTTTTGAATACTAATCTATTTTGGGAAGCTGCAGTCATTTTTGTCAAGGACCTTCTCTTTTTTTATGTTGGATTTGATATATTTAGTCCTTTGCCCAGGGGACATTTTTTGCAGTTTGAGCCTCAGTACAAGTATTTATATCTCAAGCTCGAGGAGGTTTTGGCAGATGTGCTGGGGTTCAAACCATTGACACAGCAGAACAACGATGTACCAACCACTGGACCATGTAGACCTGACAAATACAATAACTATGACAACTAAATTCCTGGAAAAGTTCCCACTGCACCTTGGAAGATGGATGGATGAGATATAATTTATGAACAGATGAAAGATGTGCTGGCAGCTGAACGGTTAGCGGGATTGATGGATGAAGTATGGAAAGCTGGATGGATGGATGGACAGGTGGATGATAGATAGATGGATGATATGAGGCTGGATGGATGGATAGGTGGATGATGGATAGATAGATGGATGGATGGATAGATGGATGATGGATAGTTAGATGGATGATTGCTTGGATTGATGGAGACATGATAGATAGATGGATGGATGGATGGAAAGATAGACATATGGATGAATGCTTGGATAGAGATAGATGGGTAGATGAATGTTTGGATAGAGATGGATAGATAATAGATGGATGAATGTATGGATGGATAGATAGATAGAGAGATAGAAAGATGGATATATAGATAGAGAGATGGAGGGATGGATGAGACTGATGGTGGTTGTCTGCCATGTATCCAGACACTGTTTTGACAACAAGAGCCCTGCCATGGCTTCTCTTTTGTCTTGCCTCTGTTTATTTTGCCACCTGCTACTCTGGGGGCACTGGGGTCAGCTCAACAGGAGCACAGTCCTGTCAAAAACACACACACACACACACACACACAGTAGGTTGCTGGGGAAGCAGTTGATACAAAAACACACATACACAAAGAGGCCAAAAGTTATTGGGTCAAAGGGTGCATGTGTATGTTTTTGATAAAGTCAGTGAGCGTGTATGGATATATGTGTGTGTGCGTCTGATTGATTGCACAGCAATTTTGTGTGCTTTTGTTGGGTTGTGGAGGGAATTAGGTAGAATCCTTGGTCAGACGGAATGTTTATGGTTCAGTAGCTCAGTTCCTCAGTTTAGAGGCTAAGGCCACTCGACTTAAACAGAGACCCAAGACACGGAGCTCGTCTGCTGCTTCAGCAATGTGGTGGTGATCTGGACGTGTTCATTGGCTTCCAACAAAACATGTAAACAAAGGGTGAATCCATTCATATTTTTCCTATTTCTAAAGCAGCGGAGTCAAATTGGTTGTTGATGTCAACGGTGAAAGCTGTAGAAAAATTAATGCGGCCATATTTATGGATGTCGACATTAAGAACGAGGTGTGATTATTAAGTGTCAGGTAATGGATGCCGCAGTGAATGATAGTTATGCCTTTTCTTCTATATTTAGATCCCAGATTAATAATTCCAGGAGGATGTTTTACTTCTATTTATTCGTATAATGTTGCATATTTCTCTTCATACTGTTCCACCATCTGAATAAAAGTAGGCGTACCATCCTATTTAATCTTCTCTCAGAAAATGTTTCTGCTATAAGTTAATCATGTTCTGAAGTAAAGTCCTTTCTTGGCTTGAACCCATTGCTGTTGCAGAAATGATTTAGATGTTGCTTAAAATCAATTCAAAACAAAACTCTATTATGCCTTCCAGCTGATTCAGACATCTCCTCCCCTCAACAGCTGTATGATCTTGCACAGTGCACATCTGCCTAATGTTGGGGTGGAGTGTGATGGATAGAGTTAAGTGTAGGGGTGCAGGCTAATCTATTTCAAGCATGTCTTAAAGACATAAAAACATGGATGACCTGCAACTTCTTGATGTTAAACTCAGACAAAACCGAAGTAATTTTACTCGGCCCTGAGCACCTCAGAGATCAATTATCTGGTGATGTGGTTTCTGTAGACGGCATTGCCCTAGCATCCAACACCACTGTAAAGAATCTTGGCGTTATCTTTGATCGGGACTTGTCCTTTAACTCCCACGTAAAGCAAATCTCAAGGACTGCATTCTTTCATCTGCGTAATATTTCAAAAATCAGCCACATCTTGTCTCAAAAAGATGCAGAAAAATTGGTTCACGCGTTCGTTACTTCGAGACTGGATTACTGCAACTCCTTATTATCAGGCTGCTCTAATAAGTCTCTTAGGTCCCTCCAGTTGATCCAGAATGCTGCAGCTTGTGTTCTCACTAAAACTAAGAAAAGAGATCACATCACTCCTGCACTAGCTGCTCTGCACTGGCTCCCCATAAAATCAAGAATCACTTTTAAAATTCTTCTCTTAACGTACAAAGCCTTGATTGGTGATGCACCATCATATCTTAAGGAGCTTGTAGTATAATATTGCCCCACTAGAGAGCTGCGCTCACTAAATGCGGGACTACTTGTAGTTCCTAGAGTCTTAAAAAGTAGAATGGGAGCCAGAGCCTTTAGTTATCAAGCTCCTCTTTTATGGAACCAGCTTCCAATTTCAGTCCGGGAGGCAGACACAGTCACCTCATTTAAGAGTAGACTTAAGACTTTCCTCTTTGACAGAGCTTATAGTTAGGGCTGAATCAGGTTTGCCCTGGTCCAGCCCCTTGATATGCTGCTATAGGCTTATAGCTGCTGGGGGACGTTTTAGGATGCACTGCGCACCTATCTCCTCTTTTTTTCTCTCCTTAGGGATGAATCATCATCTCTCCATCACACATTACTAACTCTGCTTTCTCCCCGGAGTCCTTGTGACTTCACGTCTCATGGGGTCGTCGGACCCTATGAGACGGCATAGATCCTATCTGCCTGATGGATCATCGAGGTCTGGGTTGTGGAATTCCTGCTACCGACTACGCCACTGGCCTGTTGAGACTCCGCCCACTGTTGAGACTCCGCCCACTCCTCCTCTCTACCTCCATCTGCCTGATGGATCGTGGAATATGCCTACTATGAACTATTCATACACTCTGTCATATTCATTGAATGTATTTTAACTCTAAATCTGTCCTTCTGGACACATTACATCTATTACACCTGTCCATCCTGGAGAGGGATCCTCCTCTGTTGCTCTCCTGAAGGTTTCTTCCCTTTTTTTCCCCCTGAAGGGTTATTTGGGAGTTTTTCCTGATCCGATGTGAGGTTTTGGGGCAGGGATGTCTATGTGTACAGATTGTAAAGCACTCCGAGACAAATTTGTAATTTGTGAAATTGGGCTATACAAATAAACTGATTTGAATTGAATTAATCTAGTTGTGTTTGGAAGTGAAATGTGTGTTAGCTCTCTCTCTATTCAATATAAATTATTGTTGGCTTCATTTAGCAACTGCTTGTTTTTATCAAAAGCAGTAAATGATGCTCTATGTCTTTGTTTGTGTGTCTTCCAGTCAGGTTTGATCCGCGTGTCTCAGGAAGAGTATTTAATTGCCCCGTTGCCCCAACATCTGGCTGAACAACACAGCTACAGCGCCCCCGATGGTCACCACCCGCATGTCGTCTACAAACGCTCAGCGGAACACATTGTGCACAGAAGATCCAGCGGCTCATCGAGCACCGATTCTTCAACGCCCGAAAACCCGTACCTTCACCATCAGCATCATCATCAGCACAATCATCACCATGACTACCAGCATGGAACACTGCAGAGGCAACACTTCTGCGGACGCCGCAAGCAATGTATGTAAGGGAACCATATATTCCTTATACTTTTTAAAAATTACGTTCATCATTCATATATCTTACGTACCCACAAGTAATTTATCCCATGACTGTGATATCAGCTGAGCTGATAGGGGTAGTGTGTTTGGGCTCACGTGGTTGATGCCTCTGGGAAAACAGGAAAAACACTTCCATGGAAGGGGGGCCGAAAAAATTGTTGGTATAAATGGACCTGTACTCGTATCGCACTTTTCTAGTCTTCAGACCACTCAAAGAGCTTTAACGCTACATGCCATTGTGTACCCATTCATACACTGATGGGAGGAGCTAAGGTTTTAAAGGCACATCAGCAGTAACAAAGATTTACAAATACATTCACACACCGTAGAACAGCTACAGGAGCAATTTTGATGTTAAGTGTCTAGCCCAAGGACACATCGACATGGGCTAGGTGAGCTGGGAATTGAACCGCAGATCCTCTGATTGAAGCCTGCTCACCACTGAGCCACAGTCACCCCTAGGAGAAAGTTATAATAAAATAAAGCATACCTCAACTGTCCAGGAGTATTTGTTACAGCTGCTCAGTGTGGCAATTCTATGGGGAGTCCGGTGTGTTTTTTTCCTGCTCCAGCACAAGGCCCCTCTTCTTTTTATTTCTAGCTGCTGTGAAATAAATTAAGCTGCATTCATGTGCGGTTGGAAATGTCAAGATTAGCCCCCCACCCCACTCTCAGACAAATGGATTATGAAAGTGACACTCCTACACAACCCTGCAGCTAATTGCTCCATTGCCAGATTTGATGTGTATGCAATGAGTAACACATTTTTTTACTTTTTTTCTGACATACATCTGTTTAAAAATGCATGCACCTGTTATATGGATATGTCAACTTTAGGTATGTAATTACAAACTTCCATCATGGTTTTACTTTTTAGTTTTCTATTGGGAATTTGAAATGTTATCTACCAGAGCAACAATGTAATATTATTATAGGACATAGTTGTTGATAGGATACAATTATGTACTGGACAATCAACATACATTTTAATACAGTATTGTGATATGTGTTATACAGTGAAGATTCCCACAATGTTTTGACTTGCCATGATTTTTTTGTATTATTAATCTTTAATTAAACATTATTTCACCATCCCAAAACCAAAAATGACAGTCTATCTATTTTGCCAGGGAAGAAAAGTCACAGAAATAAGCAATTAGACCATTATTCACATTATTATCACCATTTCAAAACATGAAAGCCTTTAATATTTTAGAAAGTGGATAACCCTGAAAGGCTTCAGAGGGAATTGCATCCGTTGTAATGGGGCTACATGTGCCTGAGGCTACTCAGCCCACAGGCCAGTTCACAGTTGTATCTTCCCTTCTCGTGGTGAGAGGTAGGAAGCAGTGTGGGAAGTGAGTTTCCTGTCCTTTCAACATGAGGCCTGTACCCTGATCACCCGGCACGAGCCATTAAAAATACTTGCCAAGTTTTCTCTCTCTTGCTCATTCTCTCTCTGTCCCTCCTCCCTTCCGTCCTATCCTGTTTTGTCCTCCTAGACACACCCAAGCCTCCCGTTGAGGACAGTTTCCTCATGCCTGACGAGTTTGCGGTACCTGAGGCAGAAGCACCAGGAAGGGCTAAGAGATCGCACATTAACTCCAACAGGGCGGGGGGCCTAAATGTGGAGACCCTGGTGGTGGCAGACAGAAAGATGCTGGAGAAACACGGCAGAGACAACGTCACCACCTACGTCCTCACCGTCATGAACATGGTGAGTGGTGGGAGAAGGGGCTACCAAACTAATCTGCTGCCATAGTTTTTTTTTCCCAATCAGTCATTCTGCAGTCTTCGTCATCATTTAGAATATAGACATGAGTAATTTACATTAAGGTGGTACTTTTTAAAGAATCGATTAACTTGAAGTTACTTTCGAATGAATATTCTTTGTCGATAAAATGCCAAATTTGGGGGGCAGTTAGCATGCTACAAATCTCTTTCAAGCTTGTTTGTTTTTTAATTTAAACATTTTATTGTTCAAATAACATTTCTTGAAAACTAAATAGTCAGTGAAAGAACATTGTAGCCGGTTGATCGGCTAGCTTTACTGAATTTTTCGTATTGCCGAATCAAGTTTAAAGAAACGTTCATATGCCATTGTCAACATTACAAGCAGACAAACAAGTAAGGCAGCTTAAAAGTAGCGTACTGATGTCTTCAGTCTGTCTTCAAAATTGTTGCAAGAACATTTTCATATTTTCATGATATAGAAAGTCTGCTGTTCTACCTGCAAGCTATCCCAGATAAGAATAGTGCATGCATCTAGCTTAGAGCTGAACATTGACACTGTATTTCTGATAATAAAATGAGCACCCAGGACAACTAGATTGTTTTTCTACTCTTTTGCAGGTCTCCAGCCTTTTCAAAGATGGCACCATTGGGACGGACATCAACATTGTGGTGGTCAGCTTGTTGCTACTGGAACAGGACCCAGTGAGTTGATTGAGACAGCAATTATGCAGAAATGTGGTGTTTTGTTGTTCTGGTTATTGATAAATTCACTCTTGCTCTGTATCTTTTCTTCCCAGCTGGGCTTGACCATCAATCACCATGCTGACCATTCCCTCAACAGTTTCTGTCAGTGGCAGTCAGGTCTGGTGGGGAAAGGTGGTAAACGGCACGACCACGCTGTTCTCCTCACAGGATTGGACATATGTTCTTGGAAGAATGAGCCCTGCGACACCCTGGGTAATTACAGCTAACCATGACAAGCCATACATCCTGTGGGAAGTATCATTTGACAGTATGGAATATCATGTGTGAGATGTGGGAGCCGTATTCAACAGTCAATTTCCCACAATCCCTTGCTTGAGTTACGTTGTAATTTAGGCTATTTAGACAGCAGTAAAGGTGTATACTGTGGGTATAGACATTACAACGAGGAGTGAAGGAAGTCTGACAGGTGCCAGCAGAGGAGAATGAAGAATGGCACTCATTTGTGACCAAAACCTACATTTTATTGGGAATGTTCAAACACTGTCGTAAACTCAAAGATGCAGGATTTTAGATAGTGACAGTGTAGATGCAGACAAGAAACCTAAAAGGGGGCCTTACATGCAACAAAGGTCTTTGGTCAGAAATGCAAACATCACCTTAATTAACTGTCGCTTAAGGGAAAACGGCTCTTTGAAATGTATCCTGCCATGATGTCTGTCAAAACTGTATGAAGAACAACCAAATGTGTAAAACACCAAGGTCTGGATGAGCAAGAAAGAAACACATTTTGACCAAGAATCATGCCTGGCCATGCTTGCACTGACCGGCTTAGCACTTTAGGATGAGCTTAGGTTCGGTTTATGCATAAATCTTAACACGTTTAGGAAGGCAGCTGGAACAACATCAACATCAACGCAGCCAGCTAAGTTTGACTAATACCATAATCAAATTGCTTTCACACCACTAATTGTTAGTAAACTTAGAGCACCTTATCTCATTAACTGCATGAGGTAAAACACATTTTGAAAAGTGACTCTTATAATGATCTAATAACTGTATGTTGTTAAGCTCATTATTAGAAGTATTTATTAACGTTGTTGTTTAAGTCAAACATCTGTCTATTTAAGTCATATCCATTAACCATGTGTTGATGTTTTTACTGTAAATGTTCAGTACGGATGTACTATCCATTGGGAGAAGCTTCTGTCAGAGAAGACAGTGACCACTAAATATTTGTATCAGCTTGTCTGTTCCAATAAATTCCACATCTAGGACCGTCTGGTCCACCATCAGCACTAGTCCTCTTCGAAGCCGAACGGCTTCCAACGTCTAGGAACAAACCTTTGTTCAGTTGGCCGCAGCTTGTGAGGTTGCAGCTGGGATGAAATCCCAAGCCATGCATTCATGTACGCAATATGCAAATGTAACAGACGTTTGTTGTCTGCCAAAACCGTGAGAATAAGAAAGAATGTGCTCAGTTACACTAAAGGGAAAAATACAGATTTTATGGCTCAATGTTTGATTGTGTTACCCCTCAGCTTTGCATGCCGTCTGTAATAACTAAGTCCCTGTCTGCACGTATACAGATGGTTTTTTTAAACCGATATTTTCCTTTACATTGGGGCTTCTCATCCAAACGTTTTAAGTTACTTGAATGGACATTTTGTAAAACGGCTTCTATGTTGTAGGTTTTACTTTGTTTGACAAACGGAGACGTAAACTTGTCAATTAGCGCATGCCTATTTCCAAATGAGGCATGCAGCTTTTCTTAATAGGCAATTTTTGCATTTTATTATGGACAGATCTATTTTTTTAAACAAAGGTTGTTTGATTTAATTAAATTCTAAAATGTAGAGGAACAATATCAGTTGAAAGAAATATCTCTATACGTCTAGTCTAAGCCTAATTGTCTCATAGTCCTAACACCTTTTTGCTCTATCTCTCACTTTCTCAATGCAGGTTTTGCTCCCATCAGTGGAATGTGCAGCAAGTACAGGAGTTGTACCATCAATGAGGATACAGGACTGGGCTTGGCCTTCACCATCGCTCACGAATCTGGACACAAGTATGTTTAAACAAATCTGCAGCAAACTAAGCTTTTCTTTTTGTTTACGTGTCTGTCAACAAAAAGAAAAGTTTAGTTTGCTGGAGATTTGGTTAAACCACATCAGACGACACAGACCAAAATAGATTAAACTATGTCAGATTGTATAGTGTCACTTTAGAGTGGTACATTAAACCAGTCACTCTACTGTTGTAATGAATATTTATTGATTTAAATAAATGTTTTATCTTTTAAAGAAACAAATATACTCACTACCTTATCCATTACACTTTATGATATAATAATGGAAACTGCCTCTGTCCAAATGGTTCAGTGTTTGTGTTTCTATTAAGATAGAAGGCAGTTTATTTTCTCACATTTTTTAGATTTCACATTACAGTAATATAGCAGAATATTTGTAAGACACAATAACTTGATGAATTTTGCCAGCTTGCCGAATAATTCACAAATTAACAAAGATGTAATTGCAAAACATGTGCCAAGCATCTGTGACTTTCTAATGACAGCAAGAAGCAATATCTATATTGTATTATATCATGTGGGTAGACATTATATTGTGTGGATACACAATGACATCAGCTTGATCATTCCAAGAATAAGCGTCTTAAGCCTTAACCCTCAACTCACGAGCAACTTGCGCTCAAGGAACTATGTAAACTATAAAGTTACGTGCTTCCTTTAATATTTTTTAATCTAGTTTTGGGATGATCCATGATGGCGAGGGGAACCCTTGTCGCAAAACAGAAGGCAACATTATGTCTCCAACTCTGGCTGGAAACAATGGGGTCTTCTTCTGGTCCACTTGCAGTCGGCAGTACCTCAGCCGCTTCCTTGGGTAGGCCTCATCGCCTAGTGCAAGTGCACAAGCACTTTCAACTTTGCCAGTCCCGTTGCTGTTGCTTTCTCCCTAGCTGACACCATTGGTTTGCTGTGTTCACCAGAACAGCCCAAGCATCCTGTCTGGTGGACGAGCCCAAGCAGATCGGTCAGTACAAGTACCCTGAACAGCTACCTGGGCAGCTTTACGACGCAGACACGCAGTGCAAGTGGCAGTTTGGTTCCAAGGCTAAACTGTGCAGCCTTGATTTTGTCAAGGTGAGATATTCACTGTAATACATTGTTAGCATGGCTGCTATAACGTGTTTTTGTTTGGGAAACTGTATCACAGAAATATGCGATAAAGTTTAGTTTTTTGTTCACTGCTCGCATCAGGGATCTTTTCCCCTGCAGCGGAAAAATAGTTTTTTAGTAAAAAATGCTGAAAGAAAATCAGTATATGTTGCTTCCTCAGCACCAAATATCAGATACAAAGTTAGAGACTGGCTGGTGACCAGAGTGCAACATTTCACAGCTAAAGCCAGACATTTCTCTCAGAAGTGAAACAAAAAAGAATATTGGATATTCACAAAAACTCAAACTGCCAAAAAACCAAACATTCTAGTTTTGTTCCATACCAGCTGGATGTGTTGAATGGCAACTGGTTAATGGCAAACAATCCACCATATCAACTGAAAAGGTGATGATATGTTGGAAGTTTTCTGCTGCTGTTTCCAAAGAATACGTTATTGCAGGTTTACCGGGGTGTTCTCGAGACATGATCTATGGTCCTGTTTAAGAAAGTTCAGCAGCGTGTTATACGATGCAACAAAGACACTATACACCAGTGGAAGAATAGTAAGGAAAAGAGGAAGGGTTAATCCAAAGAAGTGGATCATTAAACTAACCCTTTATTGTGCAGTCACAAAGGACCAACTCTATAGCAGTGTATGTGAATCGTCCTGGTTTTACATGGACCACAACATTCCTAAATCAAGCATCATTCATGTGTCCCTTTGCTTGAACTAAGACTCACTAGATGAGCCTTCAGCACCCGGATCACACAGTGGCTGCGATTGTCTGCTTTGCAGCGCTAATGGTGCAGTGCATAATTGGCACTTTATTAATTAGCGTGATCTTTGCACAACAACCTGGAACCCCCCACATTTGACCCACCTTTATACATGCATTCTATAAATTGAATGGGAATCCTTAGCCTCTACCCCCCACTCCCCCCTCCGAAACCCTGCGGTATGAGCCTTTATGTTGGGTGCATTCAGTGGTGTTTATTCACATGTAAATGCTGTTTAAAATACCATGGGGCATCCTCTCCAGGGCAGTAATTGCTGGGAAATCGACTTTGCCAAATCGTATATATGACGGATTAGCACACATGTCATCGCCTTGGCTGTTCACGATTTTTCCAAATCCCCGCTATGTTTCCCTAACAGAAGATCAAATACTACATCTTTATTTGGGCACAAGTCAGTGGGTGGTAAATTAACCTACACGCCGATTAGCAGATTTACTGCCTTTCACAGTTGTGGTTTTTTGTGTCCCTGATAAGCTCACGTAGAATGATTTTCAGCATGCTGGTATGCTGTCAATCACCTGCTAGGCGTCAGAGAATGAGGACAAAGACTCAAAGACACACCGGAGCGGCCTCTCCTGCTCCCTTCGCTCTGGGTTCTCTCTTGTTGTCAGTTGCAGTTGATCGGGTTGCCAGACTCTGCCGCCTGTCTTTTGACCTCAGCTCTCCCTCTGTGCTCTGTGTCTCGCTCTGTCTCCGTATTGTTGGGTTAGATGACACATGCAATTATAGCCCGTTTCATTAAAGAAGTACAGTAATTTCATTTGACACCAGAGCTTTGTGGACAAGCTTATCCCCGGAGGGGGCTTATTGACCAGCGTGATGGTGGTCCTGGCAGGAAGCAGGTGCTGGAGGGTCAAGGAAGAATAAAGAGGGGAGGAAGATGATTTCAAGAGACAGTCAGTGGACTGTACGGCAGAGGGAAAACCAATGATGGTCGTATCTGATAGACACCTCATACTGTGTGTGTGTTTGTGTGCGTGTGTTTGTGTGTGTTTGTGTGACTTGTTTGACAGGACATCTGCAAGTCGCTGTGGTGTCATCGCACAGGGCACCGGTGCGAGACCAAGTTCATGCCTGCTGCAGAAGGCACCAGCTGTGGACCTGACATGGTGAGGAAAAGTCATCTTTTTTATGATAAATTTGTTATTGATTACATCAAACATGCATACAGAAATAAACTTCACAGAACATATACAGTATATATTCTTTCAGGCCCCTTCCAGTGGACTAAATGAGATGCAACTTGTGCTTGAATGCCCCTACAGTAGATACAACAGCATTAATTACAAATATTTCGAGAAGCGACAAAAACAAACAGATAAATGAGTGAAAAATCATTAAATAATGGTATAATTGTGATTACTTCGAACTGGGTTTTGGACTATTTGTAATGATAATACTATACTTTCATCTACCTCTTGGCATAACAAGAGAATAAACGTATTTCCCCAAATACTTAACTATTGCTTCAATCCAATTTCCGGTTAATAATAATTATGGAGGAGAAAATTAAGGGCAAACCTTCAATTTATTTCCAAATTATCGGTTGTTAACATTCTTCACAGTTTACAGACCGACCTCCTGATTCATCAGTGATGTGATGTGCTTTTGTTGCAGCTACGGGTCCAAACACTTTTCCTGTGTAACGGCTGATTATTACTGACATTTTGGATGGCTTAGATAAATCTGCCCTGGTTTTTGAGATGTCATGGTGTTCCCTCATCGTAGCAACTACTTCAGAGTGTGGAAGGTTATCATAACTGTGAGAAATAATGTCTGTGAGTATGACAGCCAAGTTGTAATGAATTGCAATCATTCTTTAAGTTAAAAGTGTTCCCTTGAGCTAGAGTAAATCTTGGCTTAAAAAGGCACAGCCGACAGCTCACCGACCTGCACGTACCTGCAGAAGCATTTTTGTCTCCCAGCTGGACGGAGAACTTTACGTAAATGAAAGATGATATTTAGGAAGACATAGAGGTGCTGAGTGCTGGGATTGGCTTGAATCGGCCCGGGTGTGGTGCATGTGTGTATGTGTGTGTGTGTGTGTGTGTATTGGCTGCCGCTAGAAAGTGTGGGTGTCCAGGTGTGGTGCCGGGCATTTGTCCAAGCCAGGAAACTGAGGCAATAAGCCCTGATCAACTCTCAAGTTCTGATAAGAGAGCTATATTTCTGTGCTTCTTCCCTCTTCATTCGTTTCTGCCTTTTCTCTCCCTTTTTCTACAGTGGTGCCGAAGGGGTCAGTGTGTGAAATACGGGGAGCACGGCCCTAGGGCGGTCCACGGCCAGTGGTCGGCCTGGTCTCCGTGGTCTGACTGCTCCAGAACCTGTGGAGCGGGGATCATGTACAGGGAGCGCTCCTGCACAAGCCCAAGGTAAATTACATTACATTCAAGGTACACACGGTATTCAGCAAATCGTTTTTGTTGCTATGAACTAGCCGAACGGTGACGAAGGGATTCATTTCCTCGCGTCGCTGTTTCTGCCATGACCAAGGACAGCTTTATGTCTCCTAATACTATCTTTCTGAACACCTGAAAGTGTATCTGCACACACACGCACACATGCGCCAGATAACGTCTCTTGTCAGTCAGATGTCTCCCTGTGCTCCAGACGTGGACCACCTCCTCATGCCGTGCTCTCTTCTTTTTAGTTGATGCTGCTCACTCACACAAACAGGATTCTGCAGACCCAGATCCCACAGAGAACATCTCTTTGTTAGCAAAGGGCTCGGTGCATGTCGTCACAGGCACAAGGACAAATCCTCAGTTTGACTAAATCCCTTGTTGCGACCCCCCAGAAACATCAGGAGATGTATTCGATCTTCTTTATTTCAGTTTCATACATCGGGTTTATAGATTTATTAGAAATGTATTTATTAGAGCGATTAGAAATGTTTTCTATCACAATGCTATTCATTTCACAACGGATTGATTGCCTTGATGTGGCAGAAGCCGGCCAGCGCCAACAACACTGGCTCTTTAAATGTTATAAGCGGGATGTCTGCAATTGGATATTGAGAGAAAGGATACATTTCCAGATCATTCGTGCCATTTCAGCCCCTCCTGCTTTTTTTCTGTGTAGTATGTATAATCCATAGTCCGTATCACAGAGCATACTGGCTTTATGTTGGGAGTCATTGTGGGGATGGGGAAACCAATTCACTGAACTTTAATTTTAAGCACTATTAGATCAAACAATCAAAGGAAACAGCATTGCAAACGCACAACTCGTATTGAATCCATAAAGACACACATACGGTACAACCTGTCATGGCTGGCGTCACGGGTAGGGAGGGGCAAGAGCTCATGTGCAGAGGAACGAACAGGACTCGGTGTGTATAACAAAAAAACGCTCTTTAATGAGGCAAAAGTTTAAAAAAATAAATTAAAAAAAGGCAAAAGGGGAAAGGCAGAGAATGGGGCATCAGGGCAGGGTCGAAACAGGCAGGATCAGGAATACACACTAGTAACACGTACAACAGGACTACGGGAAAAAGACAACAATCCAGCAACAGACAAGGGAAAGAGTGACACAATATATAGGCGGGGGAAACAGGTTTACGACATGGAAACAGGTGTACGACATGAGACAGTAACGAGACGAGAGTGGCTGAGGGCAGGTGCAGGGAATGACACAATCAAGGAGACAGAGAAGACACAGAAGAAACAGAGTAGACACAGAGTGACACCGAGTAGACACAGAGTAGACACAGAACAGGACCATACACAACCAGGCTCTAATACCGCACTAATAAGGATCCTGACTGGTGGCTTACATCCAAGGGCCACTGCATCACCTTGATTGGTGGACACATCTCAAAAGTCATCACAATAGATCTACCGTTTGATTTTTACCGTTAATGATTCTCATCATTTAGGAATGAGTCATAGCTGGTTAGATCATAATGGCATGTCACATCCAATCCCTACATGTCTGCCCTTGGGTGCAGGTGGGATGACCAGGACTCAAAGGACACAATGGCCCCCTTAATCACTGTTGCCCCTGCATATTGTTCTTTAGCCAAGTCTGCATATGGGACCTGAACATTAGAAGGACTTCATACCGTCATCTTTTCATTTACCCGGCCTCCAAAGGCTGTCAATCAAACACATAGGAGACCCGGCACACAAGAACAATACAATGCTTTTCAATAGTCGTCCTCAATACATTAGAGTTCACTTCAACTGATCTTTAACTCTTCAACTGACAAATCCACCGCTTTGTGTGGTTACACATTTCTCCTGTGTCAAACTCATAGGGCCCTATCTTATATAATGGGCACAAAGTGCCGCACAGCACAACTGGTGCTTGCTGGTTTCAGGCCAGCAAAGTTGATACTGATGGCGCCGCGGACGGCCGCCTCGGTGCGTTGGTGCGCGATGTTTTTTGTTGTTTTCGTCTTAAATACTGTTTTCTGCTGTGATTCCCGGAGCTCTTTCACCAGAGAAGAGCTCATGAACATCAGGGGAACAACTCCAGCGGATTTATTTCCAACGTTTTTAACTTCTGTGGAGTTACTGGACATTTTTGTAAAAGGTGTGCTCACCTTCGCCCACGCGGTGAGACGCCGCCGGAGAGGGAATCGCTCAGGGGCGCTTGTACGGCTACGGAAATGGGGATCTCGTACAGCGCTGCCGGGCATATTTCTCTCCAACGTCCGCTGACTGTGCAACAAACTGGACGAACTCCAGCTGCTGGTGGGGAGAGACAGAGACTTCTCCTCATCCTCTGTCCTGTGCTTTACGGAATCATGGCTAAGTGGATCGATACCAGATTCTGCGCTCCAGCTCGCTGGCTTCCAGCTGTTCCGAGCGGACCGGGTCACGGAGCTCTCCGGAAAACAAAGGGTGGAGGAATCTGCTTTACCTCAACAACGGCTGGTGCAACGACGTAACGGTGATTCTACAGCACTGTTCGCCGGACCTGGAATCTTTATCATTCACTGCAAACCCTTCTACTCCCCACGTGAGTTCGCTTCATTCATCCTGGCCGGAGTTTACATGTCAAGAGGGAAACGTGCACGAGGCACAGCAGACCCTCGCTGAACAGATACGGTGTGTGGAGCGGACCTTCCCGGACTCTTTAGTTATTGTACTGGGATTTTAACAAAGGAAACCTCAGCCACGAACTTAGACAGTTAATTAAATGCCCTACCAGAGAGAAGAGCATTCTGGACCACTGCTACACAACAATCAGCAGGGCCTATCACGCCGTCCTCGAGCTGCACTGGGAAACTCTGACCACGCCATGGTTCATCTGATTCCTCATACAGGCAGAGACTAAAGCTCTGCAAACCTGTGGTGAGGAAGTTCAAGAAGTGGACCAGTGAGGCTCTGGAGGATCTACGGGCGTGCTTGGACTGTACTGACTGGGATGTCTTCAGGACTGCTACCAACAGCCTGGATGAGTACACAGAGGCTGTAACTTCCTACATCAGCTTCTGTGAGGACAGCTGTATTCCATCCAGCTCCAGGGTGAGTTATAACAACGACAAACCCTGGTTCACAGCGGAGCTCAGGAAGCTAAGACTGCAGAAGGACCAGGCATTCAGGAGTGGGGACAAGGACCTGTACACAGAGTCAAAATACAGGTTTAGCAAGGCGGTGAGAGATGCTAAACGACTGTACTCTGAGAAACTGCAACAGCAGCTCTCAGCAAACGACTCTGCTTCTGTCTGGAGAGGGCTCAGGCAGATCACCAACTACAAGCCCAAATCACCCCACTCCATGAACAATGTGCTTCTGGCAGACGAGCTCAATGAGTTCTACTGCCGCTTTGAAAGACAATGGAGCAGTCCTGAGACAATCCCCACAGCCCCATCAACAAGCCACAGACCATCAGCCCACCCTCCCCCAGCCCATCAGGGGCTCACACCTCTGGAGCACCCTCCATCAACTCAGCGACGACCCTCGTCATCCTGGAGAGAGACGTCAACAGGCTGTTCAAAAAGCAGAACCCCGCAAAGCAGCGGGCCCGGACTCCGTCTCCCCTCCACCCTGAAGCACTGTGCTGACCAGCTGTCTCCGTGTTCACCGACATCTTCAACACCTCCCTGGAGACATGCCACGTTCCAGCCTGCTTCAAGGCCTCCACCATCATCCCGTCCCCAAAACCCAAGATCACAGGACTCAATGACTACAGGCCCGTCGCCTGACCTCTGTGGTCATGAAGTCCTTGAACGCTTGGTCCTGTCACACCTCAAGACCATCACCGACCCACTCCTGGACCCCTGCAGTTCGCCCACAGAGCCAACAGGTCTGTAGACGATGCAGTCAACATGGCCCTTCACTACATCCTCCAGCATCTGGACTCCCCAGGAACCCACGCCGGATCCTGTTTGTGGACTTCAGCTCTGCTTTCAATACGATCATATAGTTCCTGCTGCAGGACAAGCTCTCCCAGCTGCACGTGCCCGACTCCACCTGCAGGTGGATCACAGACTTCCTGACCGACAGGAAGCAGCACGTGAGGCTGGGAAAACACGTCTCAGGCTCCCGGACCACCAGCACAGGTTCCCCCAAGGCTGTGTTCTTTCCCTCTGCTGTTCTCCTGTACACCAACAGCTGCACCTCCAGTCACCAGTCCGTCAAGCTCCTAAAGTTCATGGATGACACCACCCTCATTGGGCTCATCTCTGGTGGGGACGAGACCGCCTACAGGTGGGAGACTGACCACCTGGTGACCTGGTGCAGCCAGAACAACCTGGAGCTCAACGCCTGAAAGACAGTGGAGTGGGTGGTGGATTTCAGGAGGAATGCACCCCCACCCCCCCCTCTCATCCTGGGTGACTCCCCCGCCGCCGCTGTGGAGTCCGTCCGCTTCCTGGGCTCCATCATCACCCAGGACCTCAAGTGGGAGCTGAACATCGGCTCCATCACCAAGAAGGCCCAGCAGAGGATGTTCTTCCTGAGGCAGCTGAGGAAATTCAACCTGCCAGGGAAGATGATGGTACAATTCTACACGGCCATCGTTGAGTCCATCATCTGCTCCTCCATCACCGCCTGGCACCCTGCAGCCACAGCCAAAGACAAGTGCAGGCTGCAGAGCACCATCCGCCGGCCGAGAGGGTTATCGGCTGCAATCTGCCTTCCTCCAGGTCCTGTTCACTTCCAGGTCACTGAAGCGGGCCAGAAAGATTGTCGCTGACCCTCCCACCCTGGACACTCCTGTTCGAGTCCCTCCTCGGGAGGAGGCTGCGTCCATCATGACAAAGACCACCCGCCACACCAAAGTTTTTTCCGTCGGCAGTCGGGCTCATCAATGGAACCCGGACTGACTGACTGTCACCCCAGGACTACCACCTCTTCTTCCACCTTCCTCTCTCCTTCTTCCCGCTCCTTCCTCTTCCTCCTCTTCCTCTTCCTCCCACTCCTCCTCCTTCTTCTTCCCTCCTCCACACACGTCACTTTAACATGCACTTTAACTTGAGGCCTCCTCCACACATGCCACTTTATTTGCATGCACTTTAACTTAAACACACGCCACGCGTAACATACACTTTTAACTAAAACACACCACTTGAAGCACACACCCAAACACTTTCACATTACTTGTTGTCTTTCTGTCGTGTTGATTGTTGTTTGTTTGTCATGTCCAAATGTTGCACCTTCCACCAAAAAAAATTCCTCGTTTGTGTAAACATTCCTGGCAATAAAACTGTTTCTGATTCTGATTCTGATTCTGATTCTTAAGCCCAGCGGTCTACTTTGTGTTCATATAAAATTTACTTTTCTGCTTTTTTTGTGCCTCGTGAGGAAGGTGCACACTCAGCGCCTCCTCTCCTCGTTACCCTGTGTGTTTGTGATACTGGGTTGGTGTGAGAGTTTGAATGTATAAGGCTTCGTCAAAGTCTCCCCCTAAATGGCTGTGTTTTTGGTCCTCGCTGCAAGCCTTTGCATTATGCAGCCCCCCGTCAATGGAAACACACACTATCAATTACGAGACTAAATACAACCCATTTGGCCCTTGTGCCTCACTTTGTGGCCAAATTCTGTGTCATTTAACAAGCAAAAGTGGAGTTGGACGTGCCCTGATTACACTTGAGGCACTTCAGACCATGCACTATACATTATTTAAATAGGACCCGTACTCCAATTCTCTTTCAGCGCTTGCAAAACTGACAGCTTCACTGATTTTGATTTCTTAGTCCTTAGTCTTAGTGCTTTCTGTGATTACACCTCAACTGACATCGGAACTCAGTTTAATACTTCAAAGAACCTTTCAAGTATCAGGTCTTCAAAGTTCAGCTTTTCTAACTCCCACAACTTCCATTGTTTATACAAGTATTACTCCAACTGCTGTTTACAGTTCAGCTGACACTTTAACTGACATCATCTTAAATTTTTTACATTTGAACTTTCACAAATTTATTTCAGGATTTCAACGTGTCTCCCTTGTGCTTTATCTTCATTTGAATCTTCAACTCTTTTCAGCACTTTTACCACAACTGATAATTCAACTTTACTCGGGCGTACATTTATATTGTCACGTCAACTTCATGAGGCACTTACACTAAAATGTTTAACTTCTTTCATCACTTCCATTTGAACTACTATTTCAACTTATTTTAGTATTTGCAAAGTCACTGCCACTTCAACTGCGACTTCAACTCTTTTAGTATTTCAGCTATTTCAAATGTAACAGCGGCGTTTATCTCTTAACAGCTGCTCAGACACTGATGAAGATACTCCGTACGTCACAGCCGACTCATCTCTTAATCCTCACGAGGGATCAAAGACCAAAAGGGTTCAGAGGCAGACCGGCCCTCATATGATACACATTATACACCAGAACTGGCAGACTGAAAAGGGCCACAGAGTCCTTTAACCCTTGTGTTGCCTTAGGGTCATTTTGACCCGAATCAATATTACACCCTCCCCCCGCCTTTTGGTCATTTTGACCCGATTCAATGTTTCACCCTCCTGTTACCTTTATATTTACTAACATATTTTACCCTTTGGGTTCAATTTGACACCAGCAATTAAAACCTCCAGAAAATTATTAGAATTAATATTGTTTTCCAAGTTTAAGTGTGAGGCACTTTATGTTTGTTTGTTGACTACCGAAAGAACACCGACATTAACCATTGAATGGGGTCAAATTAATCCTAAAGCGGGGGGAGGGTGTAATATTGATTCGGGTCAAAATGACCCTAAGGCAACACAAGGGTTAAACCAGGTTAGCTGTCAGGTTCATTTATCATTCCAGTAGCACTAAAGAGTGCTTTGTAGCAGCAGCTGGGTCAGTGGGTGAGAGTTACAGGTTCAGTGGGACAGAGAAGGGATGGAACGACAGGGGGGGCGAATAATAAATCTAACAATGCCAAGTCATGATACAATTTTCTAAAACATACAGTGGGTTAACTAGTTGTCAGGTCGCTTTGACCTCTCATCTGAAAAAAGAATTAGTGTGGTGTCTGTTTTATGGCATCTCTTCACCTCAGTCCCCATCCTCAACACACACATCCGCCAGCAAACACTCAGGGCGTATTTCAACTGTGCCATGGAAAACTTGAGTCACGCTTTAGTCTCTGACTCAAAGTTTTTGTCGCCAGTAATCTCTGAGATTATATTGGCAGGGCTCTTAATCTGATCAGAAAAAGAAGGATTAGCTCGAATCTTCAACCCCAAACCAAACTGTCTGGAAACTATGGGTGCTATTCCTCAATGACACTTTTTAATCGGATAGGAAAAAAAGGGAAAAAAACCGATCTCATTTGCACACAGCTATACATGACGTGTATGGGAATACAAGGCTTGAATTGTAGACACAATTGTTTGGAAATTGACCATATGGACATACATCTTCAAAATCATTACATTTCATTCTGCACAAACTCATCCAGCATGTATCTCTTGTAAAAGGATTCTACTGGATCAGCTGATTAAAGTCGACCCATCAAGGAGTTTCTCCCAGACAGAAAATGAATCTGCTCCCTGTCCATCCCTCCACTTCCCTGTAGACCACCTGCCAGATTAAACACAGTCAACCTAATCCTCACCAACAAGCCTCGGAGATTAGGTTCACAGTCTTGACCTGGTTTTGTTGGGAGTATATTTTGTCGCACACTCCATTTGAAGGGAGTGGGGGTGTACGGTGAGGAGGAGACGGGTTGGGGAAGCCTCTCGATAGACTTATAAAGGGGATGTGCTTGGCTTGTTGAAGAGCAGGATCTATTTAGGAAGTTATGAGAGAGGCAGGGGAGGGGGGGAGGTGACTCAAGGAGAAGACAAGACTAGACATGATGACCTCTGACCTACAGGAGTTCAGTGTCAGTTTCTGTCGCTGGGCAGAATTTCCGGCATCCCTGGGCATTTAGGGATCCTTCAGAGCCCTAAATGTGCTGGATTTGGGGTGTGACAGGAGGAATAACTGAAACGCAGAAAAATAATATTTTACAAATATGATTTCTGCCTTGGTGTTGGAATTCAATTTACAGTTGCAATGATGCAGGATGATCTGGTGAGAGGAACGGAGAAAGATGAGGAAGAATACAAGGCTGAGAGACCATGAGGGTTGTGAAGCATTCAACTTGCTCAAGTGCTCTGATTCGAAGGCCCTAAATGATGCAGTTCGCAGTGTAGTCCCCCACTGGCCTGCCGTGAGCACATTACCATGTGGGCCGCATTTGTCTGCAGCTAAGTCTTAATAGGATCAGGCCGACAAGAACCTGGGCCAAATCCCCCCCTCACCAAGGAAAGTGAGATTGGCACCGAGCACACACACTCACACACACACACACAGACACACACACCTAGATACACACACACACACACACACACACATACACACACACCAACACACACAAACACACACCTTGAGGAGCTCCATCACTCTTGGCAGCTAGAAAACTGTTTGATTGAGTCCAGGTCTGAATATGCGGGGGCTGAACGGTTGGAATTAACTCAAATGCAGTGAAACAACATGCAGTTTTGATTGTTACTGACATTCATTTAGTTCAGAAATATTCAATGCTGTTGCATTGGGAAAGGAAATCCAAAATAAATGGGCCTCCAGCCGCATTCTCCTGCCGGTGCTAACCGTTTATCGTCTTTTCAGTTCCTTTTCTAAAGTGGTTCATTACACTGTTCCACTTAGTGGATTGTTTTTATTGGGCATGTTTGATCAGCATGGTTCTTCAGTCTCTCTGTGTGTGTGCTGACCACTTTGGTAAATAGCTAAACTCAATTTTCTCTGCGGGTGGTTGAGTTGGAATGCTCTGCATGAGTCTCAAAAGCCTGAGAAGTCAGACATGGCATCCTTATAGTCACTAAATGTCTGCTTGTCCTTTTCTCTCAAAGTGGTGATTGCTTTTATAATTTGTAATGGCTCCATTATATGTGCCAGCTATTCCTGTGTGGTTAAAGAAACGTTGATTTGGTATGATGTGGAAACATCTGAAACAGAAAGAAAGCTTCTCTTTCACAGTCGTATTCCGTACTTTAATGTACTGACACTACATTGATGGCTGAGATGGAAACATTTTTGGGAGATAATGCAGCATATTGGTTACGGATGGAAGGAAATGTAAGAGAGAAACTTTTAAATGATCGCATTTTGGATTTTATTATGCCCTGAAAGTCTTGGCTCCTCAGTTACAATGATTAGGAGATACCAGTGTAAAGTTGCCTCCTGAAGCCTTCAATGTCCTTTGAGTCTTCTAAAAGCTGAAAGTTCACATTTCTCACTTAAACAAATGGACTATCCACTTAATTTAAAAACATTTATAATATAATAATATAATATTTTATAATATTCAGAAAATGTCCTGTCCAACACATTCTCATACCTAAACAACAGAAGGGATCAATTGACAAAGCAAAACAACATTTATGACTCTCAGTTATGCAAGTTACCTTTCAGATGAAAGTTAAAATAAGCCAATGATGACTTCACAAGGAAGACAAACAGCAGTCTCCTGGGTGAAAGTCCTATGTTTGTATGACCCAGCCATTCCCCCTCATCTCCTCACTATGAAAACGTTTTCACTCCTTATACTACGTCACCTGACTTTCTCTTTTGCTTCGTTTATAACTACTTTTGCCACAAGTGGTCGCAGAGTAAAATGTAGCTGCTTGCACAAATGGCCGACACAACCATTCACAATCTAGTTTGAGTGCTCTCTAGTTGGCTTTTTTAAACCCTTGACACATACATTCCCTAAGTCTGCCAAATGCAAACCAATTGTAAATAAGTAACGCTACTTGTTGTCAAAACCTCCACAGGGTACTTTTAAGCATACACCTGAATCTGGAAAGGGCAGCCATGTATGAAGTATGTGTAGTAATGAGTACACTTCATCGCAGTCCCATGTGCATGCTGGGTTTTCTTCCCCGATCAGTTGGCTTCATCTGCAATACAGCAATACAGCATTAGAGAACCTGTGAGCAGTACTGTATCAATACTGTAATGACTTGTGATTGGCTTATTGATACATTGGGATTTGTATAGTTCTAATCAACAGACCTGTAATCTTCTTCTTCTTCTTCTTCTTCTTCTTCTTCTTCCCTGTCTTGTCCTGTTTTCCACCCAGGCCACAGAACAATGGTAAATTTTGCCCCGGCTCCAGCCGTCTCAACCAGCTCTGTAACACTCGGCTGTGCCCTCCTAACTCTGTGGACTTTCGGGCCCAGCAGTGCGCCGAGTACAACAGCAAGCCCTTCAGGGGCTGGTACTACAAGTGGAAGCCCTACACCAAAGTGGACGGTAAGGTGATCAGTTTATATAAGAGCCAACGAGCACAAAGCCTGTTCTGTCTTGTGGTTGATTGCATCATATGGCCGGAGGTTGTTTTGGTTGTTATTTTTCTTCTCTCTTCAACCATTAGTGAGAGATTTTCTTCTCCATTGTAAAACCACACAGTTTCCAAGGATTATGAAGACATCTCCACTTCTTGTCACATAATGCACGAAAAAAAAGAAACGTCATTGTTCAAAGAACACACCGCTTCATACATAGAGGATTTCAGATCTCTCAGTGCAGGCTTTTTCTTGTCTTAATTCTGTAGATCTTTCCATTCTGAACCTTGCTGTACTCGGCGTGGCCTTCATTTTTTTTCATGAAGTGTTTCTGAAATGCCCACATCTATTTACCGCTGCAATGATTAGGGCCAAAAAAGCTGGAGGAAACGATCACTCTGTGTAATGTACATGGGAGACATGTAGCCACCTGCACCCTCTGACACAGTGGGGATGGATTTAAAAAGGAAGCCTACGGGCCAGCTTTGTTACACAGAGAGAGGGAGTGCAGTGAAGGGGAGCAGTGCGTTTGGCCGCCATCCCAGGCCTGTTTAAGCTGCTGATGAATGGGAGGTGATGTCGAGAGGAACAGAGTCTGAACTGCCTTCTGGGACTTTGGGCCAAGTCACCTTCACCAACATTTATTTTAATCAAAGACGGCTGTAGAGACTTGTCTGTGATAACTGATCTGAAGCAGATAATAAAAGCTGAATACCCCTGGGGGCATTCACATTCACTTCCTGTCTTTTCCAATTCATCTTCATCAGGAGCTGTGCATACTGCGTGCAGTACAGTAGCCACACTTTAGGTTTACCAAGTCACAAAAGAACTTGTGAATCCTTCAAATGAAAGGCCATTCCTCCCAAATGTTTCTTTTGTATTTCTTATAACTCTGTGTGTGTTTGTATATTCTGTGTACAGATGAAGACATCTGTAAGCTGTACTGTATCGCAGAGGACTACGACTTTTTCTTTGCCATGTCCGGCAAGGTAAAAGATGGCACCTCCTGTTCGGAGCACAAAGGAGACGTCTGCATCGATGGAGTGTGTGAGGTACACTGTCTGCGGGTTAGACGTGTGAGCAGGTGTTAAAATCCTGACGAATCAGAATCAGAATCAGAATTGTATTTATTGCCAAGTAGGTTTACACCTACCTGGAATTTGTTCTGGTGTATAGGTGCATACAGTGAACAGAAAATGAACATAAAACATACAAACACAATAAGTACTATACAAACACAATAAGTACTACAAAACAAAAAGCAGGGCAGGAGTGCAAAAGTGCATGTGCAATGTTCAGTGTGCAAAGTAGTGTGTGCATAACACAGGCTTGAGGTGTGGGGGAGGGATAAGTGACCACGTCAGGTGGGGGTCCGGGCCTTGATCATGAGGCCAACGGCAGCCGGGAAGAAGCTGGTTTTGTGGAATGAAGTGTAACTCAAGAATATCCCTCAATTTTTTCGGAATTGTGTCCGTTTTTTTAAACAAAACAACTCAAAATACATTCCATATTTGTCTTTTCTCTGCACTCAATCTTTTAAGGTAATACTGAATTATCTAGGATGCCCTTAATAATAAACCAGATGTCAGTTGCAGTAGTTACAGGAAACCTGATGTCACCACAGATATAATTATTTCCCCCTGGATTGTCACAATACATGCATTCCTCTTAATTCTACGTCTGTCCACATTCATGGCATGTGTGTTTTTGTGCAGGCCGTCGGCTGTGACCAGGTCCTGGTCTCCGAGGCCTCTCTGGATGCCTGCGGAGCCTGTAAAGGGGACAACTCCTCTTGCAAGTTCTTCAAGGGCCAATACACCCTTCAGCACAGGGCTAACAGTAAGCCTATCTTGGTTTGTTGTGTGTTTGTTTGTGTCAGCTGGCATAGACATCTGCAAGACAAAGGGAGACTGAAGCAGACAGACAGAGAGAAAACCCATGCACAGACCAATGCATATAATCCCACGTCATAATGGACTGATTAACTTCGTCGAGTAACTCACATACCACAGATAATGGGTTTGAGCAGGGGTGGTGCTGTGTGTGTGTGCATGGGTAGCATGCTTGTATGACGAAACCTGACATCAAAGTGAGAGAACAGCTATAATTAATGATCTTCAGCATGATTCAGCCTTGACTTTCCTTCCTTATCCTTACCCCTCCTTACCCCCTCGCCCCAGAGTACTACTCCATGGTTGCAGTCCCGGCTGGAGCACGAAGCATTCGTGTTCAGGAGATGGAGGTTTCCACCAGCTACTTGGCCGTCCGCTCCATGAAGAGGAAGTACTACCTGACCGGAGACTGGACTGTGGACTGGCCGGGGAAGTTCCACTTTGGCGGGGCCGTGTTTGACTACCAGCGTTCTTTCAACAAGCCGGAGAGCCTTTATGCTGCCGGTCCTACTAATGAGACGCTGGTGTTTGAAGTAAGCCGCCGCTGCCGGGTGATGTCTGTTTGTGGCAATTGTCAGTGACAGGGTCCCTGGCAGAGCTGCCGCGCCTTCTTTATTTTATACGTCTGGATATGAATAGGCTGAGATGAAAAAAAGAAGTTTGCGGTGGTAGGGTTGTAACTGTCTGCAGTGCCCCTGTGCGATGCTAATTGTGTTCGGTGATTGGTTACGTCAGGGATGATTTGGGGATGGGTGGGTGGAGTGGAAGGCTTCAATCAGATAAATTGGGGGGTTCAAACTGTCTGTCTTGTACAGAGCTGCTCTCTTTGAGGGTGAAAGAAAGAGACTATAAGGCAAAAAAGTGGAAGGAGAAGAAGACAAGAGAAGTTTGTGACATGTCAAGGATTAATTCAAATCAAAGGCATCAGTTTATATTCAATTCAATTCAGTTTATTTGTATTGCCCAATTTCACAAATTACAAATTTGTCTCGGAGTGCTTTACAATCTGTACACATAGACATCCCTGTCCCAAAACCTCACATCGGATCAGGAAAAACTCCCAAATAACCCTTCAGGGGGAAAAAAGGAAAGAAACCTTCAGGAGAGCAACAGAGGAGGATCCCTCTCCAGGATGGACAGGTGCAATAGATGTCATGTGTACAGAAGGACAGATTTAGAGTTAAAATACATTCAATGAATATGACAGAGTGTATGAATAGTTCATAGTCGGCATATTCCATGATGGAGACCTCCACGATCCATCAGGCAGATGGTGGTAGAGAGGAGGAGTGGGCGGAGTCTCAACAGGGCAGTGGCGTGGTCGGTAGCAGGAATTCCACGACCCAGACCTCGATGATCCATCAGGCAGATAGGATCTATGCCGTCTCATAGGGTCCGATGACCCCATGAGACGTGAAGTCAAAAGGACTCCGGGGAGAAAGCAGAGTTAGTAATGTGTGATGGAGAGATGAAAATGCATCACTAAGGTCAGAAAAAAGAGGAGATAGGTGCTCAGTGCATCCTAAAATGTCCCCCGGCAGCTATAAGCCTATAGCAGCATGGTTCGGTTCACCCAGAACAAACTGTCAAAGGGAATTTAAGACAGAAATCTCAACAATCACCTCTTCCCATCAATCTTTGCAACCCTGGTGACTGTCCATTAAACGCAGTTCTCATATCTCACTGCTATTCTCCATTGTATTGGGGTGGCAGCAGAACTTTTGAGAGATTTTTATATTAATTTTTTGCGTAATTTAATCTAACCAATCCATTAAGCACCAATGGAATGGATAATAATGCAGACACCAGAAAGAAAGGGATGTGGTCTTTGTAACAGTCACGTGTTTGCCCACGTACACACACTCAAAGCCATCCATGTGCCCCCCATGGCCAATGATCTCAAAGTGCTTTGTTGCAGCCATTTGATTCATGGCTAATAGAGCAAATAAAGTCCCTAAATCAACCTCCCCGTTTGAGGAAGTGATGGAAAGTATGAAATGAGATGGTTGCTTTCAGTGAGATGTCTTGCATAGTGTGCACATGTGATTTAAGAGCTGATAGTCCAATTTTGTTAATGGTGTTGTGTCAGTAGGTGGAGGTTTTAGTCTTTACCTGTCCCGAAGCAGCAGAATGTGATGCTGGATAGGCCTATCCTCCAGAGAGAAAAAGCTATTATTCGACAAGTGGCTGAGTCATTATCCTTATGACTGTAGGGCTGAAGTGAACGCTGGTGGGATTGTGGGATGTTCTTCTCACATAACTTCGTCAGCAAAAGCATTTATTTTCATTTGAACTCTAGGCATGGAAACAGAAGTAGAAACCGGCTGAAGGGTAGACATGTGGGTTGTATTTCTAACAGCATACATGGGTGAAGTGGTAATCGTGTAAAAGCTTGCCTCCCCTCAGTCCCCTGGGCTACTGAAATGCTGCGGTTAAAGTGGGAATGAGTGGCCTGTGAATCCGGGAGGAACACCAGTGTGAAATGTCCAAAGTCCTTACTGGTCACTTGTTTATTCATCAGGAAATGTCTGAATGCTTTGTTGTAGCTATTTCAGAAGAGATACTTTTATTCTGTGGGCAGTTTAGAGGAGCAGCTGTCATAGTTGGCCCTCCAACAGCCTATTGTTGTGTCTCGTAACAACAATCTAGAAATGTCATTTCCAAAGAGGTTCTGAGAAAAATTATGGATTCTGCGATTTCAAAATCTTGTTTTCACTGAGCGAGAGATGATTCTGTTTTTTAAAGGTTTTTTTTTATTTTGCTTTCCGGCGTGTGGCTTTAGGAATGGAAAAGACTGTCTGGTGCAGACTAAAATATCTCACTTATATGGATGGCAATTGAAATAACTGACTTTTCACTTACGCCGAATATCTACTTGATGGATCAACATAAAGTCGGGACAAACGGGAACCCAGATGTATGAACGTATTTAGAATAGGAATCCAAAAGGAAATTGTCCAACAGTCTGTGACTTTGTTGACTAACATCCTGGACGTGCACGTAGTTGTGAATGCACACAGGTTTCTTGTGCAATGACAGATGAATAGGGACAGTTTCAGCTGCATTCCCTTTTGGTTTTACTTCCAAAGTAAACAGGTTCAGATAATCGTGCTGAACTATTGGTGTGCTTCCATCTGATCGTCCGATTACGAGGGCCTCGTGCCCTGGCGTACTTCATGGAAGCAATGCCACCGCATTCACACCACATGTGAGTGCAGCGTCATCATAACCAATAGAAACCTTCACTCAAGACCCAATTTGTAATAACTCTAAATATTCCTTGGAGAAGGGCCTTGGCTTAGCCTGACAAAGCTCCTCCTGCTTGCCCATGTGTCCCAATCATACATCTGCTGCGGCTCTGCAGATGACACAGGCATTATCTCTCTAAGTATGTCCTGTAATTACAAAATGGAGAAACAGGGTTGATAGAGTGAGAAGGATTAAGAGAGGAGGGAGAGTGAGATTAAAAAGATTAAGAATTCTGCAGTTGAACTCTTTGGATGTGAGAAGCTAAAGTCAGGGCACAGCGACTTTAACTGCAAATGGAAAGAGCCAAATGAAGGAAAGCGAGTTGTTTCTTTTTTCTTCCACCGCTGATCTTCATCTGTTTCACACATTGTCGCTTTCACAAGAAAACTGAGAGAGTACGTGGGGGAGGGTGTACGCATCAATCACTCAGACCCTTACTTAGCTCAAAACTCTGCAAGAAAAAATATATATTGAGGAGTGTAAGCGCAAACTGTGACAAGGTGTTCACATCTGTACAGCTGCTCAGATGGTAGGGGGGGAAGGAAAGGGGGTGGGGAGGGGGTAGCGAACAAGAGGACGAAGAACATATGTCTGAGGTCTCAGAGGATACAGGGAAGGATTATTCCCTCTGAGTTAACATTCTTGTGGTATGCGAGTGGGACATGATGCCAGTCCAGGGCAAAGTATTGTGGGCCCACAAGTGAGATTGATATCTGTGTGCTGCCACATTCTAATTCATCATCATCTCATCTGAGTTGATAAGAGGGGCTTCCACCAATCAGTCACATTGGTCCAAATTCATCTCTAAATTAACGCAAAAATTATTCCAGTTTTAATTCAATGTTTTTTTAGGACAGTGTATTTGAACTCACAAGACCATGAGTGTCAGAGACAATTTATTTTTTCTTATTCTGCTCATTTGTCTACATTCTACAACGTTTTAGTTTCTTTTTTGAAAATATTTATATCTAATTATGTTAGACTTAACAATTTGCAACTCATTCCCTTTGCTTCCATCCTGCTTGCAGCCACGGCAACTCCTCCCTTGTCTGAAGTTTGTATGCACACTAAACAGGACTGTGGAAAGAGAGGAGCTCTTTTGGGCACCACAGGTTGGAGGAGTAAATGTCCGATTTATTTACTCTCCCCTAAGTACCTATGTGGCTTTAATTAAGCCTAGCATTGCCTGGTGCAATTAGAGACTATGTTACCAGAAACGAATTACAGCTCAGTGAATGTGAAGACCATTCAGATAGGCAGAAACTAACCAGTAGCTTTATTTTCACTTTCTATTATTAATTTCCCCACTTCCTCCCATCCTCGACAACATGAATGTAAGCCACGGTTTTTACTTCATATGCATTAACTGTAGTTATTAATGCAATGCCTCATTTAAACTAAAACACTGCTTCACTTTATCATATACTTCAAGTGAACACATGTGTAAATATGTTATGTTATGTGTTTACTGTTAGCACTTTTGTTCAACATATTTTAACTGATACACCTAATTCTTTTATTTCACAAAAATGTAACAATGTACATCCGTAAATAGGTGTGTTTTCTGAGCTTTGGTATCATCCCCTGCCACATCTTCTATCCAGGAAAGCATCCTGGTGGTCCGAAGGCAGGTACTTCTGTATCGCTTGCAGTGCGGCAGCAGGGTGTTGCTGGGCAGGTATCCTTAAGTCCCCTGTGCTGGAGTCTTACCTCACCAATATCACGGATGATTGGTCAATGGGTGTAAAGGATGTTCAGAATTTGTTCAATCAGATTAATAATTTGCAGTGGTAGTTTGTGTCCTCAGTGTGTTCCATGAAGCGATAACGAGCTTAAAGTCATTGCTGCTATTGAGACGGATTTGAAGGTTTGTGGGATTTTGGTTAGATTTATGGGGAATTTTTTTATTCTTTCTTTCTTTCTTTTTTTGGTTCTGGTTCTGATTTTTGGCAGCAAATGTCGCAGATTAAGAACTAGAGAGGAGACAGGTTTGGAAATGTCTGACATTCTTAATTAAAATTTGCATCTCTCCTCTTAGACAACGCTAATGCTGTGGTTGGTTGGGTGTAAGGTTATTCATCTGTGCTGATGGCTTAAGAAAGACTGATCAGTTGTTGAGAAAGTATCAAGGCTTCAATGATTTGTAGGTCCTCTATTACATGGGTTATATAAAAATCCAGCTGAATGTTGTTTTCATAGCTGCTGGTTCACATCATTGCCGGTTGTTTGGCGTAGAAGCAACAATGTTGGTAAGAGCTAGTTTGCTTGGATAAGCATGAAGACCTGGTGTGGTCATTGTTTCATGGCAGTGGGTTTTGGTTTGGTGGGTGATAGCATCAGCAAGGGATGTGCGGGTATTCTTATAAATAGTCCAGGGCCACGATTTCAACATCAGACAGTGGTTTATTTGCCTGTTCCAAAATTATATGTATCATCGTTTTTCTGCACTTGGGTTCAGAGTTACATAACATTCTCTCATCAGTGCAGAATAATATGCAAAGCAGGCTTCATTCAGCATGCAAGCCTGAATCAGTATAATTAAACTGAAGCTTTGTCCAGGCTTTGAATAACTACCTTACAGAAAACAGATAACAGAAGTGGACAATCTGGTTTTAGCTGCAGTGAATAATAATAATCATTTATTTATTTATTTATATAGCGCTTCTCAAGTCACCCGAAGTCGCTTTACAGAGTCCAGAGTCCAGTAGTCATACACACACACAGGCATACCGGTGGTGGTAAGCTACACCAGTAGCCACAGCTGCCCTGGGGCAGACTGACGGAAGCGAGGCTGCCATTCAGCGCCTACGGCCCCTCCGACCACCACCAACATTCATTCACATCCATACAACCGGGGTGAGGCTGCGGTGCATGTCTTTATGATGGTGGGGGAAACCGGAGTACCCGGAGTAAACCCACGCAGGTACGAGGAGAACATGGAAACTCCACACAGAAAGGACCTGGAACGACTGGGACGACCGGGACGACCGGGATTTGAACCCAGGGCCTTCTTGCTGTGAGGCGACAGTGCTAACCACTGAGCCACCGTGCTGCCCAAACCTGTGGCTCTTTCACAAGGGCCCTCCCCTCAGACAGAATCGCGACTTCAAAACTACAGTTCCTGTGATACTTCTGGGGTCTTTAACAGGAAGTGTAATGGTGCAACTGATTCAGTGAGTTGTCTACAAATTCTCTCCTCTGAAATTAGATGACATTTATTCAAGCTGCCACTACTCTGTCCAATTTGCTCTTTACACTTCCTTTTGGCAGTTCCCCGCTGACAACTATCACTGCATTACTTTGACACTGATACAAATTTAAGATTTATTTATTACAACTCACTGTTGCTTTTAGAACTGTGCCATGCACCTGCCGATGTCAACTCACACATTGTCACGCCTCATAACTCTCACTCCGTTTAAGTGGGGATGTAGCTTGTATGTGAATGTGCCGGACAGGCTGGCCTTCTAGCTGTTCACAAGTCTGTGAACGCTGTACCAACATATGTAGATGTGTTCGTCTGACAATGGATCGCTCTGTGATTCTTGCTACGAAAACATATAACGTTTTGCCTCCTGTCTGGAGCGGGACCAACCATACACATGGAAGAGTTTACATGCAGAAGAAGGTGATTGGTCCCGTCCGTGGATGTGCCCCAGGACTGTTGCATGTGGATCAAACCCAGAAGATGCTTGGCTTTCTAAGTTGGAGGCTTGATGGTAGATTCCCCGTACTTTAGAATACACCCCAATGAAAATACACTTGCCAAAACTTATTATTGCAGATATTGATAGACTTGGGTAGGTTTTTCCAGGCTGTTAACAGTTGGCTTTAATATAATATAACAATATATATAATATAATTTACCAAATAAATTAGGGATCAATGTCCAACCAACCTGAACTAAATGGAGGTGGGTTTTAATAACACACAACTGTGCTGAACCAAGTCCAGGGCAATGTTTTGAAATGAGTCAACATGACTCAGCTGACTATTCAAATCAGCCTGAAACTAAATTCTTCACCATTGCAGTGAATCCTCATGGGGTTGCTTTAATGATAGCCTGATGCTTCTCCTGTAATGAGTATGTCTGCTTTTGTTCATCTGTTAGACTGTGCTTGACTGGAATGTCCAAATAAATCTCTCGAATAGAAAAGGTAACTCAGACTCACCAGCCCGTATAAAGGATGTGGTAGAAAAAAAGAGCCAACAGTCCAAAGACAATGGAAATTGTCCTTCAAGTGTGCACTCTACTGTCAAAACAAAAATACCTTGTACCAGTGTGGTTAGCCAGTCTGGACCAGAGGGAACATCATGCTCCTTCATGTTTCTGGAGCCTGCTGCTTGGTGGGTAGTAGATCTAACAGCTCAGTGGGATCTCAATGGCTGAAATAGGCTGCCACGTTGTCATTGGGCTTACCTTTAGTTTATTGCAGTGGAATCCATAACAGATGGACCTTTGTGTCTGCTCTCTTTTCACTGCATATTACAATGTTGTTGTTTTTACACAATACTAAAGTAGTTAAATACATGTTATGGTTGCTTGCTGTGAACCTGGTTTGTTTTAAATTATAGTAAAATAAATAATTATTGACATCAGAGAATATGTGGGTCTATTGTCAGACAGTCTATACGTCAGCCAGTCCAAAAAAACTTTTTAGAGAAGTCACCTTGCGCTCTGGAGCAGGGCAGGCCACACTTTATTGAGTGTGCATAAAAATGTTCCCTAGATGTTAGAACCAGAGGCTTTCTTTATTTAAAATTATTGTTACTTATTAAAAAGGGTTATTGCAAGTTTATTTGAATGTTCCGAAAAGTTTACTTGAACAATTATTTTGAATGTTTCCTTGATGTTTAAACTGCAAGTCATTCTGATTTAAAACCAAAATCAGAATGTTCCTAGAATGTTCTTGAAAGGTTACTTGACCGTTTCCCCCCAAAAACATTACCCTTATTTAAAATTCTAGTTTTTCTGACGTTATTGTTCCGCTCCCAAAATGTTCTTGTAGTGGTTAAAAAGACATTCTATATTCACACTGGGACACTTTTCTGATTGCCTGACAGATCCTTCTGCAGGGAAAGAATCCAGGTGTCGTGTGGGAGTACACCCTGCCTCGCACTGAGAGGAAACCCGACTACAGCTGGGGCGTGGTGCGCTCCGACTGCTCCGCTCCGTGTGCTGGAGGTGAGACTGAGTGTGTTTGTACGTGAACCTGAACATGTTTGTTAGATCGATGAAACCAAACGAACTCCGTTATTTGTTCACGTGTTCACTGAACCTCTCATTTGAGCAGCAGTTTTCCAACTCAACAGCTTAGTATCTCAGCACAGCAGGCCAGTAAAGCTTTGGCTATCTCCACATGCTGAAGCAGCGTGCTTCGGGGTGGAGAAGGAGAGAAAGCCTGGGATAAAAAGAGTTTGGAGTTTTGCCAGGGTTACTCCAGATAGAGTTACATTTGCCAAACACATCTGCTATTCCTCATCTTTAAAACATGTTCTCTTGTAACATTACATGTACATGTACATGTATGTATGCTGAGGGACCAAACAGGGTTATATTAGAATAAAGCAAGTATTATTCCCATACAATACTGGTTTTACACTGCAACAGCAGAACACGGAGGTTTCGAGACATGCAGCTTTGGCCTCAGTCTCTGTCAAGTGCATATTTAAGACCCCTTAAATAAGTAATGGAGCATAACAATATCTACGGATACAAAAAACTCTCAACTAGAAATGAGAAGCCTGCTGACTGAATCAATCTGAGGTTTCAACATTTTTTCACAGAATGTTGTTTATTTTTGTCCCAAAAGATTTACAGCAACCCTCTGCGCCCTTGACAGTAGATAGCTCTGTGTGTGTGTGTGTGTGTGTATGTGTGTGTGTTTGTGTGTGCGTGTCTGTGTGTGTGTCTATGACACTTTCCATGTTGATGGCATGTTGAATTTGTTAAATTGTACACAAGAACTACATCAACTCTCTCTCTCTCCATCAGGTCGTATCTCGACCAAGGCTATGTGTCTGCAGGACCAGAAGGTCCAGGTGAACTCCACCATGTGTAATCCCCACACCAGACCGACACTGGGCTCTCTCCTCTGCAACACCCAGCCCTGCCCAGCCTAGTAAGTGCTGTGAGAGTGCGAGTGTGTGTGTGGCTCAGGGCATCGCCTCGTGTACAGTTCGCTGTGGGATATGTGGCAAGGGTCTTCATGTTGCCAAATGTTCAGGAATCTTAGGCCCTGTTTTTATTACACACACGCATGCCCACACACACAGTGAGCAGTCCAGTCTAGAGGTTGCCTGTGGTCCATTTACTGTGGCCAGCTACCACTTTTGCTTAGCCTGTGTTCTTCTCCTCACACCCTCCTCCCTTCTCTGTCATTTTTTTTGGGGGGGGTTTTCTCTCCATTTTCCTACGTGAGAAATCCTTCCTATCTCCTGACTTTATGCACCACTCTTTAATTATTCGAGTGCAGCGTTTTCTCCAGCTGCATGTCCAGTGGATTTTAATCCCTCAGACATGTAATGTTTTGGTCTTCACGTCTGTGATGTTCTTACCACTTGATGACAGCAGGTTCCTGGAGACCTAGCCCTAGCATTTCTCCAGTAGTGTAACCTAAACCTAAGAACATATTTTAACCATAAAAGTTTAAAATATGCAAGAACAATTCATATTTTGGTCATCGCTCCAGGACGCGATAACCTGGTTTTAAGGCTGTTTTGGGAACAATATATTATTATATTTCTAAGATCAGGCAAACATATTATCACTGAAATTGATGAATACAATATGAAAGACTTTCCCATCAGCAAATGTTAGCGTGCTAACACGGAAAACTTAGTAAATGTGGTAAAAACTGTTTAAGTGCTAAACATTGGCATGTTAGCCTCGTGGCTAACATTAGCATGTAACTCTCAACCTACCTAAGTACGACCTCACATAGCTGCTCGGCTCTCCGTCTCATTTCAAGCTGGGAGCTTTTACAGTGTTGACTTGTTGGCTCCTCAAACATTTCTTCGGTGGGTGGGGATGCTGTCGGAGAATTCGATATTTCTAAAAACTGGCTATGGCTTATTCCAGTCTAACCAAATGTGTTTTATCACGTAGTCAATTCAGTAGTATGTTGCTGTAATGGACCTTTCACTATAGGATTAGAAAGAGAGACATGGAAGAGAAGGAGGGACACATGGAAGCCGACTCGGAGTGATTGTTGCATTCAGTGTGCGTCATCCCTCTCATGCAGTTCTCTGCCCGGGGTGTCCTAACTTTCTCCGTGGCGAAATTATGCCCATGTTTTATCTCCACTCTTGTCTAGACGTTGTGCTTAATGGCATGCATTATTATTATTTAAAGGAGACAGTGCATTTGGGGACCGGTGCAACGAGCACAGGTGGAAACCAGTAACAAGTTGAAACTAAATATATAATAGCCGCCAATGTGGGCCTTCAGCCGAGGGGAAGTGGAGCTACCTCGATTTACAGCGCGGCTCCAAAGAACAGGCAGGGAACCGTGTCCTGGGTTCAGAGAGAGTACACACACACACACACACACAGACACACGCAGGGCGGCATGCACAGTTACAGTTCTGTACATACTGTATGATGCTAGAATATGTATTACAGGCCCAAACTTCTGTTCACCATTCGCCACAAGATGTCCAAACTCAACTTCCTCCAGTGTCAGGGGTCGAAGAAGCCAGACAGCTATCGGTTACATCTCCATCAAACAGCCCCTGCTTCTCATTAAGTTTCACACCACTCGAGAGGGCATTTCCTGTCCCTAAACTTGGGCATGCGTATCTCTTATCTTGGCGAAAGGTATTAAACAGCCGCGCGTTACCTCCCCCATTTGTTTCAGTTAAGAGCCCGGAAAAATAACATCAGTGTGGCGGTCCATTCAGGAACACAAAGCAGTGTTAGACACCCGTGGATCTTATTATGCAGTAGCTGACACCGTTTTCTCAGCTTGTTGTGTGTATGGGCCAATTTATGGGCGCTGCACAGGAAGAAAGTTGAGTTGAGTGAGCAGCATGAAAGCTTTAATGACTGCATTATTAGCTCCAGGATGTACGGGCGCACATTCAAGAGCCCGGCAGAGGAAAAGATAAATTGACAGTGAGGCGGGATGCATGTGCGCTCTGCGTGTGGGTCTGTGGGTCTGACAGGAGGGGGGTGTAAAAGTGGCTGCTTATCTCTGCAGCGTGTATCTCGAGTGCTGACAGGCCTATCCATGTTTTATTGTGCAGAGACGGCAGGATTCCCACGGGGCCAGGCCAGTCTAGCCATGCAGAGCCAGTCAAACTGCTCCCCCCCCCCCACACCCTCACCCCTTTACTCCCATCAACACCCTGTTGCTTTCAACCTTCACTCTCCATGTTGCTGTGAGCCTGTCACCCAAAACTGGGATTGTCAGCTGTGGTGTAGCAGCAGTTTTCTGGATATAAAAGAAAGATGCAAGGAGAGTTTTAGGAAGCCAGTTCAATCTTCCAGCCAAGCGAGCAGTTAGGAAGAGATCTGCTCATATATCATAGATTTACTTTAAAAGTGTTTCCACAGCACAGCTCATCTCCATCCCCTTCCTCCACTGTTCTGTGTCTGCTGCTTCAAGTTCTTTTGCTCTTTCAATTGGCAGAGACCATCTGTAGAGTCACTTACCACGCGTTGGGATGTCTCTCAGCGCATCATACAGAAGCATACTGTATGTAGATGGATCAAAGAGAGACATGTTGTACCTGTGCCAGTAAATATGTATGGGGCAATCAATATATGCACAAGAGTTGTTTTTATTTCAGTGAAATTAATATCTCCAGTAACAGTTTACATGATTAATTAATCACAGGATGTATACTGTATGAAATATATGGAATTAATGAATTAAAGAATAGGATTTTGGGTGATCATAGTCCTGAGTATGTAACTTAGTTAATGACTAAAGGAGGATTATTTACAAACAAAATGAATGGCAGCTGTAATTATGTTGTTACCCACATTAAATTCAATTTAAGAAAAATAATGAAAAAATCAAAGCATCAGATATTTGGCTATTATTCTTAAGAATACATATTGCATTCAAGTGTTAAGGTAAAGGCATGATATGGTAGTGCGACAGCATGAAGAGGCTAAATGGAATTCCGCCACCCTTAATATTGTGCTACATTACAAAATGCCAACATCGTACAAGACCAAAAGAAAGGAAATAAAATGTCAGCGCCTGTTGGATTGAATTCCTCAGAAAAGTAAGTAACAAAATGGCCGAGATGAAAAGAATGTTTATACAAGTGAAAGTGATGGTCATTTTGTATATAATTAAGCAGAAAAATCTAATTCAGAATACATATTCATGTACATGGTAGCTGGTGTGCAGCCATACTCATGCCTTCCCTATAGTATTGCACTCTTCTACCTCAAAATATGTCAGTTATTGAAACATTTCAGTGATACAAATTACAGCAAGGTCAGTGTTGGTTTGCAGCCACTTAAGCCACTTTTCCCCAATGAGATATTGTTATTTATAAACCCGGCAAAACAGAGGAGGAAAAAGAAGAAGGAAACAGCCACAAAACATCCCTAACCGATGCTTTTCCCATTGGTTCACGTCTCCGCCATTTCCAAATTGCAGTTTAGTCTCAGCTGCTTCATTTTTGACAGAGAATGAAAGCATTTTTCTTCCCCTGAAGCAGGTCGGCGGCAGCGCGGCCTCAGAACCGGTCTGATCCATCTGCCCATCTCTCCATCTCGCTCCTCTGAGCCTGCGGTTGTCAGACCACTCAATTGCTGTAATCTGCCCCTTCAGCCAAGACAGGAGCTATTTTAGAAGCAGCAGTCGGCTTTCATCTGGGACGAAGCAGGATTTTAAAGAAAAGGAGAGAGAGGACGGGAGAGGCAAAAAACAAACAAAAAACACACCGGACAAAAAGAGAGGAGATTGAAAATAATATAAGACCCAAAGTGAAAAGACAGAAAGAGAAATTAAAAACCGTGAGAGACGAGAGGAGGGAGGGGTTGCAGCCTTATTGTATGTGGTGGACTACATTGGCCTTGGGAGACCTGGCAAATCTGTTATGGAGAGTTGTGTGTACAATATGATCATCGTGTTTAAATTCAGATCCGACGAGCACAAGGGGATATGGATGACTATGCATTTATATTTTATCCTGTGTATTTTCTTTGTCTGTCCTTAACTACCAATCTGTGCTCTGACAAGGATCAATGTGTGAAATCTGTCCTGAGTATTTCAAAAGTATCACGTCTATTTTTTTTAGGAAAAGCAAGAAAGTGTTTTTTAACTGCCTAATAATAAGTAGTTTCCTTTAGTCTTTGCAGTCACTGCTACTTTAGGGTGAAATTATGTTATTATGTTTTTGGGTATGTGCGTGTGTGTGTTTGGGCCCAAAATAAGTGCAGCAGAACCTGTGGCTGGCTGTCCTGATTAGGAGCTCAGTAATGTGGTTGGTGTGCATGTTGGTCTGCCCCCTCATGCGTACTCCCTCTTGCTGTCCCTCAACAGCTGGGCATCGGGAGACTGGGGCCCCTGCAGCCGCGCATGTGGAGGAGGTCAGCAGACCAGGACCCTGCGGTGCCTGAGGAAGGTGACTTATCAGAGGGAAGAGGTGACGGTGCACTCCCTCTGTCCCGTAGTCTCTCCGGCCCAGGTCCAGCCTTGCCACACTCAGACCTGCCCGCCCGACTGGAGCACCGGATCCTGGTCCCAGGTGGGTTTGTAGCAGAATTTAACTTTATTTTTTGTTCAATCAAGAGCTTGACATATCGGTGACATATTTACTGTTAGGTGAATCTTGTTGACGTTTGGTTCTGTTGCTTATGATCCCCATGGGTTGAATGGTAAACACTTTGGTCACCTCCCTCACTTTTTATCCAGCATGCCAGGTCAAATTTCATATTGTTTTAAAATTAGTATGTTTTCCAAATAACTGTAACATGAAGGACACTAAGCCTCAGTTGATCTTTTTGTTAAGTGGAAATTAGCGAATGTTAGCCAGCTACCACGCTAAATAAACCTTTGAGAAATCACCACGTGAGCATGCTGACGTTAGCATTTAGCTCAGAATTTAATTTGCAGGGGAAAAAAACTGAAGAATCCTGCTTGAGTTTGTTTTGCATTCATGACTGAACGGAATAGAGGATCTGGGTTCACAACGAGATGCTCCTCAGCTTGCAGCTGCACAGCCTGAGATACTGTGTGTTCCTCTCACTGGCTGATTGAGTGAGTGACAGGTGAGAGGCGACTGACACTCATGAAAAGGAGGTTCTCCTTTGACTCTCTTTCCCTGTGTGTGTCAGTATGTGTCAGTGTGTGTGTGTGTGTGTGTATGTGCATGTGTTTGTAATCATGCAAATGCATCAAGTTTGACAGAGATGACTACTGACAAACTGATGTAATATTTGTGTCATACTTGTACATCGTAATTGAATGATACAGAATTCCCTCTTGGCTTATAATTATGACTGTAACTGAAACTGCTGACAGTAGTGATTGTTGCTGCACTATTGTATTCAAATATTGGTGACTGGTGTTTGTGCAGGTTGAGTCAGGCTGGTGCTTGAGAGAGTCGGGTGCAGGGGCCTCTAGGCACAGCACTAGGACCCTGGACATGAAGCAAATGAATAGAAGGCATCCATGTGACCATTTACACAGGGATGCATTGTAAAAGAAAGAAGGCCAATAGTAACCTTTCTACTCGCTGTTCAAACAGTGAAACATTGTCATACTTGATGATGATGATGATGATGATGATGATACTTTTCCACTGTCTCTGCTTTGTTGGATGTGAAATCATTCATTTTGCTGTTAGGGTTTACAGGTAACATGTGCCTGTTATGTCTGCTAAAAGTGCCCCCCACCCCACCCCCCACCCCCTATTGAGACATGTTCATCCAGTTATCGTCATGCTTGGAGTTTTGTCAACATTAAGTAACTGAACGGAACAGAGGATCTACACACACACACACACACACACACACACACCTACACACCTACACACACACACACACACACTCTCACACACACACCTACACACACACTGGGCTTCCTCATGAGCTGTCAGAGGTTTCCCTCGTGCTTAAACAAACGCTCTGCTGCCCTCTGTTGGACATGGGAACAACATTTTTTTTAAACTACAGAACTGAACAGTCGAAATACAAACGAGCCATTTCTTGGTAGGCCTACTACCACTTTTTTCAACTTTTATCCTCAGATTTCTGCTAAACCTTTTTATTTTTTTCAACCTCAAAGAAATCTTCCCTCTTCTACCCTTGTGCTTTTGATTTGGGAAGTTCTTTTTAAGTCTGCATTGCAATTAAATAGCTGGAGGTAGGAACCAAACACGACTTTGAATCACAAAACAAGTGTGATTGGGCTTTTTAATCTGATGGCTAATAACTAAGCATGAAAGAAAAACATGAAGGTTTTGGCATCTCCAACCGGTAGACAGGGCCTTTTATGTGCTCATTAAGCTGTATACAATATTAATAGCCGAGTAGCTTTCTGCTGATGATTGGCTGCTGTGACCTGCACAGTCACACAGCTGTCCGTCAGCCGTTCTTTAGGCTGAGGGGTTGTGGGACTATTTTGTCACATCGGTCCGAGTTCAGTCGGCGGTCACAGAGGCAAGGCCAGGATCCGTTAAAACATCAATCTGAACTTTCAGTGACAAAAGGACAACCAGGATGCGTGTCCGTGCAGGGCTGTGCACATGAATTGGTATGCACAGATGTGTGTGAGTCTTTTGTCTCATTGATTGATGTGATGCTGTCACATTAACTGACCCGCCGGCTGTGGTTTTCAGTCCCGGCAGAGCAGTTTGACACTGTTGTCCACCTCTGCTTTCTCCGGTTGGAGTCGACAGCAGCAATGTCTGCCTACGGTGGATACTTTGACTGGTCGGGGTCACATTCATCTGCGAGTTATTGGTGTATTATATTTAATGTTAGCCCGTAATGGGCTGTCGTCAAAACCGGTGACCTTGTGTTTGCTCGTATACCATGTGGGGCATCGCAAAAGCATTAACAATGTCTGTGCCAAGGGTTTAACCTCTGTTAAATGCGATGAAAGCTGAAGGTTAAAGCAATATCAGAAAGTACAGCGTGTGAATGTATGATTTAATATGTGTATGAACATTTACCCTTTGATGATTGAATCACTACCCTCCTGAGGACACGCACGTTTGTTTTTGTGTGTGACTCCTTTGACTCCATCCACGTCCTCTCACAGTGCTCCAAGACCTGCGGCCGCGGACTGAGGAAGCGGAGCGTGTTTTGCCGCAGCAGCGTTCTGGGGTCCAAGGCGGCGGTGGTGCCCGACAGCATGTGCAGACAGCACCACAGGCCCAAAGCCCAGGAGACCTGTGTCCTGCGGCGCTGCCCAAAGAACGAGAGGCTGCAGTGGATGCCCACTGCCTGGGGAGAGGTAGGAACAAAGGAGACAGGAAGATCAAGGTGCAGGAGGTTTAGAAGTGAAATGTGTTCAGAAATCTTCTGTTTCATCATTTTTCGGAGGAAGAAACCCTCGAAAACCCACATGTTCTTCGAAACACACAGCTTTAGATGAAGCACATTGATTTGTGGGTCCACTCTGTTGCCTGTTGGCAGCGTTCGACGGACAGCCTTTAAAACATCTTATTCAAAACATTGTTTTAGAGAAAAAAAAGTGTTTTTGGATTTAGAAAATAAAAGCGTGAGCAAAATATTCAACAGCCATACTAGGAGAAATCTAGCAGCCTCCATAAATCAGAATGCAATGCAATATCAAGACTTCTGCTTCATCTGGACTAAACTATGAGCACTGCACATCGTCACATCCCTTCACTGAATTTGTGGAAAGGAAAAAGAAAAGGATGAACTGGAATTTAATTCAATTCAGTTTATTTTGTTTAGCCCAATATACATGTCCCAGGACCTCACATGGAAGTAATGGAAAAAAAGGATGACTACAAATTCAAAATACAAGAAAATGTGTTTTTCATAAAATAACTTTGCTACAAAAGCAAGTAGGATTAACGTCACAGATCAAAGCAGCTAGATCTAAGACAATAACTCGATTACAGACTCCAATTTGATTAATCTAGAAGACCTTTTATCTTTTTTAATTGATTGGTTGATAACATATCTTTTTCTGTTTTGAACTGTACTGGACAAAGCATCTATGAGCTCCAAGAATTCATCATTGGTATTTTTCCTTTTTTACGTGTGATTGCGCATTGCTGCCAACATTATAGAATAAAGAGAGCGATTCAATTTGTTCCAAAACATAAAGAAATGTCTTACATGTTGGCAGTACTTAACACAAATAAAGTCTGTTTCTGTCTGCTGACATATCCACATTATATTTATATCGTTGCTCCTCAATCTTGCCAGTTTACGTGTTGGATTATGAAGAGTTCCATGGCAATACATTATGGTGGCGGTGATATACTCCACCAAAGATTCATTAAACATCTCCAAAACTAAGTAAATGTTTGAATGAATCTGTACATTATAAGTCTAATATAAATAAGTGGCAAGTCTCATTCTGTTGCCTGTTATTCAATCATGAATCAACATATTATTTGTTAAAGTCTTTCCTGACTTGGTTCTGTAAATTCATCTTTCTCCTCTTTTATGTTAAGTGTGGTAGTTTGAGTGAGGGCCCTCAGTGAGTTCATGCTGCTGAATATGGAACTGAAGAGGTCAGCGTGAGGGTCAGGTCTGCAGGCGCGAGACTACTGAGATAAAAAACACAGTGAAGCTCCGACGGGGGTTTGATTTTTGCAGAAGAGTCACATGCATTTACATTCTCTCATACATATATGCTGCTCTGCTCATCAAAATGAATGACTGAGAACAAACACACTCAGTATTTCGGCTCCATTTCTCCAATGATAGGCGACCTTGTGGTGTCTGTTGCTTTGGGCGCCACACAATCACAGAGTTCATTTTGTGAAATTGTCCCTCCTGCCTGCGTTTCAGTGCTCCAGGTCTTGTGGCTCAGGCATCCAGAAGAGAGAGCTTCGCTGCGGGGAGAGAGACTCACAGGGATGGTATGTGCCTTCAACTGCACAACAAGACACTTTAATAAATCCGATGCTGCTGACCCCACTGTGTCATCTGTGTACGGTCCTCTGAGTCTGAAGGTTTTCAAAATTGGATGCTCTGTTGGAAAAGTCATTTTAAGGCGGACAACCTGCCTTCTCCTCACAGGTATGTGGAGTTCCCCATACGGAGGTGCAGGAACATGGCGAAACCCTTGCTGGATCTCCAGCAGGGCTGCAACAGAGGTCCGTGCCCAGAGCTCCCTCAAGCTGTGCCAGGCAGAACCAGCTCCAGTGCTGTGTCCTTAGGCTGGTACTCCTCTCCCTGGCAACAGGTACATTTACTCAATATTTGATCATAATCTGTCTTCATGAGAGACCTTTAGTGCTTTACGAGTTCCAGCTGACTGTCCTCCGATCTGGAGCTTTTCTCCAAGACATGGAACAAGTGTGAAGCACACCACACGGATATTTGTTCGAAAATCCCGTGACACATAATGGATGACTGGATGCTCAAACGAGCATTTGCCATTATAGCCATGATGAAACTTAAATCTCACATCAGTCCCCTGGACAGGGACTTGGAGTGAACAAAACTGATTGTATCTGTGTTTGGAAGGATGGCTAAAGTCAGTCAAGGCCAAACCACTGTCTCCGAGGTAATGCAGGAACTGTAACTCTGAACTGGATTAATAAATATTGCGCTATAAAAATAGAGATGCTCTGTTTTCTGTGGAAGATGGTGGCTTTCTTTGAGTCCTTTCATTACAAAACTAACATAAGAGCAAAAGAGTGTGTTGATCTACTCACATAGTCTGCGACCGTTAGCCTGTCCTGCCAACCGGCATACTGAAGCAACACGCAGTGTATCGGCAGCTAGCTACATTAGTTTGTGGGCTTACGGTTGTGTTAAATAAGCTCTGATCACAACTGGTACATCATGTGGTGTCTATGTCACAGTAATACTCTGCTCTTTATTATATTTTGGAGGTGAAGCTTAAACCTCAGTCTTTAGCACTACATTGCTATGTAGGCTATACCCTGTATATTACCCCATTCTTTGTTTAAAACCATGCAAGCTGAAAACATAAATAAATCAGCTAGGGACGGCATTTTCAACCAAGGACTGAAGTTAATATTAGCTTTTTAACTTGCTAGCAACAGTGAAAATATCGACAGTCAGTGGCTACCTTCAAATAGGCCTATGACTTATCTATAAGACGTGAACGTAGCCATCGTGACATCACCCATTGGTTTGTGGAATGGAGTTCTGAAGCCATGATTTTGGCATTTTGGCCATCAGCATCTTGTTTCTTTTGCAACCAGTGAGCGGTAGTGACCATGTTTGGACTGCAGAGGAGGGATGTAGGGACAAAATATACAAATCTGGTAGCACCCTATCAATCACAATGTAACTTTATCGTCAGTTTGACTCTAGCGTCTTTGAATATTTTGAAAAGCGCTATAGAAATGTAATGTATTATTATTATTATTATATGAGACTAAAATGTACCATATGGACATCTTGCTGTATTGAATAAGACTTGGCACTCACCGTTGAGACCATAAACTATTGTATTAAATTGTTGTAATCAAGTTAGAAGCAGTGTCCTTTTCTTATAGACATCTCAGTCAGACTTCTTGCAGGTTTAAGGCTCTTTCGTATTGGGTTCGCTTTTCAGAATTTTCTGCCAAGCCCTACTATGACGATACAACGTCTGGGCCAAAACAATCAATCAATTCATAATATATGACCACGGGTGTTCTAATATCTATTTACCCCAAAACAAACTGTACAGTGTAGGTAGTTTGCAGACACAGTAAAGTTATTGTGTAGTTCTCAGATGCAGTCCAACAAGCTCTATTCCGATACAGAGCCTATCAGGGAAGATTGTGTAGGCCAGTGTTTTTCAACCTTTTTTGAGCCGCGGCACATTTTTTACAATAAAAAAATCCCACAGCCCACCCAACAACCAAAAGACTTACAACATGTCACATTTGAGCATAATACAGCATATGCCGACAATTTAAGTCTCTTGTTTGTGAGTTTGTATTTGTAAACGATGACGCCTCGATAACCACCAACGTTAATCACGGAGTTCCACAAGGTTCTGTGCTTGGACCAATTTTATTTACCTTATACATGCTTCCTTTGGGCAATATTATCAGGAAACACTCCATAAACTTTCATTGTTATGCAGATGATACTCAACTATATTTATCGATAAAACCAGAGGAGAGCAACCAACTCGGTAAAATTCAAGCATGTCTTAAAGACATAAAAACATGGATGACCTGCAACTTCTTGATGTTAAACTCAGACAAAACCGAATTAATTTTAATCGGCCCTGAGCACCTCAGAGATCAATTATCTGGTGATGTGGATTCTGTAGACGGCATTGCCCTGGCATCCAACACCACTGTAAAGAATCTTGGCGTTATCTTTGATCGGGACTTGTCCTTTAACTCCCACGTAAAGCAAATCTCAAGGACTGCATTCTTTCATCTATGTAATATTTCAAAAATCAGGCACATCTTGTCTCAAAAAGATGCAGAAAAATTGGTTCACGTTCGTTACTTCGAGACTGGATTACTGCAACTCCTTATTATCAGGCTGCTCTAATAAATCTCTTAGGTCCCTCCAGTTGATCCAGAATGCTGCAGCTCGTGTTCTCACTAAAACTAAGAAAAGAGATCACATCACTCCTGCACTAGCTGCTCTGCACTGGCTCCCAGTAAAATCAAGAATCACTTTTAAAATTCTTCTCTTAACGTACAAAGCCTTGATTGGTGATGCACCATCATATCTTAAGGAGCTTGTAGTACCATATTGCCCACTAGAGAGCTACGCTCACTAAATGCGGGACTACTTGTAGTTCCTAGAGTCTTAAAAAGTAGAATGGGAGCCAGAGCCTTTAGTTATCAAGCTCCTCTTTATGGAACCAGCTTCCAATTTCAGTCCGGGAGGCAGACACAGTCACCTCAGTTAAGAGTAGACTTAAGACCTTCCTCTTTGACAGAGCTTATAGTTAGGGCTGAATCAGGTTTGCCCTGGTCCAGCCCCTTGATATGCTGCTATAGGCTTATAGCTGCCGGGGGACGTTTTAGGATGCACTGAGTACCTATCTCCTCTTTTTTTCTCTCCTTAAGGATGAATTTTCATCTCTCAATCACACGTTACTAACTCTGCTTTCTCCCCGGAGTCCTTTTGACTTCACGTCTCATGGGGTCATCGGACCCTATGAGACGGCATAGATCCTATCTGCCTGATGGATCGTCGAGGTCTGGGTCGTGGAATTCCTGCTCCTGACTGCACCACTGTCCTGTTGAGACTCCGCCCACTGTTGAGACTCCGCCCACTCCTCCTCCCCACCGCCATCTGCCTGATGGATCGTGGAGGTCTCCATCGTGGAATATGCCTACTATGAACTATTCATACACTCTGTCATATTCATTGAATGTATTTTAACTCTAAATCTGTCCTTCTGTACACATTACATCTATTGCATCTGTCCATCCTGGAGAGGGATCCTCCTCTGTTGCTCTCCTGCAGGTTTCTTCCCTTTTTTTTTTCCCCTGAAGGGTTATTTGGGAGTTTTTCCTGGTCCGATGTGAGGTTTTGGGGCAGGGATGTCTATGTGTACAGATTGTAAAGCACTCCGAGACGAATTTGTAATTTGTGAAATTGGGCTATACAAATGAACTGAATTGAATTGAATTGATGTGTTGATACTTAATCAGTGTGAAACCTGGTCCTGTTTGGATCAACCCAGAGCTGAATAAAGGCCCACATGAAGCTCTTCTTCAACAGCTCTCAGTTTCTCTCTGTTTTGAGTATTTTTATAGCAGCCATGCTTGAAAATCTCATCTCACAAAGATTTGTTTGTGGAAAGTAGGAACAATGTTGAAATTGCTCTGTTTGCCAGAATGGAGCAACAGTCAACCAATAACTATCCAAAGGTAGATCAGAAAAGCTCAGCTTTAAACCACGGTCTGGTCTCAGTTCAGTTAGTTCCTCCTGCTCGTCCAACAACTTTTGCTGAGCTATAGGGGTCCCGAACCCAGTCAAGGCATTCAGTGGAGGTTGAGGGGGAATAAAATGACAACTTATCCTCAATAGTTTTTAATTGTCTACCTATTGTCTCACACAGTGCAGCAGTGTTGACATCTCCTTGCCATTTCTGGGTGAGGGGTAACATGTCAAGAATGGCACTTTCAACATGTTGCCAGAGGTGCACTTTTTTTCCATTTATTTTGTCTGTGCTTGTGAGCAGGTTTTGATTTCGGTCTTGCATCCGTGTGTTCACTTCATTCAGGTGCTGAAACATATCTGCCATGTATGACAGCTTTGCACACCACTCATCACTGGCGCGCAACTTTGCATCATCGCACCTCTCATCAGTCAAAAACACTTTGAGTTCCTCCCACAGCTCGTACACACAGGCCAACCATCGGACTTCTGTGTGGAGCAATAGGGCTTCATGCTCCGCTCCCATTTCCTCACATAAATATGCAAATATGCGGCTTTTCAGAGGTCATGTCCTCACAAATATTAACCATACACACGACATCAGTCAACACAGGAGTTAGGTCTGCTCGTGACGTTTTGCGACGAGAAAAAACAGTGCGTAACGAGAACATCTGGGTGTTTCCCTTTCACTCTGCTAACGATGTTTTGTCTCGAGATGACGCTTCAGCTTGCTTAAAACTATGGCACTGTTTGCTAGCTTTTCCCCCACACAGCAAAGCGCAATGGGATCGGTGCAGTCGGACCCCCGGTGAAAGTGAATCCAAACGAAAGATAACCTTCACTTTAATGCTTTCTGCCACCCATGACATGGAAGAGTATTTAATTAACTGCTCAGCCACTATATTGCAGGCTCAGACGCTCAACAAAAGCACATTATTTGCGGCAACTAAATAATATTTTTTGGGACCAATTAAGTGAAATTGTAAATGTTTCCACGGCACACCTGACGATCTCTCACGGCACACTGGTGTGGTTGAAAATCACTGGTGTAGGCTACGTACGTGTTATATCATCTATTATGCAAAGTCTTGAGGGCAAACTCTTATACCAGTGTGCTATTCTGCTTGATCTTATGCTTGTGATCCCGGTATGTTTCCACCGGAGAAGATATCTGCTGACAGCTCGCTTGAGGGCAAGTACATGCTGTATGGGATGTTTGTTTTCTTCATCTGTTCTTTGTCTCCGCGCTTTTCCTCCATCCCTCTTCTGCTTCTTTCTCCGTACGCGTCAGCGTTTCATTTCCTTCTCCTATTTATATCTCCATGCTTTTTTTCTCCCACTTCCCTCCATCTCGTCCCGCGCTTTCATTTTCTTTCTGTCGCTCTGTCTCAGTGCTCTGTGTCCTGTGGCGGTGGAGTCCAGACTCGGTCCATCCAGTGTCTCCGCCAAGGTCGCCCCGCAGCCGGCTGCCTGTCCCACCAGAGACCTGTCACTTCCAGGGCGTGCAACACACACTTCTGCCCGGCTGCTCCAATGGTCCCAGCACAACGCCCCGGCAGGGTCACAGCTGCTGGACCAACACCGAACGGTAAAGTTGTAAAAAAAAAAAAATGTTTAATTTCCTTATAACGATGAGCTTTGTGTGTAGAGTTTGCATTCCCTGTTTTTGGTGGGGTTCCTGCTTCAGAAGAGTAGCTGAAGTTAATTTTGACGTTAATGTAAATCAGCTTTTACTGTCACATATATTACATCGCACAACACACAGTGAAATATTGCCCCTGCACTTTTACCTATCCTGGTATTAAGATGCTGGGGAGGAAAACTGGCACCTTTCCAACCATCATTCCACATTCATACTTGTTCTGTGCAGGGACTTGAATCAGCAAGTCCCCACAGACTAAGCTACTGCTGCACCAACATTATGTGGCTAATTGCTAATTGGCAACAGGCTTAACTCAAAATACTTCTGCCTTGTCTGAGTACAGAGCTGCTTCATATTAGACTTGTTTTATTGATTAGTTGATATATTTTTATATATTTTTACAGAATCTATATTTCTTAAAACGTAAATGAGCAAGGAATCCTCCATTATCAAGTAAAAGTCTATAATTGGATTCTAGACTGTCTGTTGGTGCTTTCTGGAAAATATAATGGCATCTTGATTTTCTTACTATTCCTTCGACGGAACAATGCATTTATGTAATTATGAGTTGTAGCCTTATGCTGTGCTCACGAGTCATTTCAGTGGCAGCAGGGGTCACGAAGCACAAACTAACGCCACACACTTGCTGCTGGCCGCAACTCTTTGCAGCACTCTAATGACTTGGCAAAGCATCGGCCAATGGTATGTGTTTGTTTAGACCACGTAATTGCAGACTTGGTTGTCAGGTCTCGGTGCTATTTAACGACACACCTCCATCAACGAGCACTTGAGCGACGCCAGCACTGCTGCTCAACATGTGTCTTATTCATTTCTGTTTTCTCTGCAGAAGAACAATGCGTGGACCATTTCAGCTGGTGTCATCTGGTTCCCCAGCACGGCGTTTGTAACCACAAGTTCTATGGACAGCAGTGCTGCAGGTCCTGCTCCAGCAAGAGGCAGAAGAGCTCTGAGGCCCTTGAGGCTGTGAATCCTGGCCTCTGAGGGATGCAACACCCCAGCAGCCATGTGGTGGCTACCTCTCACAACACACAGAACTGTGCTCGACACTTGTGTTTCTGTTCCTCCTGGAGTACTTGACTAATGAATTTCTTAAAAGGAGGGAAATAGAGAAAACACAGACTCCTTTTGTTGAAGAAGGCAAGTGTGGCTGCCGATGTTCCTCTGCCACAGCGCTAAAGTCATCCTTTCATCAACCACATTGTAACTGGAAAGACAATACACATAACAAAGGACATGTTAATGTAATATATATTGTTGTCATTTTGTTGAGTGTTTTACTTTTGAAACCTCGAAAGCTACAAGCCATCAGGAGAACAGGAAAGGACAATCGCGTTTCAGTTTGGCTTATATGTTGTGTTTTTAAAAGGCATCTGGTTTCATAATCCTTTTTTCTTAACTTATTATGGTTCGTAATATATGGTTTTCCATTTTGTCAGGTGTACAGTGGATCTGTAACATGTTATTTCTATGTTTGGATATACCAGAGGATTGTGCCAGTCACCCTTTGTATCCACTTTTATTAGTAATACGATGCATTAGTAATCAGTGGCAAGATGCCTCCTACACTTCCTCCTTCCCAAACTCGTCGCTTGTTGTGTTTAATGCTGCTGAATCATTTTTGGAACAAGCTGGAACACATTTTCGCTGTGCATTCCGTTCACGCCATGAAGACCTCTTTGTGTACGTAACACATGTTATCCAGTCACGTTGTAAATGGTCGCTCTCCTGTACGGTTATGGTAATACAACTCGATCATCCATCTGTCTTTCTTTTCTTTTTTTCTCCTGCATTCTCTCTTAACGATTACAGCCACAATGGGAGGGAATAATGTACTGCATTGTCTGCGGGGTCTGGAGGAGAGGAGGGTGAAGAGGAAGAGAAGGGGATGATTGCAGGGTGAGCGTGGGTACAGTCTACATAGGATATAGCATAACGGGTGTGTTCTTCACAGAAGTCTGCTCAGAATACACCACTGATGAGGCTGGGGTTTGGTTGAAAGACTTCAGATAAGTTACGACAGACACAATCAGTTTGTGTGAATCAGCCATGTTGAGCCATGTGACACCTGATTCATAAAAAGATGGCTTTATTTGACTCATGTGTCCTTTGCACATTGGTCCTAATATTAAATCAAGATCATTTTAGATTATTCTTAATGCTCCACGCATCCATAAACATCCATATTTGGTACCAAGCCAATCTCTCAAAGTAAGCAGTGATTTGAAGGTCAAAAGACAAAAGAAAAGTTAGGGTTGACATGGGACATTGGTCTACTACATGATGAAATGACAAGTGACGTAATAAAATAAGCGGCACGCTGAGCAGGTGACGTAGTGTTTGGAGGCGTCGTTATCAAAAGTTACATAGCATAATAACAAGTAATATGAGCAAGGCAGTCCATAAGGGGCTGGGTTGGTCAACCAAAAACACAGAACTCTCACCATGGAGACCGCTGTTCATGTCATGTGTGAAGATTTGAAAACAGACCATTATCCTTCTTTCGAACCTAACCAAACGGTTGTGTGATACAAGGCTGATATGAGAAGTGAGAGTGAATCAAAGTGTTTCAGTTACTATACAACAAAAACAATGAACTTAAAGACGTTTTAATGTCTGCTGTTGGCTCATCATGCCAAAAGACCTCTTTCACATGATGATTGCTCATTTAATCCACTAGTGATATAAGAAAATATTTATAGAGCCGCTTCAAAGTTTTGCATTGCATCAGTGTTTCCTTGTATGCTAAACTGGGCCGTGAACAGATTGATTATTATACCCTGTGGGACACACTGCTCCTATTTATCCGGCCACTCGGTGGGAATCCAATATTATTGGCCTCTTTGGCAACCGCAGACATCTGACAACCTTTTTTCGCCAAACCCCTCAAAAATGTCTCGAAAGTGTGCAGAAATTGATGTGTTTGATGTGAAACTGTGTTTTCTTACAGCGATTACGCCACCCTTTCGCGCACCGCGGGGGCAGCGATTGCTCTTTAATCAACCCGAATGCAGGAATCACGGAGCCCGGAGTCCCCACATCGCCTCGGCTGCACGCTCTTTACCGGCAAGCTGTGAGCCAGACATCACAAGCTGGGGCACGTGCACGCAAATGTGTCGGCTCGGCTAGCATGCACAACCACAACATGTTCACTGAGCTCCTGGCTGGCTGTGGAGGTGTGTATTTGCTGTGTGTGGTGCATGCCTGCATGTGCAAAAGTGGGCGTGCAACGCATTGTTTGGCATGCTATCCCGGGTGCATGCCTGTGTTTGCTAGTTACCTTCGCATTGAAAATGCGGAAGGTTATGTTTTGATTGCCGTGTATTTATTTATTTATTTGTATGCTTGTTATTCGCATAACAAAAAAAGTTTTAAACCGAATCGCATGAAATTTGCTGGGATGGTTGGTTATTATCCGGGGACCATTTGATTAGATTTTGGGATCGATCGGGTCAAAGGTCAAGGTCAAGGTCATGAAAAGATCAAAATCTTCTTGAATCGCATGCAATTTGGTGGGATGATTGGGTATTATCCGGGGACCATTTGATTAGATTTTGGGATAGATCGGGTCAAAAGTCAAGGTCAAGGTCATGAAAAGGTCATGAAAAGGTCCAAATCTTCTTGAATCGCATGAAATTTGGTGGGATGATTGGTTATTATCCGGGGACCATTTGATTAGATTTTGGGATCAATCGGGTCAAAGGTCAAGGTCATGGAAAGGTCAACATCTGCTTTTTACCATAGCACGGTAAATTTTTATCCAATTGGCATGCAACTAATGCCAACATGTTCATAATTCAATGCCCAATCTTGTGATATGCGAAGGTATGCGCTCTACCAAGTGCCCATTCTAGTTCAATTCATGCATCTAGTCTGCGTGTGTGTGCGTTAAAGGGAGAGAGTGTGTTTGTACAAAACATGGATGTCCCAACAACCCAGCTTATGATGTCCCCCTCTCAGCGGGGCAGCCATGTTACTGCTGAGCTGATGTGAGGGTTTTCTCTTTCTCCACCCTGCTTTTACTTCCAGATGGGACTCAGTAACCACGGTCCATATTAGCTCATAATGACACATTTTTATTATCTTAGCACGGGGAGCCACATCCACCCTGAGGTCTACTGCGGTAAATAAATAAAGAGATCCAGGCTGGACTAATGAGACAGGAACTGAGGGCTGCTTTTGAATTCTCTCTGAACTTGGATCTGTACCCACGTCAACCATCTGTACCCAAACTCATTGTTAACTTGTTCTTTAAACAGATACTAAAATCAGGCTCAATCAAAAGTTTTTTTTACTGCTGTTGGTGCACTCACAGATGAGTAGCTGTTGAATGGAAGGCTTTTATAGACTTAGAGCAATATTCCTGTAGTGGGAGCTGTCGCAAAACGTATTGCTTCGGTATCGGTACGGAAAGCACCAAGTTACCGAAGAAGTACTTTGGTCCTGACTGATTATCTTAACTGTTGCATGAATTGCCATGAACTTGCCTTTTGGAAACCCCTTGATATTGTGTTTTTTTTAATGACATTTGTCTTCAACAATGGAACACAATGCCAGAACATTGACAGAACATTTCTGATATAATTATCTCTCTCTTCAGCACTATCAGCTAACATTTCCTGCAAACCAATAGCCTTCAAGCCAATTACAAACTACCAATATGCTAACACATTAGCACGTTAGCATTGTCATTGCAGGGCTCTCAAGTGTCACGCATTGAGCGTGACACTCACGCATTTCGGTCTTAAGTCACGCACTCCCGCCACACATCGTATTTCTCACGCTGAAAAAAACTCTCGGCTATTTAATGTTTTAATGTGCCGCAGCGCGCAAACATGAGCTGGCCGCGCTGCCCTCACCGTGGAGGAATCAAGCGCTCCCCTGGAGGTCTGCTGTGAGGTGCCACTTATCAGCCAATCAAAAGAAAGAAATGGGCTACACAATAGCCAATCCGAAAAAAAACGTATCTGTTGTATCTGGGTAAGATTTAATCCAGCAACCAATGAAAATAAAGCATCCTGGAATTGCGCTCGACTGACTGATATCCAAAAATTTCGTTCTATGGGGGGGGGGGGGGGGGGTGCTGATGGAAATGTCACTCTTGCCTGCCTTCAAAACTTGAGAGCCCTGTCATTGTGAGCATGTTAGCATGCTGACGTTAGCGTTTAGCCGAAACCCCTGCAGTGCCGGAGAATTCCCCTCATGGAGCAGCTCTTTGTCTCGTCTCAAAATTCCAATTTCATCGCTTTCTTTTTGTCATGAAAAATGTAACGACCCTCTTCGACGAGACCAGCTTGTCTGAAGCAAAAAATAAGTGCACCAATTCACCCTTTCTGGAAAGAGGGTACACAGTGTGCACACTGAGCCAAAGTAGAAGCCCTGCTCTGTCAACTCCAAAATAGGCCTGTCTCTCTTAATACCTTCCCAACCCAGGCTGATCGATGCAGGTCTTTTTTTCTTCCTGTTTTCAACATGCTCTCCAGGCCCATCTTTTTCTTTTAGTTGGCAAAGCACCAACGGTTGTCGGTCCAGCTGTAAGTCAGGGCTGGCTGTTATTTCCAGCTTCGACATCCCTCTACTAGCCGACTGTCAGACGGCCATTTGTGTGCGCTTGGCGTGCAGTGAACCCTGATAGGACCCTCTCACAGCCTAATCACATCTTAACAGAGTTCCTTCTTAGTGTGTGTGTGTGTGGGGGGGGGGGGGAAGTGAGGGCTTACTCTGAGGGCAGGCTTTCCGAACAAGTCAGAGCTGTCATATTTCAACGCCACCTCACCCGTCTCATCCCTCCAGAGTTCACAGAGCGCGTGCCCACACATACAGAACGATAACAGACACACACCTCACCACTGGCTGTCTCTCATCCCTTCCTCTCTCACACACACTGCACAAGGAGAGCCGGGTATTTGCTGCAGGGTGATTGCAGGTGGATTGCGGTTTCGGCGAGGCTTTGGAGGTGTGCGGTTGCGTGGGAGTCGCAGTGCGGTGCTCATTTGTGGCTGCCAGGCGTCTCCTCCGACGTTAAGAGATCTGCCCCTCGCAGATCTCTGTGATTAACAGCTCAGAGGACGACTGACAGCGCTGCGTCAACCCAGGCCTTTGTGTATCTGTCACGCTGGGTGATATAAGAGTCGGGTAAAGACCCGTGGATATCTGACTAAACCTCCCCTGCTCTCCTGAACCCTCGCCCCGATCTCTGCCATCACACACTCCCAGCCTCCTCCATCCATCTCCACGTGTTTTTTTGTTTTTGTTTGTCTCGTTATACATCTTCTTCACCTCTCCTCTCCTCTGCAGCGCCACAACCCTCCACCTCCTCCTTTGCATTCATTTCCCCAACCCCTCATCGCCTCCTTCATCACCTTTCTCTCATTCCTTTCATCTCATTACCCTTGCTTTTGTACACTCTGAAAACTTTCTAATCTTTGGCTTGCGGAGCAACCAAATCACTTCATAACCCCACCTGCTGTGTGTTTTCTGTCTGCAGTGGGTGTCATATGGGAGTCAGCCACAGCTGGTGTTGATGCCAGTCTTCAAATTCAGGTTTAAAGGGAAAGCCTCTACTTCTGGAGCTTATCTATGCTGAAGCAAAACTTGTTTTAAATATAAACATATAAAGGAACATTTTTGACCCCACCGACCATGAATATTTTGCACTGATACCTTTGCACCATCCACTATATTTCCTGTGTTGTTTGCAGTTATCAACCCCACGCACGTATACATAAACAAACCAACAATACAGAGCATGTCTCTCTAAATAAGAGCAGTGTTAAAAATCATCCCAAAAAGACTTATTACGCAATCATGAGGAGAGTAAACAAAGCCATTTCCGGATCACCTTATATTGTGTAGAATAGGTTATACATACGATAAATCACAACTTTGTTTAATGCGTGTGTTATAGAAGACATACACACTTTATGAATAAGTAAATGCATTTAGGCGGAGTTAACAATCATTCTTTTCATTTCATCGCACCCGTTCAACCAACAGAATGTACGCTTGCCTTTGACATTAGATTCAACGTGGGCTACAATTATCAGAGCAAGACGAAGGATCAGACTACCTCGTGTGGCTCAAAGCTGTCCTGCAAAAAGCAATAGAAGAGTTTGTGCACATCTATTTTGCGATCCAAGTAAAAGACCTGCGTCCCACCTGTGGTTCTGGTCTCTGGGATTGACTTCTCCAGAGCGTACCAGCTGTGTCACCGAGCATCCTGGCTCACATCCATCGAGTAAAAAGCTTTAACTTAACATATTTTCTCCTGGAGGCTATGAATAATATTGATCTGTGGTTTTGCGTCAACCCTCTCGCTTACGTCTTCCTTTGAGCAGCCGCTTTCTCATCATTTGTATGATTCAAATGTATGATTAGGATCCTCGGGGCCCCGTGGGCATCATCTGCAGTGGTGCCCACCAGCCTGTTAACCTTCCGACCTTGAGGAAACAGCATCCAAGTAGCTGCTTGTGTCTCTCTCTGCCGGCCCTCCTGGTTTTTGTGCTGTTCAGGCTTTCGATGGGTTTGTTGAGCGTGTGTTTGTATGCAAATTAATCAATGTAAAGCAGAGGGCTCATCCATTTCATGCTTGATGTTTGTAGCGCCTCCTCTTCCCCAGAGAGGCATTGCTCTGCTTGACATCAGTTTATTCATATAGATCCATAAAGAGTACATGTACACACATATCTAGAAATGTGCACACAGGCTACCTTTGAAATGGCATCCGGCTATGTTTTACAATGGAACCAGCTTTAAGCTGCCAAAAACAGACCCCCCCCCCCCCCCCCCCCCCAACACACGCACACACACACACACACACACACACTAAGCGAGCTGCTGTAGAAGCAAGACCAGTTCCTTGCTTGCCCACCAGAGGGCAATGCTTACTAAATAAATACACAATAATGTACTTTTATCTCCCTCTTCTTCCACATTTTAAATGCAAATGATGAACAACAACATGAACCAAGAACAAGAACAGAAAAATAAATCATACTGTAACACCTATGCTAGATGTATGCAAATAATTTCCCTTTGATTTCCATGTCTCCCTAAACAAAAAGCTTCTCTGACCTCTGTCACCAAGTTAAACATTATCACATATACACACTCCCAAATTTCATTTTGAGAGGCGTGATTTTTAATATTTGTTTCTCGGACAGTCATATTTTATTAATGAACTGCTCACTCACGTTGGCCACGGGGAATGCAATTGCACAACAAATATGTAAATTCCAAAACCTATAAATTTTTTAGACTTTTCGGTCTGCGATGCCAGCTGAATTTCGGAGCCAATCCTTAATTGTCGCCCCTTGTGGATAAAGTGATGAATGGGTGAAACAAAGAAAAAACATCCAGGCTTGATTTTTGCCGACCACCAGGGATTTCCTAAGTAAATGAAGTGTTCTCGAGCTCGTTGAGGGCAACGCTGAATTACTAATAATAATCGGGAAACATCCACAGACGGAGAGAAAGTGTAACCAATCAAACGATTGCTTTTTGTTTTGTGCGCCAGGCAACAAGAGTGTGTGTGAGGAAGCTGTGTGTATGCTGCAAACAAGGACACAGCAGTGGTCACATTATAGCACATTATTTTCCCGCGTCCTCGTCCATAATGACTGCACTTCGCACCGTTGGCTGGCACCCTCCATTACTTGACCTCCCACGGTATGTTCTGTTGCATTGAGTGGCACACAAAGCAGATGAAGAGCCCCCCCACATCAGGGTAGCCTTCATCTAATTGAGGCCTTCATGAGACTGAACAGATTGCATTTTGAAAGTGAAAGGCCCTGTGCTTGAACAGCATGTCTCTGAAGTCATTTCAGAGAGAGATTCGCTTTAGTTGCTGCTATTTCAACTCAATGGAAAGATGTTCTGAATCGTTCGGAAAGCACACATTCTCCATCTCTTCTGCGTAAAGTTAAATGTCTGATCATCTTAATGGATCACAATAACTTGATACAAATCTCAAAGTCATCCCATGAGCCGAGACAAGTTTAGACAAAGTCAAATTTGACGCTGCGTTTTATCCTACCTCTATCACACATTTTCTGACTAACTTGGCTCCGTATTGGGCCTTTCAAATCGAAAATCCACAGTGTTTACAAGACACTTCAGAACATTGGTTACAAAAAGGCGCCAAAGGAGTCCATCTGTATTCTGTCTGGTGTACAGTAAAGCTTGCATCTTTAAATTAGCAACAACGACAAAAATCATGTTGTGATGTCTCCTACGGCACAAGCAGAAGCACTTTACTGTAGTTCACACTGTGTGTTTGTGTGTGTGTGCATGAGCTGGTTTTTATTGCGTATGCAGGCATGCATGAGTTCATATTTGTACAGCCAAAATTACAAATTTGCCTCAGAGGGATTTAAAATCTGTACACATTCGACATCCTCTGACCTTTGACCCTCGCGTTGGTTCAGGACAAATTCCCCCCCAAAAAACTTTAATGGGGAGAAAAAGGGAAGAAACTTTCAAGAGAGCAACAGAGGAGGATTCCTCTCCCCGGATGTACGGAAGCAATATTCATGTAATGAGAGTAGCAGGCATGAAGAGAATGTTACAACTAACCAATAATAAAAGCAACAGTGGATAATGTAGAATAATTATTATATTAAAAGCAGTAATGTAATGTAATAATAGCAATGCAATAATAATAACCAGCAGGACCAGGGTCCATGTAAACCTGTAATCCAGAGGAGCAGCGTTAGTAATGTGCATTAATGGGGCATGGATTCGTACTAAGTCATTTGAAAGTACATATATATATATGTATATGGATAGAGAGAGAGAGAGAGAGAGAGAGAGAGAGCGAGAGGGGGGATGTTGGCAGATTTCTGTGGCAATGTGCCTCACAGCCACTTCCTCAGTGCTCTTCTACCCGGTGCCTCTGGTGAAGTACACACATCAAAGTGTCGTGCAGCCGTAACAGTGAGCGGCACCATTACAAAACAACTGTCACCTGAAGCCAGAGTCAGCGGACTTGACGGCTCACCTCACCTTTGTTTGAGTTTGTTTGCGGTGAACTTATGTTCTAAAGAATATGCAGGCAACTCTTGATAACAGCACGATAATCAGAACCCATATTTACAAATGATTCCCTTCATCAGGCGTAGCACTGGTAGCAACTGGAGCATTCTCTAAATATATCCCCACCTCTCTTTTCTTCTCTCAGGAGTTTGTATGAACCTCCGTCGCCAGCAATCAAAACAGCAACTAGCTACGAATCCAAATGAAGCAAATCAATCAAACCGCCTGCTCCTCTTCCTCCTCCCTCTTATTCCCACCAGCAGAGAAAACAGCTGCCGTTAAAGTGTAGCTAAAAATGGGAAAGTCTCCCTCCAATCCGGGTTGGGTTTCCTTCGGAGAGCAGTGGGGTGTAAGCAGGGAAGCAGGGAGAGGTGGGCAGGTGTGTCTGGCTGTGCTGGCGAGGTTCAGTTTCCTAGTTACCTTTGCTACACCTCAGCTAATCATATAACTCAGTGGTCGGTCCACCCGGCAGGAGCCTCAAATACCTCGCCCCTCCTTCAGCCCTCCCCCCGTCGGCCTCAATTAGTGGGGAATTAAAGTTCTGCTTTACGGATGCGATTCATGGGGGACACTGCTCCTTAATTACAGCTCTCCGTGTGCTGCCGGGGACTGATTGCAAGGCAAGTCATCCCGCAACTCAGCACCACCTCGGCCCGATGTGGAGGTGTCAGGGATGTAGCTTTGTTGAGACCAGCAGGCAGATGCAGATAAGTTATTCAGCTGGTACAATAGCGCAAAGCTACAAGTGTTGCTGTCATTTATTTTTCTTTTTTTACCTCTCCATTCTCTCATCCCGCTGCCTCCAACAAGTCAAGAGAGAGAGGAGTCCTTTCTTTGTTCAACTGCAGAACACTCGACAGCACAGCTGTGAGGGACGTTTTGTTTGGAGGCTTCGCTTTTGTTACAGTTTGTCCAAGGCTGGCGGAAAAACAGACAACAGACTGCTGGGATTGTAGCTTCTCCCAATTACATTTGGACTAATTGTCTGTGGTTGCATTGTAAGTATGCCTATGTACGCTTGTACCCATTAAAATGAAGCTATGGCCTAGATTAAACTTAGTTGAAGCATTTTACTCCCTTTCATATTCTTATCAAGGTACTTATCATACGTCTATTATAACAAAATTCTAGAGACGTAACTTTGGATACTCCATATGCTCAAATGTCTTGGAGTCAATACAGTTAGTTTTAGACTTCTCATTGTCCCAGATGTGAAACAAATTAAATAAAAAGTAACTTTGCTCACTTTGTTTCTCGCCACACATTTAAAAAGAAGCCTCACAAGAATTCAGACTGTGCATGGTTGCTGTTGCTGCTCTGGTTGCTAAGCATGCCAAACGCAAATCAGAAGCCAGAGGTCCACTACCTTTTCTGGCTCAGGGCCCCCATTTTTTGCACTGAATACATTTATTTTTTACCAATGAAAATGTTTCCATTGACTTAGAAAACTAGAGTGCGTTATGTTGAGGCTGATGCTCATCTGAACTCGCCACGTCTAATGAGATGGCTGTGCTTGCATTTCATGTGGCAGCACTGCGGGGCCAATACAACAGACGCAGTCGGGATTGAACATCTAATCTCGTCTCTCACATCGAGGTACTTTGACTGGGAAACCACGTTTAAAAATGCAACGTGTCACCTTTGAGTAATTGCCTCTTGCTCCAAACCAAAACTCCTTCACGCTCGATCAGTTTTGAAGTCAATCAGCTGTTCGATAGCAGCTGCAGTTCCACAGAGGTTTGCACTGCAGTGGAATGGGTCAATCAGCCACTCCAACGTTCTGCTAACTTGCAGACATCAAATAGAGATTTGTTCCTATTACCATGTAAACAACTGTGCTGAATGCTAGGTTACACACATTCTTTTCAGAGTCAGATTTAAATGAAACTTTAGATTAAAGCAATGCTGATTCAACATTAGTTTGCGAATGATTTAATATGAACTTTAGTCAGAAAAAAAATCTGTTTTATCAACTTCATTGTTGCATATTGAGAAAAATGCTATTTTAATGCAGACAAAACTTTTCAAAATCTGCAAATAGAATAATACAAAATCTTAGAATAGATTTCTTTTTTAAACTTTCAACTTTCCTCAACTCTGAAAAAACAAACCAAAAAGCGAATACTTATAGCTGTGTGACAAAACCAATATCTTTATACAAATATTCTATTGACTGGAGAGCATTTTGCTGAAAATATGGCATCGGCTGAAATTACACTTGTGGCCTGGAGTTTACTGATGGTTTGATATGCGTTCTTTATTTGGAAGGGCAGAAAACGACACAGCCTGTTTCCACAACCCACGTCTCAGCGTGGCTTTTTGTGAAAAAGGTTTGAATAATTGCTCTTTGTCTTTGCACCTGTGTGTTACCGAAAAGCCTCCTTGAATTTCCATGAAAAAAGCCCACGAGAGCCACTTGTGGCATGGGAGCAGCGGCAGGCTGAAGTGGCTGCAACATTCTGGAATTAGCAATGATAGCTGAATACTCAGGGAGGCAAGTGGGTACACATCTCCTTGTGTTATTTTTACCTTTTTATTTCGGAAAGAGTGAGAAGAAGGAGAGGTTGGCAACCATGAAATAAACCTTTTGATACTGGATACTTTCAGCATTCAACCTTAAATTAAATCTGAATGTAGAAAGCATTAGCAAGCAGCTGAACCGTGTCTTTAAATACCAACCTTCAGCATCACACATTTGTATTTGGAGGTAGTATTTCCCCGTCATGGCGCATATCCCTTTTTGAATAGAATATCTCTCTGTGAATGAACTAAACTATTTCAAAGGAGAGGCTCAGCCTGAGAGTCACAAACAACAAAGATGGCCTATTTCTCTTTTGCTGGGAAACGACATGCAGACTATCCACTGCAGGACTCTGACAAATGTCACAAGGTTAACTTTCACATCAGATTTTGCACTTGTAGAAATAGTTAGTGAGGTTTCATGAATCAGCGGAGACAAGTTGTTCCCAATCTTCTCAAAGCTTAGATTTACAGTGGTGTCTAAATGATGGTATGAGAAATGGGAACCATTGTCACTTTTGGTGAAAAAAAGGAAGGGCACATCAAAAGATAAAATAATGAAGAAAGGAGGAAGGGAGGAGAGAGCATTCAGGATGAGAAGGTTGTGATACCATACCAGGTGAATAGTAACATTTTGTGTTTTGCTTTTCCGTAACTGACCACTGCTTAATCCCACATGGGCAAGTTGTCATTCATGTCAGAGAAAATAATGTAGGATTGATGTGCGCATACATGTGGAGTGTGTGACAGTGTGTATAGGAACATGTCTGCATGAATGTGTGAATTATTACCACCATGACAGATGAGTGGTGGAGATGAAAAAGCAAGAAAAACAGTCACAGCTGCTGTGTGTCTGTAAGAGGTAGAAGTACAGACAGGGATTTATTGTGAGGATGTGTCTAGTCGCAGTGTCTAGTCGCAGATACTTACTGGATGAAATGTACAGACCAGGAGATGGAATGAAATCATTTTAATTCGACAACTTCAATATGTATTCTTCTTTTAGCTTTGTTTTCGTTGACGATTTTAGAAAATTAGAGCTTTATCAGTATCTATACACACATATCCTGTCTATGTATCTATGTGATTATGAGTATGTCTATATATGTATATATATATATATATACATTGTACAATTGAACTGAGCACCATTTAACATTGCCCAACAGACAGCCGAAGGACAGACTGGAGGTCACGGCACTGGCCAACAACTGTTTGATTGACAAGTGATGTCTAGGTAGAGCACACCAGTCACACCACAGTCAGTGAGTGTCACAATAAAACAACACACATTGACAGGATAGGCTAACTGAGTGAGTGAAATAATACATTATTATATGAGTGAGTTAATTTCTGGATTAATATATCTAAACCCACCAGAGGGCTTAGCAATTCAAGACAAAATAGATTCTTAACCCTTGATGAATTGATTTTCTGCTTGCAGACTGACATATTACCATCTTTTAAAGTTGATAAGGGAAACGTGTTGGCAAAGTGCTTCTTTTAGCAATCCTGGGGTTTAAACTTTCATTTGGATTAGAGTGTTTTGTTTGTTTGCTTAGAGTTCAATATTCTGTTTACTTTTGGTTCGATATTGGACATATTTGACTCTTAAACTGATGAATGCTCCCCCGTGGAGAGTGAACCAATAACACTCAGGTTGTGGGCAGTGAAACCAAAACAATGAGCTAAAAACTTCTTCACTGCTGAGTCACCTGATAATTCTTTGTAACTAAGAGCGACGCCTTTCATTTATGCCTTTGACATATTCCTTTCATTTTCCATCAATATTGAAACATTGATTAAAACAGTATTAAAGTAATACTTTAATGTATGACCTAAATACATGAATTAATTACATGAACTAATCATCCTGTTTTACCTTGAATTCTGTTTTACCTTAAATTCTTGTAAATTCGCAACAAAACAAAAACCAGGATGAAACCATTCACAAACCACTCACAAACCAAATAGTAAGGTTTTAGCAAAGATACCGAGCTGGATGAATAGGACTTATTCTCTGTTGTTTGACTCTTTGTTTAGCCGGGAGGCATGCAAGGAAAAGTACATTTTCTTCAAGAATTCAAGATAACGCAAGGTGAGTAATTCATACAAATGGTCCTTCTTTGGATGAAGTATTCTTTTAAAGATCAGGTCGAACATGAAATAACGTGAAATACATTGACACTTTTATCTTGTGGTATCCAGCCATTCAGTTTCAGTTTGAAATCCAATTCTGAAACTTCTGCCGCCACCCCGATTGAGGTGAATGGGATTTTGCTTGAGCTGCTCAGAGCTTTGAAAAAATAGTCCTTTTGATTCAATTTCACCCCCATTTTATTGGAGGGGTGACGGCACAAAACCCAGAGACTGACGTACCAAACCTCTGCTGATGAAAAACAGAACTATCTGCATGGCCGTACAGGTTTGGGTGAAGGGACCCTTTTAAAGACAGAATCCACGAAATGTCAGAAGAATGTCAGAATACTCGAGGCTGCTCCCCGCCTCATCCGCAGAAAGATACACAGAGAAACAAATGAAGTGCCTCCATTCCGCCATTATTAAATGCTGACATGAGTCTTATTGAGCATCAGCCTGAAAACAATCCACAAGGTGGCTCTTGTCACTGTGGTGCCAGAAAGCAATGCCATTCCCGTTTGACACTCTGTTTTATCCTGAAAGCAGACATGTCGAGGCTTTGGTAGTTCACACAAAAGAGAGGGGACGGAAGCAGTGGGTTTGTTAGCAGCACCTAATTAAAATGTCATTATGTGTCTCTATTCTTAGCTGAGACTGCTGCAGGGATCTCCCACATGCCTGGCTTTGTTCAGAGAAGTGGCGTGCGGTTTCAAAAAAGTTCACAATTTCATGTGGATCCCAAAGAGGAACTAATGTGCCGCATGACAGCCGTGCCGACTGGATTTTAATAGCGGATTTTATTACATTTTAATTTCGCAGCATACTGTGACACACGCAAGAGCACATGCGAGTCATGATGATGGTTAGAGCTGTAAACAGGAGGTCGAGACAAGGTAACAGCCAGGTTTGCAGATGTCAGTGTGAGTTTAATAACACAAAAGTCATATTTTTGTGTAATTCTCAACGTTCAGGTTCCTGGAGATGGAGCTTTTATGAAAACTGTTACTGTGGAGCCACATTTACACATCTTAATATTACTCCAATGCACTCGCTCTCACCTCATTATTTTGCTTCCTACACAGGTTTGTACCAATTGCAGCCAACGACACCCGAACAATTAACACACAGTTTCCCTGCTTTTAACCTCACACTGTTGAGTTGTTACACATGCAATTGTGATGTTAGTCGTTTGTTTTATTTTTTTACTCCCTGCTTTGAACGTCTTCCGGGGCCTCGTGATATAATTGTGTGAAATATAATGTTCACGTTGGAGCCACTGTGCTCAACAAGGGATACCACGCGGCGTATACAAAAGAAGAAAAGCACTCCGTTCCAGTGAGGCCCGCTGCGCTAAACTAGCTCACCAGGAAAACGTTAGCTTTACCAACATGCTTAACGTTCTTTGCCCAAATAGAGAATGAAATGTCGGAGGCACCCGCTGCTGTTCTGACAACAGACGGCTGGACGTCAAGGGCTACACGAAAGCTACCCAACAGTCACATGACCTCACCCCCGAATGGGAGATGAAGAGCCACGTTCTTCAGACACGCCCCTTTGAGAGCCTCACCAGCCAGGATTTGGCCCAAGAGATGACAGCAGTGATGGAAGTTGGAGCGAGCTCAAGTAAGTATTCCTGTGACTACTGACAAAGCCAGGAATCTATTTCATGCTGTTGGAGCTGCTGGACGAGGGCCACGCACACGATGCTCGGCCCCTGTCATTAATGCAGACTTTCAGAAAGCACTGGCAGGGCAGCGGCTCTCTGGCCTCCCAGCAAAGATCAGAGAGATCGTGACCTTCTTTCACAGAAGCACTGCAGCCCTTGTGTTGGAGATAAAACAGGAGTTTCTGCTGCTTCCTGTCCACAAATGAATCCATCATTGTTTAAAGTCAAAAATAACTTTCTGATGTGAGTTTTAATAAATGACAAATATTTTAGAATCAAGGAAATTTGTTCTACATTTCAGCTGTATTAAAAGCGTGCCCGACCGTGGCACCACGGTGCATTGTTGAACAGAACTGTTACTTGTGTCTCACGAGATGAGAGTTAATCGTCAAATAATCTATTTACTTGTTTTTTGTCTAAAACAGTTTCATTGACAAAATGAAACGTTTGATAAATAAATCGGTGTCATCTCATCAGAGCATCATCTCTACTTACATTCCTCTGATTTGATGTGTGTTCATGTCCCATCTTCTGTGAGTCTGTGAGTGAGCAGGTTGGGATTGGGCCTTAAATCCTGTGCTGCAATGCCACATGGGGGATTATTTTACATTTTTTTCCCTCTATATATTTATGGTTTGGCCAAGCCACTATACAGGACTGTCTCAGAAAATTAGAATATTGTGATAAAGTTCTTTATTTTCTGTAATGCAATTAAAAAAACAAAAATGTCATGCATTCTGGATTCATTACAAATCAACTGAAATATTGCAAGCCTTTTATTCTTTTAATATTGCTGATTATGGCTTACAGCTTAAGAAAACTCTAAAATCCTATCTCATAAAATTTTAATATTTCCTCAGACCAAGTAAAAAAAAAGATTTATAACAGCTGAGTGTTTGTCAAGGCTCAGGAAACCCTTGCAGGTGTTTCGAGTTAATTAGACAATTCAAGTGATTTGTTTAATACCCTACTAGTATACTTTTTCATGATATTCTAATATTTAGAGATAGGATATTTGAGTTTTCTTAAGCTGTAAGCCATAATCAGCAATAAATCAGAATAAAAGGCTTGCAATATTTCAGTTGATTTGTAATGAATCCAGAATGCATGACATTTTTGTTTTTTTAATTGCATTACAGAAAATAAAGAACTCCATCACAATATTCTAATTTTCTGAGACAGTCCTGTATATCTTTCCTTAGCTGTCATTGTGAGTATGTTCAGTAAAGACCTTCTTTAACTGCCGTAATATAGTTATGGTTGGTTGACCTCGGTTATCGGCCCCGTTATTCAATTCTTGGTTTCTAATTGGTTTCATCCAACCGCTCCTGTTTTCTTACTGCATGTTCTCAAAAAGGTCCTTGTTTTCAGATCCATTATCCATATAATTTTTATATCCATTTATAATTATAGTTATTTGTATTTTTTTTTCTTCATTTTTTGTCGGGCAATCAAGCAAATGAACCAATGGACACATTACAACTTCCAGGTAGGACTTAGGTATGTAGAATATTCTTTCTCCTCTTGATAACATGGAGCTTTCAACCACATCTCATGGTCTTAGTCTGCAAAAGGGGTTTGCTCAGCACTCATGGGACTCAAAGCCACTCTCCTGCTGAGCAACAACAATAACCTCCACATGACTAACATCCACCAGACAATCTCATATCGTTCTCTTCTCATTTTGCGGAGCGCTCCCCAAAACAGCAAGCGTCTTGTGCTATTTTCTCTTCATTACCCTTCATTAGGCTCCGCTGGAGCTGATTCCTCCCCCTGCCCCTTCCCCTTTCCTCCCACCGTCCCCCAGGTAGTGTCGAGGGCGTGAAGAAAAAAGAAGCAGCCTGTTGAGCAGCCATCAGTCTGCTGGCATTTGATCAATGCCCAGGTCCCTTTGTGCTGCTAAGCGACAGATAAAAGAGACTGTTATCGGCTCCACAGCATCAGCAGCAGATAGCTACGTTGCCGTGGCAGAGCTGGCCAGTGGAGCTGAGTGTGTGTGTGTGTGTGAGGGGGGGGGGCTTACACTTCATCAGGGAGGGAAGGATGAGGGGGAGGATGGGGCAGCACGCTGTAGGTCAACGCCTTGATACAAGGTTTTACAGCTGTCACGAGCCCTCTGGAGAGAAATACGGGGAGGGGGGGGGGGGGCTGAACTTGCAGGAGGAGGAATTGGACGGCGCCGTTTGATAGAACTACGTCTTCGACTTGCTGAGAGCATGCGGACGAAACACGAGGGAGCAAGCATCAGAACCAAGAAGCATTTATATTCACACACACTCACATTACAAAGCCCTTATCATCCACATATTGTGCCCGCCTCGCTGTCACTAAATTAATATGAACCGCGTCACATTCATCCCTTCAAACCTCCTTTTCTTTTCGCCAACATACCCCGTCTCCAGGCCCCGTTCAACACTGCCCCCGCCTCTTTGACGAGGCAATGAGGAGCATTGATTGGAATGTTTAGAAGATCTCTTTTCAAATTGAATTCCTTGATCATTCTGTCAGCACCCTCTTCTGTTTGAAGGAGTCAAATATATTCAATTTTTGGTGCCGCTTTGACTAAAGCAAACAGAAAAACTTTACACTTGTAAACAGCCTAATGGATTGAAGTGTCCCATTCTGCGAAGCGATGGATGATACAAATGAGCGACGTGGCAGAATGGTAACGGATTGGGAAGCAGTGCGTGACAAGCAGAGTAATGACACGATGCTTGGAGGGCTTTCTTTTTTTATGTGGATTACTGGGAGCGACAAAGAAAACGATGGTGTGACAAAAGCCTGACAAGACGGCAGATATCAGCTGCTATTAAATACCCTGGAGCGGAGACATAAATAGTTTCTCTAATTTACTCAGGATGGGAGGAGAGGAGAAGTTTTTTAAATTGTTTCACAAGATGCTTGCTTATTTTAAAAAAAGAAGAAAAAAAATGTGGGATCAAGCCACGAAATATAGTCAGAAAAACGCAAAAAAGACAACTTGCCCCAGGCCTGGTGAAAACCTTTTGATGAATGATCACGCTCAGCGCTGATCTTGACATTGTGTTTCCTGTCAGTGCTTCACAATAAAAGCCTTGCCAGTTGAACATCGGAAATGTTTGTGTTGGAGGAAATGTTTGTTGTTTTGTAAATAAATAACTGAACGTGCATTAACTTGCTGTACATTGTTTTTTCCCATCATTAGTGGCAGTGTCCGCCATTCCCGTGCTGGACTCAAGTTTGAATTCCCATGAAATTGTTGCCAAATATTAGCCTCCCTGGTTGTTGTTCAGTCTGTATTAGGTCACTACTATGTCGGCCTAGCTCATGCCTGGCCTCTTTTGTGAAGCAGCTAAAGCCACCACAACATGTGTGTGAGCCCTCTTATCAGTAGGAAATCTGAAGTCTTCAGAACCACAACTAAATATAAAAGTTCAAAGATATTTAAAAAAGGTGCACCTAGATAACAAAAGTAAACGTATTGAATTGGGATATTGACTTAGATTTACATTGAAGTACATTTAGCCAAGTATAATGCTTGATCGCTATTTATTAGTACTTTACTTCAATGTTATGTAACTATATACTTCTATTACACTCGGATGCCATTCACTTCTTTTTTAGAGGTACACCACGTACTTGTTATTACATTTATAGCTACTTTGCAGATTTGGATTTTACACACACAAAACTGTATTTTACCATTGCATCACCCATTAGTATGACAAAAATAATCCAGCATTACATAAATGATCCCCACCTATTTAACAGACTATATTGAGGATATATTATGCTTCTGTACTTTTACTTTGTACTGGGGGACATTAAAGGATATACACTGAGCTCCTCTCTCCTCTTCTCTCCCTCCTTATGGATTAATTTATATCTGTCCATTGCACACTACTAACTCTACTTTCTCCCCGGAGTCTTTGTGACTTCTGTTGGACCTGGCTGTGTCTGAAGCTGGTCCTGGGTCCTTGCCCCTGCATCCAGTCTCTGGCCTTCTCACTATGCATTCTGCCTCAAAGACCTGGCCTCATTGGTCTGGCCTCTTTCTTTATGCCTCCTGCCATGGCCCTGCTGATGCGCCCCGACCCACCTCTTCTCTCTTCCTCCTTCTGTTTCATGGATTGTGGAGGTCTAGATCATGGTCCATGCCTACTACTAATTATTCATAATTTCTGTCATATTTATTGAATGTGTTGTAACGTTGTAATGCTGTTCATCCTGTACACATGCATGACATCTATTGCTTTTGTCCAGCCGGGGAGAGGGATCCTCGTCTGTTGCTCTCCTGAAGGTTTCTTCCCTTTTTTCCCAGTGAAATATTTTTTCTCTTTTTGGGGAGTTTTTCCTGATCTGATGTGACATCCTGGGACAGGGATGTCATATGTGTACAGATTGTAAAGCCCTCTGAGACAAATTTGTAATTTGTGATATTGGGCTATAATAAATAAACTGAATTGATTTGAAATTGAACTTAAGTTACATTCTGAATGCAGGACTTATTATTATCATTAGAAGTATCACCACATCAACCCAACCCACATGCCGATGCGTGTGTGTGTGTGTGTGTGCTTCTAGTCACTGTGACAGACACTCTTCTATGTGTCTGCCTTTATAGAGCTTTTGTTTTTGTCTCTGCCTCCCTCTTGACTCCCACTTTCCTCCTGTCTCCCTCGTTCCTCTCGTCGTAGCCGGCATCCTTGTTGTCTGTTTTCTTCTGAGAATATGAAATGGCGTCAAGTGTCTATCAGCAGGGGCCACACACTGGTGCACGTTTAGTGTGTCCACGTGTGTGCGTCTGCATTCACAGACCCAATGAATTAAGACTAAGTGTAGACATAAAAAGCGTTCTCACTTCTTACCCTGCTTATTTCCTCAGTTGTGGAGATTCACTGAATGGAAGCAGTTTGAAAGCAGGTCAGGGAGGGTTTAGAAATCTTTTTATAAGCCTGTTTAATAAGACTCTTGTCAAAACTGTGTGTTTTGTGTGTGTGTGTATGAGTTCCCTCCTCAAAGTCTGTTGCGTCGCAGTTCAGTCGCCAGACGACTTGCCCATGAAAGAAGCAGAAGATTAAACTTACAGGAGGACGGCATCATTAACTGTGTATAGTTAAATGTTAATGGGCGCGCTGCTGCCTTTGAGCACAGAAGGAGGGAGGAATAAAAGAGGACGGTGAGGAGAGGGGAAGAGAGAAGAGAGGTCTCACAGGTTTGACCGTTTAAAAAGAATATATTCATGCAGAGAAATTTAACCAAGGGAGCTCTTTTTCAGCAACCTTCGACTTCAAACTCCTATTTATACGTGGGAACTGCACCAAGTCTGCTCCTTCTGGCAGCCCCGGTGGCCAAAGGAATTTCACTGGGAGTGAGAGGAAGGGATTCAGGGTTAATGTGTTCACTTCAACCAGAATCTACATTTTTCACCTCAAACAAGCTCACTTTCAGATAACAAGGCTACCTCTGCGATCAAGCTCAATCAGCTGCCTCGACTTCAACATGGCCCGATAAGGACGTGACAACATTAAGCAGCCTTTACCGAACCATAAGCAACAACCATGGCTAAACGGTAAAGGCCGAGTAGCATGAGCAGAGAAAAGATGTTGAGGTTGAAGTTAAACTGAATCAGAAATGCCAGTGCAGAAATATCTCCACGCCTCAAAGTCTGATGGATAAAATGGTGAACTTTAAGCACTGACTGAATTAGCTTCTTGTCCATCTGTTCATGATGTCTTTCCACTGTAAGTTTGAGTGTTTTATTTCTTCTTTAAAAAGTGACGTCTTCATATTTTAGATGCACTTGTACGAACGGGTTCAAAATATATATATATATTTTTAAAAGATTCTAGTGGCATTTAGGCACAGCTGCGTGCTTTGAGCTAAATGCATGCTCACGTTCCTCAGCGTGAATATGCTCATTTAGCAGGTATTTAGCAGGTATGTTGTGTACCGTCTTCATTTAGCGCGCTAACATTTGCTTAAATTGCCACGAAGCACAAAGTGCGACTGAGTGTCGGTAATTGAAATAATTTATCCTCCGGCGAACATTTCTTTGCCCTAGTATCCCATTTCTGACTTTCCCATTGTGTGCCTCGCAGACTGTGTACTCTGTCGTCCATTGGGCTCTTTTCTTTGCATGTTGTAGCGTGAACGTAAAGTGGAGGAAAAGAGGCTGAAGAAGAAGAACATGTTTAAGGGAAAAATGTCAGCTGAGCATGTTTGGGGAGACAACTTTCTCAAACCTCCAGGTCCAGCGTGAGGAGGAATCTCAGGCTAAAATAAAAACAAGAAGGGCTTGATGCGGGGTTACGGTCTTGGTGTCTGTGTGCGTGTTTCTGTCCGCCTGACCGTCACATCTGGCGGCAGACAGGCTAGAAGCATCGCCTCAGAGATTGACAGGTTTTATGTGTGTTGGTTAGCTTCCATCCACCTCTTGTCCGCCATGTGACACGGCCTGTCACACCACTGTGTCACAGTGGGAGAAGGGTCGTGCACATGTACAAACACACACACTCACACACACTCCGTCTAGCGTTTGGTTCAGAGCGTGAGAGAGGGGGCTAAAGATGAAGAAATACAGATATAAAGAGAAATATACTCCTCATTGACTGGGGGAGAAAAGTGAAGTGTGACATTTGAGAGCCATTTAGAAGAAATAGCCACATCAGAAATGAGTTTTTTTCTATTCATGAATTGAACAACAAATTCCAGTGTGAAAGGCAGAATAGAAAGAGCACAGCTGCTTATTGATTTACAGGGATTTTTTAATTTGGAGGTCTGATTGTGGCAGCTGTCTCCAATCTGGCCTCGGCTGCTGGCTGGTTGGCTGATTACCAACCAGCCAGCAGCCGAGGCCAGATTGGAGACAGCTGCCACACTGATATTATGGTGTCTCTCTCTCACACACACAAAACACACACACAGGCATCAAATTACATCAGGTGAGCCTTTTTCTATATTCTTGGCCAAATAATTCCTGATTGCCTCTGGAGAAGCTTGTTGTACGTCTTAATGTTTCAGTTTAGTGATTTCATCCAAAAGAACAAACCACCAAAAGTTAATTGTTAACAACACTGGTGTGCTTGTAAATCACTCCGATTTAATGCCAGATAAATGTAGCGCAGCTCCAACAAAACCATAAAAAAGACTTATTTCAAAAGACGTGGATCATAAAATGTGCTAACGGGAAACAATCTCACGGTTTCAAACGGGTAGAATCGTTTTCTAGCCCGGAAGCTTTAACAGAAAGCCGCACGGTTTATATGTAAACAAATGTCAAGCGTAATGATTTTCACTGTTTTCTAGGACAACAAACTGGCGGCTCCAGGTTAAAAGACTTACAATACAAATGCAGCTCAGCTGAAGTTGGATGGTTGATGTTCGCAGGAGGCAAATTACAGCAACAAACTAGGTCAAATATAAAGGTAGTTTTCCCTTCGATGTAGGCGGTGGCAAAATAAACTTCACAAAATGGGATTAGTTAGGTGGGATACCACACCTGGATGTGAATGGAGATGAAACAGAACCCTTATTGTCTCAGGTGGAGCAAAAGTCACCAGTATGTAATATTACCTGGCCAGCTTTTTTTGTGGTCAGTCATGGCACTGTGTTTCACTGACATTCACAATGTACAAGAGACCATTGGGACAACCATTCAATGTGCTGTTTCATTCGCTCAAATGTCTTCCACTCACTGGAAAAGTAACTTATTCGTTCATCCGGGAATATTTTAGTGGCGATGATTTACCGATCGGAAACGATACGGAGAGAGCTCAACTTCACCGAGTCAAACAGCCTGAATGACCGAAGCTGGGAGGGAAATCACAGCTGAATCCACGCGGACGTGTTAAGAAGATGACTGCTGGGTCTTTACTATTGTCATACACTATTTTATTTGGTATTTAATGTAGACCTCAGATGTGAAAAGTGTATTTTTGGAAGCATATTGTGGCGAGAGGTGGTATCTATATGGTTTAACATTGGATATCAACCGAGCTTGAAACTGTTTAGGGGCGGAACCAAGAGACTCCACCGTGATTGGCTAGCAAGGGGCTATTAATTTAAAGGGATACGCCGTCTGCTACAATATGACACTGAGCAGTGTGGAAAGAGAATAAAGAGAATCCCTGTGGCCCCTGTTCACCTGCAGGGGGTGTCACCATACACACTGTTGCATACAATAAGCGTGATGCAACTTCTCTTACTTAGAATGAAGAGTAGCAGTAACTTTTTAAGGGAAGGAATAGACAATCAGATACAAGGATGTTCCCTGCATTGTTCAACCCAATCCCACCAATATGTGCCAGAAAATTTGAATACTATCCTAATGACATGAATAGAATATGCCTCAATCTTTGTCTTACTGAACCACTCAAATGATCACCAATGATTACATTATCATAAAAGTGGATTAAATAATGTCATGGAATGCTTCCATCATAGAGTAAATGTGATTCACATTAAGGGTAAAAGATTTTATCAGAAAGTCCTGCATATTTGTTATTATTAAATTATTTCATTTCAAATTTCATCCATAATTGTTGAATTGCTTTTAAAAAAAAAGATGTGAGCGAATATGCAAAACACTCTTCTTTTTACATGCAGTTATATTAGACATGAACAAAAAGTCAATATCAGCATATCTGATTTCCTCGTATTTACATTTTCTCATGTGTGTCGATTCCTCGAAGGAAATGTTGATTGTAACAAATTAATCACATGTCACTGCATATGAAATGATGAGCGTGATCATCATTCATCATTGCAGGCTGCTTTTCTTGTGACAGCTTAAGTGTGTCTAGCATCTGCTGCTGCAGCGGACACTATAACTGAACATGGCCCGCAGCATCACGGCTCAGAGAAGTTCCATCTCCGGGAGGAGAAAACCGATTTAAAAAAGAGAACAAGGTGTACAGAGTATCATCTCACAGGTTGTAGCAGCTTTCAAAAACACTTGAATCACGACAATAAACCGAAGCGGAGAACAGGTCTGTCTGACTGCTCCATCTTCCAATATGGCTTTCTCCATGGAGACCGTACAGGCGGCCTCTTCCCAGTCACCTTTCCTCTTCATCATCGTGCGCTTGGCTATTCAATGCCATGCCTCTGAAATGAAGAGCGTAACATTTGTCTCACAATTATAATAAATGCTTACAGACAATGGATGGACTTTATCTCATCATCTCGTCAGCTTTTTTTTTTAACAATGTTGCACATGTGTTATCAAATTGGTGAATTTGCTTTGCGTCAAGCTCTCAGGGCCACCATACACACTTGCGAGATGGAATCCAAATCTGATGGATTTTTGGGGGCTACAATGTCTCCCACTAATTTTCAAACAAAAAGTAGACTTCTTATGATAACTTAACTTGATGTTAAGTTATCATAAGAATAAATATTAGAAACTTTCCCTTCTCAGAACAGATAATGTTTTCAAAACTAAATCCCAGATCCCTAGAATGCTGAATTAAAAGTAAAAAGGCCCTGTTTGATACTTTTCTTCTTCATTTCCAAAGGGTTGTAGTGATTAAATCAAATCTCCTCCGTGATGTTGCACAGACTCAAAACGACACTTGAGCATAGAAGACTGCGCTAATCCACAAGAGCAAAGTGAATCTCCAGGTACTGAATTATTCCTGCAGATTTTATTTTTTTCTGATGAGGAAATTTTCTTTGGCGTGAAGTCTCAGCATCTGTGCCCCTCCATGCACACACACACACACACACACACACACACACACACACACCCACAGCCTACAAACTTCCCACTGACACACACACACACATCTACACGCACACACGGCCTACAAACTTCCCACTGACACACACACACAAGCACACACACACACACACATCCTACAAACTTCCCACTGACACACACACCGACACAGCTTACAATCTTCCCACTGACACACACATCTACACACACTCACACGGCCTACAAACTTCCCACTGACACACTCACACACGGCATACAAACTTCTCACTGACACACACACACACACACACAGCTTACAAACTTCCCACTGACACACACACCACGCCACTTCCATCCCGCTTTGAGACCTTTCCCAGCTGTGTGTCGCTTCAGAACCACCTTTCCTCTTCCCTTGACAGAGCCACCACTGTCACACCTGAGACCAGGCGAGGATCATTCTGCTCACTTCCTCACATGATAGCACTGAGACACACTCCTAGCAAATGGCCTGTGTATAAAGACATTGCAGTGGTTAAAGCTCACAAGAGCTGAGATGGAAAATCAGGAATGTAATACCTACTCTGCCTTTCTCTCTGCATGGGTGAGTCATTGTGAGAGAGCAAAACGGTTTCATTACAACAATAGCATATCTTAAAGATCTTCTGGGAAGGCAATGATTTCTAACTGAATTAAAATGTGCATGTTCTGTATCGAAAGAGATGTGAGATGGGCACGGTGGCTCAGTGGTTAGCACTGTCGCCTCACAGCAAGGGTTCGAATCCCGGTCGTCCCAGGTCCTTTCTGTGTGGAGTTTGCATGTTCTCCTCGTGCCTGTGTGGGTTTACTCCGGGTACTCCGGTTTCCCCCACCATCATAAAGACATGCACCGCAGCCTCACCCCGGTCATATGGATGTGAATGAATGTTGGTGGTGGTCGAAGGGGCCGTAGGCGCTGATTGGCTGCCACGCTTCCGTCAGTCTGCCCCAGGGCAGCTGTGGCTACTGATGTAGCTTACCACCACCGGGATGACTGTGTGTGTGTGTATGACTACTGGACTCTGCACTCTGTAAAGCGACTTCGGGTGACTTGAGAAGCGCTATATAAAATAAATGATTATTATGGTTGGACACGTCTGTGGTGATGAGACGATTTTGAAAATATAAAACTCTGCTGGTGAATATGCAGCATCAGGACATGTGGCTTATACTCATCTGGATCCATTTGGTTGCTTTAATAACTGGTTCCTTAAACACACTGTAGACAACATGATGTTCCGGACCTGTATGTCTATCATAGAACAAAGGAGTTTAGACATGGTACAGGGATGAATCCGTCCGAGTAGACCCTCAATCAGACCAGAAAGAACATAATCAAGCTGTGCCGAGTTCTTATGAAAGCAAAATAAATTGCTTTTGTGTGCAGACAAGTAAGGTGGTCCTCGAGTAGATCAGTCATCCTACTTGTTGGTTTCTACTCATGCATAACGTCTTGCATTGCTGTGTGTGTTTAATCGTGCCGGCAGCACAGCTCAATATGGCCATATCTGTTGATTGGTCAGTTTTTTTTCACAGGGATACAACGATTCAATCTTATTCTATTTAAAGCCTTCACACTCTGGGAGACTGCCAATATAGTTTTTCTAACTGTTCGTTTGTCATGACTTTAATCACATAGAACACTAATAATATGGGCGGAAAAGCACCGGCATTTCTTTTTCTGGAGCAAGGTCGATATTTCTGCTTTCGCTTTGCGAATAAAGGCGTCAGCCAATGATGATGTGCGGAAAAGACACTGCAGTTTACGATAAAATGTGGGACCTACTTTATTGCTTCTTTCAACCTTGACAGAGGCATAGTATACCAGATCCACTCCTTCCATTCTTTACGTCCACAATAAAAACTCTAGACATCACTGGGTAACTAAATTTCAATAAGATAGATTTTAGCAGCTTAGAATGGCCAACATTTGACCTCAAACCAACTGCCAGTTTGCTGGTCAAGTCAATCTTGGTAGTCGGTCCTCTGTCTGCGCCGATCCATTCCATCCCCCCCCCCCCCCACCAGGTTACTAAAAGCCGGAAGATTTAATAGCTCAGTTATTCAGCCTTATGGCTAATTTTTATTTCTTTCACAGATATGTGCCTGATGTAGATGTTTAGTTATGATCTTGTGATGCCACCACTGCATCCTACAGGGAGCATGTTAGAGAGACCAGTACATCCATCTGAGGAAAACATGGCTCAAGATAAAACAATGCAAGATAATGTCATGTTTATTTTGTATGTCATTGTTTTATATGCGTGATGTTGGCCTACTGTTTGCACATTTTGCAAACTGATTAACTTACAAACAATTTTTTCTTTAATTGTGTGTTTACGTGCACATACGCTGTCATGTGCACGGACACCTGCTGATAACAAGCTCCAGCGAGCATGGATCATAGCATTGTGCTCAAAGCATAGCAAATTGGGCCTCAGCATAGCTGCTTGCATGACTTGAGACTCTTCTTTTATAATTCTAAAAGTTCAAACCCTACCTATTGGAAAAAGCTATCCCAGTGTCTCATAAAAAAAGAAAATAATTCAATTCAATTCAGTTTATTTGTATAGCCCAATTTCACAAATTACAAATTTGTCTCGGAGTGCATTACAATCTGTACACATAGACATCCCTGCCCCAAAACCTCGCATCGGATCAGGAAAAACTCCCAAATAACCCTTCAGGGGGAAAAAAGGGAAGAAACCATCAGGAGAGCAACAGAGGAGGATCCCTCTCCAGGATGGACAGGTGCAATAGATGTAATGTGTACAGAAGGACAGATTTAGAGTTAAAATACATTCAATGAATATGACAGAGTGTATGAATAGTTCATAGTAGGCATATTCCACGATGGAGACCTCCACGATCCATCAGGCAGATGGCGGTAGAGAGGAGGAGTGGGCGGAGTCTCAACAGTGGGCGAAGTCTCAACAGGACAGTGGTGTAGTCGGTAGCAGGAATTCCACGACCCAGACCTCGATGATCCATCAGGCAGATAGGATCTATGCCGTCTCATAGGGTCCGATGACCCCATGAGACGTGAAGTCAAAAGGACTCCGGGGAGAAAGCAGAGTTAGTAACGTGTGATTGAGAGATGAAAATTCATGCCTAAGGAGAGAAAAAAAAGAGGAGATAGGTGCTCAGTGCATCCTAAACGTCCCCCAGCAGCTTAAGCCTATAGCAGCATATCAAAGGGCTGGACCAGGTGAACCTGATTCAGCCCTAACTATAAGCTCTGTCAAAGAGGAAAGTCTTAAGTCTACTCTTAAATGAGGTGACTGTGTCTGCCTCCCGGACTGAACTTGGAAGCTGGTTCCATAAAAGAGGAGCTTGATAACTAAAGGCTCTGGCTCCCATTCTACTTTTTAAGACTCTAGGAACTACAAGTAGTCCCGCATTTAGTGAGCGTAGCTCTCTAGTGGGGCAATATGGTACTACAAGCTCCTTAAGATATGATGGTGCATCACCAATCAAGGCTTTGTACGTTAAGAGAAGAATTTTAAAAGTGATTCTTGATTTTACTGGGAGCCAGTGCAGAGCAGCTAGTGCAGGAGTGATGTGATCTCTTTTCTTAGTTTTAGTGAGAACACGAGCTGCAGCATTCTGGATCAACTGGAGGGACCTAAGAGACTTATTAGAGCAGCCTGATAATAAGGAGTTGCAGTAATCCAGTCTTGAAGTAACGAATGCGTGAACCAATTTTTCTGCATCTTTTTGAGACAAGATGTGCCTGATTTTTGAAATATTACATAGATGAAAGAATGCAGTCCTTGAGATTTGCTTTACGTGGGAGTTAAAGGACAAGTCCCGATCAAAGATAACGCCAAGATTCTTTACAATGGTGTTGGATGCTAGGGCAATGCCGTCTACAGAAACCACATCACCAGATAATTGATCTCTGAGGTGCTCAGGGCCGAGTAAAATTACTTCGGTTTTGTCTGAGTTTAACATCAAGAAGTTGCAGGTCATCCATGTTTTTATGTCTTTAAGACATGCTTGAATTTTACCGAGTTGGTTGCTCTCCTCTGGTTTTATCGATAAATATAGTTGAGTATCATCTGCATAACAATGAAAGTTTATGGAGTGTTTCCTGATAATATTGCCCAAAGGAAGCATGTATAAGGTAAATAAAATTGGTCCAAGCACAGAACCGTGTGGAACTCCGTGATTAACGTTGGTGGTTATCGAGGCGTCATCGTTTACAAATACAAACTGAGATCGATCTGATAAATAGGATTTAAACCAAATTAGTGCCGTGCCTGAAATGCCAATCGACTGCTCCAGTCTCTGTAATAGGATGTCATGGTCAATGGTGTCGAATGCAGCACTAAGGTCTAACAAGACCAGTACAGAGAGGAGTCCTTTATCTGCTGCCATTAAGAGGTCATTTGTAATTTTCACCAGTGCTGTCTCGGTGCTGTGGTGTTTTCTAAATCCTGACTGAAACTCCTCAAATAAACTATTATGATGTAAAGAGTCACACAACTGATTTGCGACCACTTTCTCAAGGATTTTGGAGAGGAAGGGGAGGTTAGAGATCGGTCTGTAGTTAGCCAACACCTCTGGATCCAGAGTGGGCTTCTTCAGGAGAGGTTTAATGACAGCTACTTTGAAGGAATGTGGTACGTGGCCTGTTAGCAGAGACACATTGATAATATCTAATACTAATCTAATATAAATCTGACACTTTTTTCTTTTGTTGCTATAACATTCTCTTACCTTTCATGCACTGATTTGTTTAACAAGATATTCTGGTAAAAGGAGGATATCATTAAATAGAGGTCGACAAGACAGGTTAAGGACAAGTTGTTACACACCACAACATTGTAATTTCATTAACTTCACAACTAAATAAACTGAACTGTTGGCTCAGTGACGATGACAGTGCTTCAAAAGTATCAAGTTCTTTCTTGGGTCCTCCATAACGTTGCATTATAAGATAAGGAAAGCAGAATGTCACACTTCCTGTAGATACAAATCCATATTGAACGTGGTGCTTGATAAGTGAGGTTAAAGCAAGTACCAGACTGCTGAATAGGAGCACAAGCTGATTCAAGGTCAGAGCCGAACAAAACTATATCAGTAATATTGCATATTTGTACTGACTCAATCAAACGTGTTAATAATGAATAATGCTTAGGAAGGTAACATCCCTAGAGATTCATGGTAATAGCATTTGGCCATGCTGCTCATCTGCAATAACGATATTAATGGGCAGGCTGCAAACGCGGGAGTAAATTCCTAGATCAATGTTCTTTTCTTTCCCTTTTTTGTGTACACCCACGTGTGTCGCCATGCTGTCTGAAACGTGCCGTAACTTCACGCTGTTATCCTCAGTTCAATCAGAGGCACTAAACAAAGCAAGACCATTTTAATAGCAGTGACCTGCCAGCACGCAACTACCCAAAGCGAGCATCCTCACAACACACGTTACCTCAGGGTGTGGAAACACACCTTCCCACATCCGACACGGACACACGCCTGCCATGCCATTCCACTAACAACGGCCTGCGACGAGTGGCCCCCCATCCTTTGACAATTGCAGATAACACGATGAACATTGGAAATGAAAAGTCATCAGGGTTTCCTTTCAGCCGAGCGTGAGTGACCATATCGGCCCCCTTCATCTTCGTGTTAACCTTGGCTTTGTGTGTGCTTTGTGTGTGCTCCAGGCCGCAACGCCTTTATTGGCCTTAAATTCAAAGTGGTGGCGGATGGGTAGTGGGCGACACCCCCTACTTCACCCCTCTTTCCACACACACACACACACACGCACACACATTGACAATGTGTTTTGTCATTTTCCAAGCAACCCCCACTCTCTCTCATGATGTCCCCAGCTCCATCTGCTGGGGTTGAACGGGTTTTTAATTTTCGATCCAATCGCCGCTCTTTATTGTGGCATACTGTAGCCATGAAGAGCAGGGATGTAATGTTTGTGTGGGCTGGGTGTTAAATGTTACCTGTCCCTGTTAAGCCTGTCTGGCCATGCAGATAGCCTCCACTCACAGACATTAGGCACAGCTGGAATAGTTCTCATCTGCTGCGGGGAGCATGGCCTCGTCTGATAATAAGGTGTTGATAGAGCGCATTAACTTGATGGCTTCTGGGTAGGCTCGGGGAAAGAACAGACAGCAGACAGCAGTCACACGTCAATTCACATATCAATCATTTATTTGCCAAATCAACGAACTGAATTGATTTAGCTCTAGATTGGATCTTTAAAGGAGCCCCTGTCAGGTTGAACCATGTCTGTAAGGTGTGATTAAAGCTGACATGCATGCAAAATCGAAATTATATTGTTTGTTGGCTCCAGTTGAAAAAAAGAAGAGAATTGGAGCACGAAGCAGAGCAGCACGTCTGACATTGTGGCACAAAGACAATTATCGCCACAACATGGCACAGACTTGAGGACTGACTGATAACTGTTGCAGATATTGATCATACATTCACAAAGTCATAAACAATGACATTCTGTGATGGTTTGTCAGTAATATTGACCCAGTTCACAGAGAAACAAACCATTGAGCAAAACACCAGGGTTTCTGGTGGGTCTGATACCCCTTAATTGACACTCTTGATCGTCTGACAGCCTCAAAAGCAACATTCCAGGGGTCAAGGCAGTTGTTTGTCACAATTGACACTAAAATGTCTAAAAGCTTGGTTATGCACTGCAGTTTTCATTATTCCTATTCGTATGAATTTGATCCAGTGCCAAATATTGAAAACATTTACATGTTGAGTTTTTTTCTGTCGGGTGGAGGTACCTGTTATTAAAAACTTCTCGAGCTCCCAGTCAGAGCTCTAAGGAAACATTAGATGCAAATCAAAAAACACCAAAAATGAAGACAAATTACACACATGACCATTTTCTCCTGTAGCCTCAAATATGGAAGTGCAATTAACTCTTTAGACTAAAACGAAGAGAGGTGCTACTGACCTGAACAGCAAACAGAATGGTTCGCATACGTGATGTGGAGATTGGCCTGAGCCGGGATTAAAATCCCAGTTTACAGAGATATGAGAGTATAGACGGTTTACAGAATGTCAACATTTAGTCATCTAAATGATTTGTTTACCTTGGCCACACTATGCATGGGTGCTGTGTATGTATCACTCGACACCATTTCCAAAAAGCTCTTTGTTCAGAGTGAATATAGCTGCTCACAGTGAATGGAGGGCCAGAATGTGCATATTAAAAGGTTTCAGATATATCTGGCTAACTGTGGGCGTCGTACTCATGCTGTTTCTTTATTGATTGTTATTTTCTCATTAAATTTGCTTTTTAGATACATGAAGGCCGCACCAGTCGTCGGGGAGAAAGACATGCTCAGGCATCAGCGACTCATTCAGTGAGTTTGGACTATTTTAGGTGTCTTGTATTCTGCACCGTACATACATACTCTTTAAAAGGGCGAGATGACCCTGAGACACTTGATTTGATTGATTTAAGAGATCATTTGCAACCTTCAGGGATGGAGTGGAATGAATTGATTTTCCTCTCAAAAACAGACATAGGAAGCGAGAGCATGGAGAGCAAGTTGAGGATAGAGGAGCAAATCTTCGGGAGGAAATAGTGAGAATGATAAAGCCGATGCCATAACTCACTGTAGAGAAATGGACAGCACAGAGAAGAAACAAAATATAAAAGAATACAGAGACAAAAAAAAAAACTCAAAAAGAGAAGCAATCTACAAAAGGGCGCAGTGAAAAATGCTCTTCTCTCTTCTCAGCGTCAGACCATTCAGAAATCTGATAAGCACATATCCTCCCAAGCACTGCCGCCTCCGCCGCCATTACTACAGACTTAAGGGCGAGCGCGGCACGCAGTGTTTATCGCCCCATTGCCGTCATTAGGAATCGCACAGCCTTGACATTCTCAAAGATGAGAGGGGTAACAAAGGGAGCAAGCTATTAGCATGCTAATGCACATCCAAAGAGTTCAGAGCAGTCCTTTCATCTAGGCTGTAAGCCCTCTAATTGCGGTGAAAAGCGCTTTAATAATACATTTCAGATTCACCTGTGAGCATGTCTGCCTGCATGGGTTTATGGATCTCTGCATTTTCAGTGCATGTGTGTATGTGTGTGTGTGTGTGTGTGTGTGTGCGTGCTAAGGTCGTTTCACAGTAGCAATAAATGAGGCTACCTTTGAGCCACTTAGCAGTGGCAGAGACGTTGCTATAAAGATTAAAAGACAAACATGTTTAACTGTTCACAGCTACTTGCAGTGGTCATTAGGCAGGCCAGTCTTCCATTGTTTGCCTGTAACTGCTGCTTGTTAGTCTGCCTTTTTTTCTCTCACAAGATGGCAGTGTACCGCCTTGGTTTCTTTTGTTCCAGACCCGGCTCCTGGACACATTCAAGGCTCTTTGTTTGGACTTTGAAGTGAAAGAGGTAGCAGCTGAAGCATACACAAGCTGCTGGTAGCATCTTGCAATCCTAATAATGTGCTGCAAAGAGTTGTGTGTAAACTTATAGATTGGACAACTCGCCTGACTTAGGAACAATGGCTTTGGTAAGTGGTGTGTGTGTGGGGTGTGTGTGTTTGTGTGTGTGCGGAATGGAACGGTGTGAATCTCATTGAGTGCATGCATGTGTACGTGTGCGCATGCACCGACGCAGACACATTTTTTATGTGGGTGCACATGTGCTTCAATTGTGTTTTGAGTGTTATGCAAGCACTATTGTCTCATGCTACTTTGCATTGATAATTTCAGCTTCATCGTTGTTGATGCAGCTGCATGGTTTATTGAAAATGAGGACAACATGCCTCAAATCCCTTGCTATCCTCATGTGGCTGTAAAAAAAAAAATAGAACGAGAATGGCATATTAAAAAAAGCCCCGACGTGCAATTATTTAAGTGTGAGTCTACTCCTCAGCTTATTTCACATATTCTAGGTAGGATAAATGGGCATTAAAAGCATTTAGTCAAATGAGTTAATTATTCTGTCCACTCAACGACAATCCTGGCCTTTGAACATGTCTTTAGCGGCTCTTACAGAGAGCGTGTGATCCATATTGCTACTGAATGACATTGCCATTGGCTGCAATGTGAATGCAAGTGTCTGGATGTACATCAAGGCAGAGTGATAAGGCACTCTCTAAAGGTAGATCAAATTGCAGAGTATGGAAGAGTCAGGAGCCACTCACAATAGCTATAGATTTCAATACAACATCTTGCGCTCATATAGAAGCCACTGTTGTTGTTTTTAACTCAAGCGCATAGCTTGAAGCAAATAATGCATTTTGAAATTCCTTTTATATTGTATAAGTCGTCTATGGTGGTGATTTGCATAACAAACACATAATTCAAGTGATTTGGAAATAACAGACGGTATTTTCATTGATTAAATATGACTCTCTCTCTACCTTCAGTTCATTCATGTTACTATAGGCACCCCTCCACCTCCCCATCTCCACCCAGTCTTCATCAGATCCATCAACTAATTATTCTATTAGCCTCATCAGCACCACCACCACCAGGTCTGGACTCCACGGGGGATTAATCTTGTTGCTGATTGGGGCAGACGGCACCCAATTACAATCTCCCTGTAGAGTCCAAGCTGCGAAGACTATATATAATGTATATATATATAGATATATATATACATTATATATATATTAGAATGTGGAGAAAGTGTTAAAAAGAAGAATTTGATCTTCGCTTTATTCTAATTCACTCCCCTCCACGTACTATTGCTACTTGTCCCTGTTACCGACTTATCAGGCTCGCAAACAAACCCATGGTCGCTGTGTCGGCGGCTACCCTCTGTCAAATAAACCTGTGGCCCAGCGTCAATTCACCCAAATGATTTAGGCCGGAAACAAAAGACTAATGTGAGAAGGAATATGATGTTTTATGTTACACTTTTCTTATTGTTACTCTGTGAGGAAATCAACAACACTTGTAAATGAGAACTTAGGTCAAGGATTCATGCTCATGAAAAACATCAAGAGGAAATCAAAAGATAGTGGCTAATGGGCAGGAGGGCAACAACAGCTGACAAAATACTGATAATAAGTGTATACGATTGGTTGGTACGGTTTGTTTGAACTTGTGTAACATGTCTAAAATTGAAATAAACAGAAAGTTCTGATAACTTTAATCATTCCACGTCTCATCGTAAAGATGGTTACAGGGGGACTGGTATTTACCCAGTCCATGCAAAGCCAGAGAAGAGTCTCCTGGTTTATCCAAATTCTGCATATCTTTGGAATTTTTTTCAGAATAATAATTTATGTAAATGTATTATGTTAATGTCGCCTTTTGAGACAAGAGGCTGTGCTACAAAGCACAACAACTTGCTGGCAACATTGCAGTGCCCAACATACTGTTGGATCCAGATCCATCAGATTGGGACGCCAAGAAGAGGATTTCGAAATGGACATTCCACAACATTGTGAAAATCCCGGGAAATCCCACTGCAACAGCAACATTTATTTGGACAGTGGACGAGGAAGATTATATTTTGGGTGAGTTCACTTCTAGTCACAACTCTTTATCGATTGATTCATCCCAAATCTCCATAACTCTATTTTTCAGGTCATCTCTACCATGATGTGTTCCAGGGATGACCAGGGGCAACAAACCTAGTAGATCATGAGATTCGCCTGAAGGAGAGCACCCCCCATGAAGCAGGGAATGTATCAAATTCCACAGAAGTTGGTGTCAGTGCTGGGAAAGGACATTAGTGTCATGCTGGAGCTGGCCGTCATCAAGCCTCCAACAGAGAATGAAGCTGTCCAGAAAAATGGAAACATCCAGTTTTGCATTAACTTCTGAAAGTTAAATGCACAATCTGACTTTGTATGTATATCCTCTGCCAAGACTGGACCACCTCATTGGCCAAGAAATGTTCATTGCCATCCTAGACCTTTGAAGGCAAGTGGCGGTTGTCCTTCTCTAATGCTGTCAAGCCTCGGACTGCTTAAAGGACGCCTCAAGGACTGGCAGTTTACCAACATGCCTTTTGGTTGTCCATGGGGCTCCTACCACCTTTCAGAGTGTTAGTATGTATGGAGACATTTGCAGCTGCTTACCTTGATGATATTGTTTCATACAGTATACCTTTTTGGAGGAACATCTGATTCACTTGAAAATGGATTTGAAGAAAATCAAGGATTCAGGCCTGACCAACAATCAAAGTGTGCAGTGCCTGGGCTATATCCTCGGAGGGTTGTCTTTACATTTGTTAAATATTAAAAGTGGACAATATATTTTTTTATAAATATTTAGAAAATTCATTCAATTATAGTATATGGTCTGTAACAGGCATGGACATTCATACATAATTCAAAGTGATTTAAAGCTCTCAAGAATATCATTGTCTCAGATGTCCAGAACTTGAGAATACCCAAATCTGGCATTAGAGCCCATTCATGAGCATGTTTGTCTTCCTTGTTGTCTCTCAGAGAAAACACACGCTGTTGGGAGACGAGCAGCAGACTAGACGCAGTCAAGGACATAGAGGTGGGCAGGGCTGGCTTTAAAAAGCTCTAACGTCTGTACACAGCAATCGCAACAGACTAATGGCACGTGTTTTGAATTTTGAATGAGGGTGTCTGTAATGTGATTATTTGCATTTGTGGTTTTTTGTTGCATTACCACCTCCTTTCACCTATCTAAAACAGGAGAAGATGCATGTATCATACTCCCTTGTCCACATCCGCAGTCGAGCTCTTAACACTGGTTCGAAAACGGCCTCTAAACCGGGATCTTAACAACCAAGCCCCCATGCCACTTGGACTATACTTTTCATACAGTAACTGACTTTTTTTTTTGCTCCGCCCCGATGCGCGCACTCTGCGGCGCGCGAGACGGAGAGCCGAGAAGTGTTAACGCGACACGTAGAGTCAGAAATGACATGCTGTTGTGTAGATACGATCAACAACAGACGGCTGTTTAGTTTAAGAAAAGAACAAAGACGTGCTATAGAGAAAATTACAGGGGGGCGGGCCAATTTTTTTTAATGTCATGCGATACCATACTACGCCGCGATCGACCGATCGACGTATTGAGCACCCCTGCTCTACATCTTCCGCCGGAAACTAAAAACACATCTTTTCAGACTATATCTGGATTAAAACACAGATTAGCACTTCAGTGGCTCTTAAATGGCTCTTACTTATGGTACTTTTGTAGTTCGACTATCTTGAAGAAATGTTACTTTCTGTATTTTTGTTGTTCTTAGTTTGTACTCTTGGTTGAATGCACTTATTGTAAGTCGCTTTGGATAAAAGCATCTGCTAAATGACATGTAATGTAAAAGTAAAAAAATATTGTTCTTTATTACAGATTTGTCATGCCATACTTTACTATTTTGTATGTTTTTTTAATGTCATACTTTGCTATCACTTGTCTCAATGCGATACCATAATGGGACCTTTAAGATATATTATACCATGACATTTTTTTTTTTATGAGATGACATTTTTTATGACTAACTATGGCATATTGATGGCCAATGTGCAACACCTCTGATCTTCAAAATGATCCAGAAAAAGTGTGTGAAACCTCTTATCTTCACTTTGTCTATATTTCTTTGTATTATGTATTGGGTATCCTTATAAAATAGCATTCTGCTAGAAAACAACACATTTTTGTTTGTTTTCTCGAATAAGTGATTTTTTTCTGATAGAAAGATTTGCTCTTCGGCCATCCATATGGCATTTTCTTCTTTTTATGAGACTATAACATGACACTTTTTTTCTCATTTTATTCTGATGCTATTTCATATTATATATTTGTACTATTATCTATTTATAACACTTAAAGCGTACTATACTATTATTTGTTATGACGTACTATATGATGAAATTTTTATTGGAACCTTCATCACTTACTTTACTCTGACTTAATGATATTTGTTATGGCATACTATGACATACCACATAATTATCTTTTTTTATGGCATGCTATACCATGTCATTTTATGACATTTATGTCAGTCTTAACTATGACATTTCTATGCTATAATTTGGCATACTACATGCAAACACCCACTCAGAGACCTGAAGCGTAGACACAATTTCCTCAAATACATTCCAAATTGTTTTATTTATCATCTCTTGAAAAAAAAAAAGCTGTAGTAGCGTTATAGCTCATATTTCCAGCCAAAAAAAGTAAGAGGATAATGTTAAGCTTATAGACCAATACACAGCAAGCTGCGACTTTGTCTTTAAAAGATGCTCCACTGTGGATAAGCAGGTGACCTCCATTAAAGGAACTGAAGCCCTGTACAGATAAATATAGAAAGGTGAGAGATAAGGTGGATAAACCTGCAGTATTATAGAAAAAAAAGAAGATGGAGCAAAAAGCAGAGCAGTGGGAGGGATTGTAAAGGGTCCACTTTGTTTTTCGCAGTGTGATATAATCTATCTGCCACATATCACACTCTAGAGACTCTGAGCTCTTTAGAGGGCAAGCTGATCATGTTAACGTCTCTTTTTGTCCTGATCTTCATGTCCTTTTCTTTCTCTTTTGCCTCCTTCTGTTTTGCCAAAAAAGCCCACCACCTAATTGCTGGTCAGCCGACATCAATCTGGAGACCGAGTGCAAAATTATCGACTTTTCCTTGTCAGGACCCACAGATAGATGCTGGCTTATTATTTTGGTTCAGCCCCCAAATATCGAGACACAGAGTCAAGGGACTCTTGGCTCTATTGATTAACCATGAAAAGGCTGGCCATCCTTTGGGTGTGTAAAAGGTCAAAAACACACACAGGTGTTGATGGTGAAAGCGGTTTCTGCCCTTCAGCCGCTGTGGCACTTGACCCTTCAAGTGGTCAGGTTGTTAGTTCTCCATGTGCTGAAGGAGCTGTTGAGGAGTGCCTTCCACTTCGTGGAAGTACTCACAAGTATCCCCAGTATTGACATTGGCTCTTTTCTTTAGCACTCAAGTGCCTGTAGTCACAAGGCAATATGACGATGCATCAGAAATCAGAAGTAAATATGAAATGCATTCTTTGTTGTACTCATGCAGCACTAAAACAAGGGGCAATGCAGTTTATGTACATATGGATTCCTATACTCTTTCAGAACTAAAAACTGTGGAAACTATTTTGTTTCCATACAATGCACAGTAGAAATCCATATGTGTGTGAATATACCCATAACATACCCTCTTTTTAAAACTTTATTGGTAAATTTTTGACACACAACAGACTCTGTTTTACTTTATGGCAGTACACAGTTAACAGATATATTGCTGCTATCTTGTCTCACTGAGTCACTGTATTAAGTAGTCAAGGCATGTGTGGGTATAAAAAGACAAACCAAGACAGCTAGAGTTTAATTCAAATTGTTGGGCCAATTTAAGGGACTGATGAACAGTCAGATGTTATGTATCACCTAAATTACAAAAAAAAGAAGAAAAGAAGTTGAAAAAAGTCCTTTTAATGAAATGTAGCCAATTGTAAAAAATGAAGATTTGTCAGTTTTTTGCCTCCAATGTTACACACCATGTAAAAAGTCTGATATTCTAGCCTTATCGTCATAGATATAGAAAAAGACCACTACCAACATAAGACACAAGCTGTTCGAATATTACAACAAGCCGCTCTGGACATGTTTAAGTAGGGTTATTGTTGTGCAACATCTGTTGGAAATACTGAGTAATAGATAGATAGATAGATAGATAGATGTATACTTTATTGATCCCGCAAGCGGGAAATTACAGGCAGATCCAGGAAGATTACAGCATAACACGAGGGAAGAGAGGAGAAAATAAAAAACAACCCCCAGAATATGCCCCTAGAGGGGTACAGTGTGGGAGCAGAAAAAACACCTCAGCACAAAAGCACATACATCTAAACAAGACATGCAACGTGAGGAAGGGGGGAGGGGAGGTAAACCAAAGACTGGGTGGTCAAGCTCAGTTCTAAACATGAGTTATGTCATAGTTTAGGTACGTCTATGTTCCTGATATTTGGTTCCAGGCCTGTTATTCTATAATTTTAGTCTCTTAATAGACCTTTGATATTTGTTTTTTAAAATTAATTAAATGTAATTAATTGAATGCATAAGGCCACAAGGTGATGCCTCCTTTTTTTGGGATGTATTCAGAGTTGAGCTCAAAGTTGCTGCCATCCACAATAAACATGCTGCCGTCCACAATTGGTGCAGGTTGTGTCTGTATGTTCTATTGCACATGGTTGACGAGTGAATATAGTGCCATAAAGACCTGCCATTGTATGGCTATTGCTAAATCCTGTGGAATATAAGGCTGAATGTGCATGCTCTCAGGAATTACGAATATCGGAATAGTATATAGTAAACGGTTAGCATCATCATTTATGCAGGTGAAGACAGACAATAAGCTCAGAGAGTGAGAATGAAACGGAGATCTGCACACTTCGTTGTGGCTGTTTTAAGGGTCTTTCACACAGGATGTAGTTTGAGCTGGCCAGCGAAGAGCATTCGTAGCTCCAAGCAATCCATTGTAAATAATTAGTTATAAAAAATACATTCATCCTCATAATTAGGCAATTTCGAAGACTATCTATACATCACATAAGCACTGCGTGGAGTAGGCACGTATTTTTCAAAAGAATTGTCATATAGAGTCTCAATAAAAGACAATGTCTTAAAAACATATAAACAGGAAAGAGGAAGAGCAGAAAACAGCCAATTAGCTCGGGCAGCATGTGTGGGGCATCAAGGTCACTGTAGCTGCTGGCCACATGATCTTTCAAGGGACAAAAGGTCAAACAGACGGCCGCCGTGAAATAGAAGGCTGTTTGGTAAATCCATTATGACTGGCTTACTGTGTTTTAAAGATGAAAAAGGCTATACAAAAAGTAACCCAGAGTATTGGCTCTACAACACCACAGCCATGCATTCATTTTAAATTTACAAACAAAATATAAGAAAATGTAGATAATAATAAAGGCAGCAGGATACACAAATAACACAGAAAAACAAGTTTCTTTATAAGTGCATCAAAAATGACAAGCATAGATTTGATAGGACTTTCAGCATCAAAGGAAACATATTGGGAAAAACTAATTCATGTCCAGTTATACTTATCTGATCAGGCTATAAACCAATCCGTGGCTTCCAAATTATACCAGGACCTTTATGTCACACAAATAAACTAATTTGTTCTTGTCTGGGAAACACTTTGAGCGACTCTCGGTGCCAAATGAAAACAAATGATGTATACTACATGCAGGCAGCATTTATTTTGTTATTTTTTATTGGCGTTGGGGTTGTATGTGGCAAAAAAGAAGGAAAAAAAGAGAAGAGAACACGGACGAAAATGCAATGTTTATTGTTTCGTGAGCGATAAGGCCTGCCAATTCCCCACACAAATAGATAATGAGTTAACACGGGGGAAAAGTAGTTCCACCATGGGTTGACAGAGACGTCTAATCGGAGCTCGTCCAAGTCGTCATTCTCTCCTGGTCCAGCCTCAGCCAGCGGATGACCACTCTGCACGGCACTTCCGACCGATCGGGCCGAGAGAGATTAGGGAAGCAATCGCATCCCATCTCCTCCCTTGGAGCTCCCCTTCAGCCACCCTCGTGCCTGCGACTTGGCAGACATGCAAATGATCCTGTCAATATCCTCGTGGCCACACGCCCCACAGCCCCCAACCCTGAAAATAAGTCATGCCTATTTGTTGAAATGGGGTGCTGTGACCCAGGCTGGCTGTCACACCACATATTGCTTCTCCACAGTCACTTTGGAGATAGCGCTGACATCTCAACTAAGGGATGGAAGAGAAAGAGAGAGGCGGGGCGGAAGGATGTTGGTGATTTATGTTGGGCTGCATTTATTCATGGCATAATACGAACCACTTTGGCAGCATTAAGAGGAAACCATTTAGAATTCCATGTCTATATAACATAGTCAATCTGGTCTGTATTAAATCCAGCTAAAATGGAATTTACGCCACCTGCTGTGGTTAAGGTGCACTTGCATTTCATTACAAGACGCAAGGGATTGTGGGGGATCCCCAGAGCGACTCGGGATTCCTCAAGAGGTAACGTCTGTCTGTATGGGTCTGTGGGCTATATCGGGATAATAGATAGGAATAGTGAATTAAAAGTGAGCTGGCTTTATTTGTTTGTTTAGTAATTGTCTTAGATTGTATTCGTCATGTTTTCATTAGGTTATGTATTAGTTTTATATGTTTCGTCGCCAGTCATAAATGTTAATAGTAGCTAACCTAGCTAACACAAACGTTGCCCACAGAAGCTGACGACGTACTCTGTCCCTTTGTATGAATGCAGGTATGTTATGAGTGTGTTATTAATGAGTGAGTTGTTATTATTACTCTGTTATTTAATTGTTATAAATATGAATAATTAATTAGTTAAGAAAGACAGTTTCTGTTCCTTTTCATTTATTTTATGGTCTTATAAATCCACTATACGATCACTTTTTCTTTTGTTCACTGTTTTGTATATTATGTGACTATTGAAATGGGTAACGAGAGCGACTCGGGATTCCTCAAGAGAACGGAGCACGCGCCGTTGCCCACAGAAGCTGACGACGTACTCTGTCCCTTTGTATGAATGCAGAATAAACAGTTGCTACCAGCCTGCCCAGCTCAAAGGAGATTCATTGAACAGGAGACATCTCACAGGGGTTACATCTATACAAATGCATGCGTAGAGGAAAACAATGGCATTCATACGCCTGTTCCAGTTTTAACTAAGCCAGGATGCTAGTCATTGTATATTGTCCGATTGTATGGAATACTCTTTTTCTATGGAGACTTTACTGGCCATGTCACTTTTTTAATCCTTTATCACTGCTTTAATAACATGCAATCATGCAAGATTATGTTGATTTGAGATTTATCCTGCTAAATTGCAAAAATGAATACATTAATACTTTATTTAAATTATCACGTTTACGCCTGAGGTCAATGTTTTGCTGAAGCAACTATGGTCGTGAATTGCAGCTTTTCCTCGTTGTCGTGGGTATCAGTATTTACATCAGCTCTGCACACAGAATTGTGTGATGTTCTCCCATCTTGAGATGCAGATGTGCTGAATCTTACTCAGGTTGGATAAAGAGCACATGTGACGGTCTGTCTTTAAGTTATTCAAAGGAATTTTCAAAGGGATTTAGCGCTGAGTTCTGGCTGGGTAACTCAAGGACTTTTCATATTCATTGTCAGAAGCCATTCGAGTGTAGATTCAGTTGCATGATTAAGGTTAAGGTCCCAGACAAGAATTGTTCCCTAAAACTATGTTTTATTTTGGCACATTTCTTTTGAGATATTCCCTTTGTTTTCCATTCTTTGTTCTATCTTTTCTTACAGGTCTCCTCTATCTATGATGAAATCTCTGCCACTGTAAAACCAACTGCATTCTCCCCTGTCATCCAGAACTGGAAACATCAACTAATTGGAAGTTTATACAATTCTTCTCCTTCTGGGGCCAAAATTATTTTATATTTACTAATATTTTTGTCTTTATTTCAATTAAATTAACAAATTGCAAATTTGCCTCAAAGAGCTTTACAATCTGTCCACATTGAACATCCATCGGATTAGGAAAAACCTTTTAAAAGGAGAGCAACAGAGGAGGATCCTTTCTACACATTTAATGTGTTCAAGTATTAAGCAGACTAATTATGTAATATCAAGACTAATAATAATAACACCAGCAGTGTATATATTAGAACATGTTTGATAATATAAATATTGATGGTAGCAGTAATAGTCATATAATTGTGATAATAATAATAATAATAATAATAATAATAATAGTAGTATTACAAGCTCAGTGTGTCCTAGGAAGTCCCCCGGTAGCAAATCTAGGGGCTGGACCAAGGCAAACCTGAGCCAGACCTAACTATAAACCTGATCCAGACCTAACTATGAACCTGATCCATATCTAACTATGAACCTGAGCCAGCCTTAACTATAAACCTGATCCAGACCTAACTATGAACCTGATCCAGACCTAACTATGAACCTGATCCAGACCTAACTATGAACCTGAGCCAGCCTTAACTATAAACCTGATCCAGACCTAACTATGAACCTGAGCCAGCCTTAACTATAAACCTGAGCCAGACCTAACTATGAACCTGATCCAGACCTAACTATGAACCTGAGCCAGCCTTAACTATAAACCTGAGCCAGACCTAACTATGAACCTGAGCCAGACCTAACTATAAACCTGAGCCAGACCTAACTATAAACCTGAGCCAGACCTAACTATAAACCTGATTCAGCCCTAACTATAAGTGTTATCAAACAGGGACGTCTTAAGTCTACTCTTAGATGAGGTGACAGTGTCTGCCTCCCGGACTGAAGGTGGAAGCTGGTTCCATAAAAGAGGAGCTTGATAACTAAATGCTCTGGCTCCCATCCTACTTTTTAAGACTCTATGGAACCACAAGTAGTCCCGCATTTAATGAGCGCAGCTCTCTAGTGGGGCAATATGGTACTACAAGCTCCTTAAGATATGATGGTGCATCACCAATCAAGCCTGTGTAGGTGAGTATGATTTTAAATAGAATTCTTGATTTTACAGGGAGCCAATGCAAATAAGTTATTATATAATAAATAGTGTATGATTCATATACTGTGTATCACGGAAATAAGTGTTCATGCAATTGAAACAATAGCTTTTCATTCTATTGAGTGATTTTTAAATGGCATAATATAGTCCATACATTTTCTCTAATAAATTGACGTAAATATAGTGGGCTAGATATCAAATGGGGAGCGATTCCCGACAAAGCCAATGTAGCATAATATGCTCTGGAGTCATATTGTTTACTTTAGCAGTTATATGCAATACATCAGTAGCTTTCCAATATTTATAAAAGCCTCTGCAGTTATTTCCATACGGAGCAGAGAAGCGCGGAGAGATTTAGCCGCCACAGGCCAAATGAAATGAAGCTGCTATCTCACCCAATTAGCGTGTGGGCCACCCACTGCACCGTAAATGTGACACAGGCTTTGACACCAGGACAGTAAAAGGAGCTGGCCAATGAGTGCTTAACTTTAAGGACAGCGGTCTTGGCTTTGAATGTGCTAAACATAGCAGTGCTCTGAAGGGTGTGTGCGTATGTGTGTGTTTGTGTGCCTGTGTGTGGGGGTGGGGTGGTACCTCTGTTTACCAGGCACTCTGCCTTCAGAAACCGCCTCGTCTTCACCTCGGAACAACAGGAGACATGACAGCCATACGGTCCCTCTGCAGCTGGCTAATTGCGTGCAACATGTCCGTGGAGTGGCTGCTCCAAGCTCCCCACCCCGCCCTCTATTTAATTTTTGACGACCGTATTGACGATAAAGAGAGGAGACGTGGTCTTATGTAAGGTCGATGGTAAGTCAGAAAGTAACAATAACCATTTAGCTGTGGTTTGATTTAGCGACATTGTGCAATGTAATTATTCTGCTGAGATTCCCCTTAGCAGCCAAAGAATATGTGTTATCCAACATCTAAAAAAACATCATCCCTCCCTATTTTTGTGAACTATATTTGCCCTCTGCTGTTTGATTTCTTTTTCAAAGTGTGAAATATGTTAACTGTATATTGCCTTTAAAGGTTCCCACAATGGAACAAAACTGAGTGGAAGGTTCACAATGAGAAGGATTAATAGGTGTCTGAAATGTAAAATGTACGACGGACGGTAGCGTGACTAGTTTACCGTGCGGGGAATAGTGAACTTAGACTCAGCCAGTGTAAAGAAACCATGCAGTACAGACATTAAAGGTCCTCACCAGGATGCATTTTAATCATTTTGGTTCTTCATGCGCCAACATGTCCAACAGTCTTCGTCAATGATGCATATACAGTACATATTTTTTTTTACTTATAGCGTGTCTTGTTTTCTACAGCCATGTAACTGCCTGGTAAAATCCCATATGTGTGTGACCTGCCAAAGGTTCCACCATTTCCTCTTCTCACACCAATTGCCTGCTCGAAACTGATATACAGAGGGGCTATGTGTCCCATCTTATCTTACCGCTATTCTACCTAGAACATTTTCTCTTCAGGATTTCTTGAGGCAATACTGGTGCAGATGTGTCAGGAATGTTCATGATACAGGTATTTAGGACACATCCCTTGTCATACCACGATTAGACACATGCAATCTCCATTCAAGTCCAATTTATAAGGTGCTCAACATGCTAGTCAGTGCACATCCGTTGCGTTCACACAGCTCTCAACAAGGCTACAGCTGAGCAGCTGCTAACAGCGCTAACAGTGCTAACAATACCACTGCTGATGGAGCTAACAGTGTTTACTTGATGGAGAACTGGAGGATGGGCGCTGCGCTCACGCTACGTCATCATCTGAACGGCCCTTGAGCTGGCCAGCGGGGCACACTCACATACACTGAAATCCTGCAAGGCCGACACAGCAATGAGAATCTGGGATTACAACACACAGAGGGAGAGTGACTTCATTCTCTGCCCAGGTAGACAACAGTATGTATTAATGCTCTGATTGATAAAGGTCCTTTACATGGGTGGACATTTTCACATCTTAATTACTACTTAATACTGTGTTAATATGTTGTAAAATAATAAAGCTTATATATATATATATATATATATACATATATATTTAGAAATATATATGTAGTAATAATAATAATGTATATTGCTTAAATAAAATATAAACATATACAGGACTGTCTCAGAAAATTAGAATATTGTGATAAAGTTCTTTATTTTCTGTAATGCAATTAAAAAATATTAAATATTAAAAGAATAAAAGGCTTGCAATATTTCAGTTGATTTGTAATGAATCCAGAATGCATGACATTTTTGTTTTTTTAATTGCATTACAGAAAATAAAGAACTTTATCACAATATTCTAATTTTCTGAGACAGTCCTGTACATGAAAAAAGAAATCAAAATATCATTCATAATGAAACTGGACTGCATAATCCAATTGTATGATAAGAGAGTTGAAATAGCGGAATGCAGAACAATGTAAGATGACACGATAACATGTGTTTTGGAGTGCATGGGTTTAAAATACATGGTGGAGATAATAATTAACAAAATAAAGTGAAGAGCAGGAAACAAACAGGAAAAGAGAAAAGGTGGGGCCGGCTGAGGCTGCGGGTGGGACTGTACCAGCGCCAAGTTTAACCTTCACAGTAACAATGCAATAGACTGATCAAAGCCAATGACCTACTTTTCCTTGCCTAATTCAATCTAGCCCACATTTACCTTGAGGGAAGGAAAAGGGAGTCCCGGAAAGGGAAGAGATCCCTGTGGAGGAAGCGTGATGTCGGGGAAGATGCAATGAACATCAATAGAGAGTCAAGAAAAAAAGAACTGTGGCCCAGGTAGCACTCCCCAATTCCCTCCAAACCTTTATTGTGGTTTTCATCAAACATTAAGAGAGAGGACAAATACCAAAGAGAGAAACATTGCCCGTTGAGAACAGTGATGATGAAAAGCCCACAAATGCATCTGACAAGGAGTAAATGTTGAACTGAAAGATAAACAAGGTGAGTGTCGTTTATTATTTATGCCAATGGGGAGACAAGGAAACGTGATGGCAAGGAAAAAAACACGTCCTTTAATGTCTGGTCCTCTCATAATGCAAGCACCCTCTCAGGTCACACCTCGCCATTACGTTTGTGTTGTTTCACTGCTCAACAGCGTCTCGAACTGGAAGAAAGTACAACATTATCTCACATTATCAGTTTTTCTATTCCCACCGAAACACGGAGACCTCTTCATGATCGGGCCATGGAGCACACATTTCTATTCATGCGGTGTAGCTTATTGCTTGCTGCTCTGCATTCAGTGGGTCTATTATCCCCACAGATCTATGCTTGGGATGCAAGGCTGGTCTACTTTGATTTCAGCAGTCTCCTTTCAGCACCTTTGTAATGAAGCACAGTAGAGAAGTGTGTGTGTGTGTCGGTCTTGGTCATGGGTATATTTGAATGAACAAACAGGCAGTGATCCCAGTGGTATATGTGCTTCATTTTGTTTTGAATGAAGTGATTGATATTGTCTTGACAGTTCACCTACTATGGCGAAAAAACAAGAAAAGATTCAAAATAGAAATGTTTCTGAAAACAATGTGAAAGAGTTTGTAGCGATGCTGTATATACAGTAGTAGGGGTGCAACGGATCATACGATTCCATTGCGGTTGTATCACAGATCCGAGTCACGGATCAAATCAGGAGGAAATAAAAAAGGAAGCAAATGTAACTTGTAACCTGTCATTCAAATTATCACCATAGACATAATTAATAAAAGGAAATGAGAACAACGAATCTGCATGCATCCATTTCAATCAGGAGAGACACTTTCCGAGTTCAACAATAATCTTTATTACAACGGTAACAAAATTGAATCGTGCATTGTCTTTTTAGCGATCGGACTCTATCCTGAACCAGGATAAACAAGGAGCGGTGACGCTGAGTTCTGATCATACAGAATCCCTCCTGGAGTCCAGACACTGGTGGTGGGGGTGGTGGTGGTGGTGAAGAAGAAAGGAGTTGCTGCCTAGAGGTGACTGGGGTGGTGGAGGGTCGCCTTCAGGTTCGAGCTGAAACAACTGATAGAGTAGAACACTCCTTTAAAGTTTGACAGTAATGATCCCGATGGGCTTAGAGACATTGTGCCGCATCCAATTGGTTGCTTAAAAGTGGACGCCCCCCCCAGATCATCTGATAGCATAGATTTCAATTCAATTAGATTTTCAATTTCATTTTATTAAGTTTATTTTGTATAGCCCAATATCACAAATTACAAATTTGCTTCAGAGGGCTTTACAAATCTTTACACATACGACATCCCTGTCCCAGGACCTCACATCGGATCAGGAAAAACTCCCAAAAAATAGAAAAAAACATTTAGGAGAGCAACAGAGGAGGATCCCTCTTCCCGGATGGACAGATGCAATAGATGTCATGTGTACAGAAGGAATCATTACAGTAATCACTGGGAGTAGTAGACTGAGACACTATGCATGACCCACCGTGTAAAGAGAGTCTTCATTCCTGAACTACCGCTTAACCTCCATATAGCGTGTGCAGAACTTTCCAATTATACGTAAGTTGTATAAAATCAACTCAAGGTATGTGTGTGCACATGTGTTTATGTGTATGTATGTGAATATTTGTGTGCATAATTGCATTCCCATCGTGTGGATGGGTGGGAGTGCATGGATTGGACAGATGTTGTCTGGCAATCTGTCTCTGATGTGAGGCCAGATACACACACACACACACACACACACATACACACCCCTATCCAACTTAAAGTTGGCAGACATTAACACAGGCAATCTTCCTCATCATTAGGCCGGCCACTCTCTGTGAGAATACCAGGGCAGGGCGACCCCGGCCTGTGGCCAGCATCACCTTCCCCCTTGCATCTTCCCACCACCGTGACCCAGTCAATAGACCTTGTTTCACCTCGTGCCATCGTCTGCTAGAATGTGCCCAGCAAGCATTTTGCTGACAGTGATTTACAGGAAGTCGCCAAGTTCAACACCAACCTGAATGAGGACACGTACAAAAAAACATTTGATTATGGCAGGGCAAAGATTCAGATTGGAAACGACTTTGGAAACTATTTGTTCGGACCATATTTAGGTCATGATCGAATAAAAACGATGCTGATAACAACATGTTATTGCAGACTTTTCACCATTATGTCATTGATAACTTAGGTTTTGCTTTTTTTTTGCCATTCATTCATTTATACATTGAAGTGCTTCTCATTTATTTCAATTTCTGTATTTGCCTTATTTAGTCTGCATCTCTGATGACAATTGTCATCTGTCAGTCCAGTTGTTTGTCTTTAGATTTCCCCCCCAACATGTTCTATCAGAAATCAAAATGCTAATGTTGACAACTTGTTATTCCAGCCAAATTTAAAACATAAAATTGCTTATGTGGCATTACAATGAAGGACAGCATGGATGGGATATAGATTAGTTTACATTCGTTTTACAGCAAATGATTTACACATATTTTGTAACAACGTGAGCGTTTACAGAGCAATATTCAGGATTGCTTTAATTTATCTCCAGTTGTGACTCTTTTCGCAGTTCTCCATCCACCAGACTCACATCCTCGTCCAGACCTCTCAGATATACTCCATGAGAATCTGGGCCACTTTCCCAAAATTCCCTCACCAGTTAGCTGTCAGACCACCCCCACTTTAAAGGACGCTCTTTTTCTTCTTCTTTTCTTTTACATTTCATCTTTATCTTTACTCTTTTTCTTTCTCTCCGTCTCTCCGTTTTCTTTCCCAGACTGTTATATATGTCCCTGTGCCCAACTGAGTGATCCCACTGATCAAAAAAAAGAAAAAAGAATCGCCATCATATTCCAACATCTCCCTTGGTGTTTCAATTGCCGCCAAGCGGAGTTTTGGGCCAATGCCTTTGTGTCGTGCAGGGCCTCTTGGTGCAGCAGTCGGGTAGCTATAGCTACACTGCGTTTTTGTTTTGTCCTTTTCCCTCCAGGCTGTGTGCATTCATCTCCGTGTACTGCCGCCATAGTCGCCGCCCGCTGTCGCTGAGTGAAAACCTGCACCCTCTCAGGCCAACTAATAATGGACTTTGATTATTCCCATTTTGTTTCAGTGAGTGCGGTGCCGCCACCAACAGGCGGGCCGGTAGAAAGGCCAGCACCATTGATTGTCTCAGTTTCGGGCCTAATTGAGCCAAATGGGAATGGCTCTTGCCAGAGTTCACTCTTCTCCAGTGTTTACATGCTGATCCACCAGAGAGACATTCATTACCGGCTCACTGAAAACTCCTCTAGGCATGCTCACACACAGAGACACACACACACATTGACATTTTGTCGTCATGTTGATAAAGGGTTGAAGCTCTCAGAGATTTGCACATACAGCTGTGCCTGCAGATGCTACTGGGAATGAATGCTGTTTTCTGATGGTGCTCGAGTCTACATCACAGAGCCATTACTTTCTGTCTCTCTTCCTCTCTGAAACATCACATTTCTTCTGTTCAACCAACACCAGGTTTATAGTTGCATGCAAGTCAGCTTGGTGTAAGATGTGCTGTCTGATTGAATCATTACCATTGTTGCTTGGTCAAGCAATTTCCCAAAACAGACAGAGAGCTTTTCTGTAAGCGAAGTGCCCCAGGACATGGTTTTCAGCCGCCCTTGTGCTAAAAGTGCAAACACTCTGATTCAATCAAAGCAAAAGTGGTGTAATTGTACCAGTTTAAAGATGTACTGATTTTCAAATGAGTACTTTGTCATCATTGCTTTTGAAAACCCTGACCGTCACAATGATCGTGCCCCTCTCTAAAAAGCTTCCTGCTGCTAGAAAACAACCTCTGATGAAAAGAGGTCTCTCCCTTCTCCTCAGCTGTTTCCATTTGTTTGAAATGTTTCACGGATGAACACATTTTGGACTTCAGTTCTTCTCCTATCCTTTGGCTCAAGTGAAAAGGCAGCAAGGTGGATTCACAGGCATTGACCTGCTGTGGTAACTTGTGGGTTACAGCCGCAGTTTAATTGAGAGGCAGTGGGTAGTTTGGGGCAACTGGGGCACAACAAGTGTTGGTTTTAGTGCTCTTGAGTAACTTAGAAAGGATATCAATTATTAATAAATGCATGTCCCAAAAAAAAGATCCTCAGCTACGCTTGGCTCGAGATGCAGCTCTGGGAGGGGTCATATTTCCACGCTTGCAATGTCAGGTGTCCCAAGTGTGGGACAACAACACGCTTGCCCAAAGCCTTCGGCAATGAAAGAGGATGCCAGGAATTTGAAGCCAAGTGGGGTTGACTGCATGACGTTGCCTTGAGAACTGGGCTGGCTCGGTGGAGCGACCCAAATCGACAGCACATACAAACAGGGAGTTCATCAGTTTAACAGCACACTGAGGAGAACACGTGCTCAGACCGATTGTCACCTGTGTAGAACTGTAGGGGAAATGTGAAATCGTGGAACGTGTCCAATTGTAAGCTTGGGTAATTTTGTTTTCTTTGCCTCTGTGGAAAGTAGTCTTTGCGCACGTTTTTCACCTAAAATTGCAGCTGGGTACATTGATAATAACAATTTTATTATGCCACTGTCTGTCTTTGATGATTCTATCATATTTTATCGATCATCTCTCCATCTTTCTTTTTTTGTAATGATATGCTCTGAGCCATCAAACAGAGCAGACTAAAGCCGGGGGTGCATGATGGCCAGAGGAAATAAATACAATTAAGTAGATTCAACAAAACTCAGTGTTACATGCACTCCACATATTTTAAGTAGCCATATTTAAGCCGGTTTTCATCTCCAAGACGGACTCGTCAACATCGGTTCAGACCACATGCACAGCTTGCACAATCATTGAATTTTTCCAAAACTGCATGTGACTTCTGTTGCTCTTCGAAACAGAAATCTCCAAACCCCAATTTCAATTTGTGTATTTAATGATGGTCAGCATTTGAAACTCTTTTTTTATGTTGGATGAATAAGGACGTGGTCTTGAAATACATGAACCCGTCTTGGCTAACATGCAGATGAGGAGAAGGTCTGAGATATTTAACAATATGAATTAGAGATCGTTCATATATACATTTTCACAACTTTTGCAGTGTACAGCATTCAGGAGCAATTTTGGGCGAAGTGACTCCCACCGCTCAATGAGACATCAACATGGACATGGCTATGTTTTTTTTAAGTTGGTGCACTGTGAATTCTCACATCAGAATTGCTGCTTTTAGCATGTAGTTCCTAATTGCTGTGAAAACATGTTACGGCCAGAGGAAATAATATAAAAATAATAAAAAATTAAAAATAAATTATACCAACAGCTCCTGCTCTTCTATGTACTAACTGACTGACTCTTTAGAAGATATTACAATCCTACTGAGGAACCAGCTCCACTTTCTGCTAACACACCAGCTGCACGCGACAACCGTCTCAAAGCCGTCGGAGAGCGAGGGGATAGAAATATAAATCCTGTGAGATAAATCCATGCCAGCAGTGAGCCCGAGACGCCGACATGAAGCCGTATTTCATACCGGGCTCTTTCATTGAGGTCGGATTATCAGGGAGAGTAAGTGATGCAAAGGGAATACAATGCCGCCGCTGCTTACATATGGATGATGTGATTTAGGTGCTATAAGCCTGGCTTTGACACGTCACACAATCCAGGTGGCAAGCACATGTTTATGGCATCCATATCTACGTGAACACAGTGTGAATGTGAATGTCACACTCTGGCTGCGTGTCTCAGTTGCTATCCTATCTTGATTTGATTTCGGGTTGGGGGGGTGGGTAGGGGGACTGGTGATAGAGCGGGCGATACGTGGGTTGATACATCAAGATAATTCACTTTACATCTTTCTTGATAGACCTCTTCTCCTCTTCTCCACACAGCCATCGTCAAAATGAAAAATGCCTTTCATAAGACCACCGCAATGTTCATTATGTCATTATGTGGGAGTGTGGCATTTCTCTCTCTTACGATGGAATCATTCTTCTTTGAGTGACTTGGCAGCCATGAATAGTGTTGAACTGCCATCCAACATCAGAACGGACTATTAACCTGTTGCGCCGTCCTCATAGACATTTTCTTTACATTCGATAACCTGAGTGTTAAAGGCATAAATTAACAATTATCATACCACATGTCTCCGCTGCCATTGATTAAAGGATCTTTTTTTAATGCGGCCGATTACTGTAACCATATGCAATTTAACATGATCGACTCAATAGGTGATGGGACTTTAATGCCAGAGAAACTCTGTCCACGTGAATGGCTCAGGCCAATATTGATTATGGCAGCATTAAACATTTAAGTAATCACTGCACTTACTTAAATGATTGTGTAATGAATAATAGATGAGATGAAAGGCGGACAGGGTAATAAATGGTCTGGGGAATGCTATCTGGCCACGTGATATTCAGCCTTGCCTCTATACGCCCACAAGGACGCTCCCTTTTCTACTTCTTTCTTCTTTCAGCCGCACCAGCCCTCTGACTCTTGTGTCTCATGACTCAGGGTGTTTACCTTTAGGGATGCACCCACGCACACACACAAACACACACAAACACACACACCATGTTCAGGAATCGGTGGTGATTTAATCAATTCACATTACTCTTGTCGAAATGTTTAATGTGAGTGCAGCACTTATTCCCTGAGAGTAAGACTATTGGGCTGTTTGATTAAGTGTAGCACAGAACAGGACTTTCTGCATCTGTTCTACTCCATTATTTTCTATGTGGACGCTCTGAGAGCTCAGAGCACTGCGACTTCAAGAAAAACACAATACAAATAGATGAAACACAAAATACTGCAAACATCTTCATTAATGTCACGACAGATATGCTGCTCAATATAATAATATAAATGTTGCAGACAATCAAATAGAGACATGCACTGCAAACAACGAAACAGCTCTTCTATCTGTTGTTGGCTGTTGTGGAGAACATTTTACATGTCAGCTGTGTCTGAGAGGGTGTCAGGTCAATAACACACGTACACACACACACACACACACACACATCACACTGACAGCTGTATGTGTGTGGGAAGGACACTATAAATGGACTGAGGCCCGTTGCAATACAACACGGTCCTGTCGTGTCTGATACATTTTGCTCTGTCTCCGTGTTTATCATGTCAAGACGACTTCACTCTCTTTGGCGTCGCCGACTCTCTGCCATTCACACTCATTCTACTCGAAGCACCTTATTTCCTTGGTGATCGGTTTGGGGCCACGCGACTGAGACAGCTTGGTAATTAGTTCTCGAGCGGGCTCTCGCTAAAATATTCCTGCCTAATGACGAGACCAAGTGGGCGTTCTTCCCCGAACGGCCCGGGGTTCAGTTTGGTTCTGCGAGCTCTGATCGCAATCCAAATTGGTAGAACTACGGCGCCATGCAATAAATAAATAAATAACCGCGAATGAATAAAAGAAAGTAGATGTTAGGGCACACTTTGAAAAGTACATCAAAAGCAGCAATTTGTCAGCCATCAATAGTCTTTCCAGAGGGATGCCCGTCTCTCTCGCTCTCTCTCACTCTCTCTCTCTGTGTCTCTGAATCTCCCTCTCTCATTTAGTTAGATGATTGCCTCCTTCAGCCCTGGGGAACGATAACAGCCAGCAAGTCTATTACTTCCTACAGCACTTTACTCCTACCAATATGAAACACTCGATAACAAGAGAACCTACCCTGTGTTCCTCTAGTCTATTAGCCAAATACCAATTCTATCCAGCAGCATGTGTCGATACAAGGGAACCCCTGAGTAACATTATCCACATCGAAATGACTCAGAAGAGAATCATACAAGTCGGTTGCATCAAGATGGGCGTAATGGAAAAAGACAAAAAGAAATTATCTCGGAAACACATAAAGGAGGCTAATAGAGAACCACAAAATTAACGAGCAGACCAACAAACACAACAGGGTTGACGGGTGACGCGGGTCCACTATTCGTAAACGCCTCCTTTGAGATGAGGACAGCGTGCGGATGGAGAATGCGGCGTGTGGCGCCTCCCACACAAGTCACGTAGGCGCTGCTGTGTTGTCCCAGATGCTAACCACGCATTTCTTCCCCCAATGCAGCAGGGCACGGTGCATTCCAGCCTCGCAGGGCTCAGGTGTTAATTTATGCTACTGCACCACTTTTCCCCCTGACTGCACAGCCTGACCCCAGCCCAGCGTGTCCCACGGCGGGGGCGGCATCTCTGTCCACGCAGGTCGATTTTCATTCTTCAAAATGAGCGCAGCTTCCGTGCTATGGTAAATAAAGAAAAAGAACGGGTGGAACAGAGAGTAAACATAATGAAAAGGGTTTTTGACAGATGTTTGGCAGCAGTTGTGAACATATCAAAAGTGCAGTGCTGGGATAACTCAGCCACGCTTGTAAATCACAGATTATTATCAGTGTGGAAATACTTGCATCATGTAGCCATGAGGACGAAAACAAAAGGAGGGGAAAAACAAAAGCAAACACAAATGACACCGGGCAAAAACAAAACAAAGATTGAACGTATATTGCATCAAATTATTAGCCATGGTAGCCAGCAGCGACGGTGGTGGTTTAATTGTTTGTTTTGTACCAGAACAAGCATGTTTAATTGAAGAGCACAACTCATTGCACCGCTGTTCCTCCTTGAAAGACGAGTTGATGCGCACAGGAGAGAGTGAGGAGACAAGGTAACGGCAGCTGATGGCCAATACGTTTGTGGTTGAGAGAGTTTCTGGGGCAAAGCCGTCTCGTCTGCCGACAGGAGGCACCGGAAGCATCCGAGAGCCCAAACTTCAATTCATTATTAATAACCTAAAGTGTCACTGAAGTCCATTCACTTCATTGTCGAGACATCACCTGAGACGTTCGCGCAGACGGGCGCATGTACACGTGGAAAACAAGAATGAAAGCTTCTGATCGCATATACCTCTTGAGCGTCTTTCTTATTACTCTTCTGTCACTCCCACCGGGCAGAGGGCACTTTGTAGATGCCCCACATTGTGGGTGGCTCAGCGTTCAAAAGTAATCTAGGGACCTGGCAGAAAAAGGCGTCTCTTCACTTCATTTCAAGCACAAAGCCCCTGTGCTGCCAACAGGCTGACAGACGGGGGAAGGCCCCGCACACCGGCGAGCAACACACTCCGCCCCGCCCGAAAGACTAGACTGAAAAAGAAAAAAGACTCGAGGGAAAATAAAAGGTGAACACAAAAAAAAGAAAGAGGGGGGAGCAAAGAAGAGATAGCCTTTATAATTCATGTCTGGAGAAGACTGGAGGACGATTCGCTTTGTTGTCCATCTCTACGGTCAGCCGGGGAACAGAGGACTTGTAGTTCAAAGGCAGCCAGCCGTTGCACCTCTCTAACACACCGGCTGGGACCGCGCCATTAAATCCCGAGCTGTTTGGAGGCAGATTTCATCACATTATCCCTGTTTAGGACCTTTGTACTTGGCGCCAGAATGAGCATAAGAGCCTGTCTGTCTCGGGTATGAAATATATTTAGAGGTAAAAATTCAATAAACACATCAACACTAAGCCGGAGTATTTTTACCCCTCACTTTCAACTGGAGCCAGTTTTCCTAACGTGGCTGAGCGCAGGCATTAACGTGGTTCCACTTTCGTCTGCGAGTTGGCCCCATCAATAGTGTGCCGGCGTGGGGAGGGAGAGGATCAGGAACTCCTGGGAGGGAAACAAAAAAGAAAACCAAAAGCCTTTTTTATTGAAATATTTATACAGGTAAACTCACTGTATCTGTGCAGCTCCATTTACAGGAGTTATCCCGGCGTCAGACCAAAGCCAGAATCGATAAAACACAATTATAGCAGGACAACCCATCACTGGGTCTTGAGCGATAAGATTAAAGCGTTCCAGGCTGAATACATAGAATAGCCACGGAGGCAGACATGTGACTGTTTGGACTGTCACTGCTGCATGGCCGTGCTGCCTTCACTGGTGGCATTAGCAGCTTAGAGCCCACCTCACAGTGCCTCATTATTTACCACAGTTCAGTCTTTATTTTCATTAATCTATTGATTACTGATCAGTGGCGGGTGGTGAATTTTGGGTGGGGGGGGGGGCGCAGTTGGGCGACGCGGCATAAATAGCACTCAACAATGAGAAGAAAAGAGGTTTTGAGTAGAATATTGTAAAAAACAAAGCTTTATTTCAAGAAAACACCGTGCTCAACACTGTCCAATAACAACTATCAACACACTGTAACTTTGGGCATGAGAGTTTCAGAGCAGAATGCTTTAAGAATCATTGGGTTGGGTTTCAGAGGTTTGCAAAATAAAAGAGTTTCACCCTCACATGAAAGAGGTTCAGAGCAGAATAGAGTCAGAAAGAGATCACATGTTACATTGGGTGTTTGACAGAGTAGACCCACTACTGTAAAGAAAAGTAGCCCTCCTCTCTTTAAAGTTGGCAAACTTCTCAATAACTCTCTGGTTAAAGTCAATCATGTCTGTGACCAGCCTGTTTCCATTATTCTTGAGGGAATGTGTCTGTTTTTCAGAACTTCTTCGTTGTGTTTTCGATGCCAGTTCGGTCTCCTTCTGCTGCTCTGCTCTGCAAACAGGGTTAGCTTCATGCTGTTAGCGAGTTAGCTCCATGCTGTTAGCTAGATAACTGCGGCAAGATTCGTGCTTCTTACACTTGTCTGCAGCTCTTTAGATCCCTCACCCCGTTGTAGTCTAGAGAGTTTCAGTCCCAGGACTTTGGAACAACAGACAGGGGAAACTAAACAGCGCATTACTCACTGAGCCTCCAGCTAACCAGCTCCGTTTAGCAACCTGCTCGCGTAGCTCCGTGGAGCTCTCTGGGCTGAGGGAACGATACCGGTCTCTGATTTGCCAAATAGTCCAGTCACGTGAAATAAGAAACAATGTCATTGGCCAGGGCGCACATTTTTGTGCCCCAAGATTCACGTTTCATCCGCCAATGAGAAGCCGTCCTTGTCGAAACGACCGTGAAATGTTTGCTCGCTGCCGCGCATACACATTGGGCCGGAGCCCCGAAAATGGGGAGGGGCTTCTCTCTGTGAGGATGAGTGGCGATATATTATTTATGTCACATTTAACTTAAGTGGTTGTTGACAGGGGCTTACGGTCTCCCACACACATTTAGCGCGTCAACACGGTATATTTACTATTTAAATGATTTGGTATATAATGTTTTTTGACAGGATATATTATATTTGTTTCTTCTTCTTTTTTTTTCATCTCAAAATTTTAAGAGGGGCGGTGCCCTAGCGCCCTCTATGGACGCACCGCCACTGTTACTGATACCCCGGAGCTTTGGCAATGGTTAATTTGCTAATTGTGTTGTATTACTCTTGTCAGGCCGAGATTCTGATCAGGACTCAAAATGCTGAGGCGTCAGTGAGCAGAGTTTAATAAACATAAACTCTCCTAAGAGGTGGAGACTAAATAATGTACTAAGAAACAAAACGCTGGATTATGAAAACTATAACAAAAATCGCTCTTTCGAGGTTGGTAATCAGTTTCCAAAAAGGCTCGGCAGCTATGGACGTGGCTTTGGTGAACGACCATGAGACGAAACACTTTGGCACAGGACAGAGGGAAGACGCAGACTATAAGCACATGAGGGTAATGGGGAACAGGTGGAAACAATCAGGGATCAGGGGAGACAATCAGACCGGTGACACATGAGGAAGGGCAAGCGACCTGAAACGAGAGGAGAGTTAGACTTCAAAATAAAACAGGAAGTTACGAGACAAAAACCCAGGACAAGACAAGCTTCACCACGGTGTGACAACTCTCGTTGGAATGACATCGCTGTTATGCTCCTTCATTAAATTGCTTAAATCTTGGGGAAATAAAAATCACAAAGACAAAACAAAACCTTGAAAAGTACTGGCGGCTTTTTCAGCTTGCATTCACATTCAAGGCAAATGCCCCGAGCAAATAAAATGACCAACACGTCAACAGAACTTGTTTTGAAAGGGAGTCTCTGGAGGAGCATATAGCCAAGGTCACAAGCCCGGCAGCCACGGGGGTCCAGATGTAATAGATTTGAATTGCATTACAGATGACTGGTCTGCTATAAAATGTATTGTGTTTCTGCAACATGCCAACAATGATTCTCCTATATGCATGTAATCAGTTATTATTACGTACACCTTGGGGAAATGTCAAGCTGCCTCTACATGTGTGGCGTGTTAGCTGTGTGTTTACGTTGTCAGTGGATATGTGAAGTGTGCAGTCGTGTGTGTAGCGAGAAAAAAAAGAAAAGGAAGCCGAGTGTGGTGGTGTTGGTGGGGGTGGGGGGGGTAAGTAGTTTGGGTCCGTCAGTGTCACTGAAAACCTTCTGAACCACCTTCCGCCCTCTAATAAGATTGAGCACCAAGCCGAGCTGAACAACTGCCAAACACGGAGACGCCGCTCGAATAGAGAGGAGATCTCTCTCTGCCAAAAAAAAATGGAAGGGGACGTTTTTCAAGGGAGGGCAAGTAGAAACATTTCAATGCAGCTTCTCGCTACAGAGGCAGCTCCGCCATCGTTTTCGGTCAAGGAGAGCTCAAAGAGCTCTTGTCAGGTAAATCAAGTATGGCTTTTATTTCTTGGGGTGATGGAGACACGCGCCGTCGTGACAGTGAGACGATGTATTCACAGGTTACAGTCTAGGTTGACACATATGAATGAAATGACATTTATTTGTTTGTAATAAGTGACATAATCCTTTAGATTAAAAAAAGCACATTTATCTGAGCCCCACACGATTTTTGAGGTGTCACCCAGATAATAACACAACTTGTAAACAGACTCTGCAAATATGACTCAGGAAAAATGAAGCAGAACAATAGTTGGAGAGATTTTAGTCAAGAGAATTTAGGCGAGGTCTCTACAATTTGCATTTGGGCACATTGGAGCACAATCTGTGCCATTTGATTTTTCTCATGTACCAAACCATTTATTTCACTTCCACTTTTACTTTTGGTGTTTAATACATCCAAATACATCAGTCTGTGGCTTTAAAACAGTAAACCAAAGATTAAAAAACGATCAAACAAAGTGCACGTGCTGCGTAAAGCTCGTTTTTTGATCTGTCACAGAGCAGCTGTTACGCACGGAGACATCTCCGCCACGGAAGGGCGGATTTAAAGAATGACACATCTTTGGAATCCTGAAAGCAAATAGAATCGATTGGTACCAAAGACAAGATTGACAGCACTGTGAGCAAATAGGAGACAGAAAGGCGTCGGCATATTTGAAATGTGAAATCCGATTCGCTGAAATTGAACTTCCTGACAGCTGACTGTGACGATTCCCCAAAAGTCCGCCTGTTTTTTAAAGGGACAGATACACACGGAACACATGCCAGCTTGAATCCATGGGAGAAAATCGTTTTTCTTCTCCTAAAGAACAAAGCTAAGTTGAATTTGCTGGCTCTAAAGCTGTGAAGCGATTCATATTTCTGTGTTCTTTGGCTCATAGCTCCGTGATGCTTTGGTGCAGAAGGATTCTGTAAAGATATTTAGAATATGTGTGAAGTCCTCTTGCTTTCTAACACCTTGTTTTTTACGATAGCACGGAGCTACATGTCACTACTTCCGGAAACGTTCTGAGTGGGCCATCTCCTGACAAAATTATGATTATGATATTTTAATTATTATTTCAGTTGTTGTTTGAGTTGTGTTGAAATGGCTCACTGATTATTATAGCCGAAGTTGTTTTTCTTTTATTTGATGTACAAAATCAATATATTTGCTCAAGTTTAATATAATATTTTAGACAGTTTAACTACAATATCCAAAAATGTGGGACTTAAACATCTCTAAATATTCCCAGTGCCAATGAAATGACTTTACTTGCCCCATCAACTGTGGCTCCATGGTTGTTTATAGAAAAGTAAAGCACTTGTTGAATAAGCTCAATGTTCAATTTTTTTTATTTACACGTCATCAAAAATGGAATTAAGTTATGCTTGACACTGTAACCAAAATCTCACTGTACATTTTATTAAAATGTAATCTGGACTGATATTGTGAACACATTTTTGTAATCATACATGTTATTCTACACTATACCCAACACCGTCCTGAACAGGGTTACGACAAACGATGACCATATTCTTCAAGCTAAGGACTTCACCTCTTATCTTGGCAAAACAACGGACACTGAAGTAGGAGAATATTGCAGTTTAAATATATTAGTAATATTACAGTCTAAACATGCTTTTAAATAAATAACTAGGGAACAGTATGTTGGGCTGGACGGTGGGGTCCTAGATAGCACTGTCACCTCACAGCAAGAGGGGTCGGTGTTCGATTCCCAATCCTGGCTGGTCCTGTGTGGAGTGTGCATGTTCTCCCATGGCAGTATGGGTTTTCTCTGGATTCTCCGGCTTCCTCCCACAGTCCAAAGACATGCAGCTCAGGTTAAAACTTCCCGTAGCTGTGAATGGTTGTCTGTCTCTCTATGTGCCCTGCCTTTGCCCAATATCAGCTGGGATCAGCTCCTCCAGAACCCCGACCCCCACCCCCTTCACCATGAATAGGATAAGAGGTTTGGATAATGGAGTAGAGTAGAGTGGAATGGAACAGTATTTTAATAACTCTTTAAATGCAACCTTTTCAGAGATTTTACACTATACAACAATCACTATAATTATCTGCTAAGTGAAGCTTTTACCATCCACAAAATGGCTGTTGTATTCTACTTAAATCTAAGATTGACACCTAATGCAGTGGCTCGGGAAGACATTAATAAAAGGTCCACTACTTAACACCCTGGAAAGAGGAATGGCCTCTTATTGTCAGTGGCAGAGAAGCTGATGAAATATGTATTAGTCTTTCTACAATTATGCTCTTCGGGCATCAAGACAACTTCGTACTTTAAAACAATGATCAAGGACTTTGGTCAAAGTATCAGATGACGCAAAGGATTTACATTTGATGAAGCTTAACTGAAGAAAATATTTACTTTAATTCAATTCAGTTTATTTTGTATAGCCCATTATCACAAATTACAAATTTGCCACAGAGGGCTTTACAATCTGAACAGATACGGCATTACTGTCCCTGGACCTCACATCGGATCAGGAAAAACTACCAGGAAATAGAAAAAAACCTTTCGCTGGAGCAAAAGGGAAGAAACCTTCAGGAGAGCAACAGAGGAGGATCCCTCTCCCTGAATGGACAGATGCAATAGATGTCATGTGTACAGAAGGAATGATTTCAGAGTTACAACACATTCAATGAGTATGACAGAGTGTATGAATAGCTGGTAGTAGTCATGGATCACGATCCAGACCTCCGGGAAACCTCAGGCAGATGGAGGTAGAGAGGAGGAGTGGGCGGGGCATCAGCAGGGCCATGGCATCAGACCCAGCCATGTCCGATGAACCCTATGAGTCATGAAGTCACAAAGACTCCGGGGAGGAAGGAGAGTTAATAATGTGCAATGGAGAGATGAAAATTCCTCCATAAGGAGAGAGAGAAGAGGAGATAGGTGCTCAGTGTATGCTAAAACGTCCCCTAGCAGCCTATAAGCCTATAGCAGCATATCAAGGGGCTGGACCAGGGCAAACCTGATTCAGCCCTAACTATAAGCTCTGTCAAAGAGGAAAGCCTTGAGTCTACTCTTAAATGAGGTGACTGTGTCTGCCTCCCGGACTGAAGGTGGAAGCCGGTTCCATAAAAGAGGAGCTTAATATCCGCATGCTCTTCAGATCCAATCCTTACTGTCTTCATCAATGAGGTCATAGACGGGCTCTACCAGCCAACTGGTAATACTGAACCTGCAAACAAGCACCTTTCCCATCAGGCCACTTATGAGCCTGATGAATTTGCCCTTTTTTCAAAGCAATTCTTGAAAAAGCAGTTTTGACACGGGTCAAACATTTCTCTGTAAGAACAATATTTTTTCACCATTTTAGACAAAAGCATAGCAATGATACTGTGGTTGGGCTCAGCTGCAGAGAGGTGTAGGGGGAAAGTGGCTCAGGGAACGGGGCTGGGAAGAGGTCTTAATGCCTCAGCTGGAGCTAATTGTGTCTCCCTAAAATAAGTGGCAGTTTTCATAGTTATTCAGAAGACATCAATGCATATCGACCAGTGTCATAACATAGTAGAGCAAAAACTACATAAAGTTAAATGAAGATCAACCTGACATTCATTTGCCGCTATTAACTGAGACCTTTCTTTAAAAAAAAACGTTTGACAATATCCCAAAACTACCTTTTTAAAATTATCTTATAACGATCTCAGGAGTTGGAGGAAACTATCTGTCGATTGAGGAAGCAACAAAACCGACCGACGCCTTATTTTCTTACAACAAGACTACCATAGCGCCCTGCCTACTGGTGTACACAGATCAATTTAATAACTCCAACTCCTACAAAAACAGGAGAACAAAGGACAGTGCTTGCCCTCTTTACTGGCTGCCAGGGGTGGCTAGCCGTGTGGCTTACCAGGCATTTCACAAATGGGAGTACATGACTTTAAGCTGACAGAACTGCTTCATGTTTTCTTTAGCACATGCAGGTCAGTTCATAACTGTGACCAGGTCCCACTAGAATCTAATATAGGACACATTTATATGGTCCCCTGTCAGTACATTTAATTATTTGTGATGGTAAAAAGGTCCCACCTCAACACAATATCCTGACTCCCGTTTCATCTTCATTTGTGTCTTTGTACCTGTAGTTACCGACTTGGTATTTCATTTGTATCACTTATGTACCCAATGTTTATACTGTCAGCCTAATTTCCAGGCTGTAATCTAAAGCACCACCAGGAAATGTTCTAGGTCAGTCCTGATCAAGTTTTTTTTGGGCTCTGATCGTGATCTGAGTCCCTTCATATTGCCAATTTGTTCTGAGTGGAACGGATGTATTTACTTAAATGTTGATTAAATGACACACACACAAATGAGAAGCTGCTGCCTGAATGTTTTGCACACTGCACGTTGGCAATTAGTATATAATTAGTGTCAGAGCTTAGCAAATGGTGGTGTCAGAATAGAGGCAATCACTGCTGTGACCAAGTAATTTTTCAAATTCAAACCCTAACTTTTGTTGATGAAGTGGAATGGATACACTTTAAAGAAGAACATGAACAATAGGAGATTTATTTAAGCCAATATAAACCATTAGAAAATGCCTGGATCAGCCCAGCTTTCTCAGGAATCGTCAATGGTCGTGTACTGTTGTGTTGATGATTTTGTACGTGCATCTGTTTACTCGATGTGCTCACATATTGTAACAGAACCAACTGAGAAGGCGTCATTGGAAACAAACTAAAAGTAAATACTTGGGAGGTGATCTGATGAATAATCTGAGGATCAAACTCCTATTCTCCAGTTCTGCTTTAACTCATGCTAGCAGCATCCAACCAATCTTCTTAACGAGCCACCATTGTTTTTTTTAATGCAGTCTCACATACACCTGAGCCACGTCTGTAAGTTGCAAGTGACTCTTTACAGGATGCTGTCCGGAAGTTTCCGTACTTATTGTCTCCAGTGCTGTGAAATCAAATATGAGCCAGCTTGACATGCCAGTCTTGCTATGTCAATAGTCAGCCTTTAGTATTTCATTTAAGGGCCCATGACAGAATCACTTCTATTCAAAGCACACTGAGTATAGCCAACTGGTATTCCTTCCCGAGTCCCTTTTTAACTTGAAATTTATAGAGGGAATATTTAGGTAAATACTTCACATTTCAGAAGAATATGATGCATCAGAAAAAACATGATTATGCACTGAAAAACTTCCACTTTGCTTCTCTAAAAATCCCTCTCTGCTCCATGAAACTCCAGCTGTTCTGCTTGCCATGTTTTCTACCTTTCAGGTGGTGGATGTGAATGACAAGAACTCCACTGGCTGGCTGGCGGGAATCGATTTAGCACGATCAGAGCATCAGAAGGGGAGAGCTTATGGTTGCCTTTAGATCAAGGCTCCACACGCTTATTGTATGTGAGGACTTGAGTTCTAACAAAATCATATTTTAAATGTATATGAATGACATTCTATAGAGTTAAACCTAAAAAATTAGACTTGATGGTCAAGTGCTGCAAACGTTACAGCTTTCATTCACAGAAAGAGTTGTTTTGTAGCTCAAGAAGACCCCCGTCAGTTGGAAAAATGTGAAAAGCACTGTGCTGTGCTGATTCAATTTAATTGATGAATTCATGTGCGCTGGTACCAAACTCTCAACGGCACACGTCCCGTTTGTGCTGAACGTGTGACACGCCTCTACAGGTAGACCCGGCCACACTCATCCAACCAGAACCCTTTTTGTTTTAGCGCTATTACTACATTCAATTCAATTCAATTCAGTTTATTTGTATAGCCCAATTTCACAAATTACAAATTTGTCTCGAAGTGCTTTACAATCTGTACACATAGACATCCCTGCCCCAAAACCTCACATCGGACCAGGAAAAACTCCCAAATAACCCTTCAGGGGGAAAAAAAGGGAAGAAACCTGCAGGAGAGCAACAGAGGAGGATCCCTCTCCAGGATGGACAGATGCAATAGATGTAATGTGTACAGAAGGACAGATTTAGAGTTTAAATACATTCTATGAATATGAATGAATATGACAGAGTGTATGAATAGTTCATAGTAGGCATATTCCACGATGGAGACCTCCACGATCCATCAGGCAGATGGCGGTGGGGAGGAGGAGTGGGCGGAGTCTCAACAGTGGGCGGAGTCTCAACAGGACAGTGGCGTAGTCAGGAGCAGGAATTCCACGACCCAGACCTCGATGATCCATCAGGCAGATAGGATCTATGCCGTCTCATAGGGTCCGATGACCCCATGAGACGTGAAGTCAAAAGGACTCCGGGGAGAAAGCAGAGTTAGTAACGTGTGATTGAGAGATGAAAATTCATCCTTAAGGAGAGAAAAAAGAGGAGATAGGTACTCAGTGCATCCTAAAACGTCCCCCGGCAGCTATAAGCCTATAGCAGCATATCAAGGGGCTGGACCAGGTGAACCTGATTCAGCCCTAACTATAAGCTCTGTCAAAGAGGAAAGTCTTCATGTGCCCTTTGAAGCAGTAACAATCATTACAGGCTCACTCCTCTCTGCTGAAGGGGAGGAATGGAAAAAGGAGGAAAATGAAACCGAGAGAAGCTTGGGTCCCTGCAGAATTGTCTGCCGAGTACCAGAGCTGGAACACCCAAAGAGCTTAAAGTGATATAAATGTCCCTGAATGACAGCATAAATCTGTATGATGACAAATAACCTCTTTGAAGCCCGCACCGCAGCAAATAGGATACCATTTCTGTATTTGAAAAAGACAGGGAGACTTAAAAAAAATAAAAAAATAAAAACCTCGACAATGTCAGAGTTGAAGTTTTATTCGTGTAGAAACTGTGAGAGCGCAGGAGTGAGTTGGTTATCTAAATAAAAGTGTCACGTCTGCTTACTTTTATATTATCTTGCAACAATACCCTCCTTGACAAGCAACCCTGTATCACAAAAATTACGTTCCCCCAGACCTAAAATGCAATTTGCAGTTACGTTTTACTGAAACGTATTTCTCTCCAAATTACGTTTGACTGAAACGTATTTCTCTCCAGATTACGTTTGTATTTGACGTATTATAATATCAAATACGTCTCTGATCAACGTATCTTTGCCGTTTGTTATCTCTCTTTTCTACAATGCTGTTATGAATTGTAAAAAGCGTCCTCTAGTCTTATTACCTTCGCATTGAAAATGCCGGAAGGTTATGTTTTGATCGCCGTGTATTTATTTATTTATTTATTTATTTATTTGTATGCGTGTTATTCGCAAAACTCAAAAAGTATTGAACCGAATCGCATGCAATTTGGTGGGATGATTGTTTATTATCCGGGGACCAGTTGATTAGATTTTGGGATCGATCGGGTCAAAGGTCAAGGTCAAAGGTCATGAACAGGTCAAAATCTTTCGCAGAACTCAAAAAGTATTGAACCGAATCGCATGAAATTTGGTGGGATGATTGTTTATTATCCGGGGACCAGTTGATTAGATTGTGGGATCGATCGGGTCAAAGGTCAAGGTCAAAGGTCATGAACAGGTCAAATCTTCTTGAATCACATGGAATTTGGTGGGATGATTGTTTATTATCCGGGGACCAGTTGATTAGATTGTGGGATCGATCGGGTCAAAGGTCAAGGTCAAAGGTCATGAACAGGTCAAATCTTCTTGAATCACATGGAATTTGGTGGGATGATTGGTTATTATCCGGGGACCATTTGATTAGATTTTGAGATCAATCGGGTCAAAGGTCAAGGTCAAGGTCATGGAAATGTCAAAATCTTTTTTTTACCATAGCACGATACATTTTTGTCCAATTGGCATGCAACTAATGCCAAAATGTTCATAATTCAATGCCCAATCTTGTGATATGCGAAGGTATGCGCTCTACCGAGTGCCCATTCTAGTTTATTATTTTGTTATATATGTTGTTTCGCCTGCGTATTCTGACAGCAATAAGCGTTGTCGGATCATATGAATTGGCGTGAAGACTTACTGCTGGTGACTCTCCTTTATTTTCTTTTTTTAGGTGACAATACATTAATTAAAACTCGTAAACTATCACCACCTCATCACCACCTTAACAGTCAGTCCCATACGGGTCAAATCAACTATTAAACTTGTTATAAAATGCGCATCTGTCCGTAATCTATACCATAAAGTTTGCATTTTAACCTAAAAAAAAGTGCGCTTCCTTGTTACCTTTCAAAATAAAAGTCCGATTTGTCTGTTAAGCGGAAGTAGTATAAAACGTCTATATTTATTCAAACAATACAATATAAGAGGCATACATCAAAATCAATAAGGAAAATGCTGAACAGTCAAACAACTCAAAACAATAAACCCTTCATGGGGTTATTTACAGGCGTGTTTACTTCTCATCAAACAAAAAGAGCAGGTATCTGGAAAAATCTGGGAAATAATTTGGGAATTGTTAATAAAACATGATTTACCCTTCAACTTCCACTGATATGCATGCAAACTAATACATCGCTTCACACACACACACACACACACACACTGACAGAAACACATAGACACTCACATACGTACACACACACACACAGGCAGAGACAAACACATACTCACACACACAGACACACACTCTCATACGCACACACTCTTACACACACACACAGAATGACAGACACACACAGACACACTCTCACACACAGACACACACTCAGACACACACATACAGACACTCACATACATACAAACACAGGCAGAATCACACACCCACACACACCCACACACACACAAATACACACGCACACACACGCATACTCTGCAGACTGACCTTTGACCTCCTAATTGTCTCTCAGATATAACCCTTCTGCTATATATTAAATATATTATATTTACCTAAATATAAGACTTTGAGGTCGTGGGGGGAATCCCCTCCAAAAGATTCACAAGAGAAAATTGTCACCGTGCCAATAACCCTTGTACGATCCTTAAAACCAGTCTTTTAGTTAATTTTGCACACTTTCAATCAACTTAAAGATCTGGATTCTTTTCAGATTCAAAGAGGGGCCTCGGAATATGAATACCCTACAGTTTTGGACTGATAGCTCTGAGCTAAGGGCCCCAAAAACAGGTCTAAAGGGTCAAATTGGGCCTTATTCTCTTAAATTTGCATATTTTTTGACAAGTGCAAAAATGGCCATAATCTCCTAAATATTAGTCCTGGAAATCCCAAATTGAACACAGACACTCAGGACAGAGCCTACAATGAGGTGATGGGGTGAAATTTCCTCCGAAACACCCACAAGAGTTAATTGGCTGTCTGAAATCCAGGACTTGAAGAGGGTGTGTGGTTTAACAAATCTGAGACCCTGTTGTGAGTTTGGGCTGATTTTAGCTTTTTTTTTTCTAAACATGTCAGAGCTTAGCTTTCTTTTGCAGGTTGTAGCCACTCCCAAATGGGGCCCAACCATGTAGGCTGGCCACATATAGCACTTAGCATCCCTGCTTGGGAAGGGTTTACTGTAAAAAACCCGGAAAAAAACAAAATTCCTTCCTTCAAAGGTTAACAACTCCTCAAATGTTTGTACTATATGAACAATTTAAATTGTATTCTACCCCATTTGGGAGTGGCTACAACCTGGAAAAGAAAGCTAAGCTCTGACATGTTTAACCAATTTGACCCTTTGGACCTGTTTTTGGGGCCCTTAGCTCAGAGCTATCGGTCCAAAACTGTAGGGTATTCATATTCAGAGGCCCCTCTTTGAATCTGAAAAGAATCCAGATCTTTAAGTTGATTGAAAGTGTGCAAAATTAACTAAAAGACTGGTTTTAAGGATCGTACAAGGGTTATTGGCACGGTGACAATTTTCTCTTGTGAATCTTTTGAGGATTCCCCTCACGACCTCAAAGTCTTATAGTTAGGTAAATATAATATGTTTAATATATAGCAGTAGGTTTATATCTGAGAGACAATTGGGAGGTCAAAGGTCAGTCTGCAGAGTATGCGTGTGTGTGCATGTGTATTTGTGTGTGTGTGTGTGTGTGTGTGTGTGATTCTGCCTGTGTTTGTATGTATGTGAGTGTCTGAGTGTGTGTCTGTGTGTGAGAGTGTGTGTCTGTGTGTGTCTGTCATTCTGTGTGTGTGTGAGTGTGTGTCTGTCTGTGTGTGTGTGTGCGTGTGTAAGAGTGTGTGCATATGAGAGTGTGTGTCTGTGTGTGTGAGTATGTGTGTGTCTCTGCCTGTGTGTGTGTGTATGTATGTGAGTGTCTATGTTTCTGTCAGTGTGTGTGTGTGTGTGTGTGTGTGTGAAGCGATGTATTAGTTTGCATGCATATCAGTGGAAGTTGAAGGGTAAATCATGTTTTATTAACAATTCCCAAATTATTTCCCAGATTTTTCCAGATACCTGCTCTTTTTGTTTGATGAGAAGTAAACACGCCCTGTAAATAACCCCATGAAGGGTTTATTGTTTTGAGTTGTTTGACTGTTCAGCATTTTCCTTATTGATTTTGATGTATGCCTCTTATATTGTATTGTTTGAATAAATATAGACGTTTTATACTACTTCCGCTTAACAGACAAATAGGACTTTTATTTTGAAAGGTAACAAGGAAGCGCACTTTTTTTTAGGTTAAAATGCAAACTTTATGGTATAGATTACGGACAGATGCGCATTTTATAACAAGTTTAATAGTTGATTTGACCCGTATGGGACTGACTCTGTTAAGGTGGTGATGAGGTGGTGATACTTTACGAGTTTTAATTAATGTATTGTCACCTAAAAAGAAAATAAAGGAGAGTCACCAGCAGCAAGTCTTCACGCCAATTCATATGATCCGACAACGCTTATTGCTGTCAGAATACGCAGGCGAAACAACATATATAACATAATAATAAATAAGACTAGAGGACGCTTTTTACAATTCATAACAGCATTGTAGAAAAGAGAGATAACAAACGGCAAAGATACGTTGATCAGAGACGTATTTGTTATTATAATACGTCAAATACAAACGTAATCTGGAGAGAAATACGTTTCAGTCAAACGTAATTTGGAGAGAAATACGTTTCAGTCAAACGTAACTGCAAATTGCATTTTAGGTCTGGGGGAACGTAATTTTTGTGATACAGGGTTGTGACAAGCCATCCACGACAAAAACACACAATAAAGTAACTCAAATTAATATATTTATATATATATATATATATATATAAATAGGTTGTTCTACTCTGTCCAACGTGTGACATAATTCATCACAATTATGCATCCAGGTGCCAGCATAATGCATAAGCTATGCACGGTGCTGTGTCGCAAAAATGTAAATAGACTTGTGAAGAAATGAGCTATTTCCCTGTGGAAGAATTGGACGTTTTGCGAGGCCGTTGGTGGCTGACCCATCATCAATCACTTTACAGCGGCACAGTCTTAAAGGCTGATGGGAGGCTGACAAACACCCAGCGGTTGTTGACAGGTGAAACTCACCCAGCTGCAACCTAATAGCACACAGATGAAATAACATGTGGAGTACGTGGTGTCGGTGGTTCAGACATCAAATATACTGTATGTGCTCATGGCCACAAACCTTAGAAAATAAGTGAAACACATGCTCCGGAATGTTAACTGGGGATGAACGTTGAAGCCTGCAGCACAGTTTGTATCAGAGTTGTTCCTGTTTGAAGACTGAATTCCAGCTGTGACAGCGGCAGTTTTTAATAATATATGGATTCATTTTCATTGTACTTTTTTTTGCATAAAAAAAACAAAACAAGGGACTGGCGCTAAGAGCACAGCAGCACTGTGATCACGTTTGTTGTGGCTGGATTTCTTCTTTCTTGGTCGATTCTGACTAATCTCTTGACCTGATGCATATAAACTTGTATCTCTCTAACCCTAACACCCACAGGACACAGAGAGTTTGGATCAGAGTTCAATTCACGTAGATGTATTTGTAACCAACAGTTTCACAAATAAATCTGGGCTGGGTCCGGCAGTGAAGACAACAACCTCCCTCCACATCTATCTTTCCCAACCGCCGAACAAACATATTGACATATTATTTATACCATCTCAGTATTTGGCACGGGAAGCAGAGGAAGCAGCTGGAAAAAACAACATCAAACAACTCTACATGACCACCAAGAAACTAGCTGGTAAGTTTAGACAGACAAACACCCAGCTCAGGGACAAACAGGGACTACTCCTCACCACCAAAGAAGAACAACATCGAAGGTGGACAGAACACTTTAAGGAGCTGCTCAACAGACAGCCCCCTGCCCAAAAGGTAGAGATCCCACCAGCCACACACACGCTGGACATCAACTGCGGCCCCCCAACAAAATCGGAGGTGAGGAAGGCCATCAAGGAATTGCGACGTGGTAAAGCAGCAGGGCCAGATGACATCCCATCAGAGGCTCTAGAAGCAGATCTCGACACCTCAACCACCATGCTCCACCAGCTAATAAAGACCATATGGTTGGAAGAAGGAAACATACCAACAGACTGAAAGGACGGGCTTATTGCTGTCATACCAAAGAAAGGAAACCTCAGGGATTGCAACAGCTACCGAGGGATCATGTTGCTATCAACACCAGGCAAAGTGTTCAGCCGCATAATCTTGGAGAGACTGCATAAGGGGATTGATGATGAACTGAGAGAAAACCAAGCTGGTTTCAGAAATAAAAGATCGTACACCGACCAAATTGCTAGCCTCAGGATCATCATTGAGCAGTCTATAGAATGGCGAACACCTGTTCATGTCAATTTCATAGACTTTGCAAAGGCATTTGACAGTGTAGACCGTGAAATGCTATGGAAACTCATGGCACACTATGGAATCCCCCCAAAGTATACCAACATCATTAAGAACATGCAATGCAACGTACTCTTCCAGGGATGCACACAAGAAAAATTCAAAGTACTCACTGGCGTGAAACAGGGCTGCCTGCTTTCCCCTTTCCTCTTCCTTCTGTGCATTGACTGGATCATGGTACAATCAACCCACAATAAAAAGACTGGCATCCAGTGGAGTCTAACGGAACATCTGGAGGACCTCGACTTTGCGGATGACATCGCACTACTCTCCCATAGCCACCAACAGATGCAGGACAAATCCGAACTGCTTGAAAAAACGGCAGCTGGACTTGGACTCAAAATAAATGGACCAAAAACCAAAGTAATGCGGATAAACACCAAGAACACGCACCCAATAACCATCGGGGACCAGACGCTGGAAGATGTCGACAAATTCACCTACCTGGGAAGTGTGATAGCTGTTGATGGTGGCACAGAAGATGACGTGAAGACAAGAATTGGGAAAGCAAGAACAGCATTTAATATCTTAAACAAAATTTGGAAAAGTAAAAACATCTCCCTCAAGACGAAGCTTCAAATCTTCAACTCCAACGTCAAAACCGTGCTGCTCTATGGCTCCGAAACCTGGAGAACTACCACTAACATCACAAACAAACTACAAACCTTCATAAACCACTGTCTAAGACGCATCCTTGGAGTCTTCTGGCCAAACACAATCAGCAACATCAACCTATGGGAATGCACAAAACAAGAAACAGTAGATATACAGCTGTTAAGGAGAAAATGGAGCTGGATTGATTGATTGATTGAATTTATTTGTCGTTTGCCAGAGTACAGGTACAAAAGCATCGAAATTGCAAGAAAGGGTGGATGAAAGATTACAGCATAACATGAGGGAAGAAGGCGAGAAAAAAACACCAACCCCCCGACTATGCCCCGAGAGGGGTACAGTGTGGGAGCAGGAAAAAAACACCTTAGCACATAAGCACATACATTTTAGACATGACTTGCAACGAGTAGGAAGGGGAGGGGAGGTAATCCAACAACTGGGTGATCTAAGCCCATCCATTGGGGGCAGAAGGTAACCAGCACCGACAAGCAGCCAGCCGGTCCGGCGCCAGCCACAGCGCCAGCAACAGCCCCGTCCAGTCACACTGGGGGTAAGAAGCAGGCGAAGGCGTGGGATGGGGGGAGGGGGGTAGTGAATGCAAATCAGTATATTGAAAGTTCGTGTGTGCGTGGTCTGGTATGTCGTCCTCCCCCAGGCCACAACAGACAGAGTTCACAGTCCGCAAGATGGTCGTTGCCATGGAGATAGCCTTGAAAGGTCCTGGGAGAAAACAACCACAGGTGTCTGTGGATAGGGGGAAGGGAATGAGAGAGTCTCGCTTCAGTGATCTTCGGGAGTTGTTGTTCCAGTCACGGCCTTGGCCAAGGCCCGTCCTGGTAGAGGGAGCCAGCAGATAAGATTGGGATTGTTTGGTCTTCCAGTAGCTGCAATTCAATTTTGCACCCACTATTCCTCAATTTCCTCCCGTTTGCCAATAGGATTTCAAATCGATCCAATTTCATTTGCAGAGCCGTCAGCTTCTCCACGATGTTGTCATTCTGACGGTTTAATGCCAAAGTCTGAGTGCCAACAACTCTGCCCAACGCGTCAATCATGTCGGGCAGCCTTAGCGGGCTTTTAACGGCTGTCACCGTTTCCTTAATTTTCCGATAAGCCAGGGCAGCGCCAAATCCAAACAGCAGAAATCCTGTAATCAAAGTTCCGAATAGGTAGATGTCTTCTACGTCCTCCACGGAAAGGGCTGCTAGGCACAAGACACGCCACTTCCCCCACGCGTCCATCGTGTAACCAGCAACCCACGTCCCGGCAGGACAGGCAGGTTCCCCCGAACCCGAACTTCTCGTCGAGAAGATGGTGTCAATTGCGTTTAGGGACCAGTTGATTACGTCCATGGTTTTTAGTTCGAAGAGCGATGCGGAGAGAGTCTCTCAAGTATAGAGACAGACAAGACATGACGAGAGAAGCCAAGCAGGGAGGGGAAGGTCATGGGGAGGAGAGGGAGAGAAAAATGCGACCGCCTTCGTCGAGAGCCAGAAGTGAGACACACTACGAAGAAACACAACAGCAAGAACAAAACAGGCACTGACATGGAACCCACAAGGCAAACGGGGTAGAGGACGACCCAAAAACACCTGGAGAAGGAGCACAGAGCAGGAATTCAAGAAGAAGGGGCTGACGTGGAAACAGCTGGAGAGGATGGCTCGATCAGGACAGACGAGGGTGGAAACAATTCATCAATGGCCTATGATCCAAGAGGAATACAAAGGCCTAACTAACTAACTATTTATACCATCACACTCACTGCATGTGTCGCCTCCGTCCACTCCCTCATTTCATATTAGTTCTCGTCTCTCAGTGTGACCCCTGTCCCAGTCCAAGCCGGTTACTTTAAGGAATGTGGAGGTTTCTTGCTGACGTCTCCCCCCTCGTTACTTCTCTTATCGTTATTGTGTCTAAGCCTCCTGGTTCTCGCTCTGCAGTTTCCTCTCTACCGGTTAAGACTGGAGCAGCACAAGGCCGCTGTGTCTATCTATGTCTGGCGTTCTTGAACCTCGTCTCAGGGAGAGAGCTGTGCCCTCTCATTCATCTTTGTAGATGTAATTTAAGCCTAATATAACACAATGGAAGAGTTTACTGCACACTATGTATATATGTTGTGGAAGCTCACAATTTGAAACATTTTAACCACCACAAGTTAAATGAAGGATGCAAAGACAGTCATATCTTGTCTCCTTGGGCACTTGGTACTGATTAAAACTCATACAAATCACATTGTAATGAAAGTCTACTGTTACTATACCTCAGAAGTAAAATTATAATCCTGAACTGTAGCCCTGACCTTAATCACTGGAGCAGGTTTGTAGCAAAAAGCAGATCTATGCTTCAACTTCGGCTCTATGTGCAGTGTAACATTGCAATGCTGCCAACCTTTCACTTCAGTTTAAAATGAGATGAAAAATGTACATTTACTATGTTAAATTAAAACAACAGATTTTACATGGTCTTAATGTAGTCATCCGGAACTGTATTACATTTCCGAGGACATCATCAATAGTTTATATGTAATTGGAGCCAACTATCCCTTTAATTTTCTATAAAACTACACAGTAAAATGTCTTCAAATTTGATATTGCCATGATTTCAGAGAAAATCTCAATCGAACTTTTGAAGGGAAACATATATTCAGTAAAGGTGAGTTTCAAAATGAGGATATTGTATTACAGTGCACCTGGGGCGCCCTGTCTTGTCTGTCTGTCACTGTTTTCTTTTGGCTCCAGTAATAAATTAGTATTTCACTGCATGAGAGAATTGACGTGTGGAGCTAGAGCATTTGAAAAGTTTCCATTGCATGAATCTGACGATCAATGTGAGAGCGCCAGCACAGTGGTGGGCCGTCAGGGCCAGCAAGGCCTTCTCTGCTGGCCTAAACATCATCAGAATATACTTTTTTTTTTAAATAAATTTTCCCACAAATATGTATAAAATTATTCCCCAGAATAAGAGTTATACTCTTCATTTCATATAGCTTTCCTCTTGGTTGCACTGCTTCTAGCCCCAGGTTGAGATTTGGAGGGCTGGTCTTTATGTTAGATATTTTATCCAATCATATTCAGCCATCGTGTGTTGCCAGGGGGCTAAAATCTGCCCTTAGGCCTTCAGAATCAACATTGCGGGCGCTGGTAGCTTAAAGTGAATGGGAATGATCTTTAAAATAGTACCTCATTATTAGTACAGAGAACAGACAAGACGGTATATACATATATATATATATATTGTGGCATCACAAGGGGCCAGGTAGTGGAGGGACGTTACCTTCCCACTCCAGTACAGCGGCCACTGGACAAAATGGCCGCTCGGGTGGAAACTACAGCTCCCAGACTGCCTCACCACGCACCCAGCTGCAGGTGCTTAGGACAACTAATTGAGGCAGGGCTGGGAAGCTTAAGAGGAGACAGAGGGGAGAGCGGAAGGAAGGAAGGAGCTGGACAAGCCAGGAGTAGCAGGGCCTCCAGAAAGAACACAAGAGCAAGCGAACACCCCAGAGGAGGACTTTGTTAGATGGACTTTTGCTGGAAGATAAGTTTTGTTTAAAGAACGTTTTTCTCCCCCACCCCGGGATGCTTTTTGTTGAACTATGGACTTTTTCTTATTTTGTTTGGATGAATAAACCTTCCTGTTCATTTTAAACCTCACCTTTTGCCTGTTTGTACTCCTCCCGTGCACTGCCCCACCCTAGACGGCACTAGGGACAGCCCGTGACGTGACAATATATATATATAGTGAATGCAGTATAGGCTGTTGTATTGGTAAATGCAGCCTCATCTGTCACCTCCCCCAACCAATTCTTTAATCAAGGACAGATTATAAAAGGCACCTTTTGGCCTGGCCTTGCTCTTTTAGCCCCTGTGGTGGCTGCTAATGTTTGGTTTTACAGGTATGTAGTGGAATAGATCGGTTTGCATGCCAACCTTTTTTTAAATGCACACTTGGTTGACTGACTTCTATTCTACCTCTGGCTCGAAATATTGTTTTCGATCCCCGCTGGTGTCCTGCTTAGATATGAGTTACTGTGTAATACCCCATATCAGAGGTGTTGAGTAGAGTCACAACATCAAATTGTCTTCTTTTGTAGCATGGCGAGCTGTAAATTCCCCGTTTTCCCTTGGTAGGCTCACCTGCTGCTGGGTTGCCAATGTCCTTTTTACACTGATCTTCATCTCTTTGTGGTTTTGTTTGAGGTGCATTGTTAAACTAATTGGATCTGTGAGTTCTTTTTTTTTTACACTTCCCTTTGCGTCAGGTGAAGTAGAAAGCCATTGTTGGGACGCTATAGGCACCAGTGGTGAGGTCCCTGCCCCTTGAGCACACATGCACAAGCAAACGGTTCTGAGTGTGGATGGCACCATTTTTGTTAGTGTTGCTTGTTGCACCTGAAGTGAGTAAGTGGTAGCAGCCCTGAACACTCCTCAGTGTCTGCCTCCCACCAATGGCCTCAGACCTGGATTCCACAGTTTTGCTGTTGAGCAGGCCATGACAAATACGGCGCAGACACAGCAGTTAGTTGTAAAGCAACAATGTTTATTGAACTAAGAAGTATTAACGTTATGAAGTGTGGTAGTCAGTAACATCAGCAGTGTCAATGTGAATGTGTGTGTATAATGGAGTGTAAGTGTTGTCAGCCAAACCAAAGGAAACCAAAAGCAAAGGAACCGCGAGCAAGGTCCCAGGCACTCCACCTGTGAGGAGAGAATAACTTGCGCCCAGCACCGTGGGAGCTCAAGGCTTTTATGTCCACCCTGTTCTCGGACCAGGTGCTCTGCATCAGGCAATCTGCTCTCCAGGGACAAAGGCATAATGAGTAATATGGGACCGTGACAAAGATTATAGGTTGACGCTTTAAATTGTATTTGAATCCAAATATTTGGTTCAATCATTTTTCTTTTGGCCATTTCCTCAACAGAAGTTCTTGTCCCTGCACCTTTGCCTTTTTTAGTTATTTCAATAAAACCTTTTTTTCATTTTGAAACTACATCTTTTCCTTTATCAATAACAAATCTGTCTGCCCACAGTCTGCATTTCCTTGAGCGTAATTCACCAGGTGGCATTATGTGGCTTGCTAGAAAATATTGATACACTTTCACCTATCACCTGATGTCCCAGACCGGATGGCGTTTGGGTTTCTGGCGTATCCAGGTCTTCCTCAACATGTACAAAGCAGAAAGGCCCATGCTTGATTAATTGTTGCCGAGTCTATATGGAGATAAGGCACTCTTCCCCTCATGCCAGTGAGAAAAATAAACGAGTGATTCTGCAGTCAAAGTGCAAGTAACGCAAAAAAAGCTTATTGTTACTGCAATTAACTGTTTTTATTCACAGAATATCTTTTCAAGATAAGAACAATAAAGTTGAAATAGTTGGCAATAAAGAGTTTCATGCTGCATGTCTTTTCAAAATGGGCTTGATACGGCCACTCAATTTATGCTCAAGGAGCTTAGATCTGGATTTTTTTTGTTGTGGAAACCACAGATCTCATGGAGGTAGGACATGGGGAGAAACTTGGCCACCGCCCAACCTGTTAACGGAGTAATGTAAACACTTGCATGAAAGTACAGGCATTTTGGCATGCATTTATTAATAACTTAGTTGTACCTTTTGTAATATGTTAAGTTCTTAAAGATAATTCTGAATTTCCCACTTCGCCCGACCCTGTAATACCACTGCCCCCCACTAGAGGGGAACCACTTTTCAAGAAAGATGGCTCTCATGTCACTGTACAACGGACTGTTTTTGTAGTCTTACATTTTTACAGGAATATCTCTTCTATTCAAGAATTTATTATGTGAATTTTCTTGGAGCATCAATTGTTAAAATCTTTATAAATATAGCTTTCAGTGTTTTTCAGGGAGACTGAGTTTGAAGCTGAATACAAAGAGTGACAAGACTTTCGCGAACTATGACTAAATCTCCCATCTTAATGAAAGCCTTGGGCCCAATCCCAATCTGCACCCTTACGGACTTTGAGGCGCGCTCCCTCAAAAGCCGCGAGGGTTTACTTCTGTCCCACTGTCAATTCATTGAGTGTTTGAGGGCTCACCGGCAGACATTGTGAGACCTTTCTGAAAGTCGGCATTAGATGCAGACTTCGTCCAAGGGAATTACCCACAATTCATAGTTATGTGACAAACAGTTCCCAATAGAATAATAGATGGGTAGACAAAGACTGAATATGTGTGATCACCATGGCAAATTACATTTACACAAGATTAAGGATTAATGATAAAAACGCTTGAATATTATGAGGAGGGTATTTTTTCATCAAATATTGAATCTAGTCTTTGGAGCTGTTTTGACCATTTAACAGGTGAGGTCAGTCCCTGAGGGTTCAGGGTTTGAGGCCTTAGAGGAGACAGAAGCAGGAATACAACAAGAAGATTGCTAGGAAAAGATCGCATGAAAAAACAAAAACATAGTACACTAAAGCTGCAAGAATACTAGAAGGGGATGCAGATCCACCAGAGGTACTCTGAAATCCTGTCTCTCAGCATGTGGAAGAGGATTCAACCTCAGATTCTCAGAGGGACCACCAACCAACTGAGATATAAAGGAGCTGAACTACACCAGAGCGAGGACGCCAGATCCTTAACCTGAATGTTTTTTTTAAAAAGGAGCTGGTTTTGTCAACTGTGTTTCGTAAACTTAATTACTGATGGCCTTACGTTTATTTTTTTACATTATTATTGTATAACAGTAATTATTTAGCCGTCATTTGATCGTTAACCGTTTTATGCTAAAACATCTTTTCTTTCTGAATGTGCATTGCTGGGTCGTGTTGATTCAATGAAGCTCACTAGACAATCCCCTGAAACATGACTTTATCCAGACTTTGCGCGCACCGTGTGACATAGAGTTGAGTAACATCCTTTTACTGTCACTGAGCTCAGCTGCTAACACTTGGCAATGGTACAGACATCTTTTTTGATGTAATTATTCAACATGGCGATTTACAGTAATTGTTGTTTCTACAACCGGTATTGCCGATTTTTATACTTTTTTTTCGCAACATCATTTTATTGCCAGTGCATGATGTATCTCTGGCAATTGAACACCTAACAAAAGAAAGGTGAGTAACAGGCTTACAATAAAACATTCAAGCTAGCCTCTTCCACTTACAACAGATCGTTAAGGTGTGGTGTGTGTGTGTGTGTGTGTAGGTAGTAATTGTGTTGGAGGGAGTGGACTTTCTCTATTGCGTAGAGACCTCTCCACCATCTGCCAGCCAGATCGTGCCTGATGAAGACCAGATGTTTTCCCTGACCGCCACTCTCCAGCAGGACCTCTCCTGCATCATCCAAGCTCATTTTGGCTAACACACAGATAAACACACACGTGCTGCGCACTTAATCAAAACCCTCACTTATACCAGTGGTTCTCAAACAGTGGGCGCAAGACATTACAGGTGGGGCACAAGGGGAAATACAGATTTTTTTATACATATACTTCACATATTACAAAGTACACAGACAAAAAATTAAGTCATTAATAAATAAAGAGAGAAATGCCTATACTTACATATAAATGTTTATGTTACGGCGTTAACAGGTTACGCAAAATGCAAGATGGCGGCGCGTACGGACGCAGCGGCCCCTCTCTGTCCTGACCATTTGGTGTTTTGTTCTGTTTCTAAATGTTTGTGCAAAAGTTCGTCCAAAAATTGTTCGTCTTCGCCTCGTCTGTCTACGTCGGAACCCAAATATAGTCGCCAGGTTCTGTTAACCATCGGCAGGACCAAACTACACGGCACTCTGGACGCTGAACAAGCGGAAACACTCGGGGAGCACGGATTACTTCGCCGGCCTACGACCACACCGACCACACGGACTCGACTGCCACTCCTCCCCAGAAAGGAGGCGCCGCAAGCGTTGTGAGAGGAAGCAGAAGAGGGTAGCGGAGGAACCCGAGCTAGGCTAGCGGCTAGGCCAACTCGTCCAGCCATACCATCCATTATCATGGCTAATGTGCGATCCTTGGACAATAAAATGGACCACATAAGACTGCTGCAGACGGAGCAGCGAGACGTGAGGAACTGCTGTGTGCTTATCTTCACGGAAACATGGCTAAACGACAACATCCCCGACTCTGCTGTGAGACTGGAGCAGCTAACATGCTACCGAGCGGACAGAGCCCTCGCTGATGGAGGGAAAACTCGCGGCAGCGGGGTATGTGTTTACATACGGGACGCATGGTGCCGGGACGCTGCCGTGGTATGTAGACACTGCTCACCACTGGCGGAGTTTATGATCGTAAGGTGCCGTCCTTTTTATCTGCTGAGGGAATTCACGGCGATTCTGCTAGTCGCTGTTTACATCCCCCCGACCTCCAACAACAGTGATAGAAATGCGGCACTTTGTGAACTGTATCAGGCCATCAGCGAACAACAGACGGCTCACCCAGACGGCTTCACAATCTTTGCTGGAGATTTCAACCATGCAAACCTTAAGACTGTCCTTCCCAAACTACACCAGCATGTTGATTTCCCTACAAGAGGAGAGAACATTTTGGATCTGGTCTACACAACCCACAAAGGAGCGTACAAGGCCTCCCCCACATAGGTCTCTCTGACCACATCACCGTCATGCTAATGCCAGCATACAGACCCAGAGAGAAGGACTCCAGCCCGGCTCTGAAGCAGGTACGGTGTGGCCAGAGGGGCCTCAGCGCTCTCAAGACTGCTTTGACTCAACAGACTGGGGAATGTTTAAACAGGCAGCCACATACAACGACCACACAGACATTGGGGAGTACACAGACACTGTTACTTCTTACATTAGCAAGTGCATTGATGATGTGACCCATGTAAAGACCATCACCACTCGGGCTAACCAGAAGCCGTGGCTAACAGGGAAGTCCATCGGCTGCTGAGGACTAGAAATAGGGTCTTCAGAGCTGGGGACGAAACGGACCTGAAAACAGCGAGAGCCAACCTGTCCCACGGCATCAGGAAAGCAAAAAAATTCTACACAAAAAAGATAATCCGGCACTTTAAAGACAGCAGAGACACACGCAGCCTGTGGCGGGGCATTCAGACCATCACAGACTATAAACCCACGCCACAGAACTGCGACAGCAACATCTCTCTGCTAAACAACCTCAACAGCTTCTTTGCCCGGTTTGAAGCACAGAACAGCACTCGTCCACACAAGACTCCGCCCCCTCCCCATGATCAGGTTCTGTGCCTGTCTGCTGCCAGCGTGAAGAGGACTCTCTCGTCTATCAACACCCACAAGGCAACAGGTCCAGACAACATCCCTGGTCGTGTGCTGAAGGACTGCGCAGAGGAGCTTAAGGACGTCTTCACGGATGTCTTTAATACTTCTCTGAGACAAGCTGTTGTTCCATCATGCTTCAAGGTAACCACCATCATACCTGTGCCAAAGAAATCCACTCCGTCCTGCTTCAACGACTATCGTCCAGTGGCACTGACCCACATAATCATGAAGTGCTTTGAACGACTAGTCATGTCGCATATCAAATCCATTCTCCCCCCCCACTCTGGACCCCTTGCAGTTTACATAACGGACAAAACGGTCCACGGAGGATGCAATCTACTCTGCTCTCCACCCAGACCTCACCCAACTGGACAAAAAAGACTCCTATGTAAGAATGCTGTTCATAGACTTTAGCTCAGCATTCAACACAATCATCCCACAACAACTAATCTGCAAACTTGACCAGCTGGGGCTCAACACCTCGCTGTGTAACTGGCTGCTGGACTTCCTGAGTGAGAGGCCACAAGCAGTACGTGTTGGCAACAACACCTCGAGCAGCATCACACTCAGCACAGGGGCCCCTCAGGGCTGTGTGCTCAGTCCCTGCTCTTCACCTTGCTGACTCACGACTGCAAAACCAGCTACAGCACCAATCACATGGTCAAGTTTGCAGACGACACAACATTGATAGGTCTCATCACCAAGGATGACGAGACCCTCTACAGGAGGGAGGTCAACCTTCTGACCACATGGTGCGGAGTCAACAACCTCCTGCTCAACAACAGCAAGACCAAAGAGATCGTTGTTGACTTCCGGAAAGGCCACACCCATCACCCACCACTGACCATCAGCGGTGCGGACATTGAGCAGGTCAGCAGCACCAAATTCCTGGGGGTGGAAATCAGTGAGGACCTCTCGTGGACAGCCAACACTACATCGCTGGCAAAGAAAGCAGAGGCGCCTCTACTTCCTCCGGAAACTGAGGAAAGCAGGGAGCCCCCCATCCATCATGTGCACCTTCTACCGCGGCACCATCGAGAGCATCCTGACCAACTGCATCACTGTGTGGGCGGAAGCTGCACAGACCACAGCAGGAAAGCCCTGCAGCGCATAGTGAAGGCAGCTGGAAGGATCATGGGTGCCTCACTCCCCCCCCTCCCATCCTTGCAGGACATATACAACACCGCCTCACCCGCAAAGCGACCTCGATTGTGAGTGACCCTGCCACCCCTCACACGGTCTCTTCAGCCTCCTGCCCTCTGGGAGGAGATACCGGAGCCTCCGGGCTCACACCGCCAGGCTGTCCAACAGCTTCATCCACCAGGCTGTCAGGAAGCTGAACTCTCTCCCCATCCTCCCACTCCGTCCTCTTTCAGACTCACATGTCTGAATGCTGCTAGCACAATTTATGTTGTCTATATGTTTACATGTTTTTTACTATTTTTGCACTCTATGTTGTCTATGTTGCACAATTCACTTTATGTTGGACAGAAGAGAAACGCAATTTCGATCTTCTGTATGTTTGCACATATGGAAAATTGACAAATAAAACTGACTTTGACTTTGACGCTGTGCATGCGCTGAGCTTCTCGCCACATCCCACCTCCGTGAGATCAACTTGCCTGCTGTTGCCCTTCAAAAGAAAAGTTTAACATTGAGCATGAATTGAGAGGGGCCGTATCAAGCCTGCAACCCTGTTTTAAAAAGATTTGGAGTGGAAAGCTCATTGCAGCACATAATAATGATAAAACGTGATGACTCACATATCTGCACTTGTTTTGTTTTGCAAAGGTTGCATGTTATTGTTATCTTGAAAAGATATTCAGTGCAAAACAGGTTAATTGCAGCTATAATAAGCAATTTTTTAAATATTAGTTATTTGCACAGATCTAATTGCATTCATACTCTAATAAAGTCATTGAAAAACACAGAAAAAGTTTGAGAACCACTGACTTATATACTGTACATGCAGCTCTTCTCCTGTCCCCTACTTACTTTTTTTAACAAATAAGCACTGAATATTAAGGTTTCACAGTACTTTATATTATATTGTTTTGTTCTATCTGGACCATGAGTCTGAAATAAAAATTTGATATGTAAGTGTGTATATATATAGTCAAGTCAAGTCTTTTATTGTCAGATACACAGAATGACACAGGGTCAGACTGGGCACTGAAATTCTTAGGACAAGGCACCACACAACAACTACCATAGCCTAACATAATATAACATAACATAACATGACATACACACTGTACAAGAACTCTGAACATAATACTAACATATATACATATAATACACATAATAACTAGACTACAGACAAATGGGAGTAGCAGGAAGTGAAAGCAGGTAGTGCAATAGAAAGTGTAAGTGTAAGTACAAGGCTGAAAGTGACAGTGTATGTAAAGTGACGAGTGTAAAGTGTCGTGTGCAATAGTGTCGATCGTGTGTCAGTGTCCATTGAGCAGCCTGATGGCTCTCGGGAAGAAACTGTTCTCCAGTCTCTGTGTGCGAGACCGGATACTACGGTACCGCCTTCCAGAAGGCAGCGGGGTGAACAGGCTGAAGGCTGGATGATGGCAGTCCTTTAGGATCCTGCCAGTTTTCCTGAGGCATCGTGAGCGGTATGTGTCCTGCAGGGCTGGGAGCTCCCTACCGATGATGAACTCCGCAGTCCTGACCACACTACGTAGGGCCTTACGGTCCTTGGCTGTGCAGCTCCCATACCACACTGTGATGCACCCAGTCAGGATGCTTTCTATTGTGCATCTGTAGAAATTGGTGAGGATGACTGAATCCATGCCAAACTTCTCCAGTCTCCTCAGGAAGAAGAGGCGCTTCCGGGCCGCTTTGACCACCTTGTCTGTGTGAGCAGACCAGGTGAGGTCGTTGCTGATGTTGACCCCGAGGAACCTGAAGCAGCTGACCATTTCCACTGCTGAACTGTTGATATGCAGGGGTGCGTGCTCCTCCACCTGCCGTCTCCTGAAGTCCACAATCATCTCCTTTGTCTTGCTGATGTTGAGAGAGGCTATTATCCTGACACCATGTAGTCAGGGTAGCAACCTCCTCTCTGTAGGCTGACTCATCATTGCCAGTGATGAGGCCCACAATGGTTGTGTCATCAGCAAACTTGACAATGAGGTTGAGCTGTGCGTAGCTACACAGTCATGTGTGAACAAGGAGAACAGGAGGGCTGAGCACACAGCCCTGGGGGGTGCCTGTGTTGGTGATGACTGTAGATGAGGTGCGGTCACCGATTCTCACCACCTGTGGCCTCCCCGTCAGGAAGTCGAAGAACCATTTGCATAGGGAGGTGCTTAGTCCCAGGTCCACGAGCTTCGAGACGAGTCTGGAGGGGATGATGGTATTGAATGCTGAACTGTAGTCAATGAACAGCATTCTCACATATGTATTCCCTTTGTCCAGGTGGGTGAGGGCGGTGTGCGTGGTCAGGGCTATGGCATCGTCTGTAGACCTGTTGGACCGGTATGCAAACTGCATCGGGTCCAGGGTGGGAGGCAGCAAGGAGCAGATGAATGATTTGACCAGCCGCTCAAAGCACTTCATGATCACAGAGGTCAGTGCTACCGGGCGGTAGTCATTCAAGCAGGTGACCTTGGTGATCTTGGGCACAGGGACGATGGTGGTCCGTTTGAAGCATGTGGGGAGTACAGACAGGCTGAGGGAGAGGTTGAAGATGTCGCTGAAGACCCCCGCTAGCTGGTCAGCGCAACCCCTGAGGGCCCTACCTGATATGCCATCCGGGCCAGGTGCCTTGCGAGGGTTGATCTTATTGAAGCAGCGCCTCACCTCTGCTACAGTTATAGTAGGCACACCACTGGTTCGGCCCTCAGGTAGCTCCGCTGCAGGGGGGTCACTGTCCCTCTCAAAACGAGCGAAAAAAGCATTCAGCTCGTCTGGAAGAAGGACAGAGGACTGGGTCTCACTGCAGCCCCTCCCCTTGTAGTCTGTAATGGCTCTTAATCCACTCCACATGCGCCTGGGGTCAGAGCCATGGTAGCTAGACTCCACCTTGCTCCTGTATGTCCTCTTTGCAGCTTTGATGGCCCTCAAAAGGTTGTATCTGGACTTCCTGTACTGATCAGGATCCCCGGATTTAAAGGCAGCAGACCGGGCTCTAAGGTGTGTCCGGACCGCGGCGTCAACCCAGGGCTTCTGATTAGGGAAAGACCGGACAGTCTTCTTCGGGACGATGTCCTCAATGCAATATTGGATGTAACTGGAAACAGTTACGTGTGTATATATATGTGTATATGTGTATATATATGTATATATATATATATGTGTGTATATGTGTATATATGTATATGTATATATATAAATATATATGTCAAACTGTTTAATAATTGATGCGTGGGCCAGCTGTTTTTTAAATATCGGCCACACCAAGTTAACCTGATATGAGAGCCAATCAGCATTGCCCAACCTACAAGAATATGCCTCAATCATCGATCCCAATCTCAAACTTTATGAATTACAGGGGCACAATTGTCCGAACTGAGGACTACAGACACTGAGAGCCTTGGTGCTCCTCAAGAGCTCTCACTTTCTCACAGTGGTGGAAAGATCGAAGCTACATGATATGTTAACATAATATCTTCTTTATTGTCAAACACCTGCAACATAAGAGCCATTTCATAAAGAAATTGAGATTTTACTTAGACAAGATCATAACAACAGCAAGAGGGCCGTGGGTTCAATTCCCGGTCGGGGCGGTCCTTCTGTGTAGAGTTTGCATGTTCTCCCCGTGGCAGCGTGGGTTCCCTCCGGGTTCTCCGGCTTCCTCCCACTGACCAAAAACATGCAGCAGGTTAACTGATGTCTAAATTGCCCATAGGTGTGAATGTGAGAGTGAATGGTTGTCTGTCTCTATGTTTGCCCTGAGATGGACTGGCGGCCTGTCCAGGGTGTCCCCTGCCTTCGCCCTATGTCAGCTGGGATCGGCTCCAGTGCCCCTGCGACCCTAATGAGGATGAAGCGGTATTGATAATGGATGGAAGATCATAACAACCAATTGACCCTACGAGCTGGTGCATCTACAAGTGGCCTGAATCCTACTCAATCAAAACAAATGTGAGTCATGCCTGTGTGTTCATATTTGACTCGGTTATGATTCTGAGAAGAAGTGCAATTGTGTACAAAATTAGGATTTTGGATTCCTCGATGTTTAACCAGATGGCCAGAAAAACTTCAACTTTACATGCTGCTGGTAATATTTATAATGGGGATATATTGGTCGGCTTCTTTTGCAGTTTTTTTGTTCCATACCCCTCAAATTCATTAATGCAACTTTAAACACCCCGCTTGTATCTGCCAGTAGGAGCTGCCAGTGTGATGCTGCCTGCTGTAGATATAACTGCTCTCTAATATCTCACCATTTTCCTTTGGGCCTTGACTCAGTTTAAGTCTTCAACTCATACTGGCATAAAACAAAGACTAGGCCAGACATGGGCAAACTACGGCCCGCGGGCCACATCCGGCCCGTTAGGCTTTTTAATCCGGCCCGCCGAACTTGTCCAAATCGCGACTTTGTTTACTTCCGGTGTGCGTTGGCACGGAAAGTACTCGTCACACAAAACCCTTCACCATGATTTGTCAATCCGTTTGTCTGTCAACATTTTGCTAAAAAAACCAACCAATGAACACTCAGTAAATCACAAGGCACCCGCCCACCACACAGGTGAGACTAATTTAGAAACAGCTGCAGTGATTTTGGCAGCAGCGCGGAGCCTGGAGGGGCTGCAGAGCCACAGGAGGAACACGCAGCCAGAAGAGAGCCACTTGGACCGGGTAAGAGTCTTTACTACACGTTACGTGTCACGGTGTCCGTCCCGGTGTCCGTAACTTGTGCGCGGTGCTGACTAGTCTTGTATTTTACAGAGAGGATTCACCAGCGCAGCCTGCAGCGCAGCCTGCCCGGCCAGCAGAGAGGTCTCATGACACGATGACATGATGTTATTATAGTGAAGCCATATTGTTAATAGTCAATAGTTGTGTTCTGTTTTCTATTTCACAACATGTATATAATGTAGATTTTTTTTTTTTTATGTACAATACATATTTATTAAAAAAAAAAAATGTAATGGTCATTTTTTATTTGCACACACCCCATGAAACTTTATCTGCAATATGAAGTAATTTCTCAGTCCCATCTTTATCAGTTTGGTGAATGTGTGACAGACCACATCATTTTTACTAAAAAAACGTTAATACAAAATGTGGTTTTCCTCATTTATTCAATTCAGTTTATTTGTAGAGCCCAATTTCACAAATTACAAATTTGTCTCGGAGTGCTTTACAATCTGCATATAGACATCCCTGACCTTTGACCTCACATCGGATCAGGAACAACAGAGGAGGATCCCTCTCCAGGATGGACAGGTGCAATTACATGTATCTAGCATTGTATTCAGATATTTCACTGCTTTTGTGAACCTATGACCTTTGGTAAACCAATTTCAAACACCAAAACAGTTCGTCCACATGAGTAAAGGTGTGTTTTCAGAAGAGATATGAATAATTTTTAAAAATCGAACTTCAATTGTCAGCTTTAGGGTCATATTTTCTCGAGTAAAGCGTTGTCAGTCTGTTTGTGACGGGTTCATACACATGCTGACTAGACGCCGCACATCGCCCTCACTTTAAAGACCCCTTTCTAGTTTCTGCTGCAGGCAGGATATTTAATACAGTCTATCTCTCAGGACAATCCGTCCATTATTTTGCGGGGTTTAAAACCATTAGAAATTATTGAGCTTGAGTATTTCGTTGGGTAATAATTTGTTTTGAATGTTGAAAGTGATTCCATTGATCTCTTTCCAGTAAATGTTGATTACTTTAACTTTGCACCTTAAATTGAAATGTATAAAAAACAGACGCAATCTCCAGGTTTAATAAATTACATTGCGTGTCCAAATGCTCCTGGCCCGGCCCCTCTGTCACATTTTAGAACCGAATGTGGCCCGCAGGTCAAAAAGTTTGCCCACCCCTGGACTAGGCGTACTGGGTGGAACAGTAAATTGCATTTCCTGGGGCGGTCTTCTATCACCCATTCTAACCTCATAACTACTGTTGAACAGTTGAGAGAGTAATTAAAATCTTCCCTGCCTATGATTCTGTGCGAACTGCTACTTAGCGCAGAGGTCAACAGTTAAAGCAGGGAATCTTTAACTGTGTAATGAAATACACGGAAGAGGGGGTAAAAGGAGAGGCACATTAAAACATTGCGACATGTAGAAGTGGCCGGTGACAGTGATGATGCCTTCAGGGAATGCTAAAACTTCTCTAACGGGTAAATCCTGCCATATAATCAGTTATATCAGCAATGCAAACTTTTCTTTCATTGACAGAAAAGCAAAGAACAATAGTGAAGACTTCCATAGCTGGCCACTATTGTTCTGATGAATACATATCATTTATCAAATGGTTGCCCCAGCTAGAGCTTCTAAAAAAGATGTTGAATAGTCACCGTGATACAATAGCTCACGTTTGATGCTGCTAAGATTGAGCCGTGAGAATTGTAAGCATGTTGCTGACAGAACGGACAGCACGATGCATACCAACAAGGTCAGGTACTGTCTTCATGGATGCAGCACGCCATCAAATGATTTGTCATGTAACGCTTTGGAGATATTTCAGGAAGTGATGCTGCATTCAAATCAGATGGAATGGAAGAGTCTCAGCGATATCCTGCTGTAATGTTGACACACGTACAACTCTGTAACCGTTTACGGTTACTTTCAACCGACATGACCGTGGTACAGTGTTGCGTAGATGCTTGCCACAGGTGTATTTCTTATCGAAGAGATAATAGATAACATACGGTACTACATTGCACAATTCAGCGGTTGGTTTATATACTATGTTGCATTTGTCTCCATCCACCCAAACACATCTCAAGTTCTCTGTATCACTCCTGCAATCATGAACTTTCTTCAATTAAAAAAAAGTTTGATAAGTTTAGCCTCCTCTTCACTGCCCGGAGGCATCCCCATCACTCAATCGGAGCAGGAGGAACTGCCAAACAATTTAACAGTCTGCACAATGAACAGCATGGATCTTATTACATTTTAAAACATTCTGTCACAGTGGAAGCAAACGTGTTGGATTCAGCTTTCAGTGCTGAGTCAATAGAACCAAAGGTGGCAGAAGCTCAGTCTGATGGTGCCCGGGGCTGACTCGCCACGAGCCAGAGCTGCACGGTGCCGGGAGCCAATGGCTGCAATCGGTCTGGTAGCGCTCATTGAGCAGATGACGGATGCTACGTGATCACGGGGGGTTGGGATTTGAAACCTTCGTAGTCAATAAACTTGAAGCAATATTATAGTCAACTGTTGCATAAGTAGCTTTAGAGTAAAGGATTGGTCATGCAGATTGGTGGACTAAAATAACAAGTTGACTGCTTATACTTAATAGATACTTAGACGTGATTTATTAACTGGTTTAATGAAGTTGTGTTTTGTAATTTGTTGATTTGCACAGAAAAAAAGAAAGTGGAATAAAATAATAGTGTTAATGATAACGCTGCTGTTAATGATGATAATGCTGCCAGCGACACATCTGTGCTATCGGATGATTTGATGATTTGTTTCTCACCTACAGCAACATTTTCATCTGCTAATAGCTTATACAAAGTAGAAATAACCCAAATAAATAAATAATGAAGAAAAACATTTACCATGCACACTGTAAAATGTAATAGTAAAGTTTAGTTAAAAATATTAGTGAGCTTTACTCATTTCTGCTTACTTTGTTGACCTTACTTTAAGAAACTTAGTAAAGAACACTTTTTGGTGAGTAAAGTTATTAAATTTATTATCTCAAGTAAGCTTTACTTTAAAAAAATGAGTGAGGCGGACTCGGAAGAAACTCGGGTGCACTCGGCAGCACTCGGCTCAAATACGCATGCGCAGTCGACCACTGAAGACGTTCTTTGCTCGAGACGGATTGGCGGCAGCGAGAAGGCAGTGCAGGTGTGCGAGTTACTTTCAGGTAAGTTTCAGCGTCTCAATAACGTTTTGCCGTTCATGTCCTTAGTAAACATCGTCGTATCTTCGCCATATTGTTCATATGTATATTCGTAGTTGAATGTTAACTTTGAGCGTTTAATGTAAGCTAGCTAGACCGTCAAAACAAACGAGTCACAATGTTAATGGCGGACATCGTCGTGGCTGTCTCACTCGTGTGCATTAACGCAGCACTACGGGAGTCACACAACGCTACTGTCACTGAGTTAAGAGTGAATGTAATGTCAGCAGGGTTGCCAGGTCTGTGTGACAAAACCAGCCCAATGGCCAATCAAAACCAGCCCAAACCAGCCCAATGGCCAATAAACAGCCAATATCATATCGAACAAAAATATATGCCTGTAAAACATATACAGTGCTTTTAAAGTCCAACAACATTGCTATCATTTCCAAATGTATTGTAATACAAAAAAAAAAAACAAGCCCAATATCAGAACTCAAAATATGCCTGTGCCAAACCATATACAGTGCTTTTAAAGTCCAACAACATTGCTATCATTTCCAAATGTATTGTAATATCTACAAAGTAACAACAAATGGTTAGTATGCCAGCATTAAAAGCAGTTTTCCGAAACAGTTATTTCACCTAGGTCCTAAAATGGCCTTGTGTAATTAGATACAGTATATTATCATAAATAAAATATAGCTCTGTGAAGGTGTAGACCAATTCACTGACGGACAAACTAACCTGTTACTTTGTCTTGAGGCTTTCTCCTTTTCTCTCTTCCTCCCTGCCTGGACAACATGAATGTACTGTTTTACTTCATATGCATTTACTGTAGTTAATGCAATACCTTATTTCAACTGAAACACCTTATGTTGCTTCACTATATTTTTATCATATACTTATAGTTCAAACAATATACGACTCGACAACTGGAGAACGGAGCAGCATTTCGAATGTGTTTCCCGTTTTGCTGTGGTTTTGGAGATCACTGTGGTGCGCAGAATCTCGGTTTTGCAGTACCGACAAAAGCTTTGGTATCATCCCCAGCCACACGTTCTATCCATTCTTTAATTCCGTTTCACTTTCCCATTCTTTCGTATATTTCTTCCCGTATTTAGCCCACTTACCGGGTGGCATGTTTCTCCAGTGTAGCTAGCTACACTAACTACCAGACCAGAGTTGGGATCAAGCGGGTCGCGGGAGACTGAGAGCGGCGAGAACTTTAGGTGCGTGTGTGTATGTGGGCGTGTCCCATGTCCATGTGTGTACGTGCTGATCTGGAGTCAGTTTGGTAGGATTTGGGTAGAAATAAATTATTTCATTTAAAATATGGATTTTTATTTAAAGATATTCATGTAATTTGCATGCAAAATAGGTCTACCCGAACCAGCGGACAAGAAATTCAACCCGCGGCAACACTTCAAAAGTAGCCCAATTCCGCGGGAAAACCGCGGACCTGGCAACACTGAATGTCAGGTTGAATGTAACTATAATGTAATGGTACTACTTTATAGACATGCGGAGTGATACGAAGGCATGTGTGATCAGAGGGGGGGCGTGTACAGTCGTCAGTCCGCTCTAGGAGTTACCCGAATCCAGTCAGTCACGGTGTTATGTATGGTTAAGCTAATAAAGATACTTGGAGATACAACGGGCTCAAAACCCTATTATTCCATAACACTACAGTAACGAGGAATAATTCAACCACAACCGTATGATGGAGAACTTCTCGGCCACAGCGAATGTGGCACAACGTTTTTTAATTTTTTACTTGAACATCATTTCTTATTTTGTGATATTTAATGGAAATGACATCCATTATAACCAATAGCAAGTTTGAAACTAAGCTCCCTGCCAACCTCCCTACAGACTATTTATGACTTCAATCTATCTATCTATCTATATCTAGGATAAGCATTTGTAATCATATTTGTCTGTGAAATCTTCCATTAAACTGATGGCTTTTAGCCGTAAAATGCATCTTGACGAGGAGTTATTTGCAGTTTGACTAATTGCTTTTGTTGTTTCTTTTGTAGGCTTTGAAAAACCTGGCAATGAATTGTAAGTATTGCTTATTTTCTTCTACACACTACTGCATAACACATGGAAGCGTTGCCAGATTGAGTCCATGTCTTCACACAGAGAGTCTCCTGTGACGACCATGAAGGGCCGATGAGGGGAGCTGATGTAATCTCTTCAATCTAGAAGCCACTAGTTTTCTGCCCAGTGTGATGTAGTATGTTGTAATGTGTTTACTGTAGGTCTAATATGACTACATCTTAATTTATTTCTCTTTCCGTTAGATTCTGGCTGAGTTCTGTCGCTTATCAAGCAAAAATCTGAGTTGCAATCAGAGTTCTTCAAAGATCTCGACAAATATACTCCTCGCTTCCTGGAGAAGTTCAAAACCCAGAGGGGGAAAGTGTCGGACAGAAACTTGAATATCTGCAACAAGTCACACCTGGGGTAAGTTTCTCAAGCAGTCATTTTTCTTTATGTGGTTAATAAAGTAGTCACAGCATTGCATGCAGAGCTGTCAAATGATTGTCCTTTAACACTTGTGAATTGTGTGTGTTTAAAATGTTTTTTTAGTGTACAGATGTGACTGGGAGGTGAACAGCAGTCCTCCGTAGCTCTCCCTTCATCCTTGGAGATGACAACGCAGACTTCTTCAAGAATTTGTAAGTAGACTTTAGTCAAAATTATTTAATTCCACACCACAGGATGCCCAATCTATCTCATGTGTTCTGCCTGTTAATCTTTTGTTATTGGCTACTTCTCTTCCAATCAGTGCTTCTACTTTTTGATTCACTTATCCCTGATTGGGGCCCTTTTAGTGGGATCTCCCGTCTTTCCAGTCAGGTCCAGTTGCAGCTCTCTAGTCGCCCCATTCAAAACCCAAAGGCCTTCAAAATAAAAAATTACAAATCATATCACACCTAAATGGGCATCTGTACACCTTCACATGTCTGCATGATGGTAGAGGGGTTCTACTAATATCTCCTGTTACCAAAAATGGGTTTTCACTTGTAACATTCTCGCTATTTCTTTGTTGCTTTTGGGCAATATGCTCGCTCTCCTGCCACAGGAGGTTCAGGAGCAGCCAATATGATGCAGGTGTGACGGCTGAAGATGGTAGGTACCTGTTCAGCCTCCTGTGGTAGGAGCACATTTCCCAGAAGCAGCAGTGACAAAGAAATATGGATGTTTACCACGAATATGGTTGGTTGCCCACGTATTAAACGTTGGTCTTTCTTTATTGAAGGTGTGAGTTTAGGATGGCATGAAGCTTCGACTTGACCCTATGGAAACACAGCAGATGCCACCAAAGGGTCCTGATCGGGGCGTGTTGTGATGCAACTAAATCGACCTGTTCTCAGGCCCTTCTACATTCTGTTTTTTACATTTGCTCTATTATTGTTGTTCCATTCAAATATCCCTATTTGTAAATATGATAATTCATATTCTTTATTATTAGCTTTTGCAATCATTCAGTGAATCACATGATCAATGAATTAATCATCGCACTCACTCCTGAGAATCTTTCACTTGATTATCTAATAATATCAGAATCCAGGTAACCATTGTGTGTTCTACCATAGAAATGCAATGTGAAATTTGACATGTAATTGTGTTTTTTATGCTGCTCTTGTTATTAGGACTCTGATGACCTTCTGGACATGTCCCACGCCTCCATTGGGACCCTGACAGTGCTGAAGACATCGTGGCCTCCTCACTCGCTGAACCTGGAGTCTACAGCTACTGCCATCGTTTTGGGAGGAACAGTCGTGATGGGTGACCGTGATAATCTTCCCCGTGCCGTGTGGCTACTCTTCGGACTTATTTACCCCTGAATTCGGAGTATCCTCAACGAGTGAGGAAGACCTTCTGAATTTATTCATAGAGTGCTTCTCACTTGGACCAAAACCCTAAAATACAATCACTCAAAAATCTACTGATGCCATAAGGGACTGTGTTCATGATGTGCAGTCAGGCCCGAGAACTTCACCCTTCTATCTCCAATTGAACTCTTTTCTAGAAAATGTCTGTTTTTGTTGTTTTTCTGTCGTGAAATTTAGCAAATGCTGAAAACGCTGTGTTCATCATATTTCTGCGTTACAAAACCTAATCTGGCAACATGTTCAGCGTTTTAAGCATGTTGTTTGAGTTTTAAAACATGTGTTTTTCTTCTAAATAAACGTCTTCCATTGTAACTGTTCTCCTTCTTTTGTTTCAACAACTTACAGTTTTTAGTTCAGCTTACTTGATCATTTTAAGGCAATCGGTTTCCTCACTATTTCTAAGTAATGGGATCTCATTGACTAGTAAAGTTAACTAGTTCTTATTAGTACTGTTTACTTAATATAACTTGGATCTTTTAAGTTGTCTTTTTTAAGTTAACCTAGTAACTAATAATTGTTAAGTTAACTATACTAATGTTTACTGCAATTACATGAGTTGCCTAAACTTAGTTTCTTTTAGCTTTAAGAACTTAAAATTATTGAGCTACTTTACTTAGAAATGTTGAGGCAATCGGTTTCCTCACCTTTTTCAAGTAAAGTCAACTTATTACATACTTAAAGATTTTTAAGTTACCTTCACTCGTATCTTTTAAGTTGTCTGAAATGACATATTATGAGTTGACTGAACTTATGTTTACTCCAATTACATCATTTGCCAAAACTCATTTATTTTTAGTTTTAAGAACTTAAAATTATTGAGCTACTTTACTTAGAAAATTTGAGGCAATCGGTTTCCTCACCTTTTTCAAGTAAAGTTAACTCATTACATTTTACAGTGCAGCTCTGCCGAACCTAGCATTTTACTGTGGACAAAGCACCAGAATGGTTTAGAAAAAGTACGATCGGGAGAGCAAGGCACAGCAGAGGTGGATCTTGAAATGCCTCTCAGAGGAGACAGCACTATGGTTCATATTACAGCGGACCTGCATTCTTTACTTAAGTGTTTGAATTGTTATCCCATTCTGCTTGGGGAAAAAAAGCTCATCCAAGATGATCCCATTTCAGGCTTTTACAATCCCCTCTCTTCATTTTAGGTTTATCTTCTCAACCACAATGACAAATTTGACACACCCACAGATAAAGAGACAGCATCAGTTCAACATCAAGAAAAAGATTGATCCTCAGTTCATTGGGTGGTAAAAAGAATGCAACAATGAGGCTCACTGCTTGTAAATCATTGTTTAAGGATCTTTAAGTGCTTAAATCTAAAGTGATTTATTTATATATATATATATATATATATATATATATCTGTAACAGACAAATACCTAAAAATGGTGGAACATTGTGGTGGTCGCCGTAAATTATTCTGCCTGCTGCAGAGCTGTAGGTCTACATTCCATGTCTACATCCTATTATACAGGTGAAACATTCTCAAGTACATGTTGACATGGATTCATTCTCAGTTGTGTCCAGGTGTGAGACACAGGTTTGTTTGTTTTGCACAGTTTCTTATCACCCAGATGCGTAAAGTACTGAAAACAATAAGCTTCCATTTGCCTGGTTGCATGCTGATGTCCGCCACCTCGAATCACAGATTTAGAATCTATTCTGTTCCCTTGACTGGAGCTGACTGGGTGTCCACAGGGATTCAACCGACCTCCGCAGCATAGCCAAAGGTCACACAGCAGAGGTATGGCTTTCTAATGCAATGCCCTTTTGTGGCGTCTGAACTGCCTGCATTGTATTCCCCTCACATAGACTTCTAACAGGGAGAGAGGCTTTGAGAAGCCGGATAAGGAGAATAGCATTGACAGCCGTTCTAAAGGGCAATCATACAGATAATTCCGTCCAATGGCCCTCCTTATTGAGATTAATGCAGCAGCACCTCTGATATTGTATAAACAAAACAATGGCATTTCACCCTGTGATGTCCCAAGGACTCAGCGAGAGATGCAGGGAAAGGCATGTTCTACTCTGACGACAGTTTTCTGATAAACCAGCTAAAGAGAGCCGTGCTTCTGCCAAGCTGGCAGCATCATCCACTAAGCTAAAGCACAAAGTGTGTTGTTGTGATGTCATGATAGTAATTTTGGCAAGTTTTAGCTGTAGGCCACTGTTGGCAAGCGAAAAACTCATTCAGTATCTATTCAGTGTCTAGTTTTCAGGAAGTTTGTAGACCGTTTCAATGGAAATGCATTGCTAGGCAACAGATTGGGTCAATTTGTACTTCCCTGTCAGCTCATGAGACCATTCTAATTTAGCAAGTAGTATAACGGTCAATATTTAAAAATGATGCTGCCTCCTGACTATAATTATTATTTTTATGGCGAGACCTGGTGACTGTTAGCCCTCCTGAATATTATTACATTTCATCAGCAGTTGGACAGCTGGTTAGTTATTGAAAACAATAACTACTAATTCCCTGACTTGTCATCCAGTGTTAAGTGCTAAACGAATATTAACTTGCTGACGCACCCCATTGTGATGGCAAACATGCTTAACATCAGCATGTTAGCATTGTGAGCATATTGCCATTGTGAGCATGTTAGCAATGGATAGATATGTCACTCTTGCCTGTCTTCAAAACTTGAGAGCCCTGTTAATGACATGTGGTTCAATTAAGTACTCACTCTCTTAAGCTTTAAATCTTGAAATAATGTGTTGTGTTTGTGCGTGTGATTTTGTGTGGTGATGTAAACTCAGCTGTCATAACAAGCAGCAGGAGAGCACCTTGTTAAGCTCTTGGTATACTGCATGCTAAACACATCAGAGCATTGTTTATTAAAGCTGCCCACATAGCATTTATCACTTTATTTGCAGGCCTAGGAAAAGGACCCTCTAAAAAAAATTCAAAACAGCACTTTGAACAAGTAAGATGTATTATAAAGAATTTAACATAAAGACAGGACATTTGTGCAATAGAATTAGGCATGTTTTTGTAAATGAGAGTAGAGTTATTAAACACACATTTTAATTCTTTAAGGTAGCAAAGATGACCTTTGCCAGGCCAGAATGCAGGGTACAACATGGGTACAACGCCAAATTAAATCAAATTTCCTGATATTTGAGCCACCAACGTGTGTGGTTGCGTGCGCGGCAACATTTTGGTCACCCCCGACAAAATCTCACTCCAAGGTTTTTTGAAAAGTTGCCAGCTCTGCTCCAACACATTCGACAGTGCTTGACCTATGCGAGCGCACATAAACAGCTTGAGGCTTCCACAGGATGTACAGTCAAACAGTTCCAGTGTCAGTAATGTCACCGTGACAGACAATTATCTCTGTCATTTCTCCTGACTTAAATCATAAATATTGTTCTCGAGTGTCAGCATTGCTGATACAATGTAAGACCAACAGCTTGTTTGTACATTCAAATATTCCTTTAATGTCTGACGTAACCTGTTGCAAGAGCATACATGAGAGCGGGAGACAACATATATGGGAATAGGAGGGAAAAAATGAATTCATCCCCTTCTAGCAATTAGAGCACATTATCTTTGTAATTACTATTATTATCACAGTTAAGAAGGAAAGCATTTGTAAAAAAAAAGTGCTGTTCACGACATCGCACATTACTCCCTTATTATGTTCAAATTTATATTAAAAATCTGAAAGTGCAATTATGTCAGCTGGCGAAAAGTCATTAAATCTAGCATGAAAGCCTCCCCGATATCAAATGGTGAGATTCAGCATCTCTTCTAGCCAAACTCTCTCCACAATACAACGGAGCTCTGTCACGCTCTGCAAAGGCTCAACAAAGGACAGCGCAGTCCCATTAGCCAAGTAAACAAATCAGAGAGGGAAATGAGATGCTTTTTATACTGAAACAATGGATTTCCCATAGGAGAAAATATGGCTGGATATGAAACCCAATAATGAGGCACATGCTCTTGTAGGAACCCTAAGATAGGAGGCTTGAGTGGAACAAATCCTATCCATGCTAAAGAGATGAAACATCCTGACGGGGGTTTATGGATTGAAATGAGAATGCTCTGTGTTTGGGATTTGCTCGCAATTCTGGAGTATCTGAGATGAGGGAGCCACAATTTAGCATTCGAAGCAAGACAACTGTATTCATGTGATCATATTTAAGAGGACAATCTGACCCGGAGACGGTTTTGTCTATATACTGCATTGTATTGCACTACTTTTGCGAATCGGAGTATCGAATTACAGAATTTGCCGCAAAAGAGATGGATTCACACCTATTATTTCAAAATGGGCAAACAAGAGATTGTGAGATCCGATCTGCACCAACGCCTATTTTCTTTTTTCCCTTAAAATGTGTAATGCAAAAACATGTGCTCCATACAAAGTGAAAATCGATTTGCCATCTCAGATTGTCATATTCCTCCTCACCTAGCAGTCCGTCTGCAATTTTAGTGCAGCAGCCACTTCTACAAGTGTGATGCTCCCCTGAGTGCAAATGCCATTTTCTTTTTTTTCTTTTTTGAGAACGCAGGGCTCTGAACTCAGAGAAGATTAGAACTGGATAGTGGCGATCCTCGTCTTCAGGGGAGAGCTCTTGGGGGACGCGGGATTGGTGGCTTTATCTCTGTCCGAGACTGAGGAGACCCTACGACAGCAGCTTTAACACAGAGGTGCTCTCAGTATGTCTGACAGAGTATTGATTATCTCAGGTCTCATGTGCAGCAGAACTGCATTAGCTCACGATAGCCAAACAGACATCTCACACACATATGGCCCCCGATGACCTCAAGACTGATGGGAGGAAAATACTGTCAAATCACAGTCTGGACACCGTGAAAAGGTGGAGAACAAGGCACGCCTGTAAAGAGCAACGATACTGTTGTTCAGTGTTTCAGAACCACATGGGGCTCATCGCTTCAAAATCCCTGAATCTCTCAGAAAAGGTAATGTATTTGATCTATGAACCTGGAACAAATTTGAAATCTTGAGAAAATCTTGACCACATACGGTGTGGCAAAAACAAAGAAAGAAGAAACAGAAATAAATAAATTCCACCATTTCCACGAATAACAGCATGAAAGATAGTCTCAATAAATACAAGTATATGATACTATTAATGATTTAAGGACCGCACCAAGTAGTTTGACATTACTATAAAGATTGAGGATTGGTTTGGACTTTGGTTGAAGCAGGAATCACATTGACATTTCAGCTAATTTCATTTTCTTTTTGGCAACTTATTTGGGGAGGAATGATCCAACTAGAACTAATTTGGTTTGCCGCGTATTCAATTCAATTCAGTTTATTTGTCTAGCCCAATTTCACAAATTACAAATTTGTCTCGGAGTGCTTTACAATCTGTAGACATAGACAACCCTGTCCCAAAACCTGACATTGGATCAGAAAAAACTCCCAAATAACCCTTCAGGGGGAAAAAAGGGAAGAAACCTTCAGGAGAGCAACAGAGGAGGATCCCTCTCCAGGATGGACAGGTGCAATAGATGTCATGTGTACAGAAGGACAGATTTAGGGTTAAAATAAATTCAATGAATATGACAGAGTGTATGAATAGTTCATAGTAGGCATATTCCACGATGGAGACCTCCATGATCCATCAGGCAGATGGAGGTAGAGAGGAGAAGTGGGCGGAGTCTCAACAGTGGGCGTAGTCTCAACAGGGCAGTGACGTAGTTGGTAGCAGGAATTCCACGACCCAGACCTCGATGATCCATCAGGCAGATAGGATCTATGCCGTCTCATAGGGTCCAATGACCCTATGAGACGTTAAGTCAAAAGGACTCTGAGGAGAAAGCAGATTTAGTAATGTGTGATTGAGAGATGAAAATTCATCCATAAGGAGAGAGAAAAGAGGAGATAGGTGCTCAGTGCATCCTAAAACGTCCCCCGGCAGCTATAAGCCTATAGCAGCATATCAAGGGGCTGGACCAGGTGAACCTGATTCAGCCCTAACTATAAGCTCTATCAAAAAGGAAAGTCTTAAGTCTACTCTTAAACGAGGTGACTGTGTCTGCCTCCCGAACTGAAATTGGAAGCTGGTTCCATAAAAGAGGAGCTTGATAACTAAAGGCTCTGGCTCCCATTCTACTTTTTAAGACTCTAGGAACTACAAGTAGTTCCGCATTTAGTGAGCGCAGCTCTCTAGTGAGGCAATATGGTACTACAAGCTCCTTAAGATATTATGGTGCATCACCAATTAAGGCTTTGTAGGTTAAGAGAAGAATTTTAAAAGTGATTCTTGATTTTACTGGGAGCCAGTGCAGAGCAGCTAGTGCAGGAGTGATGTGATCTCTTTTCTTAGTTTTAGTGAGAACACGAGCTGCAGCATTCTGGATCAACTGGAGGGACCTAAGAGACTTATTAGAGCAGCCTGATAATAAGGAGTTGCAGTAATCCAGTCTCGAAGTAACGAACGCGTGAACCAATTTTTCTGCATCTTTTTGTTACGATCTCAGACACTTAGGAAGTAGGACCCAATTGCACGACCCGGGAGACAGAGATAAAGTATTTGTAAGTACTTTATTTTTCGGTTCTGCAGTGAACAAAATGAAAGCGCTCACGTAGTGAGGGATCAAAAACTTTTCAAGAGCACAACATAACCCGACCTGATCATGGCAAAAGACCAGACGAACTGACAAGGAACACTGGGAGACAGGGAATTTAAGCACATGGTAACAAGACACAGGTGGGACCAATCAGGGGGGCTGACACTGATGAGCATAGGAGACAGGTGTGATGACAGGTGAAAACAATCAGGAAGCCTGGAATGAGAGAAAGCGAACATAAATGACCTGAACCTCTCTAGCATATCTGTCGGTGCACAACAGTACCCACCCCTCTAGGGCCAACTCCTGATGGCCCAGGCTGATTGTAAAAGTCGTGGATAAGAGTCTTGTCTACGATAAATGAAGCAGCTATCCAGCTTCTAGCCTCAGGACCGTAACCCTTCCAGTCTACCAGGAATTGCTTGCCCTCCCTATTACGGACCTCCAGTAGCTTACGGACCTTGTAAACGCCACCCCTTCAAAGAACTGGGGCGGTGGAGGGGCTTGAGGCGGGAACAAGTGTGCTCTCACACACCGGCTTGATTCTACTAACGTGAAACGTTGGGTGCACTCTCAAGGTCCTGGGAGTTGCAAGCGTGACGCCGGGTTGATGACTCTGGACACTGGAAACGGACCCACAAATCTCGGAGCCAGTTTCTTTGAGGCGACATGGAGTGGTAAGTCTTTGGTAGAGAGCCAAACCTTTTGGCCTGGACTGTAGGAGGAGCGACCCTGCGATGAACGTCCGCAACAGCCTTCATCCGAGCTGAACTCGGAGAAGAGACTGGCAGCACCAGCCCAAACTCTGCGACAACGTCTGATCATGGCATGTGCCGATGGAACCATCACCTCTTCCTCGTTGTTAGGGAAAAGTGGAGGCTGGAAACCATTGACACAATGGAATGGAGAGAGACCTGTGGCCGCCGTGGGAAGGGTATTGTGGGCAACCTCGACCCATGTGAGGTGGTCACCCAGGTGGTCTGGTTCCGGGAGACGAGACAACGAGCGTAGTCTCTAGTTCTTGGTTCAGACGCCCGACTGTCCATTTGACTGAGGGTGATATCCTGATGACAGGCTGACGGTGGCACCTATGAGTCGACAAAACTCTTTCCAGAAGGCGGAAATGAATTGTGGACCCCTGTCGGAAACAATGTCATTAGGGAATCCATGGATCCTGAATACGTGATTCATCATGACCTCTGCGGTGACTTTGGCAGAGGAAGCTTGGTCAATGGGATGAAGTGAGCCATTTTGAAAATCGATCAACCACTGTTAGAACCGTAGTCTTGCCTCTGGATGAGGGAAATCCTGTCACAAAATCCATCGAAATGTGTGACCAAGGACGATGGGGAATCGGCAGCGGCTGGAGCAAGCCCATCTTAACTTGAGATGAGGTCTTATTACACGCACACACCGGACAAGCCGCTACATACTCGGCCACATTTTTCTTCATGGATGGCCACCAGAAACGTTGTTGAATCCTGAACATTGTTCTTGCTACTCCCGGATGGCACGAAGCACAGATGAGTGAGCCCAGTGGATGACCTTGGAGTGAAGAGCCTCAGGAACAAACAGCAGATTGTTGGGACACTCGCTAGGCGCTGGATTCATGACATTTGCCTCTTTAACGCCTGACTCCACTTGCCAGGAAAAGGCTCCGATCACCCGGTTAAGTGGAAGGATGGTCTTGGGCTCTACCGCAAGTGGTTCGGGATCGTAAAGACGAGACAAAGCATCGGGTTTTGATTCTGAGACCCGGGACGAAAAGAGAGTGTGAAGTTGAATCTACTAAAGAAAAGTGTCCACCTGGCCTGACGGGAGTTGAGACGCTTAGCCTTTCTTATATATTCTAGATTCTTGTGATCTGTCCAGACTAAAACGGTTGCTCTGCACCCTCCAGCCAGTGTCTCCATTCCTCGAGGGCAGCTTTTACAGCTAACAATTCCTTGTTTCCCACGTCATAATTCCGCTCTGCCGTTGTCAACTTCCGCGACAGGTAAGCACATGGATGCATCTTGTTGTCTTCTGCAGAACGTTGAGACAGTACTCCTCATTCCCTCATTGGAAGCATCCACCTCGACCATAAACTGGCGCTGGGGATCTGGAATGGTGAGTATGGGAGCTGATGTGAATCTATCTCTGAGAAGTTTGAAAGCAAGATCCGCCTGGGGGTCCACTTGAAGGAACCTTAGGAGAAGTCAGAACATGCAGAGGAGCAGCAACAGAACTGAAATTCTCAATAAACTTCCTATAGAAGTTAGCAAATCCTAGGAACTGCTGAACCTTTTTCCTGGAGTCTGGTGTGGGCCACTGGGATACCGCACCGAGCCTCGCAGGATCCATTTGGATATGATTAGGTGAGACTATGTATCCTAAGAAAGACACCTCTTCTGTGTGGAACTCGCACTTCTCTGCCTTGACATATAGCTGATTATCCAGTAGTTTCTGCAAAACTTGGCGGACATGGTTAACATGAGATTTAGCGTCTGGGGAGAAAATCAGTATGTCATCCAGATACACAAACACTGAAATATTCAAGAATTCCCAAAACCTCATTCACAAAAGCTTGAAAACAGCCGCATTGCACAGTCCAAAAGGCATTACCAAGTACTCATAGTGACCATTCTGAGTGTTGAATCCAGTCTTCCACTCATCCCTTGTTTTATTCTAACCAAGTGATATGCATTTCTTAAATCCAACTTGGTGAATATCTTGGCCGTTTGAAGCAGTTCAAAAGCAGATGACATGAGTGGCAGAGGATAGCGGTTCTTCACCGTAATGTAATTTAGTGGACTGTAGTCTATGCAAGGTCTCAGAGACCCGTCTTTCTTTCCCACAAAAAAGAATCCCCTGAGCGATGAAGGACGGATAATCCCTGATTTGAGTGAAGAGGAGATGTATTCATCCATTGCTGTTCTCTCGGGTCTCGAAATCGAGTAAAGTCTCCCCTTGGGAATGGGGGCTCCGGTAAGAGATCAATGGGACAGTCAAAATCTCGGTGAGGAGGTAGCGACAAGGCTTTAGACTTGTTAAACGCTTCTTTAAATCATGGTAACAGGAAGGTACCTTGTGTAGATCAGGATAGTCAGGGTGATCTATAATGATCCTACTAGAGTCTGTTGGTGCATTAACAGGTTGCAAAGTTTACACCTGCCTTTACAATCCTCTCCCCATTCCTTAACTTTCCCTGAAGGCCAGTCTATGTGAGGATTGTGGATCTTCAACCAAGGAAACCCCAAAATAGTCGGGTGCTGAGTCGACTCAAAAATATGAAATTGCATGCTCTCGGTATGGTCCTTATTTATAGTAATCTGTATGGGCTCAGTGCAATGGGTAACTGTGAACAACAAGCGCCGACTAAGGCACTGGCACTAACAGGATGAGATAGCGGGACAGTTTTTATTTTTAGCTGTTTGACTAGGCCCCAGTCTATAAGGCTTTCGTCAGCCCCTGAGTCTATTAACACACCCTGGTCAATGGTCTGATTGTTAATACAAATGTCTACCTGAGTAACAGGTCGAGGAGGGAAGTCTGCGGAAACTTGCTCACCAGCGCCTCCTTTGACTGGTGAGCACGATCTTTCCCGGCATGAAGCGAGTTGATGACCCGGCTGGCCGCAGTAGAAACAGCAACCTCCTGTGAGACGGCGCTGCCTCTCCTCCAGAGAAAGCCTGGTTCTTCCAAGCTGCATGGGTTCACCGGAGTCATTCGGAAGTGTAGTCCTCAGATGGTCCGGTAACATGAGCTGGAAATCCTCCGCTGGCGCGGGCGATTTCTGGAAGCTGGGAATAACATCTCGGTTGTCGCGACGCCCCTCTCTTTCGAAGACGGTTATCGATCCGGATGGCCACAGCGATGAGGATTCCAGATCCTGGTGTCTCCAGTGGAGCCAGCTGGTCCTTTATCGGTTCCGAAGTCCTGTCATGAAGGCGCACGAAGAGCCGGAACATTCCATCCGCTGTCCGCTGCTGCTGTACGAAACTCGATGGCATAATCAACCACCTGACGGTTGAGCTGACGATTTGAAACAGTCTTCTGCTGGCCTCCGTAGCAGGCGATGAGTGGTCAAAATGCGCCTCATAGTCTCTATGAAATCGGCCAATGAGTAACATAGTTCGGTGTCTCTAGACCATTCTGCAGTAGCCCAGGCTGCAGCTCTTCCCGTTAAATGAGACACAATAAACGCCACTTTACCATGCTCAGATAAAAAGCTGCTGGGTTGTGTTGAAAATGCAGATCACACTGTACCAGAAAGGCTCTGCAATTCAAGAGTCTCCGGAAAATCTCTCCGAAGAGCCAGCAGAAATGGGAGGAAACAGCCTGACCTGGGTGGTCAGCTGGAGTATTGACAGGCAAATTCTCAGCTGTGGATGACGTCACCGGAGGAGCAGTCTGTTGATGAGTGAAAAATTATTCATTTGGGCAACCAGTTGCTGCATCTGTGGAGATAATTCTTCCTGAACACCGGCCTGGTGTCCTCTCTGCTCTGGTATTTCCGGCTGACTTTGTCCAGTTTTTCCTCGTGATGAAAAATCGTCACGCCCTGTACCGACAGAGCGGCGTGAAGCGTTCTTGGGTCGGCTGGGTCCATAATGTGGTCAGTTCGTTCTGTTACGATCTCAGACACTTAGGAAGTAGGACCCAATTGCACGACCGGAGACAGAGATAAAGTATTTGTAAGTACTTTATTTTTCGGTTCTGCAGTGAACAAATGAAAGCGCCACGTAGTGAGGGATCAAAACTTTTCAAGAGCACAACATAACCCGACCTGATCATGGCAAAAGACCAGACGAACTGACAAGGAACACTGGGAGACAGGGGAATTTAAGCACATGGTAACAAGACACAGGTGGGACCAATCAGGGGCGGGGCTGACACTGATGAGCATAGGAGACAGGTGTGATGACAGGTGAAAACAATCAGGAAGCCTGGAATGAGAGAAAGCGAACATAAATGACCTGAACCTCTCTAGCATATCTGTCGGTGCACAACACTTTTTGAGACAAGATGTGCCTGATTTTTGAAATATTACGTAGATGAAAGAATGCAGTCCTTGAGATTTGCTTTACGTGGGAGTTGAAGGACAAGTCCCGATCAAAGATAACGCCAAGATTCTTTACAGTGGTGTTGGATGCTAGGGCAATGCCGTCTACAGAAACCACATCACCAGATAATTGATCTCTGAGGTGCTCAGGGCCGAGTAAAATTACTTCGGTTTTGTCTGAGTTTAACATCAAGAAGTTGCAGGTCATCTATGTTTTTATGTCTTTAAGCCATGCTTGAATTTTACTGAGTTGGTTGGTCTCCTCTGGTTTTATCGATAGATATAGTTGAGTATCATCTGCAAAACAATGAAAGTTTATGGAGTGTTTCCTGATAATATTGCCCATATGTTTCAGGGAAACTCAATTGTTGGCCGAGGATGGCGATTGGTCGATGGTGATTGTACAAAGTGCAATACTTTGTACAATCAGAGTTCAAAAAGGCGCTTTGGTTAATTAATGTAAGGAAAAAGTAAATAATCACATTTCCATGCTTGTATTTGTAGAATGAGTACTAAAGCAGAATTTGGGGTGGACATAATCGAATAAAGCTCCATGGAAGTGACAGTGTTGGTTGTTAATTCGCTGTATATCTGTCACCGCAAACGGCAACTGTCATGTGATGTTATCATTCGAGTAATTCAACAAACGAGTATGATTGTGCAGCTTTCAGGTCAAATGAAGTTAAATTTTTTTGGCCACTTTTGCATTTAAGTAAGCTGCGCTGAAACAAGCCTAATATACCTTTTATATAAGGGAGAAGCAATCTGAGCTGTGACAATTCACAGTTAATGTTCACTTCATTAAACTGTTCCTGAGGCCGTGTTGTTAACATGCAGAATGCGACAGAAAACTATCTTCAAGCCCAAAATAAGCTCTCATAATACTAGGGCTGAATCAATCATTTATCAAACATCCATTGTAATGTGACAATAAAGTATGATACCTGTGCTTATTCTAAAATGTATTGTTGTTGTTCATCACTCTCTGTTGTGATTGTGTGTACCTGAATACACCTGCCCCCTCCCACTGTCTTTATTACACATAATATTAATGTAGAGCAGATGACACTTTTATTGAATTATTTACAAGGGGAAATAATGACAGTGGGATCCAGGACTAAACAAATAAATAAATCAGATCTCAGATCTCTAATCAAATCCGTGGATGATGTATGTGGAGCAGGATGTTATTGGGTTAGGTGATAGGTGTCAGTAATCACACTGCCAGCAGTGGCAGAGTGCATGGGTTTGTACAAGGCAAACAAATGTGTGGTACCTTTGTTTGCGTGCTTTGTTTGTGACATCTGATTCTCCCTCTCAGGCAATCCGACCATCCATCACAATTGGAAGTTTTATTCGAGCCTGACACTGAACTTTTGCAGAGTTACTTGTTTCTTTGTTCGTCATATCCATCTTGTATTTCTTTATTTTGGCCATGATTGTTGATTGAAACACGAGGTTGGTATACAATCAATGGCATTTATTTCCTTTGTTGTCCAATTACAAACAAATTAACATGTTTTTTCTGCCGATGGAGGATTTTTCTGGGTTTCTCCACCTGCACAACACCGACTGAACATGAAGAGGGCGAGGCCTCCTCTGCAGAAAACAAACTTCTCTCCAAGAAGCTTCCCGGGCCTCACACGTTGGCCCGGTAAGTCTTAGTGCACTGTCCTGTTCACTCAACGTTCTCTTCTCACTCCTACAACCAACAGCTCGGCCCTCCCCCCATAGAAACTCTTTTAGACTGAGATGTTTCTCTTTGATTCCTGCCTCAGCATGAAATATAAATGTTCTAAATATTTAGTGAGTGAGTAAGACACAAACATTGTTTTAGTAGTAATTATAGAGGGGATTGAAAAAAGGATGTAGATGTAACCAACAATACATCTTTGGTTTGGATCCCTCTGCCATTATGAATCCTAATCATTCTTTCCGCTCCGCGGCTGTCCCTGTGTGCTTAACAACCAATCAACTGAGCCTTCTACCTCGCCTCTTCACGAGGTATATTTAACTTGTTACAGCTATGTGGGAGCTGGGAGGATGAACCTGACAGGGCCCTACTTCACCTAATTATCCCAGAACCTAAGAAGCAGCAACTAAACTACACTCCACTCAATCAGGTACTGTTCAGTTTTTCACTGCTTGTTAGGTAGAAGAACTGTTCAGACAAAAAATAAATAAAATTAGTGTTGAACTTCATGTTTGTTTTTGATTTAGCTTCTCCATCCCTGCCTTAATCGTTGCACCCTCTTTTTTCTTGAACGTCACTCACTTTACTTTGCTTGCGTAACTCAATTCAATTCAGTTTATTTTATATAGCCCAACATCACAAATTACCAATTTTCCTCAAAGGGCTTTACAATCTGTACACATACGACACCCCTGTCCCAGGACCTCACATCGGATCAGGAAAAACACCGAAGAAATAGTGCTTGTTTAGTGTGAATAAATGCTGCATGCAAGTTGAAGGAGCCTCGAGGCCTGACTTTGCTCAACAGACAACAACATGTTTCCAAACCCTGGATCTCTTTCAAATGAGTGCCTTTTCCTTCTGAATTATTTCAATACAAATTTGTATGAGAAACAGCATAAAAAATTAAGCGGAAAAACATTTGATTATACTTGGCTTGATGTATTGATAAAAACAAAATGTGCACTGGCAAAGAAATTAATAAATCATACATGGAGCAGGGGTCGTTACTTGTCCCCGGAAGGAGAAAAATATCACATCATTGTAGAACGATGATGAGAATGCTCTCTAAAATGAATACATCAAATAATTGATAAAACAATTCATCATGTTTTGCATTGTTTGAGATTTTACTGGTGCTTTTGTAATTACCATCTATAACCATAATCTGGATGGGAAACATGGCCCGCTCTGACCCTCAAAACTATTCATTCACGTTTCCAACCGGTAGATAAAGGCGGAGCCAAATAGGTAAGCACGTTTAACGAACTTGGTTGTGATTGGACAGTGAGGACCACTAAAGATACAGACAAGTCTGGACAGAAACAAATGGTTCATTACAAAACACATCACAACGGAGAGCACAAATTAAATAACCAAACCAAATTTCAATGACAAAATGCAGGCACATTTTTTGCAATAGAGGATAGAACCAATAGGAATATCTTAATCGTACAACTCAATTAAGTGAATGCCTTTAAATGTCGCTATGAAATAACCCAACCCGAAACCTTTCATGTCTCCCCAATTGGCATTAGGGCCCCTTTTGCCAATGCGGTGGACCACAATGAGATAATCCCATCATGGAGGCCATAATGAATGCATGCAGGAGGTGAGGAAGTCAATGGACAATTAACTTCAATTGACATTGAATTGACAATATCTTGAAATCCATTTACAGATATACGATGGCTGGACAAGCTAGAATAAAAGGAATTAAAATTAGAACACTGTTCACAGCTGAAGCCTATTATCCCGACACACCACAGAGACAGAAAGAGAGTGACATATAGTGAGCGTATATGGGAGAATGGGAAAGAGAGAGAGGGAGAATGAAGACAAGACCACAGATGAAGAGAAGCAAAGTTGAGAGCCATTAGTCAAAAAAAAGAAGAAAAAGTCAGCCGCCTAAAAATGACCGGAGGTGAAAATGAGATAACTTTGCCTCTTTTTATGGCATCCACAATGAGGTATTATCAGCTAGAAAAGGGCATAAGGCGGCGGAAAGTGAGATGAGGAAGTGCGTGTAATGGTGAGGGAGGGATCTCCAATGATATATCCATCCAGAGTGGAGGGCCTGGAACTGACAGGGCCCAAGAGAAGCTTCTGCAAAGAGCCTGGGAGAGATAAGGGGGTCATTATTCCCCAAACTTGAATAATCCCTCGACGGCAAAACCCCGGCCTTCCCCAAGGGTTACAATCCTTCAGAGTGCCTATGAGGAGAGGAGAGGAGAAAAGAAAGCAGGACTTTTTTCATAATAACCCTATTAAGTGTTTTATTTATACATTATATTGGTAAAATAACCCAATATGAATACTGCACCAAACATTGTATTCCATATTTGGATGTTGTCTTCCCAGTGAGGAGAAATAGGAAAGAAGTTAGGTGGTTATGAAAAATGTAGTATCGGAAAGTTACTTACAATAACAATGACATTCCCCGACTATAAAAATTGAGAAATAATATATACTGACAAATACAGATTTAATTGGAAATTAAGGAGTCTACCGGTCAACCCTTCGCATTCTTCCTATTTTGATTAAAAATGGCATCCTTTGCACACCTCTAACCCACACTGCTCCGAACACTCACATCCAACTCAATGGAAGACCCCCAAAATGTTGGAGCATTAGTGGGATTATTATCCTATATTTTGACCGATGAATTATTATCCCTTAGATAGTTTGTTATTAGTGTATTAGGCTGTAGCATTGTGACCCAACACAAGTCCTCAAAACTAAATGACGAACTAACATCAAACCAGACATGTTATGTGTGTATTGCTGTGAGATCATAGTCAAATGAATACACAAAATAAACACAGGACTTTTAACCATGAAGTGACTAGGTTCTATGCCCAAAGAATTATTGTGAGGCTACATTTTTAACGTGTTTACCGTATGTATTTTACTTAGGTTAAATTGTGGTGGAAAATGCCTTCACCCGCTGTTGAGTCTTAATTATTTATACTTGCAGGAAGAGGCACAGTTATACAGTCACAAAGAGTCTGTACAAGTGAGCACTGCGGAGTTCAAGTCACACAGAGTAAAAAGGAGTGCTTTGTCAGCGTGTTGACCAGACATACAGATATACGTATAGCTCCTGTCCGTACGTACGCTATCGAACATGTGACTGTCATCCCACAGCAGGATCGAGGATGTGCATGCAGCATCCATCACAAATTACACAATGCAAGCTTGTGACAGTTTGCACAATTACAAGTAAACAAACAGTTTTCGTTACTAAAATACTAATAAGAATGTAAAATTCCCATTATTTTAAGCCAACGATAACGTTCTTCCTAAACCTTACTAAGGTGGTGGCGACAACATCATTTTACCACCAACTAATACACAATGGCGGCTGGTGAATTTTGGGGGGGGGGGGGCGCAGTTTAAATAGCACTCAACAATGAGAAGAAAAGAGGTTTTGAGTAGAATATTGTAAAAAACAAAGCTTTATTTAAAGAACACAGCGTGCTCAACACTGTCCAATAACAACTATCAACACACTGTAACTTTGGGCATGGGAGGTTCAGAGCAGCTTTAAGGAACATTGGGTTGGGTTTCAGAGGTTTGCAAAATAAAAGAGGTTCAGAGCAGAATAGAGTCAGAAAGAGATGCAGCACATGTTACATTGGGTGACAGAGCAGACCCACTACTGTAAAGAAAAGTAGCCTCCTCTCTTTAAAGTGGTCACTTTACTCTCTGGTTAAAGTCAATCATGTCTGTAACCAGCCTGTTTCCATTATTCTTGAGGGAATGTGTCTGTTTTTCAGAACTTCTTCGTTGTGTTTCGATGCCAGTTCGGTCTCCTTCTCCTGACTGTAAACAGGGTTAGCTTCAGGCTGTTAGCGAGTTAGCTCCATACTCTTAGCTAGATAACTGCGGCAAGATTCGTGCTTTACACTTGTCTGCAGCTCTTTAGATCCCTCACCCCGTTGTAGTCCAGAGGGTTTCAGTCCCAGGACTTTGGAACGACAGACAGGGGAAACTAAACAGCGCATTACTCACTGAGCCTCCAGCTAACCAGCTCACCGTAGCTCCGTGGAGCTCTCTGGGCTGAGGGAACATACGGGTCTCTGATCTGCCGATTAGTCCAGTCACGTGAAATGATAAAACGATGTCATTGGCCAATGAGCGCACATTTTTGCGACCCAAGATTCACGTTTCATCCGCCAATGAGAAGCCGTCCTTACCGAAACGACCGTGAAATGTTTTCTCGATGCCGTACACACACGTTAGACCAGCGCCTCGAAAATGGGGAGGGGCTTCTCTCCATGATAATGAGTGGCGATATATTATATTTTTTCACATTAACTTAAGTGGTTGTTGACAGGCTGACGGTCTCCCACACACATTTAGCGCGTCAACACGGTATATTTACTATTTAAATGATTTGGCATATAATGTTTTTTGACAGGATGTATTTTTTTTTTCATCTAAAAATTTTAAGAGGGGCGGCGCCCTAGCGCCCCCTATGGACGAACCGCCACTGCAAATACACTGTTGATGTATTTCTGTGAGATCATGTTGAAAAGTCATTTTAAGCTTAGCATGGGCTGGAATCAGTTTCTCTGACTGTCATTATACATAAAAGGGTTCCAGTCTCTCATATCTGCGCTATCAGTCCATCTCTATCTCTGGCGTCTTAGGGACCACCTTGGGAATATTCTGCCTCTGTACCTTGCTGTCGTCTGGAGCTAGGTGTCTGCAGATCAGAATTAAGGGCAGCCAGGCATAAAATGGCTACAGGGGCCATACGAGCGGTGGCGAATGAACAGCATAAGAACATTTTCAGAGGGACCCTAAAAAAGAATTGTTCCGTGCCGTTAAGTCAATGGTCCACCTGCTGTATGGTTTAGTTCCAGCTCCTGCGCATCACCGCTGCCCACTGCCTATTTGATGAGCATTGTTTTTGTATATATTTTATGTCCTCCAAATTGCACTTAAGATGTCGTTTGAGAGTTCAAGCATCCAATTGAGTTTCGAGCCATGCGTACGTGACACATCTCCTGGAGGCGTTTCATTCAGAAGCAGAGGCTGAATGAATGCAGATCAGATGTCACAATGTGATATGTCAAACCTTTTCCCAATTATTATTATTTTTTAATTATTATTATTGTATCAACTTCTTATGTGCGCCACACATCATTCTTGTAACATTTGTCCTTTACCAAGTTGTGTTGTTTTGTTTTTCCGTGGATACTCTGCGCTAAGCTCATGGCTCTTGACAAGAAAGACGCCTGTCCATGGTGGAACAATTCCGGCTAATCAGCAGCGTCTCCCTGAGACCGTATGGCCAAGTCGAACAGAACCAAGCAAGACCGCCGCAAACAAAACAACACATTTTCTGTACTTTCTCATAACCGTCTATCTCTTTATTTTTTGTCTCCGGTGGGTGAACAGTACAAAAAAAGAAAGGAGGAGAAACGCGCATGAGAGAGAGAGAGAGGGAAAGAGGGAAAGAGAGAGAGAGAGCAGCAACACTCAGTTAATTTTCTGATCTGGTAATCTTCCAAGTTCATTAACAAAAGCCTGTGTCTGACTCGCCGTGGCTTTTGTACGCACCGAGGAGTTGTTGTGATACACCACAATGAATAAGTGATAAGCTGTTTGGGTAATTTGCGAAGTGACACAACTTTTATTATTTACGGCGTAAACCCTGATGGGTGGGGGTTGGGGGTGTGGGGCAGATAACAATGAGCGAATGTGACAGGATTGTGTGGGCGGAATCCACTTAGAACTATTACAATCAAGCTTCATTTACATGAGCCGCCAACAACCTTCAGTTGACTTTGGAGGCTGCATTTGGGAATGGCGGACATGGGTATTACTGAGCATAGTGATGCATTTGTAATGGGGGCAGGCAGCAGAGTGCTAATGCCAACTAGCTCCGTGGAAGAAGAAAAAAGCTCCAAATGGAAAGAGATCAATCCCCCCTACTCTGCACTGCGTGATAGATTTGACATTCATCGGCGCCCTGTCAAATAATGCATTTGGTTTTATATTACACCGAAGATCTTTTTTCCCCCCTCTCTTTTTTCTTTTATGGCTTCATGAAGCCAGATTAAAATGGTAAAACTGTGAATACATATACATTTTTCCTTCAATAGAGGAATGAGAAGCCAAGGAAATCTAGATATTTAGAGTGAGTTATTTTGAGAGAGAAGAGTGTGTGGCAAATGGGATAGTTTATTTTCACAGGGTTCAGAAGCATAACCTAGATAAAAGCTGCATTCATTTTATATACTTTATATTTGGGTTTTTGATATATATATAAACCTCCTATTTCACTCAGCAAGGCATGTCTGCAATTGCAGGACTATAAAATCCTGCAGAGGTTCTCTGAAATAAACCAACCCCCGACTAGACAAGTTCTTCCCTGGTTCTATGCATTAAGATGGGAAGTTCTATTATGCTTCTAACAGGGAAGATATTAATTCCAGTGGCTTTCATAGTTGTTTATCTTATACAATTCAAATAGTTGGTCAGCATATGGCCTCATAGGACTAAACATGATTTATTTTTTATTGCAAAAGATATAATTCAAGGGATGATTCATCATTGTGGGTGAGCTTGGCACAACAATACAAAGCCCATCTGAAACTGAAGAGCCCACTTCACTAGAAAAGGCTCCCAAGAGCTCTCTAGAAAAGAACAAAGATAAGACAAAAAATAAGAACAGCAGTGCTCAATCTTTTGCTGTATTTAAAAGCTGCGGATGCGGTTTCATACACAAACTACACGCAGTGGCCTTCAGACATGTGGAGCAAACTAAAAGTTGGGACGACTTTAACTGTGCGCATTTAAAAGCATCATTCACTTGTCATGCTATTTAATGAAACATATTTTTTTTAGTATACTAGAGAACTAACTTAATCCCCCTTTATGTATTGTATTACTCTGAAAATCCTTTCAAAGTAAAAAATTATTTTATGTGGCTAATAAAAGCCTCGGATTTAGTGTCCTGAATTTCATTGTCTCCTTTTCTTGAAGTGAGATCCACCCTCCTAACACTAGGGAGAGCTGTTTTGCCAATACAACAGAAAAGGGACTTGGAGATGTAACGCGACAGTTCATGCTTGATGAACAATAGATGCCTGTAAAGTGGAAATTGGTTAATTCACTCTCAGTGTTTTGTTTGCCTTTGGGTTTTTATTTTATTTTATCTCCACTGACATTCTTCAGGCACACACGTACAGACATCAGTGTCCCGAAGCTCCTTATGAAAGACTATTTATTGCTGAAATAGATGAGTCAAAGCTGAAGCAGACACACAGCCCAACTGCTCAGAATGCCCTTTGCAGATTATGATTATTATGATTATGATTAGAGTTTGTCAAGTGTAAACAACTACTTCCGATAAACACTCTTCATGAATGCCCATCTCTCTTCCCTCAACGTCCTCCTCTTGCTCTCCCTCCACCCAATTTATATCAGAAGAGACATTTGATGTCTTTGCCAGAAATCACAAATCACACTGTTTGTCACATTAGCGCAGGATAAAGGAAGAGACATGTTCCGAACTCTGGGGAGAAGAAAAGAAAAGGCTCCTATTAATTTCATCGCAAACTTTTGTGGAGAAGAAATGCAGATTATAATAATCGGCATTCAGGCTGCAGTGTTGTTGTGTTTGTGCTGCCTTTAGTGTGCTCACAGGTTGTTTGTTTGCCAGTGTCACAGAAATACTCCTACGGGGTCCTTCAGCGACAGATCTATAGATGTCGTTTCTTCAGAAAACATGTAATCTCACTGACAGGGTACACGTCTGCAGGCAATTAGCCGGGGATGAGGAGCGCGGAGGAAGCTCACTTCCTCGCGGGCACGCCGGCTGCTTCCCTGTCCCCTCCGTTTTACTCCCTGACGAGAGCGCTGTGCCGCCTGGCAGAGCATGAGAGAGGCAGGAGCACTTTTACTTCCTTTTATTCTTCATCAAGGTCACACTGGGGAAAGAAAGTGCCAGTGGTGTATGAGGCTGGGGGAGGTTGCGCTGCGAGTGAGTTTTAGATCAAATTTCCAATGACATTTCTCAATTAAAATGCTTCTTTCTTATATTTATTAGGAAATATTGGAAGATGCCTTTAATCATGTTTTGTTAATACTAAGCAAATTAAGAAAAACACCTGTTCATTTCTAAGTTCTCTCTAGATTAGTGCAGATTACACCAGGCTATAGGATAGGTAGGCGTTAATATGCACTCATTTAGGTGACCTATTTCATTTTAATGATGGATGAGTTAATTGGCCAATTAACTCAAGAACAGGTGTCCATAATTGGTCAATGCTTTGGAGACTGAGGCTTAAAAAGCTGCTTCTTTCTAGCTTGATGGGCAGAGCTGTTCATTATTGTCCAATGCTGTAAAAAAGAGTTTGAGGTTGAAAGTTTCCACACACCATCACATTTGATTATTGAAGACAAAGCACATCTATTAACAGCACCAATGAGTTAGTATGTCAAAGTATAGTATCATCAACAAAATGTCAAACAATAAAAAGAAAAAGTACTCATTATACTGACATTAAAATATGTATGTATTGCCAATTATGGGGTATGGGGTCCCAAGGCAGGAGCCTACTCTGCTTTATGTCAACAGACTACAACCGTAATGTTTGTCATTTATATGAACATATATGTATAGGTTACTCAAAAACATGTCCTGGAGTTAAATAGTACAATATTTCCCTCTTAAATGTAGTAGAGAGGGGGCACACAATGACATGAAACAGAACTAGTAATGTAAGTGAAGGAGTAAAGGAGAGCGATGGCCTGGATGAAGTGACGGTGGATGAAGTGACGGAGGAACGGAGGCAGAGGAGTTGCTCAGAGTCTTGTCAAAACCGGGATGAACCAGGCTCTGTGCCGGATGTCTCAGCAACGAGGTAATGGCATGAAAACGTTCTTGGCAAGAGGTTTTCGCAAATGTGTGGCTCTCATTGGAGTGTGTCACAAGCATTCAGCTGCTTTGAAGAAGAAAGCAAATGAAAGAGGAGATGCGGCACGCTCTTCAAAGCTTTTATTCCAATCATAGGGAAAAAAACGCTTTCTTTTTCTCTGTCTGAAAACAACAGGAATATCTGATTCTTATTAGACCCTTGTCAGACCTGATAACTCCTTAGCGACCACATCCCCGAATCTGTGATTGCTTCCTGATATTTCCCAACAATTTAGCAATTTGATGAAATACATTTGGCCTATTTATAACAGCATTTAGTTTATTCATGGAAGTTGCAAAGTTATTTATAGCATATTTTAGCAGTCAATGTGGACAATTAGGTCTGTTTCGTTCGAAGTGTCAGAAAAATGAAAATGAAGAACATCAACAAAGTTAAAATGCAGCACAAAATAAATAAAAAGGAGAATAAGGGAGGATGTAAACGAGTGGAAGTATAGCCCTGAAACAACAACGTATCAGTGCAAGACAGTGGATAAAAATAACAGCAAAATTGACTGAATTATGAGAGAAATCCTCTGAATTCAAAATAAATGAAGATACTAAATCCAGCACCAACACATATTCAGTGTAATGTTTATTTCTGATGTGAATACCTTTTTGGTGTACGGCAAGATTAAATGACATCTTCAGAAAAATGTATATTCCTCATGCTGCACGCATGACTGCATATTTGTAAATCGAGCAGTCGCTGATGTCTTTCCCTCAAATATGACCAAATATTAATTAATTTCTAAGAACAGACAGCTGTTTCAGGGTGTTCGTTGATGCTTTCAATGATGGTAACATTTTGTCATCTCCGTATTGCATCACATTCATTCAAACTAGTCTGTAAGTGGTGTAAACACGGACAAATTGGGGAAAAAAACAAGGTTATTAATGCGAAATCTGTCGCGATAAAAGTAATCAGAACCAGTGCAGTTATGTCATAGCTGCCTATTTGAAATAGATTGATGGATGGACAATGGGCACTAAATATAATCAAAAAATAGATGCAGTGAATAGGTCACACATTTCTCCTGTAATTTGTTGGGAACAACATCACTATAGCCCCACAGCAGATGAAATGGTGAGGTTTTTTTTTTGGGGGGGGGAACTAAAATAACACGATTAAAGATGTTGTGGTCTCTCTGGATGACAAATAACTGTGATCATGTGTGAGTGTGTTTATTCCTTTTATCCGCCCCTCCTTCCGCTCCCCTGCGGCCACGCTGCCGTTGTGCCTGGTAGACTGTTATTAAATCTGTGTGGTCACACAGCCTGCGGTATGCATGGCGTTTGATTGGCCTGTCTTCTCTTCCTCTCACCCTTGCCCTGTCAGCCCACCACTGACCTTTCAACGTAGCCTTGAGTCAGTGAAAGTGCTGCAGGGCTGACAGGAAGGGCTGTCTTCATGACTCTGCCTCCGCCCCAAAGATGTCATGCCGTAATAAAAACAAGTAGGCTACTAATGACCTACAATAAACCACATTTATGTATACATCAAAAACAATGACTAAGATGTGAGCTGGCTAAAAGCCATGTGAAGAACTAATAAAAATGAGCAGTAAAAAACAATTTAAATTATGTGAGATAATCCAGATTCAGCATCCCTGGCCAGTGACCCATAACAACTGCCACAACAAAGATGGAATCAGCACATCTTAAGCAAATCTATGTAAAACTGAAAAATTAAACTAATGGACTAGTTCGATTAACTGTTATGTGATTGCTACATCATACAATGTTTATTAAATGCCTCAATTTGGTTTATAGCCAAATACCTGCAAGACATTCCTATTAACCCCCACTGTACTTACTGGTCAGTTCTATTTAGCACACATGCACTAGCAAGAGAAGGATCTTAAAAGAACATGGTGAACATCAGCATGTCAGCAATGTTGTTGTGAGCATGTTAGCATGTCAGCAATATTGCTGTGAACATGTTAGCCTGTGAGCAAGTTAGCATTTTAGCATGTGAGCATGTTAGCAATATTGCTGTGAGAATGTTAGCATGTGAGCATGTTAGTGCGCTGCTCAAAGCACTGCTTTGTTTAGACTAGGTAGCCTACAGACACAGCATGCATGGAGACTCTTAGTTTAGTTTCCCTTTAATAGCTTTTAGTTAAATAGATTATTCATAAATTTTTACTGTTAGAGCATTTAGAGCAGTGGTCCCCAAACTACGGCCCGCGGGCCGGATCCGGCCCACCTCCACATTTGGTCCGGCCCCTTGAACAATACCAGAGACGCATTCTGACTTTTCTTTTTTTATTTAGTCTGGCCACGCAAATCCTAGCCCCTGTCAAATAGAACGGAATAGTGGCGAAAAGGTTAGGTAAGATCCCGGAAAGGGTTATTAATATTTGGTTATGTGTGGCTTTGTGGAAAACAATACATTTTTGTTTTGGGATAGGGGGGGGGGGGTCACCTGGCCCCTGAAGTGGTGCTCTTCGCAATAAAACATCTTTGATGGGACATGTCGAGTCTCGGCCAATCAGCGTTGAGATGTCGACAGCGTTTGGTGGTTTAGTTAGCGTGAATGTCAGTCCGCTACATCTACTGCTGTCACGCTGCACGGTGTATCGATACTAACAAAGTACCCGTACGTTAAAAACGATGTAATTTAGCATATTTTTTGTGCCGATAATTCATTAAAAGAGCGATCAGCGCGCACGCGCTGCTCCGCTTCGTTAAATGCTGTCTGCGCTGCGCTCACAGCGAGTGAAGCGGCGAAGCTTTTGAGACCGTCTTCGGCTTAAAAAAAAAAAAAAAAGATGCCAGAAGTGAAATGTTTCAGTACTTTTTCTACAATGCAGACAGTCTGTAAAGTTATGTAACTCTACAATTGATCGTATATAAGTTATAATGTTAGTATTGTGATAACAGAGAGACAGAACAGACTTAAGGAAATGTTCAGGGCAAAAAAACGGAATTTGGTTCATGAATGACTTTAACCATATTATATATAATGACGATGTATATTTGTTATTACTATTATTATAGGGCTTAGTCAGAGCGGAGGGCCTTTAGCTCTTAAACTGTTTATTATAATTATCTAGATTTGTGGTCAGAACAATAAAATGACCGTAGTTGTAGTTCTAAAAGCTTTGAGGCTTCATCAAACAACGTGGATCTGGCGTGGTGACACAAAAGAAAGCCACCTGCCCCCCCGTCACACTTTTTCTGTTACAAACTGACCCCGGCCCCCCAATCAGAGAAGGGAAAAGTTATTTGCCCCTCACAGGAAAAAGTTTGGGGACCCCTGATTTAGAGTATGTTTAACAGTTAACCAATTCATTTAGTCTCACTGTTGTCTGAGATACAGCAACGTTGACTGATAAATGATGAAGAAGCAGGTCAAACAGTCTCAGACCTTCTATCTCGTTCTGTCTTGGTGCGGCTGGAGGGAATAGTCCAATGACTCCTGCAACTGCAACTTCACCTACTATGACTAACTGTATAACTTTCGTCTGCTGTATCGCTAATTTGTCCCAGAAAATTGAGGAGAGACAACGTCTTGTATATCCTCATGCAATAAACTTAGTAGCCTAGGACTTTTAACAGGTAATAGACAAAGTAATTCAGCTTGGTTAAATCCATGTTTAAAAGCTGAATTTCATGGGGTGAAGTAAAATAAATGTGGCCCATTTACTGTTTACAAAACGGGTGCCTTTATATCAAATGGTGCAAACCACCCAGTCGATCACATGACCTGTCCAGTTGTCAGCCATCACAAAGCCAATTGTGACGGCTGACAGATGTTGCACATATTGTGAAGTGCTCTGAGGCAAATTTATATTATTGGGCAATACAAATAGAATTTTAAAAGCAACTCTCAATGTGTAATAGACAAGTGTTAGCAACTGAGAGAAAAAAGAGAAACTATAAGTATAAGCGCAAATAAATTAAATGCTGGGGCCGGCACAAGATTCATTGTTTCACTCCAGATAAAAACACAAACCAGGTGTCAGGAATCAAATCCTATACTGATCAATAATGAACGAGGGCTGTCACAAGTCTTTTCTCAGCGCACATTTTAACGATTGTGCTCCTTTTCAAATCTCGCTTTTCAAATTTCTTTTGTTCAATATCCTGTAAGGCAATCGAGAACCTCCGTACAGCATTTCAACCGATTCCTAAACTTTATTATCTTAGTACATGGAGGAAATTTGACCTCTGCATTTAACCTGAATGATTTTGGAGCAGTGGGCTTCTGTACACCACTTGGGCCTCAGTGTTTTGCTCAGAGACACTTTGTCACTGGGACCAATCTTGTGGTTAAAGGATGGCCCACTCTAACCCCTGAGCCACATGCGGCCCCTCCTTTCTCACACTTACTGTGTGGTGCTCCTACTGGGTAAGACAGGGTCAACGCACACACACTAACACACTCTGCATGATGGAGTTTCAGATGCTGAAGTGGGAGCTAATTAGCGCAGAGATGCAGCGGAAACTTTCAGCGCAGAGGGGATGTTTATAACTAAAATAAATGCTGCAATAACAGTCTTGCTTCGTCATGGCTGAGATGTGCCAGTGCTGATCTGCTGAAAGGCAAAACCTCCAACAGCCGGTCAAATAACCGCTTGACTCATATTGATCCAAAACCCTAGAGTTGTACTATAAGGTTGTTTTTTTGTATGGGGTTGTAGTAATTGTACCTTTTAACCCTCTAAAAAGGTTCTGATTGGAGTTTCTTGATCTCCTTACTGATCTCCTCCTCGTTCTCTAATGGCTGGATCACCATTACAAGGGGGGCTGTGGGGAAAACGCCGAATGACCGTTTGATTTTAGTCTAGACTTTGGAGGAGCAAAAATGGCTGTATGTTAAGATCTGAGCTTAGGACTCTGGTTTGAAGAGGATTAAAAGTTCTGTGATATAACATGGGGAAGCCTACTCAATACAATTGTAAAAATCAATTCCAAACGGCCCAGGTAACCTGTGGAAGTAGCACTGATGTATATTTTTGTTCTAGTTTAAGGTATTTCACGTAGCCTGTCTTCACTGTGAATAAAAAGAGAAACATCTACATTTGTCTGAGAGAGTTTGCCTGAAAAAAGTCCCATTTCTGTTCAGTTAAATCTGCCTTGACATTTTTTAGACTAAGCTCTCTAAAATTAGCTTCATCATCTCGGGAGAGCCAGATAAACTCATTTCTGAAGGCCAGCAGAATACATTTTTCCCACCAAATTGCTTTAACCCTCCTGTTACGTTGCGGGTCAAATTGACCCGTTTCAAAGTTTGAAAATGTCGGAAAAATATTTGTACGTATTTTTTCTGTATAAAACTTATTCTGCTTACCTTAAACATACGAAATAATATATACTGTATATATATATATATATATATATTCGCATACCACCCGTTTCAACCCCCCCCCCCCACACACACACACACCTGTTCGAAGCCCCATATATAAAGTTGTACACATTTCCAATTTCCAGCTTCAAACAAAAGAAACAGGTGGTTGTTATGGGAACAATCTCTATCCTGCTGTGTGCCCATCACACGACATGTGAAGCATACTTTCCATCCAAACTAAACAATGTCTCTCATCTTCTCACTTTCCCCCTAAATACACCTTTATTGGACATGGGACACTAATGTAAGGGTTTCTTTCATGTCTCTCCCAATACATATGCTACTATAGTACTTCTATAGACTGTCTGTCTGACTGAGAGTGATAAAAACCCTGTTTCTTCCCAATCTCAGATGCACACACACACTCTCTTTCTAACGACCCCACCTGTGTGAGAAATACAGATATTATTTTGACGGGAACCTTTATTTTTCCCTGTGGGAAAAGTCCACTCAAACTTATAATAATAACCTTCAATTTTATATAGCACTTCTCTAAATACCCAAAGTCGCTTACAGAGTCCAGAGTCCAGTAGTCATACACACACAGTCATACCGGTGGTGGTAAGCTACATCAGTAGCCACAGCTGCCCTGGGGCAGAATGACGGAAGCGTGGCTGCCATTCAGCGCCTACGGCCCCTCCGACCACCACCAACATTCATACACATCTATACAAACCGGGGTGAGGCTGCGGTGCATGTCTTTATGATGGTGGGGGAAACCGGAGTACCCGGAGTAAACCCACGCAGGCACGAGGAGAACATGCAAACACCACAGAGAAAGGACCTGGAGCGACAGGGACGACCGGGATTCGAACCCAGGGCCTTCTTGCTGTGAGGCGACAGTGCTAACCACTGAGCCACCGTGCTCCCTTAGGGTCGGGGCCAAACATACAAAATGGTTGCTGAGAAGTACGACGAAAAAATGGTATGGCTAACAAGGGTCCTATATACTCAAGAGATGAAACTCTTCATATAGTTATAACACTCTTATCTTACCACCTCATCATAGTCATAACAGACAAACATGAAAATGTGTGGGATGAATAAATTACCGCCCGACCCCGCTTATTCATCCCCATTTTTAAGATATTTTTTAAAGCTACTTCGAAGATTATATCTCTGTTTTTTTATACTACGACAGGTGAGCTTAAGCTTCACTCTGAAAAAGAAAGAAATAAAAAAGTACTTGACAGATGACATAAAATAAATGGTTTTACTGCTAAAGAATCATCACAAATTGTGATTCTTTGCACAGCTGCAGAAAATAGTCAGAAAATGCAAATAACGGCATGAGTTTGCAGCATGCTTTAGCGACTAAAGAGCATATTTACAGAGTAACTATGTAACAAACTGAAAAGCTCAGAGTATGGAGGAACACACATTTGTCTCCTCTCAGGAACAATACCATTTCATTTATTACACATACACCCACGCATGCAAACAATTCTATATCAGTTTTTAATTTTATTGTTGTGACGGTTTCAGAGTTGTGTTGATCCAACTTTAAAACAAAATGTGAGTCTCTTTGTGTGTGCAGTTGCTCTGCTCTGCTTAAGCAGCGAGGCCAGCAATATGTGGAAATTAATTAGGCTACATTTTTAACATAATGTTATCTAATCATATCTACTGCAGAGCAGTGAGGCTGGAAATATGTTGGTGTTCTTCAAAAATACAATTAACCTTTGATTTGCAAAGAAACCTATCTTCTGTAGCCAAGCAGCAGTGAATGTGCACCGTATGCATTAATGACTTTGGAAAAGGTTCTTTGGAATGTGACTTCAATCGCCCCTTAAAACTGTCAAAATACATCCAAAAACACATTCAATCGTAACATTTACAACCATATGCCATTAGTTATTTATACACTATCATCAGCAAGACAAGCAACAGCAAAAATAACTTCATGCAATTACACTTTGTTTTTTTAAACCATTACAGCTGTTTCAGACTCACGCCTTAATATAGATTATATAATCTGATTTACCAGATGTATTCATTAATAGATTGGCAATGCAATTCTTTCATCCTAATATTCCATTTCATGTGTTTACTACACTGCATTTGGTTTCATCTTCATTGCGTGCGTTTCGTCATATTTTCCAAATATTCATATTTCACAGTGTTCATCTTGGAGTGGTTTTAGTGTGTAGTTCATTAGCTAATACTATCCTAAACATAAAGGAGCTGTATGTAGTATGAAATCACTGATATTGAGAAAAATCACTGCAGTGTGGCTCGAGGCATCAGCATGTTGTCATTCCCAAATATGGAGGCTTTGTCACGTCCACGGCATCTTCAGTGTCTGTATGAGGGCATTCAAGAAACTACATTGGAAAACCATACAGATCATCAGAAGGTGCTCATAGAAATAATCTTAGGAAAAGTGATAACATTGTGTCCAGACCTTAAACAAAGGGTGGCAGGCACTGGAGGTGGATAGGTCAACCAAACACAGGACTTTCACACAGAAGACACATAATGTTGCTTGTGGCCTAAAGTTACTTTAGAGATATGTGTGACAGGATTTATTTATTTAGTCACATTTTTTCTCTGAAATCTAACTAAATTGTTTCTCTGCCCAAACCCTAGCAAGTGGTTTTGTTTGAACTCATGAAGTTAATCACGTGTTTACTGCGACTGCGCATTCGTCTACCCAGTGCATTCGAAAATGACGCCAAGGGGCCTAACACTAAGTCGCTGTGTCACGAGTTGGAACGACAACCTGGGGTTTTAATCTGTCCACCACTTTCATCCGGACGGAAATCTGTTCAAATAAACTAATTGTTGTGTAAATGATTCTCAATTATATCTACCAATCAAGCCATAAGAAACAAACCAGGTCGCTAAACTTCAAGCATGTCTCAAAGACATAACAACTTGGATGGTCGGCAAATTCCTGATGTTAAACTCAGACAAAACTAAAGTTATTTTGCTTGGCCAAAACATAAGAGATCAATTATCTGGTGATTTGGTTTCTTTAAATGGCATTGCCCTGGCATCCAGCACCACTAATCTTGTCGTTATCTATGATCAGAACTTGTCCTTATCTACGTAACATTTAAAAAATCAGGCACATCCTTTCCTTTGTTACGACTAGACTACTACAATTCCTTATTATCAGGCTGCTCTAATACGTATCTTAAGTCCCTCCAGTTGATCGAGAATGCTGCAGCTCGTGTACTCACAATAACTAAGAAAATAGATCAAATTACTCCTGTATTAGCTGCTCTGCACTGGCTCCCTATAAAATCTAGAATCACATCTAACATTCTTCTCCACAACGACAAAGCCTTAATCATAGTTTAAGGAGTTCCGTGCCCTTCTTTCTTTCAAATTAGAATGTATCTGATGTTAACACTTAACAAAGATGGCGAACATGGTTAAGATTATTCCTGATAAACATCAGTATTTAAGGATTTTGTTTTGTTATTTTTACCTTCATTAGACAGTTTGTCAGTGAAGAGATAGGTAGGGGGAGAGTGTATGAAATGTTCCTGTAGAGGGGTCTTTGCAAACCTACTGTTTTTGCGTGTTGTTCGGCTAAATAATTTCAAACTAAAAATCGTCCACGATGAGCAACCAGTATCAATATGGCTTTACTGTGGATATACCTCTCCACAAGATGTTTGGTGATGCCGTGTTCACACTTCTGTGCAACGAGCTCCCCCATAATTTATTTTTCCTATATTTCACCCCTTGTCTCATTTCCCCACTGTGTCAATTGACCCCCTTTATAGCCAGTAATACCTGCAAGTGTCCAACGGCTCGTACATCTGAACAAACAGACCCTCCCCCATCGACCGCCCCACAGGCCACTAAAGAGAGAGCTATAGCATGTCAGATCATCAGGCGAAGAACCAATGTTGTGGCTTCTATCAAGAAAACATACTCGATGCCTTTGAGGGAGATGGCGTACCGTGCTGAGACCAAGGGAAACGGTACTGAATGAAGGGCAGAATAAGCAGCATGATAGCTCATGGACTAAAGAGAAACCAATGATCCGGACAACCTATTAAAAAACGTAGTATTTCTGCCAATTTATTGAAATAAAAAAGCCGACTTAAAAAAACATAATGGATCACAAAACAATAAGGAGTGTACTAACTGTCACAATCTTGATTTCAAATTTTTATTTTTTACCGGTTTTATTTAGTTTTAGTTCCCTGCCTCTTGATTCCTGTCTCATTCCTGTATTTGTTTTCCGACCTTTGTAACTGTTTGCCCCGCCCTTGATTGGATCCATGCAACCATAGATTATCCGAACCGCTTACCCTATTTAGGGGCGCTATTTAGGGGTGGGGTTCACCTGGATGGGTCACCAGTCCATTTCAGGGCATATATATAGACAGCCAACCATTCACGCTCACATTCACACCTTCAGGCAATTTATGGTCCAATTAACCTGAGCTGCATGTCTTTGGAATGTGGGAGGAAGCCACGCCGTTACAGGGAGAACATGTAAACTCCCTGATTGGATCTTCCTGTGTCTATTCACCTGCACTTCCCCAGTATATTTGAACCCTGTGTTCCCCTGTCTATGTTGTCTGAAGAAGAATCTTCATTACTATACTTTCTAATAAGATCTATACAATAATTTCTTAATATTTATGTTTGATCTATTTGTCCTGCGAAAGACCATTTCAGGTAAGTAAATCACCTGGTCCTGAACAGGAATTTGCTCACTCCTTTGTTCACGTTTCTCTGCGGTGTCCTGCACACGGTGTCTTGCCCGGAATAAAGATGTTAGAGCACGCGCAATTTAATATAGGAAGCGTAATAGACCATTAAAAATGCTTTTGCTAAGCCAAAGAATACAGTTTAGAAGAGGCCTATCCATTATACTGTCTCATGTCAAATACAATTAGAGTAGGCATGCGGCCATCTGAGGGGAAAACACATCAAGAAAATAAAAGGCCGAAGATAAACAATCACAAGCCAATGACAATTAATTTTCAAATGCTATTATTAATGTTTACATGTCGAATTATTTACTAAGTCGTCTTTCTTACAGTGGACATATTTCGGTGGATGTGTTTAATTGCAATGTCCACAACTAAAAAAAGATCTAAATTTACATTCAATTCGCATTGTTTCCGTGGTGACGATGACGTGCCACCACAACGTGATACTAACTCGTCATTTTCTGTGAGATCAGGTCGATCCTAGTTGCTAACCAATCAATACAGAGACAAAAAGAGATGTGTGATTGGATTGTGAGCCAAAAAGTTTGGTTCTTGATTTCCAAATCAATCTAGCTGAGAGGTCTGATTGATTCACCAGAAACTTTGCCGATTTTCAACCAGGCAAGCAGTACATGTATGGTGCATGGTGAGCAGGTAGCTCTGGATGCAAAGTCCCTCTTTAGCCTCTCCCTCGTCCTCCAAATCCTTTGTGTCTGCTCTGCAGCTCCATATCTAAAAATCCCGTCTGTAATTGTCCGCATTAAAGTCACTTCACGGGTTTCAACCGGCTTCGACATTTCTGAAATACTAAACTAACATTCATTCCCATGCAACATACATTAATTGTTGCCATTTACATTAATCATTTGCATAGAGGAAACAGTACCCCTATGCTTCATAATACATTCATAATAATATCAATATTCTCCCTAATATTTCCTTTTATAATATCTTTCTATATGTATTAATTTAAAGCTCAAGACTACAGAATCAAAATAAACTATTACAACCTGTCACGGCCCGGCTCTTAGGCCACGACAAAGACGAGTAAGACACCGGGTTATTTAATAGTAGTAACAGTCTTTAATCCTCATAAACATGGTACGGAGGTTCCCGGCGCCCCACGACTGCTGTTGACAGCTCTTAAATGCTTCCGGGGCTGCTCCTCAGCTGTTCCCGGTTGTGATGACGCTCCGCCTCCTCCGCACCTGCAACACATGAAACCCTGGCAAACCCCGCCTCCAGCCAGAGGGGCATCACAAACCTAACAAGTACACCATTCAAACATTCTGTTTCATGGGAATTACGTCACAGCACACAGAAGACACTCTTAACTTCCATTTCAGTGGAGCTTTAAACCGATTGAGGAGTCGTATTTCTGAAGGCTAAGCCCAAACAACACACACTGAATGTTTTCTCCATACGGTACACGTAAATGGGGTGGACAAAATAGTAAAGATGCATGCAAAACTTAATTGGACATTTTTGTGACATGCTGTATAACCTCATTACAATCATCCAAGACACTGAGAATATACAATGGCCTCAGTATAATTAAAATGTATGTTTTATTCTGAAAGTCATATCTCCCATCGCAAACGTGATTGTTGGGTGCTGCTTTTCACCAGTCACTGCAAGCTCTGTGGGATTTTAGAAATGTATTTAGAGTCAGGCCTGCTACCTGATGGCAGACTGTAAGCTGAATGAGTCATCCTGAAGAGAGTCTTGAATCATCCCTGCATACAGTTTGCCCTCACTGGGGTTTTGTGTCAGCACTTCAATATGCCCATGCCTTCTTAAGTGTTCAATATGTGCACATTCCTGAAACCGTACAGCTCATCCACTTCAAAATAAATATGTTTTTTGTTCTATTATATAATATATCTCTTGACTTTTGCAGTGTTTATAGTTTTGCATGAAATCACCACGACAAATTCAATTCAATTCAATTCAGTTTATTTGTATCGCCCATTTTCACACATTACAAATTTGTCTCAGAGTGCTTTACAATCTGTACATATAGACATCCCTGTCCCAAAAACTCACATCGGATCAGGAAAAACTCCCAAACAACCCTTCACGGGGAAAAAAGGGAAGAAACCTTCAGGAGAGCAACAGGAGGATCCCTATCCAGGATGGACAGGTGCAATAGATGTAATGTGTACAGAAGGAATCATTATACACAAATTGAAACACAGTAAACACAATCAATGAATATGACAGAGTGTATAAATAGTTGGTAGTAGGCATATTCCACGATCGAGACCTCCACGATCCATCAGGCAGATGGAGGTAGAGAGGAGGAGTGGGCGGAGTCTCAGCAGGGCCATGGCATAGTTGGAAGTAGTCATATTCCACGATCCAGACCTCCGTGATCCATCAGGCAGATAGGATCTATGACGTCAAAAGGACTCCGGGAAGAAAGCAGAGTTAGTAATGTGCAATAGAGAGATGAAAATTCATCCACAAGGAGGGAGAAAAGAGGAGAGAGGTGCTCAGTGTTCCTAAACGTCCAACAGCAGCCTATAAGCCTAGAGCAGCATAAGCAGTAATAGCACAGTTATCATCAATACAATTACATCGTCACACCTCATATTTTTTGTTAAATACGATTTAGCACCTTCACTTAATGCTGAAGACCCAGGCTTCCCCGGACATGGACTTTTATTCTACAAATGACAAGAACATCTCACGGCCCATCGCCACCTGTGAAGGTTGCCTTATTCAGTACTGTGATTGGGCGTGTCCTCCCCCCAATCTGACTTGGGATTTAATGTACATAGTGCAACTTCAGAGAGTAGTCTTGCAGGTGAGCGTGTGCTAAGAGGCCTTAGCCTGGCAAGTCATTTGATCAACGGAGGCTTTAAAGGCTTATTCAGTTAATTGTTGTCTCTGCTCCGTGTGCCTGTGACTCAAGAGATTACCTCCCTGCACACACTGAACACAACTCCTGCTGTAAAGAGCCTTCTGGTTGGGCCCGGCACATACAGGTCTCACACAAGGCTCCCTGCCCGAGTGGTCCACTGGAGCAAACAAAATAGCGCCACGTTAAATGATATTCAGGCGAGATGAGAGGGAACATATTGGTTGTCCTTTGCCACCAGTCAACTCCTCATCTCCCGGAAATCTCTCTCCGACTCCGCAGCGCGTTTCAGAGTGGTTAGGCCATGTGTGTCAATACGCTGTCACTCATCCCCACACCCCTCTCCTTAAACCGATGGCTTAAAGAAGGAATCTCAATATTTGCATGCCATTTATCATAAATGTAAGAAAGTGGAACTAGTGGCTTTGAAAGTCATCCAGCGAAGCGCATATTCAACCAGTGGGGGAAAAAGGGAGAATAAAAAGGATGCATGTGTGAGAGAGAATAGGAGTGAAGGCATGAGGCGAGAGTGCGAGAGGAGGGGAGAAAGAGAGTTTTGTTTTATGAAAGTGGGCTCGGGCTACATGGTTTGAATCACTGGTGTATGTCTTTTATGAGCTTACGACTTCACACTGTGTGGAAAATCCGCCCTGCTGCCGGGGTTCTTTGGCATTCAGAATGTCAGTTTTAATCACGTACCCCTCTGAGATGTGATCCCGCTGATCAAAGACGCTCTGACTTTAAGTTAACACGTCAACAAAGATGGGGGGTCTTGCATGGAATAAAAATGCGGGATGCTGGTGAAGTTGGTTTGTTGTTTGTTTTTCGGGGTGAGGAAGGGTTGAAGCTTGGTGGTTTTGGTGCTTAAGGGGGTCTTTGGATGACTAAGTGTGTGTGCAGTGAGTCTGTGCTGTATGGGGCTGTGTGGTTCAGAAAGGTATCTGCTTCTCAGGGACAGGCCCAACATAAAAAGTTAATATCAGTATTTGTATTTTGGCCCCTCACTTTATCTCACTCTAACTTTAGTAAAAATGCATTTTATTGACCATGATTTCTAGTTCACAAAAGATATTTAGTATAGTGTTTAATTTGTTGTGTTATTGGGGAATGTTCAATTGTTATTGTCTTCAGAACTTTCTAATGTCTATCTTGAGGTTAGCACAAGAAAAGTAGCAGATTGTTTGCGTCCATGTTTCTCTCCGGGTTAATACTTTCTTTTCTTCGACTAATCCTCAACACTCAAAAAAACGAGTAAATGCAGTCCTATTATAAAGTGGCCATGGCATATTCAGTCTGTCCAGAATGTTGCCATGCATTGCATGTGTCAACCTCTTCTAGCTCGTAGTACCTAGCTAGCTTTTCCGTCAGTTCAAACTAAGTTAAACCAAATTCTCGGCCGCTGTTAACATTCCGCCTTTAGCAACGTCAGCTGCCAGTCGGCTGCATTTGTCGTATCTGGCCATCTTTTTTGGGGAATTGATCTCCATTCTGGCCAAGCAAGTTTAGATTTGCAGCATCGATAAGAGCACATTCTCTCTTGGCAGCCACTTTTATTTCCTCTCAGTCAAAACCTCTGACTTAACTCGCTTTCAATTAGGGCTTCAAAGAATTGATGCCGCGGTGGGTTGCACGTTCAGTGGTGCTGTGCTGTGCAGGCGAGCCACGCTTACTGCACAATCTGGAGGGTCATCTCCAGATTGTTTCTGGCTGCAGAGGTGTTGACTCAAAGCAATGCTCTACCAAATCCCACTTGGATGCACTCCAGGGCTGGATGGGGCATAGAGTTTTTTTTTAAATATATTGAGCCACTGTCTTGGAAGGCCTGAAAAAAACAGTTTCACACACCTAGCCAAAGAGTCCTTGCTCTTGCTTACACCATCCTAAAATCTTGGCTTGAGTCTCTCAACTCATTGTCATATGTTGTTTGAATGCTTTCACAGTCTGGAAAAAGTGCACCGATTGCAGCAATGAAATGGTAGCCTCCATCAAGTCGGGCACAGCACCAGTACGTAGCAAACCACCTCCTCTGAGCCAAAATGGGACCGGGAGTAAGCGTTTCGATGATCCTCTGAGGAACAGAAACTTTAACATCTTGCATGAACGAATTTGTGGTTACTGCAGTGTAAATAAAGGGGGCTTGAACCCTCCCTGTTGTTGCTCGCACACCATCGACACATATGATGCACCCTCAAAACAATGTCCTCGCAGACATTTTGAGAGGGAAGTTTAAACGGAGAACAATGTCCTTGATGCCTGAAAATAGTGTTCTGTGCTGTCATATTTGAATCCACAAACGGCATGAGAATTCCTCACAATTGGAACTGCCGTTCCACTTGCTGTGAGTTCAAAGAAAGAACAATGTTGCATTTCAGAGAGGATGTCTCGCTGTATGGCACAGTCGAGCATTTCAAGAGTTTTGTTTCCGAATGTATCCAACATCCAATTGTCTCTATGTGAAAGCCATTCTGAAGAATTGATACTTTCCAACATAAACTGCCAAAGGAAGATGTTGCAATGACTGGTTTCTGCTGAGTGGCATCACCTCTCTTCCCTGGAATTTAATGGATCTAAAAAAAACATCCAGGACTAAATAACCCCGGGTCGACCGCTTGTGTCGACTAGCAGTGATCTCTCCCCTTTGCTGTGGCACTCGCCTCCCTCTCTCTCAGCCAGATCAGAGAGCAACTTCCAGTAAAAGGTCCAAAATGGCCCACAGCCAACTCAACTTTCTGTACACTCTGCAGAATACTATGCACACAGAGGGTTACTCACATGGTGGGGCAGAGTGGAAAGCATCATGTCTCTGTGTCAACCGGTAGTACTCTGGCTCCTCCCCTTCTGTTGGCTGGCAGCTGGCATATTTTGGCTGCGGTCGATTTTTCGTGGTCCGCGTCTCCCTCTTTCTTACCTCGATTTGCTGAGCTCCCCGCTCTTCGCTCCACCCGCAGATTATTTTAGTGTGAGGGATTATCCACTTTTGTAGCCACCCCATTGGCCCGTCAATGCCACACGTTCTATTGACACATTGTCTTTCAATACAAAGTAATCTGGTGTAGGTGGGTTGGATTGTAAAACATTTTAAATTTAGTTCCAGAGTTTACTGGCAGAAAGGAGGACCCCATATATGGCAAACTAAAAATACAAAGGAAAGAATCCTTAACATTTGGAGCACAAACAGTTTGGGCAACAGTTAATACATATTTGAAATAAAAAACCTCCTTATAGCAGAAGGATAAAAACACTAAAGCCCATGTAAACATGTCCCATTATAGCTACTTCTTATTGTGACATTTTACTTGAAATGTAGTTTTTGTATCATAAAATATTGTAATTGTTAATATTATTGGACATTAAAATAGCTCCTATGTTTTGGATTTTTCTCGCACTGCAGCTGTATAAAAAGCTAAATACTGAGACATAAGGAAGTTTACATCTCATATTTCATTTGGGCTCTCAGATGTAAAATGCAACAATACAAAATAATAGATAGTATATAAAAATGAAAATGTGCTACAGCAGCTTGATGGTACATTGATTAAGCTCACTAGTCCTCACGCAAGTACATTTTCATGTTCTTATTTCTTCGAATTAGCCAGGACAATGTCAAAAATAATTATATGTCATTTATATAAGTTTATGTAACAAACACAAAATGTCTTTAAAATAATTGTGGTAATGAAAAAAAACATTAGTTCAAAAAGGCATTTGTAATAGCAGACTAATTAGTCATTATTTTGGGTCACTAAGAAATTTACCTCAGAGAAAATTCGAGAAAAAGGGTGAATCCTACAAGTTATCCTAAATCATACATGCAGGGCTCTCATGTTTTGAAGACAGGCAAGAGTGACATTTCCATCAGCACCCCCCCCCCCCCCCCCCGCGCAGAACGAAACTTTCGGATATTTCCGTCAGCAATTCCAGGATGCTTTATTTTCATTGGTTGCTGGATTAAATCTTACCCAGATACGGGTTTGTGGGTATGCTATTGTGTAGCCCATTTCTTTCTTTTGATTGGCTGATAAGTGGCTCCTCACAGCAGAACTCCAGGGGAGCGCTTGATTCCTCCGCGGTGAGGGCAGCGCGGCCAGCTCATGTTTGCCCGCTGCGGCACATTAAAACATTAAATAGCCGAGAGTTTTTTTCAGCGTGAGAAATACGATGTGTGGCGGGAGTGCGTGACTTAAGACCGAAATGCGTGAGTCTCACGCTCAATGCGTGAGACTTGAGAGCCCTGTACATGTCACTTCACAACCAATCTGGTCATATCAGTGTTTCTTTCTTCAGGCCCAATGTGTTACTCATATTTCGTTCTTTGGTTAACAAAAGGAATTTGTCTCTTGTTGTCCTCGTGCACATGCTACAGTGTGTGTTTGGGATGGAAACGATGGAATTGTTCATTGACTATTTAATTTCAAGAAGAAATTAAGAAAAGAAAACAAAAAGAAGTCCTCATACTTTTTTCCTCAGCTTGTAAAAAGGAGGTGAAAATGAGGTGTAAATGAAGATGAGCACTTTTGCTGCCACAATCTGCTAAAGAGCTTTTCACAATCTATGGCAAGGGTGCTCCCTTTAGGAAATGTAAAACAGAAGCAAATCCATATCTCATGCAATGCTAATAATGTAGATGCCACTTGGAGGAGAAGATTCCAAAAAATAGCCACCTGGAAAGCTGACTGAACACATTAGCAAAGAGCAAAACAAATATGAAGCCACTTTCCATCTCTTCAGCCCTGGGGTCTTCAGTATACCTCTCACATACAGGACTGTCTCAGAAAATTAGAATATTGTGATAAAGTTCTTTATTTTCTGTAATGCAATTAAAAAAACAAAAATGTCATGCATTCTGGATTCATTACAAATCAACTGAAATATTGCAAGCCTTTTATTCTTTTAATATTGCTGATTATGGCTTACAGCTTAAGAAAACTCTAAAATCCTATCTCATAAAATTTGAATATTTCCTCAGACCAAGTAAAAAAAAAGATTTAACAGCAAAACAAAATCAAACATTTGAAAATGTGTTTCCAGGTGTTTCGAGTTAATTAGACGATTCAAGTGATTTGTTTAATACCCTACTAGTATACTTTTTCATGATATTCTAATATTTAGAGATAGGATATTTGAGTTTTCTTAAGCTGTAAGCCATAATCAGCAATATTAAAAGAATAAAAGGCTTGCAATATTTCAGTTGATTTGTAATGAATCCAGAATGAATGACATTTTTGTTTTTTTAATTGCATTACAGAAAATAAAGAACTTTATCACAATATTCTAATTTTCTGAGACAGTCCTGTATACAAATATATCCTCCATTTTACACGTTAGGTAATTAACAGACACTCTTACCCTAAGTAACATGGAGTGCAACAGCATCATCATCACAGTGCAAGAGACACAATGAAGCACATTCCGGTTTTAGTTCAGCACTAATTTCTAAAGAGGCAAAGATGCACTGGAGGCGATAGTCTCATAGTTTGAGTTAAATCTCTACAGGCAGTGCCGGAGAACCAGAGTTTTCTGGTTTAGCAACTTTGGCCCTAAAAAGATGAGAGTGATAGAAAGATTAAGGTAATAGGGGAACAACAACAAGATACCAAGTCTTACTGAGTTTTAATGATGATGTTTGTGGTGATTTATTGAATTGAACACAGTACCAAGTATAAACTTCACCGTGTTAGTTGAGCAGCACATGGAAACTGATTGCCACTGGATGACATTGGTTGACAATTAATTCTCCAATGTTAACCGCTGGCATTTCTGCTGTGTACTCTTCCACCTCCAACGTTGTCCACCGCTCACAGCTCCCCCAAATCTCCACGTATCTCTCCAAAATGACCTCTATCTATGCCACGGAGCTTTGGCCTGTCCCAGGGGTGCTGACCCTGGAACGCCCTCCTCTTTGCCAGGAAGCCCTGAGCAGCAGGAGATGGGGGGGGGAATGGCCTCTCTGTAGAGCTGTGGACTGCATATATGATGGTGTCAATGTCCGTCTGACTGAGGTAGAGACATTTGAGTGTGTGTTGTGGGGACAGGTGGATGAGATGAGTCTCTGTGTGCAACTGGTGTGTGTTTGTGTGTGTGTGTGTGTGTGTGTGTGTGTGTGCGTATATGTTTGCTCACTTAAATATCAAACCTCGAGTGAGCCTTCAATTTGAATCCGTAAATACATTATAGATGGCTTGAGAAGTGTGAGTGATCTAGAATCTGCGTCATTTCACTCGGTTGCAAGTTCCCAAAGGGAACCTGAATTTGTCGCTCTCCCCCGGCAGAGCATCTTATACCCAATCAGGTGAGCGCCCATATTGCAGCCATCGATTCAGCTAATATACTCATCAGGTCCTCCAAGTGATTTTATTTCTACGCAGTACAAAGTACAGCACAGCATGACAAAAGATATCCCCCAGTCATACTGAAAAAGTAGCAGGAAAACATTACTTACTTTAAATATGTTTTTAAATTGCCTTTAAATTGACCCACGTGAAGCCATTTCTACTAGCCCGAAATTAGAGAACTGTTGAAGTTTTGCGACAAAACACAGAGGAACATAGCATGGCCTCTGACTACTCATACCAGCATGATCGTCCCTGCCCACCACCTCCTTCACTGGAGGTGTGTGTTTGAATGCTTTGAAAATTGGCAGCCATTTACTGTTGGTCATATTCGGTTTGGGCTAAAAATCCTCATGGGAAGTCGGGGAGGTGGGAAGGGGAGTGAAATTTGCTCTATGAGGGCAGTTGCCATAGCGGTAGAAAAGAGCCGGCGCCAGGAATGTGTATTGGGATTTCCGTCATCATCGAAGTCGTCATCTGGAGACAAAGTCAGTGTCTCTGCAGCGTTGGCACATCAGAATGTTGCCAGCTGAAGCAGGGACCCTGACAACGTTAGTCTTGGGATCCCAGCGAAGTGCGGCAGCGAAGCATCGCTGATGTAATTTTGATCACATCAAAGGGCCAGAAGTGATCCCACCGCTGCTGGAGAGCAGTATTGGGCGCCGCTCGGATGGTCGGCGAGGCGAGATACTGCTCTGTGCGTGGTCTGTGCTGAGCCACTTGAGGCAGGCATTGTGAAGATTCATCAAGGAGATGAGGTTGAGACATGACTGACTGGTTTTCGAAGGGCCGACTCCATCCTTGGAAAGTGCACATTTTGGTTCCCTGAAGAGGACAACAGACTCCGGGGCTGCCTTATAATAATGTACATATTTGGAGTCCGCGCATGTCCCGATTCGTCAGTTATGCTTTTTAAATATCCCCGATGAGCGAATATTCACTCGGTATTGGTAAAGAGTGTTACCCAGAGTCCAATAGAAGGCGTGGCCCTTGTGATTTAGAAGTACGGGCGTGAGGTTTGGACATGTATCAGTCCTGCAGAACACTCATCCCAGAGCCTGCATTAAGGTTTGCACCTATATTAACCATAACCACAGTTGTTCCTTGTAATCATACTGTAGTCCTGTATCATTCCAAACTAAAGAAAAAGATTGGTTGGTGACACGGATCTGAGGTATATTTTGCCGATACTTTTAATGATTGCCAGGAAAATTATAACTCTGAACTGGAAGGATGCAAAACCACAAACCATAACTCAGTAGATACAGAGATTAAATCTTTGCTCAGATGAAAAAGATAAATAACATAAATGTCCATATTTATCTACCATATTCTAAAGGTGCATTCACACCAAAAGCGAAACAATTTTTTCGCGCTACCAAATCCCATGAAAAGTCAACGTACAGACGCTTGTGGCTGCGATAGACGCGATATTTTCCTGGGCGGCGCGTTTGGGGCGACGCGATGTGGGCGACGCGATGTGGGCGACGCGTTGACAGCGGCGCGTTGACAGCGGCGCAATTTTCGCCCCGAGTTGAAATACTTCAACTTTGAGGCGGTAATCTCGCAACTCGGGCCAATAGGCTCTTGTGTTCCGACGAGACACGGAGATAAGCCCCGCCCCTCACGGAGCGTCTCGACGCTCATGGCGAGAACACGGTGAATGGTCGAGCGAGTAAACTCACGCGTTTTGGGCGACGCGAAAAATAGTTTGCTTTTGGTGTGAACGCACCTTTAGTGTACCACCTTACATGTGTGCAGTTTTAGTTCAGTCCATATACCATCGGCACTTTATTCTTTACTCTCTCAACTCAAACTGTTCCTACTGACAAACAAATACTGATCTTTATGTTGTTAAAGGTATAATACTTTACCCGAATTCTTATCTTCATGTACAAGATTATATTTCTGAGGCCACTTGCCAAATGATTAAGCAGGTAGTATAGCAGCATTGTACATGACATGGGTATATTTCATGGGCATACTGTGATATCCTGCTGGATTCATATTCACACTCATGCACTTGAAAATGTTCTTACGTGGAAAATCTTGGGATCTCCTTCGAGATGAGAATAATAATAATATTACTGCCAGGAAAACATATGCAACTATTTTAGTCCAGCTAATTATCAGCTCCCAGCATAATTAAGCCTTATAGATGAGCAAACATAATTAGTAGGCATTATGCACAGCTAATGGGGGAAGTGAACAGGTGAACATGTATTCAATCCTTTGTTTATGAGCTAAGGATATGCTATACTGAGCCAGAAGAATAAAAGTTGATTAGGTATGACCTAAATGTGTCCTTTATATTGCTTTGATAAAGAATACAATGCAGTATAGCTGTGGCACTAGGATTGCTGGCATGTTATTGACTAATCAAAGTCTCCATGTTTCATGTATGCCTGTGAGAGCTGTAAATATGACAGGATCAGATCACAATTCTCATAGCATCGTCAGCGTACCGTATAGACTACATGTCAGCAGACGTGGCACCCAGGCAATACACATACTTCAGGTCGGCGCCGCATTAATCAAAATGTAACCAACAATGTGGTGCGTTATTGGCCTTTCGGGAAAAATCATTGATCATTCTGTACGTATTGGTGCTGTGGCTTGTTTATGATGAGACGTACAGGCCGGGAAGCATTTTAGGTTGTGTGGACCCAATAATTGGGCACATGTCATCACTGAATGAAATAGTACTCCCATCGGGAGGAGCAAGGCTGTCCTACACGACGCGTTTTAAAATACTACAGGAGTCAATCTGGCACAGTAAGAAAATATCTTTAAATAAGAGCATTTGAGTCCTTGCTCATTTCACTCATGAGTACAGGATGGGGACTTCTGGGCGGGGACAAGGGGGGCTTAATTTGTTGAGACAAATCCGCTTCACTCGGGTTGCCCTGAAAGTGAGATCAAAAGATTAGTTAATATTCAGCCACATTTAATAAACACAATGCCGATTGGGATCAAACCCCGGTTTTACACAAAATCCTTGCAGGGCTGTAGTTGATAAGCTTCCATTAAAAGGTTGCAGTATCACATCGGCACAAATCAGGATCTCGCTGGGAACAGAATCATACTTATTGCCACTCTTTGAAATCTAATCCGTTTTAACAAATGAGCCAGGGCTTTTGTAGGAGATGGTTCGCTGTCCTAGCGAGAGTGTAATGGGCGAGCTTTGAGCCTCCTGCAATGATTCCAAAAGGGGTTTGTCCACCGCAGCTTGTAGAATCAATGTTGGAGGTTTGTTTGTGAGCAGTTGAGTAGACTGAAACAACATGCCCTTGTCAACACATGCTGCTGCGAGTATTTTAGGAAGGACAATGCCAACATTTTGGGTCGATGTGGAACAACCAAGGATGCAGTTCATCATTGAGGAGTTGAAGGTCAGAAAACCTATCCATTCTCTGGTCACATATTCAATGAAACTAGTTTTCGTGGCCTCAGCAGCTTGAAGCGGGTGCATAGCCGTGCCCCGCGAGAAATGCATGATCACAGTTTATGTCTAAAAAACAGGAGACAAAGAGGGTTTTTATGGGATATAACACTCAAAGGACCTGATTAGGAAACTGTCGCTCCCAGCTGGTTTGTGGGCCCTCACCATGAGGGGGACATGGGAACATGTATGTAGATCTACAAGCTGAAGCAAATTCAAAGCCTGAACAATGGTTCAAGGCTAAATTCCCAGATCTTGAAAATCTCACCTGAGTGGGAGATCTGGTTTAAATTCAGGTCATTAGCTCCCATTGTGCCTGTGAAACGCCCACAATCTCGCCAAGGACCTAAAACAGAGCACGATGCTCTGGTCCCGTTGGTAAAAATAAGTGTTTGTGTATGAATCGGTTTGAGAAGCAGAGCCACAGCGGAATGTGGAGATGCGACAGAGGATTGAAACATGAACTTTTTCTCCTTGCAACTCTCTGCTGGTTTTGATTCCTTATGTGTGATGTAAACAGACCTATACATTCCTTCTCTGTCGTCATCTATAGGCCATAGAAGCCACTTCTCTTTCTAATTCCTTATGTTGTATGCCAGCAGATCTACACACTCCTTCTCTGTCTTCATCTGTGAGCCATGTATAGGAGCCGCTCATGCATGTATAAATCATGGTGTTTGATAATGTATTATTTGAAGATTATTTCTTAGCTCACTGCAGACACGTGGCTGAAGAATGGTCATCCGCTTGCAAGCTAATAAGACTGTCCAGAACTTGTTTGTTTTTAATATTGATTGAAAACTTAAACTCTCCTCCCGAAAAACATAGAAATATTCCACAACACATATGCAGGGTCCCCACCCTTGCTGGACCAGGAACAGTTTAGTCTAGTTTTTGTGTTCATCAAACATTTTGGACTCACTGTGCAACCAATGATCTCACTCGCCAACACATGTGAGTTCAATTCAGTAAATGTTGTTTAGCCCAAAATCACACATTACAAATTTGCCTCAGAGGGCTTTATAATCTGTACACATACGACATCTGACCAGGGGAAAAAAAACAGAAGAAAAACTTTCACAAGGAAAAAAAGGGAAGGAACCTTCAGGAGAGCAACAGAGGAGGATCCCTCTCCCCGGCTGGACAGAAGCAATAGATGTCATGTGTACAGATGAAAACGTTACAGAGTTACATAAACAAATTTAATGAATATGACTGAAATGTATGGATAATGAGTAGTAGGACCACGATCCAGATAACCATGATCCATGAAACGGAAGGGGGTAGAGAGGAGGGGCATGGCAGGAGGACAGGCCCAGGCATCCACACACACAGCTCATAGACGTTGACAGTGCGGGAGTGAAACCACATGGAAACCACACCATCCACTGTCCCTCGCCCTTTATTCAATCTTTGCATCTTCTGCCATTAAGAACTCTTGCGTGATGTGACCATGTCCACTATCTTCTTTACTCTCGTCCCACCTACAACAAGCCTTTTTTCAAATGCAGCTGTCTGAGATTACTCGGTTATTGGGTCCTGTTCCCAGGGAGGGGTCCCCTTTTTAAGAATTCCTAATTCTACACATAGTAGCAAACATCCTTTTAATATTAATACTTCATACGATTATTGGTTAATAACCAAACCAGCTTTGTGACTAGATCCAAAAACTGCTGGTTGCATTTTTAGACTCCCTTCAGTGGTAAAAGTACAGGACACAGTGTTGACATGAGCTAATGTTGACAGCCTGCTCATTTTAACAGTGATTCGATAGACTGATTTTATGTCGAGCTAATGTATATTTGTTAGCAAGAACATTTTCAAATTACACTGACCCAGACGACTCACTTTATTTGTCATTTTGCCCCACACAGACCGTACAGCGCATTAAACCAACCACGGATACACAGGAACTGAAATCACCACAATATGATTAGTAAATAAATCTGCCAATTTGAACTTCTGCTGCTGCAATAACAGACCAGCTGTACGTAATGACTTGTCCCTGTCATGTGCACCAGTTGGTTTTGCCACGAGACGCCTCCCTCAGGGATACAGACACTATGGAAAATCATACTTCTTAAAACTGTACAATGCTTGAAATCTAAGTTTTACTTTACTCATATGCAACTGACCATATACATCCACAGGTTATGATGTCCTTGCTGATAAATACTTACAATATATCATTGTATTTCCAAAATGTTTAAGAACTAAGTGCAAGCTATATACACTATATTCAGTATGCTTATGGTATAAGCTCAAATATTTCTATGACAAACCCTATATAATTTTTATTTAGAAAAATGCATACATAAGTTGTCACATGTCAACATCAACTTTGGTTGCTTTCCTAAAATAGATAGGCTGCCAAATACCAGCCTGGTCACAAACAACATGTGTCCGTAAAGGTGCAACAATATGAAACTGTAAATATAAAAAAATATTCTAACATCATCAAAAGAATGTGGAGCGGAAGCAGTTTTGGCATTTTGCCAACAGGTCAATGTGTTGCGCTGCTGCCATCCTGTCTTGTAATACCACTTGCTCCCTGAGAAGCAAGAGTGAGTCACTGCACAGACAGTCTGCCCTCAGTGCAGAGAACTAAGAAGTTGAGCTGCACCGTGAGCTTGCCAATAATACATCTTTGGTCCATGTGCGTTTTGATAGTTTCTTTATTGGATTAAATACTAAGTGGCTGAAACGAGAACACGACTCTGCCTCGCCTCGTCTTCCAGGCCCTAGTAAATAGGATGTGTGAATGCAGCCGGTGCAAACCTCAGGCTCGGGGGTCTGATCCTGGGGGACTCTCCACCGGATCAGCAAACTTTGTTGCTGCTGTTACATGAGGTTCTGACCTCTGACCCACGTTCTGAGCCATCGCTCCACCAATCCACTGAGACTCCCGCCACTGGTGTCTGTGCTGGCTGACTTCCAGTTGCTGCTCCTGCTGCCCAAGCATCCGTCTCCCGGGGCTGCAGAGGGCCGGCCACCCTCCTGCCTGTAGGGTGGACAAATTGTGCACCTTTAAAGATCAGGTAAGGGATGATTAGGGATTCAGGTACAAGTTATCTCCCTAACACACAAGCATAGTCAAGCTTTACTGCAGCTTCTTCCTTTTGCTCCACTCATTTATTTACTTTCCCCATGCAAAATCGCATCACAAAACACAGCTAGGTTTGGATTTATGTATGATACATAATGTGAGCTTCTTCAATCTGATAAAAGCACAGACACGAGATGTTAATTTGGTCTTAAAAGTATCCAAAGACACTTTGCAGTTGGAACTTGGGCTTAGACGAGAGGATTTATTGTGTCATACTGTAGTGAATGTCATATCATAATTCACCCTTGTTCCTGGTGGAGTTCGATACACAATTATTAATGTAATGAGTCACACGCATCAGTGTGACTGTTCCGGGATCGCGGTCCCTTTAAGTGTTGTGTTGCTGTTTGTGACGTCGAGCCCCATGCGGGTTTGGTATCTGGGCAGCGCCATCTTGATTTCATTCGTTGTTATTGTTAATAAACGAGACACACACACTTGTGTGCTCAACTTGAGGAATTGTGTTTTGCCTTTTAATGCAACTTCCACACTGGTGACCCCGACGCCTGTTTGCTGGACGTATTCGCAAACACGACTCGACCATGGCCGCGAACGCTGTTACCCTCAAACTCCCTGAATTCTGGGAATCTTCAGCGTCGTCATGGTTCGCTCAGACGGAAGCGCAGTTCGCGCTGCGGGACATTACCACGGATACAACGCGGTACTACTACGTTGTGTCAGCTCTCGGTAACTCAACGGCGACCCGAGTGGTGAGTCTTCTGAGGCATCCTCCAGCTACGGAGAAATATGCGGCGCTCAAAGCCCAGCTGCTAAAGACTTTTGAACTGTCCGACGCTGAGAGAGCTAGCAGGCTGCTCTCGCTCCAAGGGCTAGGTGACGGCAAACCGTCCGAGCTAATGGACCGCATGCTGGATCTCCTGGGTGAGCACAGACCCGATTTTCTTTTCACCCAACTTTTCCTGCGTCAGCTGCCTTCCCAAGTCAGAGCTGCACTGGCCAACACCGCCATCACTGACTGTCGAGCACTGGCCGAAGAGGCTGATACATTTTTCCTGGCAAGTCAAGAGCACTGCGTCATGGCCGCGCTTCTCCCCACGCACGGCGCTCCGGTGACAATGGCGGATTCCACACTTGTCGCAGCAACCTCTTCTCGTCGGCAGCAGTCTGCGGGTCGGCAGCAATCTTCGAGCCCACAGCAGTCTTCTTCAGGCTTGTGTTTTTATCACGAGAAGTTTGGACCGAAGGCTCTTAAATGCCGCTCGCCATGCAGCTTCGGCGGGTTGGGAAACGCCAGGGCCGGCGCTCAGTAGTGGCCATGAGCGTCGGCCGCGTAGGCAAGCTGCTTTTTATCCGTGACAGCATCTCCGGACGACGGTTCCTTTGCGACACGGGTGCACAGAGGAGCGTCCTGCCTGCATCCCGTTTGGACATGACGACCGACAGCCATGGCCCCCCGATGGAAGTGGCTTACGGGACCCCCATCCGCACGTATGGGACGAGGTACATTGACTTGTGTTTTGAAGGGCGTCGATTTGGCTGGGATTTTGTAACTGCAAAAATCGCCGTTCCCCTCCTTGGCGCTGATTTTTTGTGTGCGCATGGACGGTTGGTGGATGTTAAGAACCGCCGTTTGATCGACGCTGTCACGTTCTGCTCGTATACGTGCACGCTCAGCGGTGCTGAGTCCATACGACTGTCTAGCATGCTCTCACCATCCGATGACTTCCACCGTTTACTGGCTAGTTTTCCAGCACTCACTCAGCCCACTTTCTCTGCGTCGGCCGTGAAGCATGGTGTGGAGCACCATATCGCCACTACTGGTCCACCCGTTTACGCCCGTGCTCGGCGCCTCTACCCGACCAAGCTTGCAGTTGCTAAGGCTGAGTTTTCCAACATGGAACGCCTCGGCATAGTCCGCCGATCCGACAGCCCGTGGGCGTCACCCCTTCACATCGTCCCCAAATCTGGTGGCGGCTGGCGCCCATGTGGCGACTACCGGAGGCTTAATGAGGCAACGACACCTGACCGATACCCAGTCCCGAACATACAGGATTTTTCAGCACACCTGGCCGGTATGGTGATTTTTTCTAAAGTGGACCTCGTCCGGGGCTATCATCAGGTACCCATGCACTCACTGGACATTTCAAAAACAGCAGTGATTACGCCGTTTGGTCTTTTTGAGTTCTTAAGGATGCCGTTCGGCCTTAAAAACTCAGCCCAATCTTTCCAGCGCCTCATGGACTCTGTTTTACGTGACCTGTCTTTCCTTTTTGTGTATTTGGACGACATTCTGGTAGCGAGCACGTCCAAATCTCAGCACCTGTCGCACCTCAGAACACTTTTCGAGCGGCTCGACCAACATGGCCTGATTGTTAACCCTGCCAAGTGCCAGTTTGGTCTCTCCACCATCGACTTCCTGGGACACAGAGTCACCAAATTATACTTATTTTGATTGTAGAGAAGAAAACAAACTGTGAAATAAATGTGGACTTTGGTTTTGGTTAATAGATGAAATGAAGGCGGACTAGACTGGTGAACTTTACTCATGACTTTCTCGTCAAACACTGGTCAGTGAAAACGGGACCCTCAAGTGTTACTTCAAGATGTCAGGATGGATATGATCTGTTCCATCTTCTCTCCATCAGTGGTGTTGATTCAAGGCAGACACTCTGCTTGCTTCTGATCCCTCTGTTGCCACCATCATGCCACACCTTTCTTTGGACTGGGAAATCCGTTAGATGAGTGCAACGATAAGAAGACAATCAAAATGACCAGCAAGATGCTGCTATCTCTTTGATTGCAACCCATGCAACAGCTGGACACAGGGCAGTATTTATTGAAGTTATAGAGCCCCTCATGACTAAACCAATAGCAGTAGTATAAAGGTGCCAGTATACTCCATCAGAACTGATTCTAGCATGGTTGACCAGCTGCGGAAGCACGCTGCCACCGAGTAGAATGTCGACAATCTACTCGACACATTGAGCCAAATGTGAGGAGGTTTTATTTGTATGCAAAATTTAGACCAACACTATGAATCTTCTTACGTGGCCATTTAGAACAGCTTACAACAGCTTTAACCCTCCTGTTATGTTGCGGGTCAAATTGACCCGTTTCAAAGTTTGAAAATCTAGGAAAAATACTTCTAAGTACTTTTTCTGTATAAAACTTCTTCTGCTTACCTTATTTAGTGTAATCAACATTTAAAAAAATACTAAAAAAATATCATGTATTTGCAACCCCCCCCTGCAGGTTTATATAACAGAGATGATGTTCCCGGGTCAATTTGACCCGGCTGTGAAAGTGAAGGCTAAAAGTCACCAAAAGAGTCACGTTTAGACTATTTCTTTCTTTGTAAATGTAGGGCAGTCTTTCTTACTCCCTCCCACCAAGTTTCAACACACACACTCACACCAACACACACACACACACACGCGCGCACAGACACCAACACACACACACAAACACACATATCAGCACACACACACCCCGTTCACAACCCCATATATAAAGTTGTACACATTTCAAACTTCAAACAAAAGAATCAGGTGGTTGTTATGGGAACCATCTCTATCCTGCTGTGTGCCCATCACTCTACATGAGAAGCACACTTTACAGACTAAACCATGTTTATCATCTCCTAACTTTTCCCCTAAATACACCTTTATTGGACATGGGACACTAATGTGAGGGTTTCTTTCATGTCTCAACTAATACATATGTAGTATAGTACTTCTAATATACTTTCTGTCTGACTGGGAGAGACACACACCCTGTCTCATCCCAATCTCAGACCCACACACATTCTCTTTCTAACGACCGCACCTATGCGAGAAATACAGATACTATTTTGACGGGAACCTTTATTTTTCCCTGCGGGAAAACTCCACTCACACGTATCAGGGGAGGGGCCAAACATACAAAATGGTTGCTGAGAAGTCCTACAACATTACACTCTGCAGATACATATGACTGCACCAAGAGGATGACTGTGCGCTGGCCTTTGGTCATCTTTTATCATATAATTTATGCATCTTAACACTAAAAATAAACATAACTAACATTTACTTTCAATACAAATCCTTTATGACTCATTTGGCTTGATTTTTAGTGGGCGGGTCATTATGACCCTGAACAGCACAGGTGTCTCATCTCTATTTATCTTCATCACCCCATGAAAAAAAAAAACTTACAAAATGCAAATAAAATTTAGGAGAAAATACATGTTATGGTAGACTAATGCAATTTAGATTTAGATTTTTTCAATGTACCTAAAAAATAGTTTGAACATGTATTTTCATTAAAACGAGTGAGTGCTCCTGATTGAACTCTGATCTATGGAGGGGTAAATAACTCAATTCCACTAAAAACTGATTTAATTGTTAGTAATGTTGTTGGTGATGAGGTACAAACTATAGTTTTTAGAATGTTTTGGTTTCTGATCACTTTTGGATGATTCAACATTAACCGGGTCAAATTGACCCGGGAACATCACGGCTGTATGTAAGAAACGAACATAACAGGAGGGTTAATAACACTTTGAAGAAACGTAGTTATCTATAGCATGGAGCGGCTCTCATGCTATCTAAGGACTACTCATAGAACTGGAGTTACGGGAAGTTCAGGGAAGTTATATTTATACTACGGTCAGCTGTAACAATCAGGCTTTGACCTTGTTTGAAGAAATTTATGGTTGGAGAGAAACAGAGAGTGAGTTGGAGTTGTTTATGTTCTAATAAAGTGCCTCCTCTCAGACCGAGTACCAAGGCCATGTCATGCATATCTTTCATTTGTTAATATAATATAATTAAACAGTGGATGTGGTCTAATTAGTGGAATGAGAGGAGGACCAAGAGCTGCCCTCATGTATTCCTTTCCCTATTAATATATACAAGGTAGCCCTTTACACGGACCTAAATATTGATGACTCTGAAGTCTTTAAACCATTGAACCCATGTGAGGTGGTCACTCCAGGTGGTCTAGTCTCTAGTTCTGGTTCAGACTGTCCATTTGACTGAGGGTGATATCCTGATGACAGGCTGACGGTGGCACCTATGAGTCGACAAAACTCTTTCCAGAAGGCGGAAAAGGATTGTGGACCCTGTCAGAAACAATGTCATTAGGGAATCCATGGATCCTGAACACGTGATTCATCATGACCTCTGCGGTGACTTTGGCAGAGGAAGCTTGGTCAATGGGATGAAGTGAGCCATCTTTGAAAATCGATCAACCACTGTTAGAACCGTAGTCTTGCCTCTGGATGAAATCCTGTCACAAAATCCATCGAAATGTGTGACCAAGGACGATGGAATCGGCAGCGGCTGGAGCAAGCCCATCTTAACTTGAGATGAGGTCTTATTACACGCACACACCGGACAAGCCGCTACATACACATTTTTCTTCATGGATGGCCACCAGAAACGTTGTTGAATCCTGAACATTGTTCAACAAACAGCAGATTGTTGGGACACTCTAGGCGCTGATTCATGACATTATCACCGAATCTACTAAAGAAAAGTGTCCACCTGAGTTGAAGCCTTTCTTATATATTCTAGATTCTTGTGATCTGTCCAGACTAAACGGTTGCTCTGCACCCTCTAGCCAGTGTCTCCATTCCTCGATTCCTTGTTTCACGTCATAATTCCGCGTTGTCAACTTTGGATGCATCTAGCTGATGTGAATCTATCTCTGAGAAGTTTGAAAGCAAGATCGCAACAGAACTGAAATTCCTAATAAACTTCCTATAGAAGTTAGCAAATCCTAGGAACTGCTGAACCTTTTTCCTGGAGTCTATACTGCACTGACTTGGATCCATTTGGATAGGATTAGGTGGGACTTTGGATCCTAAGGAAGGCACCTCTTCTGTGTGGAACCACTTCTCTGCCTTGACATATAGCTGATTATCCAGTAGTTTCTGCAAAACTTGGACATGGTTAACGTGAGTTTTAGCGTCTGGGGAGCAAATTAGAATGTCATCCAGCTACACAAACACTGCACTATTCAAGAATTCCCAAAACCTCATTCACAAAAGCTTGAAAAACAGCCGTGCATTGCACAGTCCAAAAGGCATTACCAAGTACTCATAGTGACCATTCTGAGTGTTGAATCCAGTCTTCCACTCATCCCCTTGTTTTATTCTAACCAAGTGATATGCATTTCTTAAATCCAACTTGGTGAATATCTTGGCCGTTGAAGCAGTTCAAAAGCAGACATGAGTGGTTCTTCACCGTAATGTCATTTAGTGGTCTCAGAGACGACAAGGCTTTAGACTTGTTAAACGCTTCTTTTAAATCATGGTAACAGGAAGGTACCTTGTGTAGATCAGGATAGTCAGGGTGATCTATAATGATCCTACTAGAGTCTGTTGGTGCATTAACAGGTTGCAAAGTTTACCTGCCCTTACAATCCTCTCCCATTCCTTAACTTTCCTGAAGGCCAGTCTATGAGGATTGTGGATCTTCAAGGAAACCCCAAAATAATCGGTACTGATTCACTCAAAATATGAAATTGCATGCTCGTATGGTCCTTATTTATAGTAATCCGTATGGGCTCAGTGCAATGGGTAACTGTGAACACACTGGCACTAACAGGATGAGATAGCGGGACAGTTTTTATCTTTAGCTGTTTGACTAGGCCCCAGTCTATAAGGCTTCGTCAGCCTGAGTCTATTAACACCCTGGTCAATGGTCTGATTGTTAATACAAATGTCTACCTGAGTAACAGGTCGAGGAGGGAAGTGACTGGTGAGCACGATCTTGTTGATGACCGGCTGGCAGTAGAAACAGCAACCTCTCTCCTCCAGAGAAAGCCTGGTTCTTCCAAGCTGCATGGGTTCACGTCATTAGTGTAGTCCTCTGATAACATGCTGGGAATAACATCTCATCCGGATGGGGGTGTTCCAGTGGAGCCAGCTGGTCCTTATCGGTTCGAAAGTCCTGTCATGAAGGCGTAACATTCCATCCGCTGTCCGATGGCATAATCAACCACCTGGCGGTTGAGCTGACGATTGAAACAGTCTTCTGCTGGCCTCCGTAGCAGGCGATGAGTGGTCAAAATCGCGCATAGTCTCTATGAAATCGGCCAATGAGTAACATAGTTCGTGTCTAGACCATTCTCTAGCCCAGGCTGCAGCTCTTCCCTTAAATGAGACACAATAAACGCCACTTTACCATGCTCAGATAAAAAGCTGCTGCTGGAGTATTGACAGGCAAATTCTCAGCTGTGGATGACGTCACCGGAGGAGCAGTCTGTTGATGAGTGAAAAATTATTTATTTGGGCAACCAGTTGTTGCATCTGTAGATAATTTTCCTGAACCCGCCTTGACTTTGTCCAGTATGACCCTGAACAGCACAGGTGTCTCATCTCTATTTATCTTCATCACAGACTAATGCAATTTAGATTTAGATTTTTAGTTTGAACATGTATTTTTCATTAAATGCCACTGATTGAACCACTAAAACTGATAAAATGATGTAATAATGTTGTTGGTGATGAGGTACAAATATGTTTTGTAGAATGTTTTGGTTTGATCACTTTTTGAGATTTCGGTTTCTGATCACTTTTGACATTAAAACATCTGCCTGTAAGAAAACAACTGGACAGGAGGTTATGTAACACTGAAGGTTAATAACAGGAGATAGCATAACACTTATCTCAAGCTATCTAAGGACTCAGAATGGAACTGGAGTTACGGAAGTAAGTCCTAGATATTTATCTAACAGCTGTTTTCACTACAACTCAGCTTTTGTCATCTGTGTGAAGAAATTTTGGGTTGAGAGAGACAGAGAGTGGAGGTTGGAATTGTTTGTTCTAAGTTTAAGTCTCTTTAACCAGCGAGTACCAAGGCCCAGTCCATAGGCCATTTCATTTGTTAATATCATATTAATAAACAATGGATGGGTCTAGTGGATGTGGGAGAATTACCCAAGAGCTGCCCCTCATGTATTCCTTTCCCTATTAATATATACAAGCCCCTTTACTTTTATAATATATTAACGTAAAATAAATTGCATTTTTGTTATTGCATTTTGTGGTGTAAAAAATGTTCCTGCTGCTCTTAGAGAAATCAAAAGTATTTGCAAAAGGGTGGTTTAGCACGGTTTATTATTACTTAGTTAAACAGTCACAAATGATCATGTGATCAGAATGGTACAAATGGGCACATGAGTCAACTTAGACAAATAAGTCATCAACAAAACATATATTCAATCATCACAACAGTCAAACAAACACCCATGAGTGGAGCAAAGTCTGAAACCTCCTGAACCCTCCGCCACCGACTTATCGCTTCCTTTCTGCCGACTCCTCTCTTCTTCTACACGCACGAGAGACGCACATTCCAGAGGAATCTGTTTCCCTATAAGTAATAGGAGACCCCTGAGGCTTGTTTATCTAAGTTCTGTTTCGTCGAAAAACTTCAAGCTCAAGACCCTTTGGTTGTGACCTTTCCCATGACCCCCTATGAATGATTTAGTTTTTCTCATAGACCTATAGAGATAATAGAGATAATTGTTAACATCCTTACTCCAACAATCCTCATTTTTCATTTTGACAATTTAAACTGAAAAACAAAAACAAAAAAAGAAAAAACATTCTTAGAGCATACATCCAAAGATTTCAAAACATAACATTCTCAACATCCCATCACATCCTCACAAACAATTTATAGTATATTACAACATACAATTATATTTTGCTAATATACACATTAAACATTGTCCTCAAGCTCATTATCACTATCAGAGCTTATCACTATCAGGCTGTCAAGATACTGGGGAATCCTTTTGGGGTGGTGTGCTGGTGTGATGCATGAGCTGATGAGTTCTTCCGACACATCGGGACACAGGTCCGTGATAGGGGGTGATAGTATGTGAACAAGAATGATGACTGCTATCATCCATACCAATCATCCATAAAGAGAAGCTGAGAATGATACAGGTGTGTTCAACAGGTGTATTGTATGGTGCTGGTGCTGTTGTGCTGGGTTGGTTAGCTGGTCAGCCCTCCTCCAGTCACTGCTCCAGTGTAGGCCCCCTGTAGGGACTTTCTCCCCTGTTTTGGTTTTTCAAACCGGAAACGGAAAACTACTGGCGGAATATGCATCCATACAGTACTATACAGTACTTCTCCTGCACATTCCCATCACACTACATTAGATTGGTTGATTCTCTCTCATAACTAACTCATTATCGAGATCGAGAGAGAGAACAGTGAACAGTGTTCAGCTGGGCAGTGGGGGTTTTTTTTTTTTCCTCACCCACTTCCTGGAGAGATGGAAAGGGCTAGTATCTTTGCCGTCTATGTTATGTGATTGCAATTTATAGATAAGGAACAAGATAATTGCTATTGTGGTTAGAAAGAGTAGTGAGTGCATGCTTTTGCTCTGGCTGCACCCATGCTTCTTAAAGGATTCGTGATGCTGGAGATCTTTCTTCCATCGCTGCTGCTTCTTGGGTGGCTACAACTTCGCACATGATTTCGCCTCCTACCACACTGATTTATATATGACAGCTTTGCGGTTTGAGAAACTTTGGGTTGCTCCCCTCCTCTCTCTTCCCAGCCACACAAAATGAGTGAGGTGCTTGGTTACGTCACTGCTAATGGTGCGCTTGTCGGTAGCTTGGCACACTACTTGATGGAGGAAGGCTATCTATCTATCTATCTATCTTCCCCTTTAGTCCGGACCCGTAGCAGCTGCTCCTTCTCCTTCTGGGTTTGGGATGCGTTTGCAGTGGCTAGCGTGGACCCACGTTGCTTTTCCTTCCACTTTCACCGCCGTCTCTGTGGTCAGGAGTACTTGGAAGGGACCCGTGTAGCGTCTCTGCTTCCAATGCTTTCTCCTGTGATCCTTGATGAGCACCCAGTCTCCTGGTTTCAGGTGATGCTGGATCGCAGTGGCTGGTGAGGGAAGTGCAGCTTTCACCTGTGTGTGAAGTGCTGAGAGTGAGGATGAGAGATTAGCACAATATCTTAGCATGCTGTCTTCATTATGATCAGTTGTCAAAGCATGTCTTACTGGACCCAGCCCAGTGCAAGGGGTCTCGAGCACTATCTCAAAAGGGCTGAGGCCATGTTTGTTCCTGATTCGCATGCGCATGTGAAAAGCACCAGCGAAGTACTTTCACCCAAGATAGGCCTGTCTCTTCACAACATTTCGCCAGTTTAGATTTAATGGTACCATTTTCTCGTTCAACCGCACCAGCTGACTGAGGATGATAAGAACAATGATGTCTGATGTTAAAACCTAAATACTGTGAGATTTCCTGCAGGGCCTGGTTAGCAAATCCAGGACCATTGTCACTACTAATGATTTGAGGTATTCCCCACCGGGGAATGATCTCTCAGTAGGATCTTTGCCACCGTCCCTGCGTCTTGTTTTGATGTGGGGAAAACTTCAACCCACTTGCTGAACATGCATACTATCACAAGACAGTATTTCTTTCCTCCGATGGAGTTAACTCAATAAAATCCATCATTAAATGTTCAAAGGTTGTGTATGCAGGAGGGTGACCTTGCTGTGGTATTTTTATTGCCCCAGAGGCATTGTTTGCTGCACAGATGACACATTTCCTGCAAAAATCTGCCGCAAAGGTTGAAAACCCTCTGGTGTACCAACTTGCATTTAACGCACTGCACATCCCTCCTTTGCCCACGTGGTCTTTTCCGTGAGACAATTTAGCATAACTGTGGAAGAGAGCGTGGCAAACAAGGTTTGCTGTCTGGCCCTGTCCAAACTCCGCCCTTTTGGGTGGCACCAGAGCGTTTCCACAGGGAGCGCTCCTGGGCACTGGCGAGAGATTGAAGTGTGGGAAGATCGGCATAAGGACTGGAATCAGTCTGCGTGGAGAGCAGTTGAGTCGCGGAAAAGGCGCCCGATGATGCTGCCGCTTGCGCTGTCAGATCTGCTGCTCTGTTTCCTACGGACACAGGGTCAAGAGAAGAGGTGTGAGCTTCACACTTAATCACTGAAACAGCTTTGGGTAACAAAATCGCATCCAGAAGAACTGCAACAAGGGTGTGGTGTGCAATAGGTTTGCCTGCTGATGTTAAAAACCCCCGATGTCTCCACAGGGATCCAAAATCATGTACCACTCCAAAAGCATAACGTGAATCGGTGTAGATGTTAACCGTTTTACCTTCAGCCAACTTACAAGCTTCTGTGAGTGCAATCAACTCTGCTGCTTGTGCTGAGAGGTGTGAAGGAAGCTTTCCACAAACCAGTGTCCTGTGTGATGACACTACAGAAAATCCAACCTGCCCACTGCCTGTTGTGGGTGAGCGAGAAGCAGAGCCGTCTACAAAGAGCTCAAGATCAGCGTTGGAAAGTGGTGTGTCCGTCAGATCAGGTCTCGGCGTACATGTATGTTGCAAGACTTCGACGCAGTCATGAGGCTCTCCATCCTCTGCAGTTGGAAGAAGTGCAGCAGGGTTAAGGACATTGCAACGTTTCACCGTAATGTTAGGTAATTCCAACAATGTTGTGTGATATCTGAGCCATCTCTGAGCAGAGAGGTGAGAAGTCTTCTGAGCATGTAAGATGTGGGAAACTGCATGCGGGACCATAAGTGTGACATCAGAATAGCCCACAATGTCACGTGAGGCTAGGATAGCTTTTTCAGCTGCTGCTACTGCCTGCAAACAAAGAGGGAGACCTGCAGCGACAGGGTCAAGTTTTGAGGAGAAATAGGCCACAGGCCTGAGTTTTCCTCCAGGCGGCTGAAACAAAACAGATGTCATATAACAGTCTTTTTGGTCTATGAATTGAGTATAAGGTAAGTCAGGTCTTGGCAAGCCCAAAGTCGGGGCCTGCGATAAGGAAGTCTTTAAATCCTCAAATGCCTTCTCGGCTTCCTCAGTCCAAGTCAGTTTGTCACGTGCACTAAGGTTTCTACCATGGACAATGGATGAGAGGGATGCCTCTCTTTCTGAGTAATTTGGAATCCACTGTCTGCAATAAGAAGTTGTTCCCAAAAAACTCATCATTTGTTTCTTAGTGTTTGGTTTTGGTAACGATTGGATTGCTGCAATACGTTTGGGAGAGAGGGATTTGCCCTCCGCTGTGATCACATGTCCCAGATAAGTCACCTTTTTTAGTGCAAATTGAAGCTTCTGTAGACTGGCTTTGTGTCCATTATCTGCCAAATGTTTAAGTAGCGCTACTGTATCAATTTTACAAGCTTCTTCTGATGTGCTGCAAATCATCATGTCATCAACATAATTCAAAAGGGCCGACCCCGCGGGGAGTTGCAAATTTTGAAGATTTTCGCTTAGCGCTCTGTGGAACACGCCTGGGCTTTCATGATACCCCATAGGACATCTGGTCCATGTGTATCCACGTCCATTAAACGAGAAGCCAAACCAGTGTTGACTTTCTGGGTGAACCGGGACAGAGAAAAATGCATTAGCCAAGTCAATAACCGAAAAATGCGTGGCACCAGGTGGCACCAGTGACAAAATTGTGTGTGGATTTGCCACTTCTGGTGCTCGTTGATAGGTTGCCGCATTCACTGCTTGTAAATCTTGCACAAATCTCCATTCCGTCGGCTGATCTTTGTCGCAAATCTTCTTTACTGGGAAAATTGGTGTGCGCACCGGGGAATCTTGACAAGGAATAATGACGCCTACTTTCAAAAGGGATTCAAATACTGGTCTTATACCATCGATGGCTTCTTTTTTTAAGTGGATACTGTTTTAGGCATGGCCTATAATCTGACTTAGGACTCACTACCAATGGTGCTGTGCCTTTTATGAGCCCCACATCGTATTTGTGTGCAGCCCACAGTGAAGGTGGCACTTTTGACAACTCAGGAATTTGACCTGTTGTCATAATGAGTGGATACAAGCTTGTATGTTCAATGTGTTCTTCTGTGAGCTCTAACGTTCTCCGTACATGTACTGTGTCGGTCAATGCAATACGAAATACATCACCAATCGCGCTAAATTCGATCCTCGAATCTTCTGCAGCCGGTCTAAAGTCCAAGAGGTTGATACGTTGTTGTAGCCACGGACCCAGATCCTGCCATTTCCAGTGTGACGGCTTAGCCAATGATACGTGAGGAGTGGTTCCAAGGAACAGTTTCCCCTGGGATGGAGAGAGAGACACAGACACCGCAGCAGCCTCCTCTGACCAGTAAACATGCTTCAGGTCTAAACTCTCTGTTTCTACCTGTTGATCATACCATGCTTCCTCGTATATTCTATCTGGCCCTACGCTCACATGGGATGTACAATGTAATGGCTGCATATAATTTCCTGCTGCAGTACTGTGTGTGCGTGCAAATGAAATAAGATCATGGGTTTTCGGAGCTCCATGGTCTAACATTAGCTCCCACTCGTATGCATACAGAAGTGGATTTGGATTATAGTTCATCATCTGAAATAAAGGAAGTTCAGCTCTTTTTAACACTTTGATGCCTTCTTCTGTTGAAACTAACCTAATGCCAAAAAAGCACATTAGATCTCGCCCCATCAGATTTACTGGGCAGTTTTCCGACACTAGAAAAGAATGTTTTGTTATTTGGTCATCTAACTCACATTTCAATGGAACTGAGCAACTTTCCAAGACTGGTACGCCGCTCGCTCCCACTGTAAAACTCTTCCTGCCATTCTTTTTGGGGGCACTTGGCAAGGAATCTGTTCTTAACACAGAGTTTGTAGCTCCTGAATCAACTAAGAATGTTACAGGGTGGTTAGAAATCATCAATGTTAATTGTGGGAATTTCTTAAAGCCTGGGTTGTTGGCATACATTGTGAAATTTAGTGCGTGTGAAGTGTTGTGTGCTACCTGCTTTCCTGTGGAGAGGCTGTCCATCTCTGGGGTCCGCCCCTCCCTCCCCTCCTTTCAGTCAGACGTGCGGAAAGCAGGCCCTGTTTGTTTCTCCGGACAATCAGCTTGCCAGTGTCCACGCTTCCCACAGCAATGGCAGACGTCTGGGTCGTTATTTCTACTTCTGCGCTTGCCCCCACCTCTTTGTCTTCCCTGACCTCTGGTATGACCTCTTGTCTGGCCCCTTCCTCCCCCAAATCTGCCACGGGCGGTTTCCTGGGCTGGCTCTGCTCGGGTGTTAAACATTGCCAGCTGTGCTTCTTCCAGTTTCCTTTGTCTGCCCTCTTTCTTCTGATCATCTCTTCTTTGTGCCCCGTCTTCTGCATGTTCTGCGTGCTGAAGGATGTCGGCAAGTGGGCATGTTTTCCAAGTTACACATGCATTTCTTACCATGTGTACGAGTTTTTGGTCTCATTCTGCTCAGAAAATGTTCTTTCAGATGGACCTCATATGGTGTCAGGGGCTGTGCTCCCATTGGATTGGGTCGGTTGAGGCCACTATGAGTGTCAAAGGCTCCTGTCAGACGTGCCAGGAAGGAACTGTAAGTCTCTTGTGGCCCTTGTGACAAAGAGGTGATATAGGACAAGTTTAGTGTTAAAGGGAACTGTTCTTTTACGGTGTTAATGAGGACATCAACGGCATCTCGAAAATTCACATTTTTGGCATCCTCGTAGAGTGGCTCACTCAGGCGGAAAGTCATTCTTGCATTGTTGAAAACATGCTGAATTTTGTGATAATCATTTGTCAGCACCTTGGCCATCAAACGCCATACCTCTGACATAGTGGGACGATATTCTTTGACAAATTGCCTAAGATCAGTCTCCCATCTCGTGAGATTGCTTTTAGGATTGCAGACATGAATCATTGCTTCACTTATATCTGCATCTGACCAGGGTCTGAAAACCAGCATCGGGCCTTCTGCTCCCACCACTTCTATCATTGGCATGAGAGCTGTAGCCTCCCTCTCTTCCTGCAACATGGCCCCCCTTTGTTGAGACTGTAGGCGGGTCACGGCCGGTGAGGAGGTCGTCTCGGTGCTTGAGTCTGGCTGCTGTCCTCTTCCCATGTCTGCTGAAACGTGTGCTGCATTTGACTGGGAGGGCTGCTGCACGTAGGCTGGAGGAGCAGGGGGGGGGCGGAGTCCAGTTCTGGATCCAATGATTTCCTCAGTACCTCAGAAAGACAAGGGTACACAGTATTTTGGTGAATAGTGGAAAGTATGTTAGCATCCTTTACAGGATCGATGTTTTTCAGTGCATTGAATGCTTTCAATCTCTTTCTCTCCCTTCTCTCAGACTCAAATTTCCACTTATTAAATGCTTCCCAGTCAGCCTCAAACTTTACATTCTTCTTCTGCTTTTTCTTTGATAAGGCTGCATGCTGAGCTGTTGCGTTCCTCTCCATTTCCCCCAGTGATACCTCCAACTGTTTTAATTGATTTTCACTCAAACTTCCGTTTGATGGAAAACCAACCTCTATCCACTTTTGCATTTGATCCAAGCTTCCAGGATATCGATCAGACATAAAGTTACACAGAGGCGGAAGGATGGGGACCACATGGCTCTCAACGGTCTCACTCTTACTCTGAGCACTACCCATCTCTAATCATTCGTGTATTACGTCGCAGTGTGCGTCAATAAATTTTCTATACAAAATTTTAAACAATACACATGGATGACTAAAGCAAGCAAGCGACCGCTGCTATCTCTAAAAACTGCTAACTGTTTTCCCTGAGAAGTGTGCGCCAAACTGGTGCATACAAACCACTAGAGAACCCAACAGTTTTCAAAACACGTCTGTTAACAACACCTGATTGTGAGATTTTTCTTTTAAAAATTTCCAATTTCCATTTCATGACTTGATTGATCTCAAAATAATCCTAATCTCTCACCGTGTTTTTCATTGTTACTTCAACTGGGTTGGATCGGCAGTCCTGGTCTCCGCAGAACGGCAGCTTCTGACCCTCGGGGAGGAATCATCTATCTTATGGCCTTCTGACCGTCCGTCGGAGTCCAGCGCTGCGCGTCCATCCCATCCTCGTCGCCAATTTGTGGTGGAATAAATGTTCCGATGCCTTGTGAGAAATCAAAAGTATTTTAAGCACGGTGGTCTTATCACACTTTATTATATAGTAACAAGTTCACAAATGATCAGAATGTGAGCCAGGTACAAACAAGTGGACAAGTGATTCAACTTAGACAAATAAGTCATCAGACAAATAAGTAATCACATCAAACAAGTCATGGAAACACCCAGCTGAGTGGAGCAAAGTCTGAACCCTCCGAATGAGAAGTCTCCGACTTAATGCTGCCTTCTTCGTCGACTCGTCTCTTCTTATACACATCGCCGAGACGTGCACATTCCAGAGGAATCTGTTCCCCCTCGATAAGTAATAGGAGACCCCTGAGGCTTGTTTATTCTGCCTAGTTCAAGCTCGGAAAAGGTCATTACCTCAAGACCTCTTGGTTGTGACCTTTTCCCATGACCCCTATGAATGATTTAGTTTCCTCCCTCATAGACCTTTGGGAGAGATAATTGTTAACACATTTTCTCCTCCAACAAAAACATGGCAATTTTCCTTTTATGGCACAGCCAGCAACCCATCTAACTTGAGACTTTTTACACCTCGAGGAAAGTAAGGCCACAATAATTATGTTTTCAAGCGTTCTGTTCGCCCGTCCGTTCGTCTGTACACACCATTCTCGTGAACTCAATATCTTTGCAACAACTGGAGGGGAGTTCTTAAAATTTGGCACAAACATCCACTTGGACTCAAGGATGAACTGATTAGAATTTGGTGGTCAAAGGTGTAGACGCCTATAACAACATTTCTTTGGCTCAAGAACCCATATGCTAATTATGAGAGTTTCACATTAATGCCTGAGAGATTAAGATCAGGAAGTTATATGATGGACAAACATGGATGTATACATACAACCACAAGGCAGTAGTTCTAGTTTAAATTCAGAATTGCCCTTTCCTGATTAAGAATGCACTCAATGTGAGACCGCTCTACCAACCCCCAAAACATGTGACTGCAACAGAGACACTCAACACATGTTATGTTGTTAAGGTACAGCGTGTACCCACTGGCAGGTATTCTTCTCTATGCAGACGAAGAGGTAAATTAAAACTTAAGGGCAAAATAGATAATGCAGCCAGAAAGCAGAGAAAGGGTGCAGCTCCAACCAGGGGGCTTGGTCTTTATTCCCCTCAGCTTTGAAATGACATTGTCACTTTGCATTGCAAGCGGTCAAGTGCTCTCTGCAGATTATTGAGATGACAAAGGTTCAGAGTGTCGAGATTGCGGTGCAGAGCTATATTAGTTGTTGCATCAGAAATGCATAAACTTGAGACATTCACGGATTTCATGGGAGCTTGAAAACAATTTGACTGCACTTGCTGAAGGATATTTTAAAGTGCATTCCCCACTGAAGGTTTTGATGCCGAACGGAAGGTGATTTACCTGGGGGAAAGACACACACACAAGGATTCACCTTCAAAGACTTCACAACTAATGATTGATTGAAAATGCATTTTTGTATGGGATAAATAGGTTGCAAATAAATTTCAAGAGTTATTGTTAACATTCATTTATTTACAGTATGTTTAGGCCTCAGGCAGCGCCTCTACTCGTTTGTGTGTGTGTGTGTGTGTGTGTGTGTGTCTGGTCTTCCAGTGCCAGTGAGGTCTTTTACATTATTTTACTCCTATCATGCAGAAATTGCCTGGACAGCCATTTGGCTCCTGTTTGCCATCCATTTGTAATCGGGATAGAGAGGCCATGACTGCTCGGGCCTCGGGACAGCAGCAAAATCAATTGGCTAGAAATGACATCTGCCAGAATATGCCACAGGAGCGCTCGTAGGTACCATAAATGAAATCACAAGCCCTAATTGTGTGCTGATTTATTCACTTGTCTGAGTGCATCGCGTCTCGACCAGCTAGTAGCCCCAGAGCCCTGTCTGTGAGCTTGGTCATACATAACACATTTATTTATTTACCCACCGCTCACCATTCACAGCATCACTGGGGGATATACAGCAGCGACCCCCCCCCCCCCACCTACCCACCCACCCACAACACACACACTTCATTCCTTTGCATGCCCCCTCCACATTTGATTAATTCAGTTGAGTTTTTTGCCCCGTCTTTTTTGAGACGGCGTGTAAAATGAAATGGCTGTGGACTGTCACTTGGCTCAAGTAAGATAAATATGTCGATGCCTGAAGAGGTTGGAGCACGCTTGCGTGTTTGACTGCATTCAGAATAGAGAGATTATTTTTTTACGGCATGCTTCTTTCACTGCATATTTTTATGAAAACTGTCGTAGGCTTTTCACCATCTCTCTCTTTGTGGGACAGCGGTTCGGTGATGTCAGTCGTGAATGTGATATTTCAGCAAACAACATCATCACTATGAGACCACAGGTGTATTTGATAGAATCCCAGACATCATTTTCACCTTATAACCTTCCCGCCACCCTTTTCTCTGACCCCTGATAAAAGGAAACCATTGCTGCCCCCGATGTGATAGGTCCTCCATGCTGCCAAAATCTTTTGGGCTGGTAGTCTGCTGAAACTTTAACCTCACTCTAAATCAGGGGTGAATAAAACATGGAACAACGCCCACTAAAGTGTCTGTGAGGCAGTTGAACATCAAACATTGATACGGCCACCGCAGGCCAGACCAAGACATGTAGCTAAGCCCAAGAGTTCATCCTGCTCTTCCTGCCACCTAGGCGACAGTCACGGGAGGTTACAACCGTGCTTGAGATGATTCCACTGAAAGGAAATGGATGAGGGAGAAAACCCTGCTTTTCATTATGTCATGGATATGGGAGAGAGGGAAATAGGGGGGGGGGGGGTGGGAACTGAGTGATAGGAAATGAAAAGGACTTAAAGGGAAGAAGAGAGAAAGCGATAAATGGACGAGGAAAGACAGACAGAGAGGGAGAGAGAAAATGAGAGAGAGAGAGAGAGCGGACTAAATGTGAAAGCCGTTTTTGGGATGAAAAATAAGTGAATGACCTCTCAGAGATTTTTCTGGGAGGGATACAAGGCATGTGGGAGAGTCAAATTAGAGAACTGTATTTGTGTTACTGAAAACTGTCTTTGATGAAGCCATTTTAAAAATATCAAACACTTCATTGTGGTTCTTGCTCAAATGACATTTTCCAATATGTGTCCTACATTGCTGTTAGCGACATCAGGATGTGTGAACATGGCAGTGCGGCGGCCAGTGGGGAGATGGTGCTCCGGTATCATTTAACGCGGTGAACAGCCCAGCCTTTTCCAGCTCATTAGCCATCCCCTTCTTTGTCCCAGGCCATTTGATAGCAGCATTAATCTACAGCTCCACTCGGCTTCCTCTCCCTATTTACCGGTATTTCATGAAGATTACACCGCTCATCCGTGTAAATGTATGCCTTTTTTTTCTCTCCTGCTCCTCGCCCCCCTCCTGCTAATGTGAGGCCCCAAACTCTGTGGAGTACCTTGTATAAACTTCTGTGGCATACGCCGGATTAAACGGTGCATTTGCCCAAAGCGATGCGAGAGTGAATGAAAAGCGATCAAAGCGTTCGCCAGCGAGCTTCGTCCCAGCTTGTTGGCTTTTTGCATTTTTTACGGATGTCGTGTGTGTTTACCACCGACAAGGATGGCGCCCATCCATGAACACCATCGTCCTTTGATGAGGATCAACTGCCATTCGGTTATATTTACTTGCTTGTCTGTCACGATGGTGTTAAATAAAGTGACAGCGAAGCCATGTCCTATACTAATATCATATTAAACATCATTAACTTTCATTTATAGTTTGAAACTCAAAATTATTAACACTATGCTTTATTCAAATGGTGGTTATAGGCCTTTGTTTCTAACCGCTTCATAAAACTACAAGAGGAAATCCAAACGGAGACTTCGCCAATGCCACATGTCTTAAAATTATCACTCCTACCTTATTCTGCTCCGCTGTGTGGCGCAAAAACTAAAGGGGAAAAAAGTCTTAAATATGGGAGTCATATGGAACTACAGTATATACCACTTTTAAGGGTATAGGTAATCCTCAGGGAGAAGAGCTGAACCCACATCATAAAATACCACAACTACTTTGTCACACATTTTAGAGCCCAGATTCTTCTCCGGATTGAGCAGCAGCTCTGTGATCACTCTGGCAGACTCTCATGGAGTATCTGACGTTTTCTGGGGGAAAGACAGGAAACGCAAAATCTGTCGAGAGCTCGCCATTCATCCAGACATGAAAGGTTTGGGTGTATTTGGCATTTAGAAAGTCAGTGGCATATTTGAAGGTGAGTTTATTCTTTCTCTTTTCCCTGCAAGTGTTTGCTTTATATAATGAAACCTGAAATTAATTGTCTGACAATAAATGGCAATTCCATATTTTCACTGTGGTGTTTGCGACAATGTTCTGGTGTTTTTAAAAGTTTTTTTTTTACAATTGCTGTGAATGAGTGTGAAATGTGTCTTGTTCAAGCAGCTCAGTGTCCTACAGTCATGAGAACATATGAAGAAAAGATAACAGTGAGAATGAAGTTGAACTTGTTGACATCGATGAGAATGTGAAACATTTCCTGTGTTCCCCTATCACGGTGCCTGTATCAATCCACATCATGCATAATAATTTTTTTCATAAATCATGAAACAGAAATGGATGGGAGGAAATGGAGAGACTATAAGCATTCCATCAGACCCAGCTGCCCCTCATGAAGTTCAATTCTCGGTTGTTATATGGGCCCAATAAAGGACACTGGCTGCTAGCAGCTTCCATTAGTTTTGTGTGACTTTAAGACCTGTGACTTTCAGACAGATATTGAAAGGGAATGACCAGATATGTCCAACACATGGCCACCAGTTTCACAGCATGTTGTGGCTGAGAAAGAGTCAGGTTTATTTTGGTGCAAGAAATGAGCGGTCATAGATTCTCTCAGCAAATTACAATAAAAGAAGTAAAGTGTATCACAGTGTTCAGTATTTTAAGAATTTCTCAAAAGATCCAAGTATACAGAGAATGTCCAAGTTTTTAATTAAATAAGACTACAACTATTTATATAAAGGATTCATGTCAGTCTCAGGTTGATTTGTATGAAATATATGAATGTAAATATATTATTACTGACAATTTATCATTTAAAAATGTGTTTACAAGTGAATTAATTTCTGTAGTTCCATTTTGGTCTTAGGTCTTTGAAAGTAGGCAACTCCGCGAAGATGCGTAGGCGGGTGTCGAAGGGACAAATAAGGCACATCACAGAGGTAAACGGTCCAGCACTCGTTTAATGAGTTACATCAGAGAACCATCAGAGGCCAGTTGGCTGAGCCAATGCGCTCGCCACTTGCGCTTATCAACGTGTCACTGTCAATTGGGATGCTAACTATCTCCCCCACCACATGCGTCATGCTTCCCCTCCGCAACAGATGCCGCATTGAAACAACAATTACACATGCTAGCCTCCTCATCAAATGTGAATGGTGGATGTCATGGCAGTTCCATCTACCCACACACACTCCAAGTCTTGTTTATTTACGGACAAATCAGCCTGTGCTACTTTGTGTCAGTCATTTCCCTGTTCAAGACGAGAACATTATTGTCATGTTACAGCGGCAAACAGTGAAGAGCTCACTATTTACGAACAGAAGGACGATGAAAAAATTAATTACTGTATAGTGCATTCCGCATTCTAAATCCAAATACTGCCTCAGAGCATTGTGAACGTTTGTAAAACTCACCAGAGTTGATTGAGAAGGGTCTCCTCACAGCATGCCTTCAACAGAACTATTTAGCGTCATATGTGTGAAAACAATTACAGCAATAAAACAAACAAATAAATAGGCTGCCCCCAAAACCTCCACCCACTTTCTGGATAGTGGAAAGAGAGAGTGATTACAGACCATTAGGCAGAGCCTGAAGTAGACGCATGCCAATTTTGCAAGCCAAAGATTTGAGAAGAAGCAACTTTTCCAAATCAGATTTCTTCTTTCTTTTTGTCAACTTTTTGTTGTTGTTGCCGGTTTTGTTTTGGAGGAGGAAGTCGCTGTCAATAAGCATGGCCATGATAGTGTAGAAGCACTGCCAGTTCCGATAAAGCAGCAGAGGGATCACCACAATGAAAGGTGACCTTGGCATAATTGAGATTCATCACAGAGAAAGCCAGGCTAAAACATGGGGGCTAAAAACACAACATAAATACTACTTCCATTTTATGGTGGAACAGCCAACTGTTGGTTGGGCGGCAGGACCTGAATCTCAATGACCATATTTGTTTAAGGCCAAGAAAGAATCCTTGCTGCTTATGTTCTATTTTTGCAAGCGCCACACGTGTGAAATGATAAAAAAGCAGCGTCCTCTATAGCGACATAGAGAGAGGGACTGATTTACAGGGGTCTGTGCACTCTTTGGATGAGATAACCAACCGGCTGCGTGTTGGGAAGCACATGTTTTGACCACAGAGAAGGAAAATGGCAGCTCTCCATCACGTTTTAACTTGCATGGCATTGAACAGCACTCTAGAGAGATGCAAACAGAGTGAGGGATGAATAGAGGTTAGAGGGGGGTGCTGGCACGTATGGGGGATGGATTATAGTGTCCTTTCAGACCTGCACAATATGCATATTTGGACCTGATCTGAAGCCTTTACATAGCAGCCACACAGAGCCCCTGGGCTGGAGGGGAGGTGGGATCCCCTAGACATCCAAGGTTTTTCTATGGCCGAAAACAATGGCCCACATTCCGGGTCCACAACCCACCTGGCCTTGTCTGATAAATGGTTTTGAAAGAGGACAGACACTGTACACTCAGTCCAGCATGCAGTCCATGTGCCCATCCGATGCTTTATTCTATTTCTTCTTCTGAGGATGATTTTCCAGTAATTCTTTGATATCAATTACTGTGCATGCCTAAATCCTGTTTTTCTGGATGGACAACTCGTTTAATGTCGTTGATGAGAAACCTGAGAGCTACGTCATGGAGTAATGCACATGCATACAGCTGACCAGCAAATCCTCATACTCATAGTATGATATCCATCACAAAATGACTCCTACAAAAGCCTGCAACCCGTATAGATGTTTGCTTCTTACATGCATACACAGCCTTGTCTTGTCTTCACAGGAAACTTAGTTAAGTTTGTGCAAGAAAACCACTTAGTTTTAGTTACAACAAAAAGATAAATTACAAAACTTCTTAGTTAGGTCTAGGCAAGAAAACAACTTAGTGAGGTTTAGGAATAGATCTTTGTTTGGGTTAAAATAATGCCCATATCAAGAGAGGTTAGAAGACCTGTTCTGTTATAAGTGGGACATGGATTTTAAGAAAGGAAAAAAATTTACTGACGCTGCACAATCAACAAAAAGCTACTTCCATTTTCTATAATTAACCGGCTTCATAATCTTTCGAGGATTAAGAGACCAAGTAATGACCAAAAAAAAAGGGATTTGGTCAAATCAAAACGGATTAATTACTTCTCATACTTTTCAAGGTGACAGTAATTACGCTCATCCACTCAAACAAAAAAAGGAATAAAATAATTGGCAGACACTTAATTAAAGGGTACGGCTTTGACCTAATTGTGAAAGACAAGACAATTAAAAGTCCTATTATTCAATCAAGATACACATGGAGTAATTGGTGTGTTGCTCTCTGGAGGGCTTGGAAATATGGGCTCTCTGATGGGTGGAGAGAGTTTGGTAAACATCGAGGGAAGGACTTCTCCATATCTCTAACCCATCCAGACAAGGTTATTGCGAGGGTTCAAACTTCAGAAGGGCCCAGGAGGGAACTCACCCCTCTCTATAACAGATTATTGTGAGCCCCGTAAGGATTGAGAATGTGAAAACCTCCCATTAATGTCAAGGTTGTATCAGTGAGACGCCTCAAAAAGTCAATGGGTGTACTTCCAAGAGGCTCTTTATGGTTTGTTACCTGGACAAATCAGACAACTACACAGACATGGAGGATATAGTGGATATAAAAAGGCAGGTCTGCTTCAGCATCCTAAATTAAGACACGTCAGATTAGAAATATGTGCTGAAGGACTGCGCAGAGGAGCTTAAGGACGTCTTCACGGATGTCTTTAATACTTCTCTGAGACAAGCTGTTGTTCCATCATGCTTCAAGGTAACCACCATCATACCTGTGCCAAAGAAATCCACTCCGTCCTGCTTCAACGACTATCGTCCAGTGGCACTGACCCCCATAATCATGAAGTGCTTTGAACGACTAGTCATGTCGCATATCAAATCCATTCTCCCCCCCACTCTGGACCCTTTCCAGTTTGCATACCGGGCCAAACGGTCCACGGAGGATGCAATCTGCTCTGCTCTCCACCCAGCCCTCACCCACCTGGACAAAAAAGACTCCTATGTAAGAATGCTGTTCATAGACTTTAGCTCAGCATTCAACACAATCATCCCACAACAACTAATCTGCAAACTTGACCAGCTGGGGCTCAACACCTCGCTGTGTAACTGGCTGCTGGACTTCCTGAGTGAGAGGCCACAAGCAGTACGTGTTGGCAACAACACCTCGAGCAGCATCACACTCAGCACAGGGGCCCCTCAGGGCTGTGTGCTCAGTCCCCTGCTCTTCACCTTGCTGACTCACGACTGCAAAACCAGCTACAGCACCAATCACATGGTCAAGTTTGCAGACGACACAACATTGATAGGTCTCATCACCAAGGATGACGAGACCCTCTACAGGAGGGAGGTCAACCTTCTGACCACGTGGTGCAGAGCCAACAACCTCCTGCTCAACAACAGCAAGACCAAAGAGATCGTTGTTGACTTCCGGAAAGGCCACACCCATCACCCACCACTGACCATCAACGGTGCGGACATTGAGCAGGTCAGCAGCACCAAATTCCTGGGGGTGGAAATCAGTGAGGACCTCTCGTGGACAGCCAACACTACATCGCTGGCAAAGAAAGCACAGAGGCGCCTCTACTTCCTCCGGAAACTGAGGAAAGCAGGGAGCCCCCATCCATCATGTGCACCTTCTACCGCGGCACCATCGAGAGCATCCTGACCAACTGCATCACTGTGTGGGCGGAAGCTGCACAGACCACAGCAGGAACGCCCTGCAGCGCATAGTGAAGGCAGCTGGAAGGATCATGGGTGCCTCACTCCCCCCCCTCCCATCCCTGCAGGACATATACAACACCCGCCTCACCCGCAAAGCGACCTCGATTGTGAGTGACCCCTGCCACCCTCACACGGTCTCTTCAGCCTCCTGCCCTCTGGGAGGAGATACCGAGCCTCCGGCTCACACCGCCAGGCTGTCCAACAGCTTCATCCACCAGGCTGTCAGGAAGCTGAACTCTCTCCCCATCCTCCCACTCCGTCCTCTTTCAGACTCGCATGTCTGAATGCTGCTAGTTCAATTTATGTTGTTTATATGTTTACATGTTTTTTACTATTTTGCACTGTATGTTGTCTATGCACTTTATGTTGTCTATATGTTCACATGTTTTTTACTATTTTTGCACTCTATGTTGTCTATATGTTGCACAATTCACTTTATGTTGGACAGAAGAGAAATGCAATTTCGATCTTCTGTATGTTTGCACATATGGAAAATTGACAAATAAAACTGACTTTGACTTTGACTTTGATGTGATTTGCATTTTGTCTCAATAAAGACCGCTGCAATCTATTAGCAAATAATGCAAAACTTTGTCCATTAAGCAGAAGTCAACATTATTTTCTCTGATTGGTACATATACAGGTGATGAAAAATACAGTCATAATTTACCCACAATGCTCCAAAGTTGTTTTCTGTCAATGCACACCATTACGTTTCATTTTCCCATCATGGCGAAGCACTTCGGACTGAAGAATGGTAGTTCTAACCACTGACCCCTAAAAAGAATGGTAGTTCTAACCAATGACCCCGAAACATGAGTCAGAAAACCGTGTCCAATGTCACACAACAGCTAAGTCTAATGTATGAATTCTACCTTTTCACTCAAATGCTGCACAATGTTTTTTTTATTGTGATGATCAAACAAAACATATGGCATCTCTCCGAATGCAATACTATATAACATAATGTCAGGGAACATCGTTACACAGATTAGACAAAAGAGCACAGACAAAGTACTCAATTATTTTCTTTGAAGCTGACACTAACTTTGGTCAAGATCTTTGGTTGTTTAATTATTTCTTAATAATGTGTGCTTTGTGCTGTTGAGTAATCCTTATAACAATCCCTCAGACAGACGAGGCAAACTAGCATTCCTAAACTTGGTCAACCTTGTCTTCATATCCATAAAACTCCAAAAAGTCTTAGTCTCAACTGAAGTGAATGTAAGCGCCATGATTTATTGGCCATGATTTCTTGTCTGTCATATCTAGGTCAGACTTAATCAAACGTCAGACTCTCATCCTAAATGACTCAGAGAGCAGCCATCACTCACGCCTGCCTCCTTCTCACTAAATTTCTCTCCTTCTCCCTCTCCACTTTAAACTACAGCAGCCGGGTTCTCTCCTCAGGTGTGTCAGCCAAGGTAATATTCCTTAGGTATCCCTTAATTACCTATCATTTAGTATTCATGATCCAGGTTGTCATCACCACTTTGCTCATTGCTCACTGGCTGAAGGATGAGGATTTTCTTCAACAATACGCACTTCCCAAATGGAAATTACCCTCCCCAAAAGAGAAATGAAAGACAGACAAGAGAAAAAGAGGTTCTGCTCATGAATGACAATGAAGATGACTTGATGCGGCTTCTCAGAAAGGTTTTAAATAGGTCACATTACGGCCTTACAGTGCCATTGAGAGGAATGCATTTCTGATCAAATCTGGCAGTGGCGCCTGTTTTTTCCTCCCCATGACATCAATTAACAATGATCCGAAACAGAATTGCACAGCTGAATGCTACACCATCTAACCATCTCCCCAGAGCTATTAATCTTTAACTGACAATGCATCCATCAGGTTATTAATTATGAAGTTCCATTTGTTAATTTACATCGTCAGAACACAATCTCAAATAATTAGCTCATTGTCTGGTCATCTGCTCATCCCAGCTTCCCTCTATACACAGGATGTGACATTATTGTCTTTGTCCAGTTGCACAAGATTCGCATTCACTTTGCCAAACCACATGCATTCTTTATCATAGATAATGACATTCAAGCAAATGTTTGTTTTAACATTTTTTGTGTAACAAGTATTAACATGCAGTCATTATGTCTACTGTAATGCAGGAAGATATGAAATCCTACTGTGGTTACTATGGTAATTGTGCTTCAAAAGAACAGCAAGCTGTATCTATGTGTTAAAATGCGGAAAATATGAAAGTGTGAAATCCACTATGCATGGACGTAGCAGAAAGCCTCTGTTCAACCGGATTTGCCTTGAAGGAATGAACAATCTAATCAAAGCTACACTGTAACACTTTGATGTAAATTTACAGTGAAATTCTAACAGTAACATACTGTATTGTGCTATTACTGTATAATGCTGTAAAAGCAATGCATTCTGGGAGTTATAACGCTTGCTTCCATGATCCTAACGGTCAAGTGCTTCTTTTCACAGTAGTTTACTGCGTACCGCTGAGAATCTTGGGAGAGTAACTATTTTGAAGTTCTCATAAATGAGTAGCCAAAGCAGAGTTTTGCAATTCCTCTGTCAATCTTGTGAGTTTCTATTTTAATGATAACGTCTTCCGTGTGTTAACATCCAAGTCACTTTAGTTTGTGTCAGACACAGCAGCAACTGTGAAGACATCCCTTGCCCTCCCCGATAGCCCTCGGTTGATCATTCTAGGTAAGCACTAAGCCCCTCAGTTATAGTGAGTTCAGTTGTGGTGAGTTTTTCTTTCATATTTTATATAATACACACACCTTTACATTTCTGTAAATATATACTAATTCATAAATAGCTTAGAAATATCTTGGATAAATGACTACACAAATTTAAATAGTTAATAAACAGTTGAGTCTCTATAATACAGACACAGTAGGCTATATAATAATATTGTCTCTGCCATGTCAGTAGTTTGCTTGTGTTTCTCCATTTTTCTCCACTGATTAAGGTCTCTTTATAGCTTTTAAAATTGTAAATAGTTTGGTGATTATTTATCTATAGATGTCTCTATTTAGGGACAGTCACTAAGTTGCATGCAACTGTATGTGCATTGCAGAGACATCAACAGGCCAAGTAGCATTCCGCACTGAATTAAAAATCCTGATATCTATCGGAAGCTTACATTGTTTAAAAAATCTTTTCAAATATCAGTTGGAAATGTCGGTACAATACAGAAAAAGATATAGCAGTATGTTGCCACTTCATTATATTTCAAATGGTAAATTTGACATTCAGCCTAACACTTTGCATTTTGTTTAAGGTCCAATGATTCCTGACCAGCGTTGGATGGTTAGCATCGAGGGCCACGTGGTGTGCGAAGGAGCAACGTTTGTTTTGGGGCTTGCTGTTTTCTTCGCATGCTACTACAACTTCAACCTCCAATATCAGGATCTGGCTGCCTGCACACTTGAATTCATACAGAGGTAAGTTTGAATCCCATATCAAGTCATTCGTTTCAGGTGTTCGGGCCTTACAGCCCTCCATGCATTTATCTTTATGTGATAGATATAGTATCTTCAGGATGCAAGCTTGATAGTTCAATTGTTTAAAGGACATGGACTTCAATCAGAGAACAGAGCACATAAAGTTAATTCCAAAAAGAGATTTATCTTTGGTTCTAAAATAAACAGAAATACACATTCAACTTCAGTGGTTATCAGATTTATTGGGGCTAGATACCCCTTGCAGGGTAGAAAAAATAGCAAAAGACCCCCTAATTATCGTAACACCGGTTAAGCTTACGCTTACTAGCATTTGTACTCATAGATGCCATTGGAATTATTTGCATTCTAATGCTTTTCAATCTAAATGCTTCAGATCTGTTTCATAGTGATAAACATAACACAATCTCATATTTAATCAGAGGTGCTTTGTAATAATATTTTGCATTTTACTGTAATAAAGACGTGTACTTATGTACAAGAAAAAAAAACTGAATTTGCACATTCCAAAGATGTGATGTATATAAAACTAAATATAGCAAAATGTTCCCATATATCTACTCTAATATGTATTATAAACATAAAGTAGGAAAAAGAATGATTATGCTAACAATATGTGGTGGCCATTAACAATAGTTTACAAGTGGTTTGACTATTTCTTTTTGTTTTACCTTGTCATGCTCGCCAGAAGCTGTGTTGGGATTAACCCAGAGAGAGGGACAAAGGCACGTCAGGGAAAGGTGACCAGCAAGAAGAGCGGGCGAATGGTCCAAAAGAAAGCGACATCCCTGAATCCGCATGTGTGCACCCTCTTGAGGAAGCTCATGGACTTCGAGTGGGACTTTGTATGAGTTTATCACTACCCTGACTCTGTCCATGGAGTTCAGATGAGTACACATACACACGCACGCACACATGCACACACACACACTCACACACACACACACACACACACACACATACACAAACACACACACACAGACGCACACACCCACACCCACATCCTTCTATGTATGGGTCTCACTTCTTCACATTGTCCATGGAGTTCAGATGAGTACACATATACACACTCACTAATCCTTCATATCTATGGATGTGTCTCACTCATTCACATTGCTATTTGTATTTGTAAGGGCTATTTTTGTTTTATTTGTATCTATTATCTTAACAATGTCCAACCAGACATTATTTCTGTTACATTTTGAAGTTAGCGCACAATATTGTTCAACAGCATAGATCTGTCAAGTAAAAAACTCTAGCGTACTGGGGAGGCTCTTTCCTTTTGAAACATAACACTATTGTCTCAGTCTGTAAAGTACAATGCATAACGTACAAATACACACACATAAAAAAATTCATTCACACCAGTATTTATATGTGTAATAGCTATTTTGTGTTTTGGGCTAGCACACAGTATTGTTCAATAGTCAGTATTGTTCTGTTAAGTAAAACCCCCTAGCGTAATGGGGAGGCTCTTTTCTTTTGAAACATTAGTATTTACTCAGTTCATCAAGTACACATTTTGTCCGATAACCATGCACTCACTAGGAAAAACACACTCACACATGCAACTTATCCATACCATTTTGATTTCTAAGGGCTAAAATATTTGAATCAGTTATTTGGATGCTATTTTTTGTCAAGGCTATTCTAATAAACAAGAATATTATGAATATGTCCTATTGTCTTATTTATTGCAAATTGTTCTTTTCATGCTTGTTAATTTGACAGATGCTTCCGCTACAGTTTCCTAAATGTTTTGGGGTAAAGAGCTAACACTAAAAGTCCTGTTATTTTACGAATTCATTTTGCAAATTACTTTACATTTTGATTACAAGTTACTGTATTTCCATATTACTGTACATTTTACAGTAACTTACAGGCGAAACTGCTGCCAGTAATTTACTGTAATTTTGAATTATTACAGTAAATTACAGTATCAAAAGAATACAGCAAGCTGCTGTATTCTTTTGATACAGTAGAGATACTGTAAAACTACAGTAATTTACTGGCAGCAGTTTCGCCTGTAAATTACTGTAATTTTACAGTGAAAAGTTTTACAGTGTAGTTCCCCCTGAAGAATACGGTTAATGAATTGCAGCATTGTCGACATTTTCATTCTGTCTTGTCGGTATATGTTCTAATAAATCTTGATGTCTAATTACTACAAAATATGGACAGGCAGATAAATCCATGCAAAATGTGATTCAGACATCGAATTATCTGACTAGATTTTGCCCAGAGATCGTCTCTTGTGATGCTGGATAGTTACTTTCACCCCTATAGAGCCCTAATGTGCTAACTTTCTTCACAGAGAAGGACACAAATTAAACTACTGTCAAAAACTGTCACGCTCAGCTCGAAGAAGAGAAGAGATACTGGTCAGGATGAGGACACTGAGAAAAAGAAAGACCGAGGGAGATGGAGATGAGAGAGGAAGAACACTGTGCCCATGATAGTTACCATTATATAGATATGCTGCCCAACAAAAAAATTACTTTAGTTCATTTCATAGTTTAATTATTAAAACATTTATTATTGAAAAACATGCTTTTTTTGGATTTTTTGAAACACATCTGTACATCTGTAATTAAAAACCTAAATGATGCAAACACAAACAAAGATGAAGTAAAGAGGGTGAATATAATTTGAGTTCATCATTTTAAATAAACTAGCAAGAGAGACAAATGAGGAGTGGCAGAGTGATGGACAGGCAGAGAATACTGAGCGTGCGAGAGAACAGTGTTACATTCCTTTCACTGGAACACTTTAATTAAACACTGTCAACATTCATTGTTTTAATGTATTGTGATCATTCTAGCTTCTTCTGTGTTTTGCGATTGTAGCGTTGATCATTCATTGTAACATTTCACCTGCTTCTCGTGTATTACTATTCTGCTGTGGTTTTGAAGGTAATGTTTAAAAAATATTTTCCCTCCAAACATCTTAATCTCAGGGATATCTAAATATGTTCATTTTGTAATGCAATTTTGTAATCACAAAGTTGCCTCAGTGGACTGTACAATCTGTAAATATGACAAAAGTTACAAATACCAAAAATAACAGCAACAGTGGCTATAGTAGAATAATAATGATATTAAAAGCATTAATTGTATTGGCAATACTAATTGAAATGCAAATATCCATAACAATTATAACAGCAGTAGGTTTCGGGCAGGACCAGGATCCAGATACCAGAATACATATAAACCAGTGATGATGTCGCTACACATCTGTTAAATGTATATTAATATATTAGCAGTATGCTGTAGTCATGGTTTGCGAGGAAGTCATTGCTCCACACAGTTCAGCCGGGCGAGCTCCATAACATGTGCTTTCAACAGGCCACAGCGGGGAGAGAGCATGGCAGCCACTCCAAAATCCTGAAAATGAAAAGAAAAAGGAAAAACAACCAAGCATTTGCCTCTCCTCTTTACATGTTGACTACAAGTACAAAAGCAGCAGCAACGTGTCCGCCAGTCCTAAAACTCAGGATGTCATTTAGGTTGGTGAACAGCTGGAGAAAATAGCACCAGGTAGCCTTACGGGGGTCCTGTAGGGTTGAAGAGCCGGACCTGGAGGTCTCAGGACAAGAGAGAAAACCCATCATAGCTACGGTTAGAGTAATGGTGGATAGCCCCGCCCCATCATGTTTCTCCCTGGGTTATTCACCTTGGAGCTCACAATTCACTTCATGTTGGACAGAAGAGAAACGTAATTTCAATCTTCTGTATGTTTGCACATATGAAAAATTGACAAATAAAACTGACTTTGACTTTGACAAAACTGCTGTTTGATATAATATCTCTTCACAGGATCTCCTTTCAAAATGAGGGCTGTATCCCCGCTCTGTGCTTATACGTCTTTAAAGTATGGGGGGTGGAGGGGCTCTTGTCAGTGAAAGACTTTGTGCAGCCATAAGGATTCAACCGAACCTTGGATTCACTGTGCTAACCAAGGTTCTTCGGAAAGCTCGTCTGATTTTACTCAACTCAACAGTCAAATGAAAACATTGCCGACATATGTGACCTATTAAATCAGACGACGAAAAGGCACACAATGACCAACTTCAACGTGTCTTTTATGTTAATTAATGTGTTGCAGGAGCCTATGTGTTTACAGCATGTTGTATTTTTAAATTGTCTCTGTGAGATCAAGTAATGGATTATGTTTTCTCTATTTGCGAATGCCTCTTCAAGTACGCTGAGTAGTGATGAAGATCAGGCGACATTTGCATTGCGCTACCTGCTTTTCTTGCTTGCTGAGTAAACATGGTTGTTGTGTTTTATTATCTTAGACATCACACTCATCCATCACATTTGAGTAAAAAAGGTGATGGCCACATACAACCTGACATGGATCACTGTTTTGTCAGATTTCAGCTCTGTCTAGTTGTTTGTCAGATGACACCCCAAATTGTCTTTTTTTCTATTTTGTTGTCAACCCAGCAACAGATGAATATAGTAGGAACACGTTTCAGAGCCGGTTTAGGTTGCACCCTCTTGCTTTACCGCAAGCACCAGATGAGAGTCCCCACTGACAGAGATTACAGCAAGCAGATGAAGAGGAGCTTCAAACTGTCTCCAGGCTTTGCACAGAAGACAACAAGGGACATCATGAATGCCAACATGTTGTTCCCTTTTGTGCTGTAAACACTCTGTGCTGTGAGAACAGATGAAGAATGTACGCCTATTAAAGCTCTACAATGAACCTCTGTAGCTGGCTGTTTGGATTTGTTTTAATTATATTGCAGCTGGAGGCTGAGTTCAGATAGAGATTCCCCCAGGGTTACTTCCTGTCGCCGTTAAGAGACTTCTTCACTGATGTTCACTTCCAGCAAGTTTCAGTGCTTTCAGGATATTCTTGTGTGAAGTAGTAGTACAAATGCACTGAATATAAATAATGACTTGCCATTGTAATAGATATGCGTGAGCACAATACAGTTACTCTAAATGCTTGTGTTGTTGTTTCATCACCAACACTGGAGCTGCCTCATGAGGGGGGGGGGGGGGGTCTCTGCCCGCAGCCAATGATTGATCAGCTTTGCTGTCACGGCACAAACAACGGCATGACCGTGTGAGACGTGTGACTTTAGCATGAATTCAAAAGCTAAACTAACATTCAATCTCTCTGCTGACCATGAACTGTTAAAAAGTGAACCTCTGCATGAGCAATGCAACGCTTATATGTTTCCTTGATTATTTATGGCACAATGCAACGTATCCTCATACATGATGTATTACACAGGGGAGGACGTGGAGGTGTGCTGGGTTTGTGTCCTACTCGCTGAGCAAATACTCTTTCATACAGTGTGAGAGGCGGAGACCACACAATAACCGACTTCCTGTATTATTTTAGGATACACTGAGCACCTCCTCTTTTCTATCTCCTTATGAATGAATTTGTATCTCTCTATTGCACATTACTAACTCTTCTGTCTCCCCGGAGTCCTTTTGACTTCACATCTCATAGGGTCATCGGACCCTATGGGACGTCATAGATCCTATCTGCCTGATGGATCATCGAGGTCTGGATCGTGGAATATGCCTACTACCAACTATGCCATTGCCCTGTTGAGACTCCGCCCACTGTTGAGACTCCACCCACTCCTCCTCTCTACCTCCATCTGCCTGATGGATCGTGGAGGTCTCCATCGTGGAATAAGCCTACTACCAACTATTCATACACTCTGTCATATTCATTGAATGTGTTTTAACTCTAAATCTGTACTTCTGTACACATGACATCTATTGCATCTGTCCATCCTGGAGAGGGATCCTCCTCTGTTGCTCTCCTGAAGGTTTCTTCCCTTTTTTCCCCATGAAGGGTTATTTGGGAGTTTTTCCTGATCCAATGTGAGGTTTTGGGACTGGGATGTCTATGTGTACAGATTGTAAAGCACTCTGAGACAAATTTGTAATTTGTGAATATGGGCTCTACAAATAAACTGAATTGAATTATTATGATACATTCCTGGGTCCTCATGGAGAGATTCTAACACCCTGTGATCTTAGTACATTTCACAGTATGCTGACTTTAAAATGAATCACATTACATATAACATACTGTCGTTATTTATACAATCAATTAATGTACTGGTTATCACAGTAAACAGCACATCTTAGACTACTGCAACATGCATAACTGCAACAATCAAATAATTAAATATTGTAAAATATGTTGTGCCCAATGTAATTGTATCACTATTTTTGTTTGTTTGGTAAACAACACCACTGCTTTCAATGCATTCCTGCACATACACATTCTCCTCCTTCTGCCCTTGGACTAACAAGGTAAACATGCGTTGAAGTAATTTGAGAGTAAAGCCTAAAATTCAAGCACTGGACGCCACTAAAATATTCGGCTAAAAGAGGAAAAGGGTAGAAACACAGAAAGTAAATATCAACTGTAAAAATGCCAGAATTTCAAATTATAAAATGTCCAAGACTTTCTTGATTGTCTCTGATCTAGAGTCTTCTTCGTGGGCTGTGTCCTGTTCCCTCCGCCAGCCGTACTCAATGAAGTCCCTGATGAACGAGGGCACATGTGGATTGAGGAACTCGTTCTTTCTTTGGTCCATGTTGCCAGTCCTTCTGCTCACCTTGAACTTGCCAATGCACTCTCAGAAAATAATCTGTACATACAAGAAGACATCATACATTACCACAGCCGAGGAAAAAAACATGCGTTGTTATGGTTTTGATTTTTTCTATGTAAATGCAATACATCCATCAAGTTTGTTCCATTAAGTCCTTCCCGGTCGCAAATATGAAAGCTTCACAAGGATGTTCCTTCTCCAAAAAGAATGAAGTAGATACAGACTAGAAAAACATGATTTAGAGCTGAAGAATTGTTTTGATGCACAACCACACTTGAAGTAGTTTGAGTGCTTTCAACGCTTTCCAAAACAAGGTTGAATTACTTTGTGCCACTGTATCACAGCACAGCAGGTGTCTGGTTCCTTATGTAAACCTACAGGGAGATACGGTGGCACTGATACAGGAGGAAATAGTTCCACCATTTTGGAAGTCAAGGTGACTTAAAAGAGCAGTGAAAGTGAAAACAAAACAAAAGTAAATCTTTCAAGTCTGTAGCTATGGGAACAAACAGTCCCATTGAAGCTCTCACAAAGATATCTTTGAACACATTCATTTCTTGGGAATGGGAACTTTCAATAATTCCATTAGATACAAGGTGAGTACTCAGGTACACATGTTAAAATGACGCAGCTAAAGCAGAACTGACATGTGACTGACATTTAGAATGAGTTTTACTAGCCACAATGGCTTTTCTATTTAAGCATTTAACAATTAAACAACAGCCCAAATATATAAAATTGTCACATCTGTGACGCCATTGTGAATCCCACCAAAGAGAAGCGCTCAGGAAGGCTTCACCCTGTGCATTCAGGAGAGACTGCCACCTTAACCTTCCTCCTGTGTTAGCTTTCTGTTACCATCTCTTATGTTAGCGGGTCGGTGCCGACCCGTGTCTTAAATCAGCTGTAAAATACACCAACAACAATGATCTATCATCCAATTTGTTTCTCATCTCTAGGTTACCTTGTTAGGCTTCCTTATCCATGAAAATATTGGTTTTAATATTTTTGGTGTGGGCTTCTGGGCCTTTTCTTTGTCAGTATATCATATTTCAATTTAAAAAATGGTAAAATGAACCTCAAGAGAATCATTTAAATAAATAAAGGGTTGTTGTGTTACTTGACTATTACTGAGGGGTATTAGAACACATCTCTGAAATAAATTTGTTATATTTATTTTTTTATTTTAATATTATTAACGATAGTAACATTTATGGTGTTGGGGTCAATTTTGACCCTTATATATTTACTTCAAGAAAAAGGCTAAAAAGTATTTTTTCAGCAATAGAACTTCAATACAAACACAAAATAAAAAGCAGAACAAGTCATAACACAAAATATAGATTTGCAAGGTAAAACAAACAACCAATCAAGCAAATCAAACCAATAGAAATCAATTACTCGTTCCAAAACATACAAAAAAACTCAGAGTAAAAGTCTCTGTGTGCAAGAACTTGCATGTGTATGTGTGTGTTTAGATGCATGTGTGGCAAAAAGTGACACTTTTATTGTGTTCTTTGCAGAGATATTTCTTGCAGTTGAAGCACAATACGTGTGTCTTGCTTGGGCAGACCTCACACCTCTTTCTTTTAGAATCAGGTGGCCTGAGTCATAGCTGGTAAGGAAATTGTCACAAGTGATATTGTGACCCTGCAGTCCAGTAGTCATATCGAGGACCACACGTTTTCCTTGGTTTTTCTCAGGGATGCCACTCGCAGCTTTGCCTGTGTAAATCTGTAGATTCTGTAGAGAACAATGCAAAATGAGAATCCCCTAAAGCTCCCATGATTGGGGGAGGAGCTGGCTGAAACTGTGTTGGCTGACAGTGCACTTATGATTTCAGTTTTGGCTCTAATTATTGCTTTATAATCTTATTTTTATAACCGGGTCGGAACCGACCCTAACACAAAGGTCATAATTTCAACCAGAGCATTTTATAATTTAGTGAAACAAAATGTTTGTTTTATTTTGTTGAAATAGAGGTTCCTGACAGTCAAAAAGCCTTGATGAAAATAAACAAATGTATGTGGTTCTTTTTTGCATTTAAAACCTAAAACGGGTCGGTGCCGACCCTAACACAAGAGGAAGGTTAAGAGTGATGGATTTAAATAGTTTTTGTGCTCCGTCTTAGAAATGCGAAATCATTTAATTTTGAGTAGCATTTTGTGAGTTGAGTAAGTGGTTACAGAACGAGTACTTGAGTTCCCATGCCCATCGAAGATCATCAACAACAAATAAGTACTTAATGTTGATGAATTCCAGTGCTGCTTGGGATATTCAATGTTGAATACGCGGAAGAAGTTCATCTGAATGGTCACTCAGATGGAGGACAACTCTGCCTTCAGTACATATACATTTCTAGGCTCCCATCTCCTGACATTTAAGTCGACATTGTACAATATTTGACTTGATAGGGTTTAACATTTCACATAAAAATCAGAATCACATAACACCTCAAAATGTAGCATGCAATATTGAATTAAGCACACAGAATTTTACAAAACTTTACACAGATTACATCTATAAAATGCTCCCATGCACAGCCAGGAAGCGAGCCTGCACAGAGCACATACCTGCAAACTTGTCACCTTTTGTTTTGGGTAGGGGGGGGGGGGTAAATTGGATGGCCGGTGTTTATGAGATTGGAGTGAGACACGGAGAACATGCGATGTGGTGATCTTCGCAATAAAACATCTTTGATGGGACACGTCGAAGGAACAGGCTCCTCGAACAGACTCATGGAACAGGAACAGACTCATGAACAGGTTTATGGAACAGACTCATGGAACAAACTCATGGAACAGACTCATGGAACAGAATTATGGAACAGAATTATGGAACAGAATTATGGAACAGACTCATGGAACAGAATTATGGAACAGAATTATGGAACAGAATCATGGAACAGACTCATGGAACAGAATTATGGAACAGAATTATGGAACAGAATCATGGAACAGGCTCAAAGCTTAGCAGGGCACACAAGTAAAAAAAAGGAAGTTGGTTCATGAATGACTTTAACCATATTATATATAATGATAATGTAAAGTTGTTATTACTATTATTAGGGCCCGATCACTGAATTATTCAGAGGACCTTTTTTCTTAAAATGTTTGTTATTATTATTTAGATTTGCGGTCAGAACAATCAAAAGACCGTAGTTATAAAAGCTTTAAGGTGTCATCAAACAACGTGGATGACGTGTGGAGCCCCCCCCCCCCCCACCCCCATGTCACCTTTTTCACCCCTCATGAGTTTGCAGGTATGAGAGCAGAAATCCTAACAAAAATATGACTGGATACTGGAGACTTTTTTATACATTGGCCTGGACCCTCTTGTTTTCCCCATTGAATCAGCGACAGGTAGTGATTTGACCAATAGATTATCAGTAAAACTTTATTTGTCAGATATTCAAAGCATCCTATTGATGAACATATGACTTGTGGGCAAAATATCACTGATGCACATATTTTTCAGTGCAGGATGGCATCCCAATGTTATTTCAAGTATTTAGTTACCCTTGAGTGCATTACACTATGATATCACATTGACTCCTCTTTCGTACCTTCATGCCTCTTCTCCAATTCTGAAAAAAGTTAAACCTGCATTCTTTCTAATGGCCATCAGGGGCTGACTTCTCTAGTTGCAAACATCAGTGATTGTATAGAAGTCTATGAGAAATGAATACAACAAAATTATTTAATGAGATAATGACCCTACTTATCATTTGATTTGCAACATTGTAGAAATGAGTTTATGGTCGTTGTGCTGTATTGAAGAAGACAAGTCTCCAAAACAGCATGTTGTTCATTTAGTGCATTAAACATACAAGAGATTTGATTTAGTGGATTTAGTTAAACATTGTACCATTTACAGTAATATAGACCATAAATCAGGAGTTACACAATTCAGGGTGTGGCTACCATGTGATTGACAGATTGCTAACACCCCACTGTCTGTTATATGGGTTGTCTGTGTTGTTGTCTTCCAACTCTAAAGGTGCGTTCACACCAAAAGCAAAACTATTTTTTCGCGCGACCGAATCCCATGAAAAGTCAACGTACAGACGCGTGTGGCTGCGATAGATGCGATATTTTTCCGGGCTACGCGTTTGGGGCGACGCGATGTTTACAGCGGCGCGTTTTCAGCGGCGCAATTTTCGCCCCGAGTTGAAATATTTCAACTTTAAGGCGTTCATCTTGCAACTCGGGCCAATCAGCTCTTGAGTTCCGCTCTCGTAGCGCTGGAAGCGGAAGTCCTTCAGGCGTAACAGTAACTTCATCGGTGAAAGTGACCGAGCTGAGTGAGCCTACGGGTGATGTCATGAACCCAAACACGAGGGCGTTAGTGTGTGAGACGTCCACAACAAATATAAAGCAGAACTAGTGGTTAGTTATTCTGGTGGATGAAGGAAATGCTAACGGTCTTTACGGAGACGAGACACGGAGACAAGCCCCGCCCCTCGCGGAGCGTCTCAACGCTTATGGCGAGAACACGGTGAACGGTCGAGCGAGTAAACTCACGTGTTTTGGGCGACGCGAAAAATAGTTTCGCTTTTGGTGTGAACGCACCTTAACAACTTTCACAGTGGGTTTTCAGTTCATGAAAGCTAAATGGACCATTGTAGTTGTCTAAAAAAATATTTGTCAGTGTTCGGTTCTACTTACTCAATCCTCTCGTGTCACATCTGGTTGCAAAATTGCCAAACTAAAGGCTCTAAAACAGCAGTCCACAAACCACATGACTTCCTTCACTTCTCCTATATTGTCTATGATGTGAAAATAAAGTTGATGAGAAATAAAAGGGAACAATGTATCTCTTGTTTCTCTTTGTCTAGACTCTAGACCAAATTAACCAAACTACATATGAGAAAGCGACCCTTCTATCAATACAATACTTGTCAACTGGGGATATCCAATTGTGTATTTAATCTTCATACTTAATCAGCAACTTGAGAGTTGAACAGATGTATGAGGATTGTAATAAACACACGCTGAACAACTTCTGAAACCAATGTATGTGGGTGAGGTTGAGAAAAGATGCACTGGAAACTTGCAGGAGAGGAGAGACAGTAAATCAGAAGGTTTAATAGCATTCGTGTGGGTGGTTCTCTCGCTCACTCCTTTTTTATACAAATAATTCCACAGCCTTTTTGTAAAGCCCTTAATGTCAAATAAAAATATATTGTAAAATTGAATGAGGCATTTAATAGAGTCTGGAGCTACAGGAGCACGCTGGCCCAACATGATTTCTGGGGTGAATTCTAATAAGAAATAGATCCCCAGAATGCTTGCTGAGTGGGAGAGGGAGGGAGACAGGGAGGAAGAGAAACTGACTTCAATAAGAATGCGAGTTCACTGCCAGCATTAGCTGTTCCCGAGCCTGTTGTGCTCCTTCTCATGCATGTGAATACAACATTTACACTTTCCTGCATCCTCTGTGCTTCACTGGGAAAGTCCTGCATCTTTTACCTTATTCAACATTTTTTAAGCTTGCCCATGTCCAACCATACATCAGCAGATAAAAGGAGGCTATAGTATGTGTGTGGGAGGGGAGGGGAGGAGGGTGGAGGTCTCTTGAGGTCTTCATATCCTCACTTATATAGCATGTATTCGACGAGTATTTACTGACTTGCTTGAGCAGTTACTCGATACTTATGGATGTTCTTCACTCACTTCTGATTTAATATCAACTTGGCAAAACTCTGCGCTGCCACTGCCGCTCATGTTTATCCGATCAATGGCACACCCTGCAAAATTGATTGGGATGAGAATCAAAAGGAAGACTCTGTGCTCAAAATTCAATCAGAATCAAGAGCTACTTCAGCAGAGTCTCACTTAGGATTGATCAGCCGATATGAGATGTGGAAGGCAGCCTCAACGAGCAGGTACACCTTGGGCCTACATTACATTACATTATACAAACTAAGAACAACATAATCTGTGTTATCCATCTGGACCAGTGTTGGAGGCTGAAGACCAGTCGAGCTGCTGCATTCTGGATGAGCTGGGGTAGACCAGCCAGGAGGAGTTGCAGTAGTCGGCGTGAAATGACCAGAGCCTGGATCAGAACATTCTCCTGATGTTGTGCAGCGTGTCACCGAGGTTCCTACGAAGGAATAAGCACCGATATTGTATTTCTGAAAACACGATACAATTCGTCAGTCGAGTATTAAATCTGTCGGGACATTTTAGTTGGCTCCGCTGTAAAAGAAGAACTCTCGAAGAGCCCTGCCAGACTTTTGAAGGGGAAAGCTTAAATCATCCCTTTCTAAATAAAATGTCCTTCCTGTTTTGGCTTTCCAGTCCATGTCGCAGGCTATTATCGATGACATATGTACAGTGGCTGCAGCAAAAGAGGGCATGGTGTCCTTCAGTTGAGATATAGTTGCCATCTAAATGTATAATAGGTGACTTAAAGTGACGATTAGGCCTTGTCCCAGATTTTCTTTTCTTCTTTTTGTAAATCTGTATACTCACATGTCATTGTGCAGCAGCCCACGGCAGGCCCTCATAGCCACCTCGGATTACTGTAAATTGCTGTGTAGATAAATCTCTTGCCCGGGAGCCAGACAGGACAGTAATTCTCCACTCCACTCCCATTATGGGCTTTTCATTTCTTCCATTAACTCCATACCGAGTGAATGGGACTAACTCTTCTTCATCCTTCCACTGTTGCCATCTGCCTGCATACCTGCCCTGCCGAAGAATAGATGCCATCCGACAAATACTTAGAGCTCAGTCAAGCTTTAAGGATAAATAACAAAGCTGATTGAAACTTTATTATGTCTATTGTCTTCACCTACTGAAGCAAACAAAAGCTCTCCGCCGGCGTAAATGACCTTCCATGCACAAACCCAATTGGAGCATCCCACCAAAATGTGAAACTAATCCTGAAATCATGAGATTAAAGAAGTTGTGCTCGGTGGCGTTGGAAGAAGAAATATTAATCTGGCAGACACACTCCATTTCCTTTCCTGGATGCTGGCATGCAAATGATGCTCATTTGTATAATCTTTCCAAATGAAAAGCAGATAATCAAATACCATCAGAAGCCATTAATATTCAATTAGGTGTCGCTTATGCAAAGTCATGCAGCTAAAGGAATTCAAAGGGTGGCGAGTGAACGTCTCTGGGAAGAGAAGACCAATTGGCATACACAAGATTCACAAGCTCCTTCTGTCGTGTCTAGTGACCGGGCGCCGTGCTTTTACTGTCTGTCACTGTATTAGTGATGCCCCTTCAAGTCTCCTTCAGTGAATTGATGTTCCTCTTCCAACAGCGCATCACATAGACCATTGCCACATACTGTAAAAAAAAAACGGAATTATCTAGACCTCGAGGAAAACTTTTTGTTCTGCAGATAGGGCTATCCTTGTAAACTCAGAAAAGACTGTATTGGCCTCCGTGTTACTAAAGAGGGTTAAAAATGACTGTGCTGGTTATGTATAATGGTGTTTTTACCTTGACAGGATTGTACAAAAGCACAGGAAGAGATGTATACCCGCAGGCTATCTGTTTCATCTGAAGCCAAGAAGCTGCTGCCACGAGAGCGGGGTCTGCCGTTAGGCCTTTGCGCCAAAGGGACACAACTCCAAAGTATTTCAGCCCAGTTATGAAATGAAAATTGATTAAATTAAATTAAATTCAGTTAATTTTGTATAGCCCAATATCACAAATTACATAGAAAAACCCTTTAACGGGGAAAAAAAGGGAAGAAATCTTCAGGAGAGCAACAGAGGAAGATCCCTCTCCCCGGATGGACCGATGCAATAGATACCACGTGTAACAATTTGCTCGAGACATTTTAGGGTGGAATAAATACAATGTAATGTCATCTGCAAAAAGAGACAGTGTTGTTATATATATATATTTTAATATGATTATAATCTGGCTTCATCTGATTTGACGTAGCCTACGCGTAAATTGAGTGGCTGCGATATCTGTATGGCTCAGTGTTGAGCAGGGTTGTCCTTGAATCGGACGATCGTAGGTTCGATCCCCGGCTCCGTTATTCCACGTCGATGTATCCTTGGGCAAGAAACTTAACCCCAAATCAATTCCACAAGCTGTGCAGGCCATTACTATGTATAGGATTGGGGTTGATTGTAGATGATATTAATCTGATTTATATAGGAATTGACAAAGCCAAAGTGCCATAAAAAGTAAATTATTTCTATATATCTAAAGCGATGACCACACACTGCTCTATGTTATTGTAATATATTATATTAGGAGAGACAACGTAGATGAGAAAGTGAAGATAGGAGGAGATATGGCGACAGGTATAATCACTGATTCATCAGAGTCTATTTTACTCTAGAATTTGTGGTGTTAGGATATATTTTATGTTTTTTGGTTTTAATATTTACTTTATTTTCTTGGTGGAGCTAGGGTGGAAGTAGTAGCATCTCTATAAGTAGCTGAGCAATATTAGACATATGTTATTCCTAAAATAGTTTCTGGATCAACAGTATATCTCAATTGATTTCCTTCTTGGTACAGTATAGCAGAGCTTTTATTAATATCATCTAGGGTTGTTATTAACCTGCAATTTTCGTCTTGGATTTTGTGAATGGTGCCGATGGCATGTGGTTATCTTGGTGGTCTCGTTAACTTATCGTGAGGCTTACCCCCAATGTCTGGTGGGGTTTGATGTGGTTAAAGGCTAATGCAATCAAGCTGTTCAACTGGCAGGTAGGCCCAACTCATTTGTTTCAACCACATACCGTACCACACGATCTGAGGGCTTGTCGAATATTACGAGTGAACTAAAGAGACAATCTCTAACTGAAGCAATCTCTCCAGAACTGTAGCCGGCACCATTTGGCAACAACGGAGATGACTTTCAGTCCCTGGGAGTATTTTTGACAGGAATACTAACACACATGCTATATTGTTCCCAGGGAGTCACACATTATTGTATTTCAAACTTCACAACCATATCGCTATCCTTAGCTATATGAAGAGACTTAAGCTGAGAGACAAGGAAGTGTCCCGCATCAGCAGGTATAGTTGATGCATGGAACGAGCCAGCCACCCTCTTTCTGAAATGAGCTGGAGGAGGAAATATGTTGCGCAGTGTGGAGGCTTTCCGTTTTATCTTCATTTCAGTTTTGTATGTCTCCTGTGTTTGGTCTGAAAAAGGAGATATTTTGTTGTCTTAGTAGATGGGATGGTTCTAGCTGGCCAGCATCAAGATGAGGTCTCTGGATTGTGGATAACGTATATCCTGCCGATGAAGGGTCTCAGGGAGGCAGTTACAACCCTACTGTGCCTGATTATTTGATGTCCGTATTCTAGGTCGTCCACTTTTGCCATTCATGTATATTGTCAACACTTGAAACGCATTTGCAAATGACACGGTAGTACAACATGTAAACTGTAATTTGGTGTTTAATTTGTTACCTCTTTACTTAAGATTTAATAATCTTAAGTAATCTTTCCTTTACAAAATGTACCGATGTACTATATGACAGAAATGTTATTCTAGTTAATGTCTGTTTCAGGGGAAGATATATTCTCTGGATATCCAATAGAGGTTTTAAATTTGAGTTAACATATCTGTCCGCTAGGTATTTGATGCAATTTGTGATTTCATCAAAGCAGATGGCAGAGGTTCATCTGACTGAGTCATTGATGCTGCAGAGTCCGGCCCCACTGTTTCAGGAGTCTCCTGGGTTTTGTCTTTTCTTCATTAAAACATAAGTTTGACATTGTACCTTTGGGAGCAGTTTTCTCACTCTTTGTGGTTATTGGTTTTGGACTGCAAGTGCTGTAATCACTAGATAGAAATTGACAAAATACCTTCAACAACCATATCCTCTGCATATAGATATGAAAACTTGCTCCACGACATGATTCTGTTGACAAATGTATATAAAACGAAAGGTCCTCTTTGTTTCACAAATACAAAGTATTTGACCATAAAACACTGTTGCAAAATACATTGCAAAATGTTTTCAGATTTGTTCAATTCAGAGTATACACAGGAGAACATCTTCAATGCATCACTTTTTTTTTAAAGATCCAGACAAAATACTCCCACCATGCATTCAAATTTGTGGTAATTAAGATAAAAGCCTGGGCGTGCGATCATCTACCACACCACATTCCCGCTTATGCATCCCAGCAATTTTACCTAACATTCTTTGTGTTGAAAAGAGACGACCCAGGCCAGATGTGGTGCTGACTTGACCCATGCAGTCAGCTTCATCGCAGCTTCTCTGCTGAATACTAATGTACACCTGCTAATGGCTGCGCAGGCTAAATAGATGTCTTGTATCCATTCAGAGTCAGATCTTGCGGTCTTCCGTATCGACTCCTTTTAACCCGTGTTTTCCCTTCAGACATCAAATTAGTAGTCTGGGATAGTTTCACTTCAATCATGCATCCACTTTCTATGTGCTGAGTGTTGAGCTCAGAGCTGAATTGTAACTCCTCATATGCTACGTTACCAATTTTGAACACGTATACATAACTGTGGGAATTAGTTCCAAGTCTCTCTCCCACATTCTCTCTATTTCTTCCTCTTGTCTTTTTTTTCAAGTTAGAAATCCTCTTAAGAGAGGTTTTCCAAAATAACATTATCTTCAAACAAACATTTCACTTTTAATCATTGCATTTTTCTCCCTTATACAATTCACCGTGGTATTGCAGGCCCTTTTGAAGCTGTTCTTTTTCCGAGCGTCCGTTGGGATTTGCTCCCCTGTGGCCTCTCTGCTTACACCAAAGCCTCTCTTTTCAAACCCAGCTTTGTGTAAAGAAGGAAAATGGGGGGGGGGGGGGGGGATAGACACCTCATAGGGAAATAGGTGGTGAATTGATGAACAATTCACTGGTGCATACCTGACAGGAATAGCGATTGTATCAACGTGTCTGTTCTGAGTAACACAGAAATATGATTTCTCACTGGGCATTCACCCGTCACTCAAGAAGTTGGGCATGCAGATACAAATACATTGTTAACCCACACTCAGTTCATTACTCACATACATACAATATGTGGCGACCAAACAGGGAAAGACAAAGGGATAAGAAACATCAAGATTTATTTGGAAATAATAATATATATATTTTTTAAACAATTATTTAAACTTTGTATTCATCTTTGCAATGCCCCCGACACAAATGTGCTGCTCACGCAAGCAGGGTTGGCAATAGAGTCCATTAAAAAGCAGAGAGCTTCTAAATAAAAAATCCCGCATAAGAAACCCCAAAGTAACGACTGCTCACAATAATATTGTACAGATGTTTTTAAGATGTTATGTTACATTATAGATTCTTAAAGTAACTAATTGAATTTGTAGCTGAATTTGCCAATTATTTTATTTTCTAAAACCTTCCAATAAATAATAGTAAGATCTACGGTAGAGTTGGATGTAAATGGTCCGTCTCTTTGATAATGAGAAGAAAAAGCTTGTTTTGACTTTATCTGCTGTTGACTTTATGTGGCTTTATTTTGACCACAAAAGATAATGGCTGTTATTACAGTTCTTGAAGCGAGCATACATTAGGCCAGGAATATTTGAATGTTCCATCAACATGGTAATGTGATTTATAAATACATGCTGTACGAGAGTACACAGACAGGAATAAAAAAGCATCAGCTGAAGGGAAACCACCAATTGGACAGCCATGTCAAAGTCTAACCCGTGACTTGTGTATCGTAACAGGAACGAAGTATGCTGTGCAGCAATTTGTAATATCCATGTTTAGTCTTGAGACATTTGCGGTATGGCTATATTTGTTTTTATGGATTCAAACTGGAGAGAGATGCAATGCCAATTAAACGGCTTTCCAAAAAAATGTTGGATTAGCTCTCGAAACTGTTCCTTGAACAGAGTTAGATAAGAAGATACTACAGCTTTACATTGTCAATTCAATTTATTTGTATAGGCTAAAATCAAAAATTACAATAATAAACTGTGTGTTGATTAGGTCAACGTCAGAGGCAAATTAAGCAGATTTTGTATTTTATACATGTTGACTCTTGGATAGATCCCAGAAAGCTGTTTCCAGTCTGTGTTTTCAAAATTACACATATAGGCATTCATTAAAAGACTGCAGAACACATTAAGACGCAACAGACACAACCATATCGGCCATGTAAAGACACACATGCAGAATCGATGAGCCAACATGGCATTTACTGAACAATCACGAACAAGACCTGCACAAAAGAGCCCCACAGCAAATCCTCAGTGAATGGCATTACATGATAACATCTGATTGAGAAAACACCCCCAACCACTTGATATTGTTGTGTGTCCAGGCCCAATTCTACATGTCCTATTGGACAATCAAGCGTTACTGTGAACGCAACAGGAGCCAGAGGAAATCCTGAATCCAGGAGGGCACATACAATAGTGACCTACCACAGTGTTGAAGTTATGATTTATGGATCGCTCGATGCTATTCTTTGTTCTATTGAAAGCGCCGACAGCTGATAAGGCCGTGCACAATGGGCAGATTAGAGACATGATTGGACACATCCCTGAGACGTGTAGTGTTTAAAATCTCCTCCCTGCTTGTAATTCTGCTCCTCTCTACCCCAACCCTGTAACAACAGACCCTTGATAATGTTATTGCTCATGGTTCATGACCAGGGAAGATAAGAGAAATAGGTTTCTTTAAGCCCTGCACAAGCTTAACCTATGACTCTACTTATAGCAAGCCCCAAAGACTCAGACAACCCGGTTAGCTTTAGTATTGTACAATACCTCAATACAATATGTGACAACATTTAAAACTTCCACTGTACAGTGGAAGTTTTAAATGTTGTCACATATGTATGTGTTGTGTGCAGGATTTCATTCCTGTTGTGTGCAGGAATGAAATCATTTACTACTCATGCAAATCCATATCCAGTTTGTAAAGCTCAGAATGAAATCTCTGCAAGCCCTTCAGTAGACTCATCACGCACATTACTCAAACTCATGTGTAATGTGCTACTTTGAAAATGTAGCATTTGCACAACCTCTAATAGTTCATTAAATCATTTATTTTTACAGTATTTATTACTTTTTTTTGTATTCCTTAATATGGCCGCTCTCATTTTGATTATTTTCTAGTTAAAGTATTTTAAAAAATGAAAGATATTTCTTCATACTTGAAAACCCCTTGACAATAAATGTAAATCAATAATAATATCAATATTACTGCGAGTAATGCTGAGATTACGGTTGTGATTCATTCTTGCAATAGAATGTTTGTATTATCAATGAAGAATGAGGAATGATTTCTATGTGCAGCTGTAGCGTATATTGCCATTGTTGTCTCTTCACAAAATGTGGGATTCAGAACCCAACCTTTCACACCAAGACATGTTGACATTAACCAAAGCACAGTATCTGACATAATCCTCCCACAAGAGCAACAGCTTGGTTATAAAGAGAACAGTGGGATGGGGATCTGACACCAAGTATACCATTGGGGTTATACAATGAGCACCTCCTATAGCAGATGTTTAATTGAATTCAGCCTTCAGCCTCTCCAGCAGGATCAACAATAAATTCCGGTATCCCTGAAACACCCTCCCCTGTACCTGCTCACAGTTCTAATTAAATCCACAGAGATGCTCTTACATTCTGCACAGATGCTGGCCCTAAATTTAGACAAATACTCAGCCCACCCCATGCCATTACTTTATAAATCATTCCTTAGTTTTCTTTCCAATGGTAACATTTCCGAAAGTTTGAACACACTTTTATCAGCAGTGTAGGAACCATAACATGCATCTTGTCCAGACACGGCAATGTTTTCATATAGTTGTAAACCCAGATGCAATACTATTTCATCACATTTTACTAAATTGGAATACAAAACAAATGTATTAATTAAGGCAGTTTAACAATGTGTGTTTTTTTTGTTTTGCAACTGCCTCTGCACCATGATAATAATCACATTAATGGCTGGCATCTGTTCTGTGACTGTACCATATCATCAGACACAATGTTAATACGGAGACACGGACACATCCCAGATAAGGTACGGCAATGGGTTGTTTTTTAATGTTCAACAGTATTTTTTTTTTAAGTATGTGCATAGCAAATAGAGTAAAGTTAAGGTTCGCCAATAATTGTGTTAATTTTATTTGTAGCTTGGGTAAGACGTTTTGAGCCATTTTATACTTATTTCATATCCAGATGCTATTCAATACATTCATTTACACTGGTTGTATTGGTCACATCACAAATCTGATTGCATTTTGTGACAAGTTTGTTGCTGTAACCAGTGGGTTTCTTCCCCCTAGCACCGAAGGATAAGCATACGAGTATGGATATTTGGGAATATTATTTATTGTTGCTTTTGCAGATTACTGATTGATCTCAGCGGGGCTGATCACCAAACAGCCACATCTGAAGACAATCAGACACTGTTCCCTGAACCACACCCCTGCTCCACCCACTCTGGAACCAAGAATAAACACACCCCATTGCCACACATTCACTCTTCTGCTTCATACAAATCAGAGCTGACCAGTCCAGAAGGGGCTGGTCGTAATATTTCTGAAGTGGCTTTGGAAGAAAAACGATGACAAAAGCTAACATTATGTGGCTGATTGTAATAAACGTAATCATTTTTAGCATCTTTACATTGGCTCCCTTACCCAATCAGATGAGACTGTATCCACACTGAATGCGCTACAGAATGGTCCAATAAGAAAATAATTCTAAGGAATGCTGGTGATGTAATTCCTGTGAGTTCAGTGCTTTGCTCAAAGGCCATTAAGAAGTATTGGTTGTAGAAGGGCTACTAACACACTGGTCAACAACCAACTCTTCTAACTCTGAGCCAGATGATATGAATAAGTTTCAAATAACAGCCAATGCAGTATATCTTGCTCTAACCAAACATCGTTTGTGCTATTTAACAATGAAAGTGAATGCAAATGCAGAAACCAGTCTGATGCTAAAGTATAACAGGGCTGCCTCTCAAAAATCCTCATCATGAATCATGACACATTAGAAATGTCCATTTAGTCCACACGAGCAGAGATAAATTATTAAAGCCTTTATTTCGAGAGGCCTCTGAAACTGGGTTGAACAATTGATAAGGGTAATGCAGTCTTCAAACCAGTCAGTGAGTTGCAGTCTGAAGGTTAAATATGATCAGTGAAATTGAATCTGACAAAGCTACATCACAATCCATCTTAGGATATTAAACATTTCAAATTTTCTGAATTAAGAACTAATAAGGTTGCAGAGATGAATGCGAGATGGATGGTGTTGGTTAACAATCACAGAACAGATCTGATGGGAGTAAATGGCATCAGAGTTGACATATGATATTGTTGAGGGGGAGAAATTAAGTCTTAAATTGTTTTGCATCCTCTGAGATTGAGAACATTTCTTTTTAGAACATTTGGAGTGAAAGCTGAACAAAAAGTATTGATTCTCAGTGTGATAACTAAACCTGCTGCTTTTTAATATCAGGCCTCACTGTGTGATCAAACTATAAAGCAAGGAATCATTATCCTCCTTTTCTTTGCATATCTTGGGAAGCGTTCATCTGATCTACTTCACACTTGGTAGGAGTATTCGTGGGGAACCTGTGGAGGGCTTTATCGAATTTGGTGCAGATTTAGACACGCAACACCTTCAATCATAATAAACTTTGGATAAACAAGTAAACAGCGCTCTGTGCACCAGCAGGGGCGGAGCATTAGAGCTTTGCAGTTCACTCGCTGACTGCAGTTTCCTGTTTCTGTTGAATTCTGAGTAAAGCCTTTTAACGCTGCATCCCTACACCCCTCCACGGAGTCAATAAGCATGAGCGGATAGCCGGCAGCATTATCAACTCAAATTATGTATGTGTTTGCCACACAAACTTATAACTTCACTGCCAGCATAATACCTGCACTCATTAAGTCCATACTAGTTACTTCAAAGCAAACTACTTATTTGCTTATTTGGAAATTAATACCTCCATTAAGTGAGTTTTACAGAAGATGAAGTCTGTATTACTTGTTGCTTTATTTCATCCTCTACTTGTCAATGGAAGCGCCTAATCCGCGTATATAATATGCACTAGTGTATTTTACAGATATTCCTGACAACGAGCAACCCAGACCTGGGGTTTTTCAGTGCTGGAGGTTTTAGATAAAGGCCCGAGGCAAACGCTGTCCTGCTTTACTTTTCACCCTCGCTCTCACTGGATATGTTGGTATCCGCAGTGGTAAAAGAAGTACACAGAGATATTCCCAAACATTATTTTAACCAGTCAATGAATAATTAAGTTAAGTGTGAAAGAGAGGCGTTAGAGAGGCACAATATAATTCAATTTACCGAAAGTCTGTTCAAGGTGGAGCTTACAATTCTAATTTGATGCTTTGTAGTTTACTAAATAATAATCAATGATTTTTTTATTGTTATATTTTTTGTCAAATCTGAATCTTCAAAGTAACCACTAACATTTCTCGATGACTATTTTCCTCTGAAGGAAAATAATACTGGAAAGCACATTTTAAGTGTATTGGAGGCCATATGTATTTTACATATCCATAAGAATATAAAGGTGATTAAACAATATATATATATATGTATATATCAATATAACTGTTTGCTATATGTAAAGATTCAATGGCCTAAGGTCTCCCTGAGAGAATGAAGTCTGTTTCCCTCTGTGTTGTTATGCAACCTTCTCCTTGCTTTTGTGGACATGTGTTAACACCGTTAGCCATTTTGAGAGTCGTTGAAAGGCAATTTGCATGGTGCACTTTTGAATACATTTAACTTATGAACATTAAAATACATGTAAGGTGCTTTAGTCTTGCCCTGGTGTTTCTTTTTCTTTTTTATGAGTATTGTTAGGTTGTAATAGTTTATTTTGATTCCGTAGTCTTGAGCTTTAAATTAATACATTTAGAAAGATATTATAAAAGGAAATATTAGGGAGAATATTATTATTATGAATGTATTATAAAACATAGGGGTACTGTTTACTCTATGCAAATGTAAATTGCAATAATTAATGTATGTTGCATGAGAGTGAATGTTAGTTTAGTATTTCAGAATTGTCAAAGCCGGTTGAAGCCCGTGAAGTGACGAACAAGATGACGCCGTGTCAACGGCAGCCTGTTGCAGTAGCTGCCCATTGCTTTATTTTTTTGGTCTTTTTTTTCCACTTTTCCTCTCTTTTTCTTTTCCTTTTCTTTCACGTTGGTCTAAGTTACGGTCGGACAATGGACAGTAACTACTTTTTTTGCAACTTTTCCCGTGGCATTTAGTTCACTCCGTCGTGTGTATCGGAGAGCCACAACAAACAATGACGGGAACCGTGGCTTACTCGCGTGCTCAGCTGATCGCGCTGTGCAGGCCGCAGCTTCTGCCTGGAGACAGACCTGTGATCCCGGTGGAACTACGGAGAAGGGCTCGGGGCTGCAGGGCGGGTGCCAAGAGGCGGGCTAAAACTAGGAGATACAAACCCTCGGTACCGTCGATCATAACGGGGAACGTGAGGTCTTTGGCGAATAAGACGGATGAGCTTGGCGCGCTGATAATGACTGAGAGGATCTTCAGTGAGAACAGCCTCTTGTGTTTTACTGAGACGTGGCTACACGCGGACTATCCTGATCACAGCGCGTCTGTACCCGGCTTCAGGACTGTTCGGGCAGACAGAGACGCTATAAAGAGCGGTAAGAAAAGAGGGGGCGGGATCGCTGTTTATGTGAATGAACGGTGGTGTAATCCCGACCATGTGTGTGTAAAGGAGCGCTTCTGTAGCCCAAACATTGAACTACTGGCCGTGGGGATGCGCCCTTATTATCTACCGAGGGAGTTCACGTCCGCCATTGTGGTTGTCGTTTACGTGCCACCATCAGCTGACGCTGAGGAAGCAGTGGACACCATCCACTCCAGTGTCTGCTCTGCTGAATCAACAGCCTGGAGCGTTCATGGCTATCACTGGTGACTTTAACCACACCACATTGGATAAAGCTCTGCCAACCTTCCATCAATATATAGACTGCCCAACAAGGAACAATAAAACTCTGGACTTGCTGTATGCTAATACAAAGAATGCATACAGTGCCACTGCCCTTCCCCCCCTCGGCAGGTCTGATCATGACCTGGTCCGGCTGACACCCAGGTATGTTCCTCTGGTGAAGAGGCTGCCGGTGACCACCAGGACTGTGAGGAGGTGGTCTCTGGAGGCTAACGACGCTCTGCAGGACTGCTTCGAGTCAACGGACTGGGATGTGCTGTGTGGACCACATGGGGAGGACATCAACAGTATGACCGACTGCATCACGGAATACATCAAGTTCTGTGAACACACCACCATCCCATCACGGACTGTGCGCTGCTTCCCCAACATCAAGCCCTGGATCACCAGGGACCTGAAGGCGCTTCTTAACATGAAGAAAGCTGCTTTTAGGTCTGGGGACAGGGATGAGCTGAGGAGAGTCCAGCGCAACCTGAAGGTGAAGCTCAGGGAGGGCAAGGACTCCTACAGGAGGAAGCTGGAGGCCAAACTCCAGCTGAACAACTCAAGGGAGGTGTGGTCTGGGAAGAAGCAGATAACTGGCTTCAAGGTGGGAGGTAGACAGCCAGGGGGCTCCCTGGTGAGGGCCAACGCGCTAAACTGTTTCTTCAATAGGTTTAGTTCACAGCCCTCTCCTGTCTGCTCCACACATCACACCTCCCAAACACCTCCCCCTCTGTCCCCCCTGTTGAGCTTCACATTCACCGAGCCCTCAACATCAATGGGCTCTTCCACCCTCCCTCCTCTCTCTGTGACTACTGGCCAGGTGAGAAGACAGCTGGTGAAACTACACCAGCGCAAGGCGGAAGGTCCTGATGGCATCAGCCCCAGGGTCCTAAAGACCTGCGCCACCCAGCTGTCTGGTGTCCTGCAGCACCTCTTCAACCTCAGCCTGAGGCTGGGGGAAGTCCCGGTGCTGTGGAAGACGTCGTGCCTGGTCCCTGTCCCAAAGAAGTCAACACCATCTGGCCTCAATGACTACCGACCGGTCGCCCTCACCTCCCATGTGATGAAGGTGCTGGAGAGGCTGGTCTTGGCCCACCTCCGGCCGCAGGTGAAATCATCGCTGGACCCTCTGCAATTTGCTTACCAGCCTCATGTGGGAGTGGATGACGCCATCATCTACCTGCTGCAACGAGCTCAGTCGCACCTGGATGGAACCGGTGTCTCTGTGAGAGTCACTTTCTTTGACTTCTCCAGTGCATTTAACACCATCCAGCCACTGCTGCTGAGTGAGAAGCTGCGGGTGGTCGGTGTGGATGCGTCCACCATCTCCTGGATCACTGACTACCTCACAGGCAGGCCACAGTTTGTCAGAATGGGCCGTGTGCTGTCTGGAACGGTGGTCAGTGATGTTGGAGCCCCACAGGGAACTGTTCTGTCTCCCTTCCTCTTCACCCTGTACACCAGTGACTTCCAGTACAACACGGAGTCATGCCATCTGCAGAAGTACTCTGATGACTCTGCAGTGGTCGGGTGTATTAGGGATGGACGGGAGGAGGAGTACAGGGCAGTGGTGAGTGACTTTGTAAAGTGGGCCGATGAGAACCACCTGCGGCTGAACGTGGCCAAGACCAGAGAGATGGTGGTGGACTTCAGGAGGAAGGCGACAGCTCCTACACCTCTGAGTGTCCTGGGAGTGGACGTGGACATGGTGGAGGAGTAACTGGGCGTCTCCATCGACAGCCGACTGAACTGGAAGGCCAACATCAACGCTGTGTACAAGAAGGGGATGAGTCGACTCTTTTTCCTGAGAAAGCTTCGATCCTTCAACGTGTGCAGCAAGATGCTGGAGTTATTCTACCAGTCGGTTGTCGCCAGTGTGCTGCACTTCGCCATTGTCTGCTGGGGGAGCAGCATCGGAGCCGGTGACACCAGCCGTCTTAACAAACTGGTTAGGAAGGCTGGCTCCATCATCGGCTGCCAGCTGGAGCACCTGGAACAGGTGGTGGAGAGGAGGACGTTGAAGAAACTTGTGTCCATATTGGACAACCCGGACCACCCTCTCCACCACCTACTGCAGGGACAGAGGAGTACTTTCTCCAGACGTCTCCTCACACTCCGCTGCCACAAGGACAGATACAGGAGAACATTCCTGCCGACGGCTATGAGGCTCTACAACAGATCACCAGGACACTCAGAGGTGTAGGAGCTGTCGCCTTCCTCCTGAAGTCCACCACCATCTCTCTGGTCTTGGCCACGTTCAGCCGCAGGTGGTTCTCATCGGCCCACTTTACAAAGTCACTCACCACTCTACAACAGATCACCTCTTGCCAGATCATAGGCAACTGCAATAATAACTTCATATCCACACTATGTTGATCTGCACTTCACACATTTCATTTACTTACACTACACTTACTTACTCTATCTATCTATCTTAATGCGACAATAACAGACGGGACTTTTATTGTGAAAATACTTGTCTCGCGACTTGACCGAAATTGATGTTTTGACCCGGGGTTCATGACATTAGACCCCTCCATTTTGATAGCGAGACTTTGAGCCAACAGGAAGGTGTTAGAGGCTGAACTAAATCTTTGAGAGTGAGTGATTGGCTGATTTTGCGACTAATACTCTGTACTGGGAAAATATCTTTCTCTTTCGTCTTAACCCGGGTCCTCCGAGCTGGTTCCTGGGGAGCCCGTATCACCACGAAACCCACGATCGTGAGCCTTGATTGTTTGTTTATACTCCTTCCCATTAAATACTGTTAAACTTAATTCACGCGTATCCAGAGCCTGATTTCCATCATCTGCGAAGTGCCCAGTTTCAGTTACCCTTATAGCATCTATGATTTGAGGGTGTGACCATGGTTGCCAGGTCTGTGTGACAAAACCAGACCAATGGCCAATCAAAACCAGCCCAAAGGCCAATAAAACCAGCCCAAAAACCAGCCCAATATCGGAACTCAAAATATGCCCGTGCCAAACCTTATACACTGCTTTTAAAGTCCAACAGCATTGCTATCATTGCCAAATGTATTGTAATATCTACAAAGTAACACATGTTTAGTATGCCAGCATTAAAAGCAGTTTTCCCGAAACTGTTATTTCACCTAGGTCCTAAAATGGCCTTGTGTAATTAGATACAGTATATTATCATAAATAAAATATAGCTCTGTGAACGTGTAGACCAATTCACTAACGGACAAACTAACCTGTTGCTTTGTCTTTAGGCTTTCTCTTCCCTTTTCTCTCTTCCTCCCTGCCTGAACATCATGAATGTACTGTTTTTACTTCATATGCAATACCTTATTTCAACTGAAACACCTTATCATGTTGCTTCACTATATTTTAATCATATACTTATAGTTCATAAATGTGTAAATAGGCTATGCATTTACTGAATTAAAATAATTTCAGCTTACCTGTTTGACTTGTAGAAGGTGCCTTACAGACAGCGTTAGGTGCGTGTGTGTATGTGGGCGTGTCCCATGTCCATGTGTGTACGTGCTGATCTGGAGTCAGTTTGGTAGGATTTGGGTATAAATAAATTATTTCATTTAAAATATGGATTTTTATTTAAAGATATTCATGTAATTTGCATGCAAAATAGGTCTACCCGAACCAGCGGACAAAAAATTCAACCCGCGGCAACACTTCAAAAGTAGCCCAATAACGCGGGAAAACCGCGGACCTGGCAACATTGGGTGTGACACAACTATGTCATGGCAGGAGTAGGTGCTCAAAACCAAAGGAAGTGCGGTGCCTGTGTGGGAAGTTATTAATATGAGCAGTTCTCAAGAAAGCTGCATGACGCAACACCACAGGCCAAATATTTAGCCTATTTTGAAAAGTCGTGCTATGAACGAGTATTACGTATTTTTAATAAGCCAACTCTGTACTCAGTCACTTTGGTAATGGTTGTCAGGAGATTAAACAACAGGCTGTCCTTAATCGACTAAATTACATTAATTTCCTGGCTTATGGCTGCTGCTACTGTGGTCCTAGTAGAATAATTTGCATGATGTTTTGAACAAACACCAAAGAAAACAAATATCAAAGAAAGACACAGTTGGATAAACGAGCAGTGATCGTGTGACGGTAACTAAGCACGCTCACCTGTAGAACATTGACTAGTAAGAGATACTTTGTTTGTACAGATTTGAGGGTTGAGTGTTTTCTAAACTAAATTAAATTGATTAAACTGGGTGCAAGCTACAAATATTACCGTACCCTAACTAGTTCATTACCTTGTCGTGACTGAGTGCTGTTTCTGAAGCCGAGTGGCATGGCATGGGCTAAACTATTCTAGTCTGTTGGGTGACAGATTACATGACAGAAAAACATGCAACATCCGCTGAGTCGGAAGTAAACTGCAATTAAGTCAGAGCTCAGACTGACAACCTCCAAGTTGCTCTTAATTTGAGTTTAGAAAGTTTACACTCCGGCAACTCAAACTGGTTTTTAGATGTTTGACAAACTCGGTCGTGTCTCTAGCAAAAGTTAACCATATTGAAAATGTCATGGCAAACACTTTGACTTGTCACAGCAGGAAAACCCCAACATTACCAATAATTATGTTCCATTGTGTGTCGCAGGAAGCCTCTCCACTGAGTCAGCATGTACGTTACCAAACCCGGCAACTGGTGGACTGAAATAGAGTACAGCCATTGCCATTGTCAAAGTGTGTTGTATTTTATATTTAAAGTATGCAAGCCATGCAAGGGTTTGGCTTACGTCACTAATATTTAATTTCTTCAAACATTTATTTTATAGTGCTGTATGGTTACAAGCTCGACTCTGCCAGGATCTAATAATGCTGCTTTATTTCCATAATTTCTTACATGGACCATCAGCTGGTGAGGAATGACTGCTATGTGGCCTCTATAATATGTGTAGCCATCGAGACTATGGTATTTTTGTTGTTGTACAGATTGTAAAGCCTTCTGAGGCAAATTAGTAATTTGTGATTCTGGGCTATACAAAATAAACTGAATCCATGGTGGTCGGAACCTCAACTATTTTGAGTGGTACTTCTGCCATTTTTAACAGTGAATATTTAGTGAAATGTATGTACGATGTTGCAAAAGAAAGATTGACAAGCGCAGCAAAAGCCACAAAGGGGAGTGTGGCATCGCGAACAGTCAGCTGACAAATACTGTGTATTCACATCGGTAATCGAATAAAATTAAATCCAGTTTGGTCATGTTCTTCCCTCAACGTATAAGGGAACTGTGTGACGTACAAAGTTTGTAGCGCAACAAAGTTTGACTAAGTGTGTGTGTTTGTGTGTGTCTGTGTGTGCTCCATGTTGGGGGAATAGTTGTTTATGAGGGGATCTTGACGATTTATTCCAGACAGCTGCATTGTTGACAGGCCATCATTAGCAGAGTGATTCCTCAGGTTGTTTCATTCCCCGGTGGCCAAGACAAACTGCACAAGATCTTAATTGCTGGTAGGAATAAAAGTTCATTTTTCAAGGGGTGGTATCATTATAAATGCGGTATAAAAGATTACTAGGAAGATGAATATGTCAAGTTCTGTTCTCTCACAATCCTGCAATAAAGAGGCTAATAAACCTGAGATGGGCCAGAGGGTTATTCTGGGACAATAGAGAAGATAAATGCTGTTTATCTCCAATTACTGTACATTCTTATGACTGTCTAAGTTAAGAAGGATGTAACAAAGGGAGAAGCACTTGTAGAGAGCAGTACAAAGCACATTTTAAGCCTTGTAAAAAGCCTCTTTTAAAAGCCTTTCTTGGAATAAAAATACCAAATCGTGTTTACAATTGTCCAGAACATGTCTTCTGACGGATTAATGAGAGGTTGTAAGTAGGGATGCACCGATCTGATCGGCGCCGATCCATATCGGACGATATTCCCATTATCGGTTTTGATCGGCGTTCTCAAAACGGCCGATCAGATGACGTAACATCTGCGACAACTATCAGAGACGTTTCAATCGCAGCGCATCGCAACGGAGACGATGCGCCCGGCGAGGGCCGCAGAGTGAGAGGTCCACGAGGGGATCCTCACGCACCGAGCGGCGTCCCCGTCCCCCGAGTTGAATCTCCGTGGTCAACTCAGCCGAATCTCACATGTCTGAGCCCCTATAGACTGATGTTCACGGTAAACGCATTCGATCGGGAGCGCGCAAGGGTTTTGATAAAGTTAGCGGAAGGATTTAAGTGACAACATCCGGTTTTGCAAAGTTAGCGGAAAGAACCACGTGAAACAACATCCGTTTATCAAAATAAGATGTCGACAAATCATACACTATTTCATATAAAAGTAAACAATGAAATGATTTTTTATCTTTATAGATTGTTTCTGAGATTTAGCTTAAATTATGCTAACATTAAAACATGTTTACTGTACCAAGGAAGAGTTTATAAAAATAAGTCAGACTTTTGTATGTTAAAAAAAGTCCTGTAAATAGACTTCCCCAAGAGTTCCAGGAAATGAATAATGCAGATGTGTTCCATACATATCTGAAATCCCCTACAATTGCAATCAAACAATTTTAATGTATCAATTAGGACATTTTTCAAAGTAAAAGTCCTAAATGTTTAAAGAAATCGGTAATTTCTTTAATGTTTGAGTTGCTTTATATATGTATTTCCTCATAGTCCAAGGCAATAATGCTACACAATAAATAGAATGCTTCAATCGACACTGTGATCGGTGATCGGTATTATCGGATCGGCAGATACTGATTTCAGTGATCGGTGATCGGTATTATCGGTGATCGGCAGATACTGATTTCAGTGATCGGTGATCGGCACCAAAAACCTGATCGGTGCATCTCTAGTTGTAAGAGTTTTGAATGCTTCTGATGTCAGAAAGTAGCACTGGAAGCCATTCTGTAAAAATCTGCAGTCTGTAGAGTGATGTGTGGTAAAATGCTACCCATAATTATTGTAGTCAAGGGACTGTGGAAGAGAAGGTATTAGGACTGGTCTCTCGGGATGGAGTCTGGGAGTTAGGGCCTTAGTGTAATAAAGCATGGGAATAATGATGAGCCATATATCAGCAATATGCACTTCTCTAATGACTCGTTTCTTCAGTGAGGCATTACACTTCCCAGTTCTCATACTGTGACAACATCTCCTCAGTATTCTGGGCTACGTTTAAGTAGCAATGTGGGGTGAAAACATTTAGAAAATAAAACTAGAGTTATATATTATAATATTTCATTTTACTTGTTAACTATGTTTACGAAGTTAAAACTGTCAATGTAGTCAATAAATTAGATTTCATAGCATTGACTTGAGAGCAACAAACTAAAATCTCTTTCTTAGGTATTCAGTAAGGTGGATGAAAAAATGGTTGCACTTAAAGTAAAGACGTAGACTAAGTATGTATCAGACACTGAGGCACCGTGAAGAGCTGAGATATGACGCTCCGATGCGATGGTGTATTCCGCCAAATCGATGGAACCTGGCAGAGGCTGAATGCATGGAAGTACAGCCTCCGCTGTCTGCCGCTATTTTATTTTCAGAGTAAGATATAGCTGTCTTGGCTTGTTTTCTAATTAATGATTGAGGGAAATTATTTAATCATGCTTTTGTTGTCTCTAATGTTTTCTAATGAAGTATTCGCACAATAGGTTTGTGTTTTATACACATAATAAGGACATGATTTAACGCTGGAAGTTTCTAACAAATCGTCATTTGTCTTTTGCAGTGAAATTACTTGTCCTTGGTGACATCATTTAAAAAAAAAAAAACTTTTAAATTCAGAACAGTAATAGCATCAAACAAGTATAACAGTAATGTCTCGTATTGTGATCCCCCCTCAGGTAAACCGCTAGCTCTGGTGGCATGCTCTTAGCACTGTTAAGTTGTAATAGTTTATTTTGATAACATCTGCAGAGGTCTTATGTTTTAAATTAATACATATAGAAAGATATTATAATAGACAATATTAAGGAGAATATTGATATTGTTATTAATGTATTATGAAGCATAGGGGTAATGTTTACTCTATGCAAATGTAAATGGCAAGAATTAATGTATATTGCATGAGAGTGACTATGTTAGTATTATAGATTGACGAAGCCGGTTGAATTCTGTGAAGTGACTCACAATAACAAGGGACTTTTATTGTGAAGGTGACTTTTAATGCAGTCAAAACCAAGACCGGAATCTTATTGTGAAAGCGTCGGAACCGGAAGTGACGTTTCGACCGGCGCAAGAGAGGATTATGAGACAGCGAGATCGTTCTCTTTCTCAGGTAGGCTGCGACGCGGCAGGCTGTGTCTCCCAGGTGCAGCCGGCGCCGGGAGTAGGAGAGTGCTTTGAATGTTTGTTTCACTTTTCCTGCCATTAAATGTTGATAACTTAATCCATGCGCATCCGGAAGCCTGTTTTTCCACCATCTGCAGAGTGCCCAGTTTCGAGAATACCTTACAATTTGGAAACCACGGAAGGCGAAACTGAGATGGCCGCCAGAGACACGGGACTTCGGACGCGGTGAGTAGCGCGCTAAGGTATCGAACTATTTATGCCGTCAGAACACGACGGGGCACAAGCCCGCCGGAGAGTTTAACAAGCAATCGACGCTGTGTGTGTGTGTTTTTTAATGTGTTTTTCTATTGTGCGTTCCTCGTATGTCTGTCTCGCGCTTTTCACGTGATTTCTTTTTCCTGTTTTCTTTTACCGTTCCTCGTGTGGAGACTCTCTCCACGTCTAGTCTTTTTTCTGTTGTTCCTTGTGTTATTGTAGAGATTTTTCCACTCTCTTTTCACGTTTTTCTATGTGTTAGCTTGTGTGTTGTGTGCGTGTATGATGCCACGTGGTGCGTGTGAGCTGCCACATGGTGCGGGTGAGTGTGGCCTGTGTGTGCGCTTTACACCAGGTGTGTCGCTGCTGCAACAGCGTTTGTGTGTGCTTCGCAGTTCATGTTTTTGTCATATTGTGCGTCCTCGTTGTTCGTTTATTTTGTGAGTAACACGTTTTTGTGGACAAGACTTGCGGCTATTTGATGTGCATGAGAGTTAGTACTAGAAGCAGGAAGTGTGCAGTCGCGTGGCAGTTCGTGGATCAGGATCATTACCTCCCATTGTGGCCTATAGGTGTGGCTGTACATTAGCTTGCTAGTTTGACGCACATAGTTTAATCGGACGAAGACGACGCGGGGTCTAACTAAGACCACGCTAGATATCCAATATAAAATCCTAAATTAGTGCGTGATCGTTGCTATTTACGAGATTAAAGTTACATAACGTAAGCGTGGCGGCCGTCATTTTGAAATGTGTCGTAGTTACAAGATCATTAGACCACATAAATCAGTTGAGTTGCCTGTGTCTGGTATGGGGGATTCACAAAAGGGGACTTACTGATCCACTTGGACACAAGAGGTACAGCGTGTTTTTGTTTTTTGTTTGTCCTGTTTTAAATCCACCATTTTGAGTTCGCCTGAGAAGAGGGGACATTTGGCCTTTTGTTCGACCACATGGTCGGGGGTTGTATACATTTACATAAAATTATTATGTATTTTGTATGCTGTATTCACCCCAATTTGCATTTTTGTTTTCCAACTGCACCGCATCCACAAATTAGACACATAGTGTAGAATAAATTTCCTTTCGATTTCTTTCAAAAAATCGACTTACGATTTTTGAGGGATTTTGATCTGAAATTTTTTAGGAATTTCTGTTCTCTACATTTACATTTCCTTACATATATTAAGCCTCAGTACCTGATCCCCCTTAACAAGCAAGAAGTTGACTACAACATGCATCCACCTTGAGTTTTCTGAATCAAAGGTTGTTTCAGAAAAAGGAGGGATGGAAGATGCAGAGACAGTTGTGGCTGGTACCGAGATGTGGCGTTCAAGGAGTGATCATGTCTGGCTGGCACAGCTTTGCAACCAAACACTTAACACTTTTAGAAACAAGCACCTACATGAAGAAATATATCTAGAGAACACATTCACAGGAGCAGACTATTGCCCAGGGAGGGGATAGCAGAGTTCATGGCGTGGCTTTGGAGAAGGTTTGAGAAATGAACTAACCACAGTTAAGTTTTTCTCTGAGCAGGTTACCGGAGCCCACCAGGAGCCAGTGGACTAAGTCCAGGCGAATGGGGTGCTTTGAGGTCATTGCAAGGACCTCGGAGCGCCCTCGATGTGAGTGGTCTCACACAAGTGACACCATTTCACATTTTTGTAATTATGTTCATATCTGAGACATTAGAGCGAGAGTTAGGACTGCAACATAGGAAGATGTGTGCAGACAACATTGACTCTCACTGCTCACTGTCTCCTGTCATTAATGGCACCTCGAGGTGCAAATGTTTTGTTTTTCCCCATAAGCTGTTTTAGGGGTTCGAGCACGAGAAAGGAGGGTGCTGGACGAATACCTGCCTGCTATCAGATCCTAGTAGGATTTAAATATTTCTATGCCCTAGTCAAGGGCCATAGATAGGATCAATTACATTTATCATAACCAGTAAAGATAAATAAAGTTAGATTGGATTGGATAAGTAATTGAGACTCTGTTGGACGACGGATGGCCATTTAATAGATGATTCCTCCCACACGGGGTGAGAAGCTGTTCCTCCGACTCAGTTGAAGATTGCGAATTCAAGCCTAGAAAGTATTAGATACTTATTAAATATAGAAATTAAAATATAGACAATTTTTCATAGTCAAGTCTCACATTCTGTATAGAGCTGGCCTAGTGGCCGTTGTGTTGTGTTTTCTCATTTTCTCCAACAGCTACACCTGATGCTCCAGCATCGTCCATCGTGTGCTGACTGCCTGCTGTGAGGACCTGCCATGAGGAGCTGCCCACAGGAGCATCGGACACCATCATCACCCGGCTCAGAGAGACTGAGGAGCAGACGGAGCCATCCTGAGGACCCCTGCGATGCCATTCGGAGCAGAGGACAGAACGATGCAGAGGAAGAGGGACAGATGACATCATGTGGATATGCGAATCCACCGACGGACGGCGCAGCCAGTGAAAACCATGAAGAATGAGACAAGGCTTTTCCGACCTTTTGGATGACGGCAGAGAACACGGCATGCAGGTAGCTGCATGTAGGCCGAGATCCTTGAGAAGTCCTCAGCTGAGATTTAGTGAGTGTGAATTGCTGGTAGACAGTTAACTGCTTGCAGTCTGTGGAAGCAGTGGTTCATGCTCCCTCAGCTGAGTGGGACGAACGCAACCATCATTGACAATCTGCTTCGAGGAATACTGGGGAACTGGAGTGCAGAGCATGTATGCGGAAGGACTGGATTCACAGGGATGCACAGACACCTGCACAGAGACACTTAGACAGTGCACACGTTACATCAACCGGAACCATCAGGACAGCAAGATTTTTCACCTGTGTGATGAATACATTCACACTGACACTTCGTGTTATTTAGTTTCCTTGAGAAGCAGGGATGAAAGGAGGGATTGATCTTCTTCCACAGGGATGCTGAATGATAATGAGTGATAATTAAAATGTTGTACAATGTTTGTTTACATAGAGCGTCAAAATAAAAGGGCTATTACTTGGTTGTTTATACTATTGGATAAGTATAAAAGGAGGGATTGTTAAGTTGTAATAGTTTATTTTGATAACATCTGCAGAGGTCTTATGGTTTAAATTAATACATATAGAAAGATATTATAATAGACAATATTAAGGAGAATATTGTTATTAATGTATTATGAAGCATAGGGGTAATGTTTACTCTATGCAAATGTAAATGGCAAGAATTAATGTATATTGCATGAGAGTGACTATGTTAGTATTATAGATTGACGAAGCCGGTTGAATTCTGTGAAGTGACTCACAATAACAAGGGACTTTTATTGTGAAGGTGACTTTTAATGCAGTCAAAACCAAGACCGGAATCTTATTGTGAAAGCGTCGGAACCGGAAGTGACGTTTCGACCGGCGCAAGAGAGGATTATGAGACAGCGTGTTTTTAGAGAGATCGTTCTCTTTCTCAGGTAGGCTGCGACGCGGCAGGCTGTGTCTCCCAGGTGCAGCCTGCAGCCGGCGCCGGGAGTAGGAGAGTGCTTTGAATGTTTGTTTCACTTTTCCTGCCATTAAATGTTGATAACTTAATCCATGCGCGTCCGGAAGCCTGTTTTTCCACCATCTGCAGAGTGCCCAGTTTCGAGAATACCTTACAGCACCGTTAGCTGTGAGCTCGGTGTCACCATGCTGAGAGTCGTTGAGAGGCAATCAAAATGCTTCCAATTACATATCTGGCATCTTTAGGCATCTCTAAACATTGAACAGAGGCAGATAGAAAATATTTACCCCCGCTTTTTGCCCACTTTGATAGATGTGTAGCAGTGGTCAAAGCATCTTTCAGTGAATATATTGAATCCTTAGTAAGTTTTAAAAACAGAAGGTGAATAAAACATGTATTCATATTTTAAACATATTTGTTTCTGCATATTGAGGTGCATACCTCCATTACATTCAACCATCCAAAGATTCAAGGATCAATTATTGTCATTATCAGGGCTCTCAAGTGTCACGCATTGAGCGTGAGACTCACGCATTTCGGTCTTAAGTCACGCACTCCCGCCACACATTGTATTTCTCACGCTGAAAAAAACTCTCAGCTATTTAATGTTTTAATGTGCCGCAGCGCGCCAACATGAGCTGGCCGCGCTGCCCTCACCGTGGAGGAATCAAGCGCTCCCCTGGAATTCTGCTTTGAGGAGCCACATATCAGCCAATCAAAAAAAAGAAATGGGCTACACCAGGGGTCCCCAACCCCCGGGCCGCGGCTTAGTTAGAACCGGGCCGCTGAAAAAAAGTGAATAAATAAAGGTAACATTTTTTTTTTTTTAATCAGTCGGAAAAATATATTATTTTGAAAAAGGACCGGATACCCGTGTGTACGTTCAGGAGTGTTAAAGTTCGGGTTTATCGCTGCAGGCGAGTCTCATGCACCGAACCCTCTGCTGGCGGCACAGTGACAAAGAATCTTCAAACATATTCAACCTGCTCAATGAATTCTGTCACTTCAGGGAAATGACAACTGTTTTCAAGTTGGCCAATAAAGTCGCCGCTGTGTGGGCGAGTGAACAGCGGAATATTCAACATGTTTCAGACGTTGACCGGGTGGAAGAGGCTTTTAAAAGAGTTTGAGCGGTACTCCAACCACAAAAGACCCGACTGCAAAAGAATAGACCTGAGAGCCCTGCATTATGCAACACAAGAACATTCAGTTGTAACCCATTTTAAACAGAACCAACACACAAAACTAAACAGTAGCCTAGCGTCATGAAGTCAATACTGAGTCCACCTCCCCATCCCACCAGAGTCCTGCTGTCCGCCCGTCAAGTGCAGCTTGATCCTGGATGAACGCTGGCTCCAGGTCTCAGAAGACGTGCGCTCAACAGTCACCAACCTCTCGCTGCATTCATCTATTTTATCTGTCTGCGACTGAACATCAGACAGCCAGGAGCATGCTGGGTAGTGGAGCAGCCTCAGGTCCTAGCCGGGTTAGCTTAGCTTCCATCTCAGCTCTTCTCCCAGGGGCCGTTTGCTGGTGTTTGGTCCTGCAGATGTGGCTGTTTGGTCGGCCGTGGGCGGTGATCGTCTCAGTCCGCTGCACTCGATCCCCACGCTTCCTTTTTAGATGTTGATGAATGTATTGTGTCATAGCCCAATAGTGATGAACACGATAAAAGCAAGGACAAAAAGTAGCTAATTTCATTGCCATTGCAAGTATTCTATGTATAGTTAAGTTCAAGCGGCTTCTGAAAATCACAGACTTTAAGTTTGAAAGTTAATTAGGCATCCCAACACATGGATGCTGATGCTGAATACTCCATCCAGGTGGCAAGTCAAAACAAATACAAACAACTAATTTTCTCTGTGGTCTGACCTTGGCCTCTAGCACCATGAGCCCCATCTGTGATTACAACAATCCGTTCAATCTCCAATATTTAACATCAGAGTATGTCAAATTTAAATTGTATATCATCAGAATTAGCATACAATTAAACTAATGTTTAATATGTTATTGCGGTTTAAAAACCATCAAACAATACTTTTCCGAAAAATACATTAAAGGGTGTCTTTCTACTTTATAGTCAGACCTGATGATTCAGAATAAAACCACATTTCTATGATTTGCTTTGGCTCTGAATTCAAAATCAATATAAAGCCAACTCAATTGTAGTTTACTTTAGTTTTGTTTGCATATAACTATTCTGCTTAAGTAACAAAGGGAAATACTGTTGAATGAGAAGGAAGCCCCGAGGGCCTGTGGGTAAATTACTATTTCTGCTGTTTACAAAAGCCACACTGCAGCCCGAAAACTTATGCACAGCTCTTAATTGCTGCTTACATGTGTAGTCTTGGATGTGGCTCATATCCAATATTATTATAAATGGACAGGAATATTCAGAAGACAACTGTGTGCAGAGAAGCAATAACACAAGTTGACATATTTGCCTTTGTTTCCAATCTATTCTGGTAAAAGTACAGTATGTGACATCCAGTTTTGACTGAAACTTGCCGTCTCCCTAAATGGCAATCAAATGAGACATGTGGCATTCCTTGTCCTTCATGTCATTTAGTTTTTCTTTAGGATTATTAAAGTGCCCCTCACCTCATACTAATACTGGCTCAGCAAAACCACCCAAAACACAACAGATGTCCCAGGTGAATGAGTTCACCGTGATTTATTGTCAGGGACAGTGCTGGTTCTCCCCTCATTCACATGTTGCAGAGTATTGGCTGGTATTTCTCCAGTGAATAAAAGATACGAGGAGACACTGGGTTTGGGGATCCTCCCCCATGAAATGCTTGAAATGTTTTGCCTTTTAAGCTGTGTATTGCACTTGTGGATTGTTTGTTCTGTAGTGTGTGGGTAGACTAGACCAGTATTAGGGCGTTTGTTTTTCAGAAAAAACGTGTTAATGAGAACCAACTTTCCTGGAAAAAGAAAAACACAGACCAACCAGTATGCTGTCACCTGCTGTTTGTGGCCCATCAGGGAGGATCTCTCGAATAAGAAGCATTTTAAGCCGGCTGGCAAATTTTCCTCAATTTAAGCCAACTGCAGTTTGACAGAAAATATTAATCAAATGTAACTTCTCAAGAGGCTTAAGAAAAACACAAGTAGTGTCGGTGCAGTAGTAAAGTAGACAAGCGTTCTCTACTTTGGAATTGACTATTCATTACAGCAAGGAGGGTCTTTACTTGCCAAAAGGTCATGAACAAGTGGATGATTCATTCTTTTCACTGATGCGACCGCAGGAAGGGATTCATAGTAGGTGCCTTTGAGTGAAAATAAACATTCAGTAATTACTTTAACAGAGTCTAATCAATGAATCATCGCAGGCCCAGCAAAGGGAAAGCTCAATCTCTCTTTTTAAAGGGTCGATAAAGGGTGGAAAAGGAGCTGACCACAGTGAACACGTATGAAGGAGAGTAGTCACACTCACATTTTCGAAAAGGAACTTTATAAATAAGAGCACTTAAATCCCAACTCCTGTCGCATATATTAAATTACTGTACATGGTATACTGCATATTGAGGTAAATTACTCTCAACAGTATCTAAAGCAACAGCTGCAACGCACTATCAAATATATAACTATCATCAATACAGTTCCTCACCCTTTGGACATTTAAAATGTTCAAATAACTTAATCTTTCGACTGCACAAACTAACCATAATTATTGAATTCCAGCACAAGGGATCAGTGATTACTTACGTTATGAAACTTGCATTAGGTTTGTATGTGGTCAAACAGTGGACCGACGTGACTTTGATCAAATCAGGACTAACTAGCGCCACACATTGGAACGCGAACATCTTCATGGGTTGTCAGCTGGTGAGGAAGCCAATGTTTTGCCCGGGACATGCAGCTTTATCCTCAAGTCTTTTGGCACCATATCATGCATAGTCATGTAGTGCCTCATTAATATGGCTAATACAAGATTCCGGTTCAACCAACTCATGGAGCTGATGAAATATGACAGTTGATATGCCAATCCGCAGGCAGAAATTAAAAGTCTGCCTTTGTCTCCCTCTCTCTGAAATCAAGGAGCCATTGGTTCAAAAAGGACAATACATTTTGGTTTGCAATTGAATGTTTTTCCTGTGTGCCTTTTCATCTTACAGGTGCCACAATTGAAAAGTCCCGCTGTACGACACACAAACAATAAAGCAGATCAAACAGTATGAGAAAATCCCACTGAAATAAATCATGTTCATCCCTCAACTTCAAAAGAAATTGCTTGCATTTATTAAAATTTAATGCATAAAAATATTAGTATCCATAACATTTTCATCCAGAGATCAATTGGGCTCAAGATACTTTTTTTCCTGCACTTACAAGACCTATTACATACAATATAAGTGTTGCACAGTTCAACGTGAGCAGTCAAAGGGCAAACTGACCAAACAATGAACAAGTAACATATATTAATTAGTGCTGTGAAAAATAACGCGTTATGATTAAATTACAGGATTAATTAGTTAATTTTTAACGCATGCGCAGAATGAGCTTCCAATACGTCTGTTGTTGGTCGTCTCTACAGCAGCATGTCATTTTGTCTCTACGTGTCGCGTTAACACTACTCCGATCTCCGTCTCGCGCACCACAGAGCTCCGATGCCGGCGTATGCGCGCACATCGGGACGAAAAAAAGTCTCCCCCCCACCCCAACAACAACTCTTCTCGGCAGAGCTCAGCCGCGATGCGCGCACACTGGTGAGCAAGTTATGTGCACCCCTGTGTATAAATGTATATATCCGTCTTTTGTCATAAATCTTTATGTTCTCACAAAAATATACCGAGAATATCGGTAATATGTGATGAATCATGATTAATCCACAGAAACCTGTGATTAATTTGATTAACATTTTTAATCATTTCACAGCCCTAATATTAATGCAACTGGGAAATGCTAATCGTTATGACATGAAGCTCTCTGCCAGGCCTTGAATTACAGCATTGTGGGAGCCCTGGAACCAGTGTAGTGGCACGCCAGAAGGTCAGTGGGTGAATATTTGAATCTCATTAGCATGCTGTTTACTGACGTGGAAATGCTCCATTAACAACTTATCCGCATCCAATCTTTAACATTACAGGCCAGAATGATTAAAAAAAACATATTGCGTAAGGCAGCTATTCTGTACATTACAGTTAAATAAGGCTAATGGCTGCAAGATAGTTGCTCAGGACAATATTACAGGTCATTAATATGACCAGAGCTCACAATGTTGGGGTTGTGTGATGTTTCTAAGAGCTGACAATAAGACAATGGAGAATGTCATCTCTATAATGCATTAAATACAAATGATGCATCACACTCTGCTCATAGCGCTGTATAAATAAGCTCTCATCAATATTCAATATGCTTTATAACAATAATCATTCCATTATCCATACGGCTTATCCTCATTAGGGCCGCGGGGCGCTGGAGCCAATCCCAGCTGACATAGGGCGAAGGCAGGGGACACCCTGGACAGGCCACCAGTCCATCCAGGGCACATATAGAGACAGACAACCATTCACACCTATGGGCAATTTAGAGATCAATGAACCTGACTGCATGTCTTTGGACTGTGGGAGGAAGCCGGAGAACCCGGAGGGAACCCACGCTGCCACAGGGAGAACATGCAAACTTCACACAGAAGAACCGCCCAGACCGGGAATTGAACCCACAGCCCTCTTGCTGTGAGGCGACAGTGCTAGCCACTACACCACCGTGCAGCCTCAAGAATAATCATAACACCCTATAAAGGTGTTTTCATGTATCATAATACCTTATTGCTGGTCGCTCTCTGATCAACTGTTATGTTGCATCTATTATGCAATTATAAGTCACTCCATGTGGTCATTCTTTGCTTTACAGGTTCTCAATAGGAAACTTAGAGCACATATATTCCCTTCCCACGGTGAAGAGCAGCTAACGATAAGTATGAATATGTTAATAATGCATTATAGACATGGCCGTCAAAAAATGTGTCATTACAAAGGTACAGGACAGAGTGTTCAGTAAAACCATTTTGCTGTGTAGTAGCAACAATAGAGACAATATAAATGAATGAAAATCGTGCAGATTTCAATTTGAGTTTGTGTAATGACAAAATTAAAGTTGCTCCATAACAGTGAGAGATTCTCTCTTTCCATATTTACAGAGAAACATATAGAATGTATGATTCAATGATTCATTCAAATAGCTGCCGGTGCAGAACCACGGCGGTGCCGAGCGCACATGCACTGAGCCGCTTTGCATAAGCACAGAACTGTGGGTGATCCTCGCAGCGCAGTACAAGTGCATTGACCTGTCAATCTACAGATGTAGTGCAGGTCACACTTAGCGTTTGCCATGCCAACACTAACACAGAATGTTCATGTTTGTACACAACGTGTTATTCCTAAAGCATAATGTGTCAGTTTATATCTGGGGTCTGGTTGGATGTCTGAAGAAAAGGGTCCTTGAAACAAGCAAGGAATTGACCTTGGGTGGTTTGGCATAAGCCAGTATGAAGTTAAGACAAGAAAAATCCTCGGGGGCTCACTGATGAAATATTGATGGCAAACATGTCAAAACTTGCACTGTGGAGATTTGCGTGAGATAGACAAATGAGCAGATTTCCTTGACATTGCATCATAGATGACATTTTTGTTTGATATTATCAAATAAGTCAAAAGAAGGGGTGCGGTATGGGGGAGGGGAGGGGGCAGTCAGATGACATGACCATGATGTACAATCACTTTCAAAGTGAAAAAAACCAATGTTCGAGGTTTTGTTCATATTAAATATAGATGAAATCTTTTGGAAAAGTACTCGTTGCCTTTGCTATTCTGCTGATGAACAGGAGGCGGAGCTGCTGTGTGATGTTTTCCGCTTCTCACCCAGGGGTGTCCTAAATGTTAAATGTGTGTTATCCCATGACTGAAGCTGTAGATCAATGCTGGCAACATTTTAGAAACTCCTGAGTGCTTTTATGTCATACATCATTATTCACAGTGACGGTAATAGAGTGGTCCAACCCTTTTCTCTCACTCTCTCTCCCTCATCCCCGCCTCCCCCAATCCCCAACTCAGGAGGAACGTGCCATGATTGATGAAAAATCACTCCAAACGGCTTTAGAGAACTTTCCATTCACAACGAGGAAATTGGTCTTTTCTCCTCCGCATGCTCCATCTTGGACGCAGCTCTGCCCAATTCAGTCGCTGAGCCTGACAATAAAATGATGATTAATATTGGCCTACATCAGCATCCAATTACACAATGCCTTTGACTTTGATGCTTCGGACAGCTAGCAAAGTTAAAGAGATATGTTTTGATTTCTGATGGTTAACTAAGACAACAGTCCTCTGCGTATAAAGTTGGATAATTTGTTCATTTATCAATCTGCCACATATCAACTCTTTGGAGCATGTTATGCCTAAATGGGTCCCTCAGAGTTTGTTGTATCTCAGCACATTTTCCGGCCAGCTAAGAAATGAGTGTGTCCCATGAATACTGATTGCCGTTAATGTCAGCGGGCTAATCCAAACACGCTCTGCATGGGCTCACAGGCTACACTGAGACTGGTTGACTCCTGATGGTACCTGAATAAAAGTCTTCATGGGTCAACACAAAATATACCACAAAACATGCTTTGTATTCTCTGCACTTAAACCAATTCATTGAAAACAATAACAGGGCTGAAATTGGTTGTGGTGCCTTCCATAATAATGGTAGCTTGTGTAAACCTTACCTCAGCCTTGTTAGCTCTTTTTATGAGTTACTGGATCATTCATTACCTAATGGTGATCTTGTATTTGACTAAAAAGAGCCCTGTGCTTAACTGTCTTATCTTTAAATGATGCTAACATTTTAAGGAGCAAATAAATACATGATTATCGGCTCATTTGATGAGTGAAAACCTTATCCGGTCCAATCTTCTCTCATCTGGACTGTGGTGCCTGTTGGCAAAAATAAATCCGGTTCTCGTTCAGCCTCATGAAACTCACAGGGCAGCGTGGTTACGCAACATCCGTAACAACACAGCGCCTGTCACAGTTTCAGCTCCACACCCTCCTCACTCCCCGTCGTCAGTCTAATTCTCTTCACCTGTTCACACACCTGTTGTCACAGTTCAGCTCCTCACTCTGTGGTTCAGTCACTCCCACCTCGTCAGTCTGACTTCCTTCACCTGGTCACACACCTGTCTTTGATCACTAATCAAATCCCTATATAGTCTCCTGCCTCACACACACCTTGCCAGATTGTTCTTCCTTTTCTATGCCAGACTCTCCAGCACTTGTTTCTAGATGGATTTCCTGTCGCCGACCCTGCCTGTCCCTGGTTAACCCGCGAGTCCAACTCCCCGAGAACCTACCAGCCCTTCGTCCTGTTGATACTCTGCCTGCCGTTTCCAGAGTGTGGAATATAAGTTCGAAGGATCTCTGGAGTCGAGGGTGCATTTGGGTCTACACACGAGTCGTTACAGCGCCTGTTATTAAGTCACAACAGCCTTTATGGGAATGTTACGAAACAAAGAGAACCGCGTTATGTAACAAGCGTGAAGTCAATGGTGACTTTTAATTTCACACAGGACATGGACAGCGGCCTCCAGTGTGAAACTCGTTAATATACCGTGTATACCATAAACTACTTGCTCTTTGCGTCTTTCGTGGTAATACTCCAATTGCTCTGACGAGATAAACAAACTTTGCCATTCAATGTGTGTTATATGTAGTACTTTCTCCCGGCACATCTCCAGTGATTAATCAATGCAGTCAGGTCTCCTCCAGTGACATTGTTGTTTTTTGGAAAACATGAATTACATAACACTGGCTTTGTGTCTGCAAAGCTTAAATGAACATGCCAGCTGTTTTGCATGCTTGTATAATATTTTGTCTACTTTGAAAATATTTAATTACAGCCAGCTTAAGATCCAACATTTATTCTACCAAAACACATATCGGCCAGTATAATAATTATCTCATTCATAAAACAATCTTTTTGTCCTTAGACTAATTTATGGAGCATCCGTTTCGGGCGAGTCAGACACTGCGTGACGATATCCGCTTGTGACTTGTCATCAGTCTTTTCATACTCCCGTCTTCCCATCAGATGCGAACAGCGGTCTCCTGGGAGAATGTCCAGTGTTTGTTTCAGTTGTTTTGAGAGTCTAATGATGACGTGGATGGGTTTACATTGGAGTTAGTTGGAAGCCTGGTGTGTCTGTCCATCTTCTTCTCTGAATCGGCAAAGTCTATTTGGTCGATCATTTACAACAACGTTCATGTCTGATGATTATTTGTTCCGTATCTCTGATGAATGAACAAACCCCACAACTTATGAATGGAAAGCTATGTGTCAGCTGAAGAGGGAAGATTTGCTGTAGACATCTGAATGCACCACCAGGAAGGATTCACAGCACCCTGCCATTTTAACACTATATATTTGTATATGGCCTTCGACCAATCTGGAAGAATCCCGTTTAGTTTGGCGAGATAGTCTTAAAACATATAAGAAGGCCCTCCGTAATGGTGATGTAGATAAATAGAGATGAGACACCTGTGCTGTTCAGCGTTATATTGACCCGCTCACTCAACATCAAGCCAAATGAATCATAAGGAATTTGTATTGAAAGTAAACTTTAGTTATTTTTATTTAGAATGTTAAGATACAGCAATTCTATAATAAAAGATGACCAAAGGCCAACGTGCAGTCATTCTCTTGATGCAGTATAAGTATCTGCAGAGTGTAATGTTGTAGTACTTCTCAGCAACCATTTTGTATGTTTGGCCCTCCCCTGATGAATGTGGGTGGACCTTCCCTGCGGGGAAAAATAAAGCTTCCTTTGCGCAATATTATCAGGAAACACTTCATAAACTTTCATTGTTATGCAGATGCTACTCAATTATATCCATCGATCAAAGCAGAGGAGACCAAACCAGCTTACTATAATTTAAGCATGTCTTAAACACATAAAAACATGGATGACCTGCAACTTCTTGATGTTAAACTCATACAAAATTGAAGTATTTTTACTCGGCCCTGAGCACCTCAGAGATCAATTATCTGGTGATGTGGTTTCTGTAGATGGCATTGCCCTGGCATCCAACACCACTGTAAAGAATCTGGGCGTTATCTTTGATCGGGACTTGTCCTTGTCCACATCTAGTCTCAAAAAAATGCAGAAAATTTGGTTCACGCGTTCGTTAGAATAGAATAGAATCAGCTTTAATGGCCATGTAGGTTTGCACATACATAGAATTTGACTCCGGTTTCACTTTGCTCTTCCGTACTTATACACACACACAATATACAATAAGCGGGATAAATATAAAAAAGACATTACTATAAACTAATACTAATACTAATACTGTCATATTAATTCAATGTGTCTATTAAACTGTCATGCTTAATTCTGTACACATGACATCTATTGCTTCTGTCCATCCGGGGAGAGGGATCCTCCTTTGTTGCTCTCCTAAATGTTTCTTGCCTTTTTTCCCCATGAAAGTTTTTTTTTCTATTTTTGGGGAGTTTTTCCTGATCCAATGTGAGGTCCTGGGACAGTAATGTTGTATGTTTACAGATTGTAAAGCCCTCTGAGGCAAATTCGTAATTTGTGATATTGGGCTACATAAAATAAATTAAAATGTAATTGAAATTAAAAGGACTTGAACAAAACATTGTGCAGACATGTGCTTCATTTGGACGCATTATTAAAGACATTAAAAGGGTTTCCATGAAAATTACTTTTGAATAATGTGAAATCACCATCACATGATTTTTCCTAGACCTGTCATACCTCATTTGGAGACCAACTGATTCATTTATTATGAGAGATGTCCCCTGATGTTGGATGAGCCTTGAAATAAAACAAATCATGTTTAAAGCTCTTCTTAATTGACAATAAATCCAAGAAATCAACCTATTCCTGATGCGGTTTCAGCCCTGGATGACAACAACATACAGCAATTGTTTTAGTTTTCTCAGATGCAGCAAAGCACTGCATCTTGTCAATTGTTTTCCAGGAGCCTTTGGGAGACCCGCAATCTCCCCCCTATTGAGATATCATGGCCCTGAGCTGAGTTTTATATGATATGAGATATATTTCAGCAGTCAATCCATCTGGGGAGCCGGGCCTGCTCTCTGCTTGTCTTCAGCGGCTGCCTCCTCCTCTTTCTTGTACATTTCCAGGGAAAAGCCATGATGAGAACACTGAAAGCGGGAATTTGTCAATGCATCAGATAAGTTGAAAGGCATCAGAGAATGAAGTGCAATTACACAGACGCCGAGAGCGGAAAACATGTCTCAGAAGTTGCAGTGGGAGCAAAGAGAGCGAGGGACTACATAACTTTTTTTATTCTTTCTGACAGAGTAGAAAAACTACAGCACCTGTATCTCTCAGCTGAGGAATTCTTCATGCAATTGTATTCTTTCTTTCTTTGTTTTGCTTGTTTTTGTTTATGCAATATGCAAACACGAGGTGTTATTTATGGCATGTCTTAAGCGATAATTGTGTCGGATACTCATTACAGGTTTTACACCTGCAGGTTTGAGTCGTTTATTACCAGATATATCAGTTTCTCAATTGTCCACGGTGGTCACACTGTATCAAAAATGCATGAGCATATTCAGTATTATGGTGCATTAGTCAAAGGTGAAAGGTCACTTTGCAATCTTTGCATTTGTATTCTTGCTCGGTAATCTCACATATCAATTTAATTTAATTTAATTGAATATCACCTCTGCCTGAGCTGTAAGCTGTTTTTATTGGGTTAAAAGGGGGTCGGAGAAATGGAAACATTTCAGACCCGGCACGTCACAGTTTGTTTTGAAACATGAATAATAGTTACCAGGAACATCCAATGGGAAGTGACACTTGCCTGCAGCACTCTCCGGGCTCCCTGCATGGTCCGCATCAATCCAAAAACACAGCCGCTCTCCAGATGTTACTGGCAGGAGCAGCAACAGAGGCAAACAAATAGACCACACATATTCTGTCCTTGAAACAAGTCGCGTCTCCTTTGATCATTATTACCGTGAAGAGGCGCTTATCTTTCGAGCTGCATGTTCAAAGACTTTCAGACTAATTGTTTCAATGCATAGCATCAGGTGTGGTTTGACCCTACTTTACCTGAATTCTACAGGAGCTCAGCATGCACAGAGGCAACACACGCAAATAGACTATAAACTCAAATTTACCAACATGAATGCGGCGTGATCAAACATGCTGCAAATACAGAAAACACAATGAAGCACAGAAATGCCCTATACATTCACGCCACACAACCAAATAAAGAAAACGGCTGCAAATGCAGAAGAAAACAAGTTGACCTGTACTTCTGTACAGTAAGGGCTTGGCCTTGGTACACGGGGCTCCCGCTCTGCCAGGTGGAACACAATAACATGTTTCCAACTGACTCCAAAGTCTTTGTAGCAAATCTCTCCTCTTCTACGCATCTCATTTGGTTTTATTGTGTTTTATTTCTGAACCAACCAAAAACCGAAAGCCGGACCATGGTTCAATTTGATGCTGACTAAGACCTGTTCACCTTTCAACAAAAAGGGTTTTGTCTGTTTCGTCCATGGACTGTATATAAGAAGTGGATGTAGTCAGTAGTTGGTTTGTGAACTGTAGTTTTGAAGCGTTGAGTTCTGCATTTCAGCCATCGTCACTTACTCTAAACAGTCTATAATTGACTAAATTCACATCATGTTGACTTGAAACTAGAGATTTATACCATAAACCCATGTTTGGAATAAATCAAAAGCATTTTCTACAATTGGACTTATTTCAGTCACACCTGACTGAATATGTGTGTCTTTTCCATACCTGTGCGTATCTCTACTCGTAGTTACTATAGGACTCGCTCATTCATGTACCGGAACCCCTCCTCTGTTATCCTTCCTACCCGTTCTACTCACACCCAGCACCTGGTCACAGGAGGCCTCTGGAACTGTCAGTCAGCCAACCGCAAGGCCGACTTCATCTCTGGCTTTGCTGTGGAGCAGTCGCTTGACTTCCTGGCTCTCACTGAGACCTGGATCACAGTAGACAACACGTCTACCCCGGCTGCTCTCTCCTCTGCCTTCTCCTTTAGCCACACACCCAGACCCTCTGGTCGGGGTGGAGGTACAGGTTTACTCATCTCACCCACATGGTGTTTCTGTCCCTACCCGCTTCCACTCTTCATCCCACTGACTTTTGAGTTTCATGCGGTGACCGTTACTCATCGGTCCAACTTCACATTGTTGTTCTCACCGTCCCCTGGTTCTTTGGGAGATTTCTTGACGAGCTAGACGTCCTCCTATCGAACTTTATGGAACACGGCCCCGCTCATCCTTCTGGGTGACTTTAACATCCAGACAGAGAAGTCATGTGATCTCTTACTCTTACTGTCTTCCTTTAACCTCTCACTCAGTCCCTCCTCCTACTCACAAAGCCGCAACCACCTTGACTACATTTTCACAAGAAACTGCTCTACCTCTAACCTCACTGTGACTCCTCTCCATGTCTCTGACCACTTCTTCATCTCTTACTCTCTCTCGCTCTCTGGTACTGACAACCCACCCATATCTACAGACTCTGCACCTGTACGCCGCAACATTCGCACCCTCTGTCCCTCCTCTCTTGCCTCCTCTGTCCTATCTGCTCTCGCCTCAACTGACTGCTTCTCACCATGCATCCTAACTCTGCCGCAGACACTCTCCTCTCTTCCCTGTCTTCATCTCTTGATTCTCTTTGTCCTTTTAAGACACGACCGGTTGGAAATCCTCTCCGGCTCCGTGGTTGTCGGACTCGGTGCGCCGAGAGAGCCACCCTCAAGGCGGAAAGAAAATGGCGCAAATCGAATCAAGCGGAAGACTTGCTCTTCTATCAATCTCTCCTCTCCTCCTTCTCTTCCTCTATCTCTGCAGCCAAAAGCTCGTTCTACCTGACCAAAATTCAGTCTTCCTTCTCTAACCCCAAAAACTCTTCTCTATCTTTTCCAACCTCCTTGATCCCCTGTCCCTCCTCCTTCCACCCTTTTGCCGAGCCACTTTGTCGACTACTTTACAAACAAGATAGACGACATACGCTCCTCCTTTACAAATCCATCTTCTATCACCTCACCAACACTAACTTCTTCATCCCCTCTCTTCCTCTTTCACCCCTTGTCTCCCAATCAAGTTCTTAGCTTGGTGACCTCCGCCCGACCGACCACCTGCGCCCTTGACCCCGTCCGTCTCACATTCTTGAGGCTATTGCTCCTGACCTTCTGACCTTCCTCACCCATCTTATTAACAGCTCTCTCTCAACTGGCTGTTTCCCTAACTCTCTGAAGGAGGCGAGAGTCAACCCTCTCCTGAAGAAACCCACGCTCGACCCGTCTGAAGTCAGCAACTACAGACCGGTCTCTCTTCTTCCTTTTCTCCAAAACTCTGGAGCGAGCTATCTTGAGCCAAGTGTCCTCCTATCTCCACAGTAACAACCTTCTTGACCCTCACCAGTCTGGATTCAAGGCCGGCCACTCGACAGAGACGGCCCTCCTTGCTGTCTCTGAGCAGCTTCACACTGCTAGAGCAGCCTCTCTCTCCTCTGTCCTTATCCTTCTCGACCTTTCTGCAGCATTTGACACCGTGAACCACCAGATCCTGATCTCTTCTCTTCAGGACCTGGGATCTCAGGCACTGCACTCGCTCTTTTCTCTTCCTACCTTAAAGACCGCACCTAAGGGTAACTTGGAGAGGATCTGTGTCTGATCCTTGTCCTCTCACTACTGGGGTTCCTCAAGGCTCCGTCCTGGGTCCCCTCCTCTTCTCTCTGTACACAAATTCTCTCGGCTCTGTCATTCGATCGCATGGCTTCTCCTACCATAGCTATGCTGATGACACCCAACTGATCTTCTCGCTTCCACCATCCGAAACACGGGTGGCGGCACGAATCTCTGCCTGTCTGACTGACATCTCTCAGTGGATGTCTGCTCACCACCTGAAGATCAACCCTGACAAGACTGAGCTACTATTCCTTCCAGGGAAAGGCTCCCCCACCCACGACCTGACTATCACCTTCAACAGCTCTGTGTTGGCCCCTACCCGGACTGCCAGGAACCTCGGGGTGACACTCGACAGTCAACTCTCGCTGACGGCCAACATCGCTCACGACGCGCTCCTGTAGGTACATGCTGCACAACATCAGGAGAATACGTCCTCTTCTTACTCAGAAGGCGCGCAGGTTCTGATCCAGGCTCTGGTCATTTCACGCCTCGACTACTGCAACTCCTCCTGGCTGGTCTACCTGCTAAGGCCATCCGACCCCTGCAGCTCATCCAGAATGCAGCAGCTCGACTGGTCTTCAGCCTCCCGAAATTCACCCACACCACTCCGCCCTCCGCCTCTCCACTGGTTACCGGTGGCTGCTCGCATCCGCTTCAAAACACTGGTCCTGGCATGCGTGCTCTAGACGGATCGGGCCCGTCTACATCCGGGATATGGTCACACCGCACACCCGGCATCGCTCCGCTCGGCAACAGCCAATCGACTTGTGCCTCCTGCACCTCGAGCTAATCACTCGAAATCCAGACTGTTTGCTGTCCTGGCTCCTCAGTGGTGGAACGAGCTCCCCACTGACATCAGGACAGCAGAAAGTCTCTACATCTTCCGTCGGAGACTGAAAACACACCTTTTCCGACTATATCTGGATTAAAACACAGATTAGCACTTCAGTGGCACTTAGATAGCACTTACTTATGGTACTTTTGTAGTTCGACTATGTTGAGGAAATGTTACTTCCTGTATTCTTGTTGTTCTTAGTTTGTACTCTAGGTTGAAATGCACTTATTGTAAGTCGCTTTGGATAAAAGCGTCTGCTAAATGACATGTAATGTAATGTAATGAACAGTACACAGTAAATTCCCCATTGTTTAAAATTCAGTGTCAAGGTATATTAATTCTTTCAGAGTTATTACAACAATAGCAAGAGCAAAAAGTCCACAGTATTGGTGTAAATAGCTGGAGCCGACGAACACCGGGGCTGGAGCCGACAGAGCACTGGAGCCGCGACGGAGCACTGGGGCTGGAGCCGCGACGGAGCACGGGCTGAGCCGCGACGGAGCACTGGAAGCCGGACGGAGCACCGGGGGCTGGAGCTGGCGACGGAACACCGGGGGCTGGAGCCGCCGACGGAGCACTGGAGCTGGCGACGGAGCACCGGGGGCTGGAGCCGGCGACGGAGCACTGGATCCGGCGAGCACTGGGGCGGCGGCGAACACCGGGGGCTGGAGCCGCCGACGGAGCACTGGAGCCGGCAACGGAGCACTGGGGGCTGGAGCCGGCGACGGAGCACTGGAGCCGGCGACGGAGCACCGGGGGCTGGAGCCGGCGACGAACACCGGGGCTGGAGCCGCCGGAACAGGGACTGAGCACGGGGGGCTGGAGCCGCCGACGGAGCACTGGAGCCGGCGACGGAGCACCGGGGGCTGGAGCCGCCGACGGAGCACTGGAGCCGGCGACGGAGCACCGGGGGCTGGAGCCGGCGACGGAGCACTGGATCCGCGACTGAGCACAACGGACTGGAGCCGGGCACTGGGGGCTGGATCGGCGAGAACAGGGGACTGGAGCCGCGACGGAGCACGGGCTGGATCGGCGGCGGGCACCAGGGGGCTGAGCCGCGACGGAACAATGGGGACTGGAGCGGAGCACTGGGGGCTGGATCCGGCGACGGAGCACGGGGGCTGGAGCGCATGAACACCGGGGCTGGAGCCGACGAGAGCACTGGAGCCGCGGAGCACCAGGGGCTGGACGCGCGACGGAACACCGGGGCTGGAGCCGGCGACAGAACACTGGGGGCTGGAGCCGCCGACAGAGCACTGGAGCCGGGCGACGGAGCACGGGGCTGGAGCCGCGACGGAGCACTGCGACGGAGCACGGGGGCTGGAGCCGCGACGAACACCGGGGCTGGAGCCGCGGAGCACTGGGCCGCGACGGAGCACTGGGGGCTGGCGAGCACTGGACGGCGGACCACCGGGGCTGGCCACCGGGGCTGGAGCCGACGGGGGGCTGGAGCCGGAACACTGGGGACTGGGGCTGGAGCCGACGGAGCACTGAGGCACCGGGGCTGGAGCCGGCGACGGAACACCGGGGGCTGGAGCCGCCGACGGAGCACCGGGGGCTGGAGCCGCCGACAGAGCACTGGAGCCGGCGACGGAACACCGGGGGCTGGAGCCGGCGACGGAGCACCAGGGGCTGGAGCCGCGGCGGAACACCGGGACTGGAGCCGCGACGGAGCACCGGGGCTGGAGCCGCCGACAGAGCACGGGAGCCGGCGATGGAACACCGGGGGCTGGAGCCGGCAGCGAGGCACTGGATCCGGCGACGGAGCACCGGGGGCTGGAGCCGGCGACGGCTGGAGCCGCGGACGGAGCACCGGGGCTGGAGCCGCGACAGAGCACTGGAGCCGCGAGCACTGGGGCTGGAACCTGGGGCTGGAGCCGGCGACGGAGCACCGGGGGCTGGAGCCGCCGACAGAGCACTGGAGCCGGCGACGGAGCACTGGATCCGGCGACGGAGCACCGGGGGCTGGAGCCGGCGACGGAACACCGGGGGCTGGAGCCGCCGACGGAGCACCGGGGGCTGGAGCCGCCGACAGAGCACTGGAGCCGGCGACGGAACACCGGGGGCTGGAGCCGGCGACGGAGCACCAGGGGCTGGAGCCGGCGACGGAACAACGGGGACTGGAGCCGGCGACGGAGCACCGGGGGCTGGAGCCGCCGACAGAGCACTGGAGCCGGCGACGGAACACCGGGGGCTGGAGCCGGCGACGGAGCACTGGATCCGGCGACGGAGCACCGGGGGCTGGAGCCGCGAGAACACTGGGGCTGGAGCCGCGACAGAGCACTGGACCGGGGCTGGAACCGCCGCGGACTGGAGCAGCGGCGGAGCACGGGGCTGGAGCCGCGACGGAGCACCGGGGGCTGGATCCGGCGACGGAGCACCAGGGGCTGGAGCCGGCGACGGAACAACGGGGACTGGAGCCGGCGACGGAGCACCGGGGGCTGGATCCGGCGACGGAGCACCGGGGGCTGGAGCCGGCGACGGAACACCGGGGGCTGGAGCCGCCGACGGAGCACTGGAGCCGGCGACGGAGCACCAGGGGCTGGAGCCGGCGACGGAACAACGGGGACTGGAGCCGGCGACGGAGCACCGGGGGCTGGAGCCGCCGACAGAGCACTGGAGCCGGCGACGGAACACCGGGGGCTGGAGCCGGCGACGGAGCACTGGATCCGGCGACGGAGCACTGGATCCGGCGACGGAGCACCGGGGGCTGGAGCCGGCGACGGAACACCGGGGGCTGGAGCCGCCGACAGAGCACTGGAGCCGGCGACGGAACACCGGGGGCTGGAGCCGGCGACGGAGCACCGGGGGCTGGAGCCGGCGACGGAGCACTGGATCCGGCGACGGAGCACCGGGGGCTGGAGCCGGCGACGGAACACCGGGGGCTGGAGCCGCCGACGGAGCACTGGAGCCGGCAACGGAGCACTGGGGGCTGGAGCCGGCGACGGAGCACTGGAGCCGGCGACGGACCACCGGGGGCTGGAGCCGGCGACGGAACACCGGGGGCTGGAGCCGCCGACGGAGCACTGGAGCCGGCGACGGAGCACCGGGGGCTGGAGCCGGCGACGGAACACCGGGGACTGGAGCCGGCGACGGAGCACCGGGGGCTGGAGCCGGCGACGGAACACCGGGGACTGGAGCCGGCGACGGAGCACCGGGGGCTGGAGCCGCCGACAGAGCACTGGAGCCGGCGACGGAGCACCGGGGGCTGGAGCCGCCGACAGAGCACTGGAGCCGGCGACGGAGCACTGGATCCGGCGACGGAGCACCGGGGGCTGGAGCCGGCGACGGAACACCGGGGGCTGGAGCCGCCGACGGAGCACCGGGGGCTGGAGCCGCCGACAGAGCACTGGAGCCGGCGACGGAACACCGGGGGCTGGAGCCGGCGACGGAGCACCAGGGGCTGGAGCCGGCGACGGAACAACGGGGACTGGAGCCGGCGACGGAGCACCGGGGGCTGGAGCCGCCGACAGAGCACTGGAGCCGGCGACGGAACACCGGGGGCTGGAGCCGGCGACGGAGCACCGGGGGCTGGAGCCGCCGACGGAGCACCGGGGGCTGGAGCCGGCGACGGAACACCGGGGGCTGGAGCCGGCGACGGAACACCGGGGGCTGGATCCGGCGACGGAGCACCGGGGGCTGGAGCCGGCGACAGAACACTGGGGGCTGGAGCCGCCGACAGAGCACTGGAGCCGGCGACGGAACACCGGGGGCTGGAGCCGGCGACGGAGCACCGGGGGCTGGAGCCGCCGGAACACCTCCTTCTCCTTTCAAATTGAGCTTGATCAAGCGCGTTTCAATTCTGGAAAGACTCTCTAAATCACTTTTTAACATCAAATGTTGATATTTCAGCAGAAGCTACAATTTAGAATAACTCTCTACTGAGTTCAACATACACTCGAGATGTTTCTGTGTCTTGAAATATCGAATTACAGACGGCTAACGTGACCGAGTCAAAAGCTTCACAGTAAAATTGAAGGGGACATTAATACTAAGCCAGTAAAGATATGGTCCCTATACAGAGTGTCTGACTTTCAATCAGGAGGTTTGTGGTTCAAACCCCACCCGAGTCGATGTGTTCCTAACCCTGAATTGCTCCCTCTAGCTGTGTCTACGGTGTATGAATGTAACATGATTGAAAGTTTCTTAGCATAAAAGCTAAATGACATCTAACAATGAACATAGTGATAACATTACTGTGTTCATTTTGATTAACACTAGTCAGAGTGTCAATTTACATTTGACAATCCACTAGTGTATAATAATAATGGAATAATAACTCTTACCAGAGTTGCGTTAACTCTGAAATGTTAACACTATGTTCAGTGTTACTTTATCACTGAAGATAAGGGACCATATGGTCACTGGCTGAGTGTGACATTTGATTAACACTATGCAGTGTTAGGTAGTGTTACATTTGTACTCTATTTAGAGTAAATTTAACTCTGAAACGTCAACACTTGGGCAAGAGTTAATTTAACGCTTATTTGTGTTATTTTAACACTGCAAAATTTACTGTGCAGGAGAAATAACAACAAGAAGATATACAAAGAAAGGAATGATCTTTGGCTAAGATATACTTATTGGAGTGTGCATGTGTTTTGGTGAATGTGTGTGAATGTATTGAGCGGGGAGAGAGAAACAAGGGGGAGTCCGTATGAACCAAAGAAGACAGAAACACAAATAAATAACTTAACTACAATGCTCTTGGAGTGCAACTCGATCCAAACCTTCCGGGGGCAGGTCAGGACAGCTCGGTCAGGGCAGCTTTTTATGTATTTATTTATTATTTTCTTGTTTTATTGTTGTTTTTCCCTTTATTTTTATTAGCTTGTAGGTCTGTTAGAGGGGCCTATTCTGTTGCAGGCCTGTAATTTTGGTTTCAAACTGAGAAGTGAGAAAGTCTACACAAAACAAGGTGGAAGCCCAAAAATCATGAAGAAAGTAACTCCAGATCCACAAACAACAACAACACCAGCAGCTTGTTCATCTGCTCTCAGTAGCCCTTCCAAACTTTGTTTGCTAACTCATTTTCATTATCGTTTATGTCTTTGGTTGTGTTGTCTGAACACGTTGTGCTTTATATTCTGCATGTGTTGTCAAGTGAGAAAAGATTATTTCACTGGATTGTGTTCTGTTTAATTGCTTTTGTTCTCTTTAGTGGGAGCATTGCAAGCCACCTTGGAGTTCAGTTAAGAGCAGACTTCTTGGCAGTCTGATGACAAAAGCCTGAAATTGTGTTTCAAAAGCGTTTCTGCATCTTGTTTGAATTACACATTGTGAGATTATTCTGGTAATGTCGTTTTGCATGATGATTCTTGTCATTTCCTGGTAAGAATCTTTGTTTGAGAACTGGACAAGTGAGCAGTCTTATTCCCTCACGCTGATGTTCTTCTTGTTGTGCTATCAGACTAATAAAAAAACATACATAATCAAGTTAAACGTTGTACCCTGGTGTCCTACATTCACCCCCTCCATCATCCTGAAACTCTTGATTCCTTTCATACCAGCACTCTGTGATAACCGCCACAGTAATGGTTCAGAATCAGCCTCTTAATTCAGTTGGTTCCAATAATCACTCTGCACAGCTACTGTAGAATACGCCAAAGCCTTCTGATGATGATCTTATGCATCCTCGATGTCTTGATGCCGCAGAAAGAGCAGCCCAGTATTGAAGGGTTTCCACATCACACTCATGATATTACGTATTGTCCCAGCTCATCTAAAAGTATGATTATCCTCTTTGCCCTTGTGTTGCGAGAACCATACAAACGATCTTATCAGCATCATCTGATGATTGACAGTGGCTGTGATGTAACCCGCCTACCCTTAAAATGAATTATTCATGTGCATTTATCTGTTTTAGGGATGGAAACCGTTGCTATATCTTCACATACACTGACATGCTCTTGCTGAGCAAGTTATTGATCACAATGTGCTGCATTTACTAATGGAGGTTACATGAAGTGCAGTTCATCTTGGATTTATTGTGAAAACAAGGGGACATTTTAATTTATTTTTTAAGCCATGTTCTAAGAGCAGGTGAAGTATTTTACACAGGATACGTTGGATGTCTTCGTTAGGGTGGAAAAGATCAAAGTGTCACATGTTAGGGTGCTTTTGCACACACCACTTGCACTTGTATAACTACAGCACAATACATGCTGCAAGGCCCATAATTAACTGTGTTTATACTTGACCAAAGTGGCGATAGTCGGTGATCAGCCAGCTGAGAAGCTTGGCTCACCCCTCTACATGTTGAAGATTCAACAGAAAAGGTCCCATTTCACCCTGTTCCTACGTTTGGATATATTTCCCCACTGGCTTGCCCTTCTTTGTCTCCTCCGCTGGTCTCCTATTACAAATGCACGCCTGCTGCACGAGCATGCCTCCGCCGTCATGCAACATGGCGGGGTTTCTCAACAGCAAAGTGTGGAGGACAGGGGTGAGGAGGAGGGAGTTCTCAGGCTCAAACTGGTCTTTTACGACATTCAACCATTTGCATAATTGTATGCATCGGATGGGGCGTGAGTGCAGAGTGCCAGCTTGGACGATCAGTTCTTATCTCCGGACTGCACCGAATAGATAAGAGGAATACATGACGATATAAAGTAATCTTACTCCCTGCTGCCCGTGTCAAATTATTTCGGAGGACCCGCCAGGCCGGGAAATTCTGTGGCTGCATGAATGAGCTGATCATTGTGTCATGATTCCCAGGGCCGAGGTCTAATTCTAATTGAAGTGGGGAGTTTATTATTGGTTGTAAATCTCTGCACATGCATTGAGCAACAGTCTGGTTTTTTTCACTGATTTATTAATTTGAAGTTATAATTGGCAATGATTGTAAATAATACTAGTATTCTCGCATACTATTCTTACAAGAGATTATTGTATAAGGCTGTAGGTTTAATTAAGTTTAACATTGGCAAAGCTGTGCAGCTAAACTCTGGTAAGTTTGATCTCAATTTTATTATGTCTAGAATAATGCAGAATAGAAAGAGTGGGTCATGTTCACAATGGCTCTGGGGAAAATTTTGTTTTTTAATAAAATGATGCCATGAGGGTGAATGAAGGTATGGCACCGGTGCTCAACAACAAACTAAGTGATTTCTGGAGGTGGACTTTTTCAATCTTACAGCCAATCAAATGGCTCCCTCGGGATTACCAAATATCTCATAATCTCTTTCCTCCAAACCTGTGTGCCTGACCGCCTATAGGTTACACCGCTACAACACATTTTATTTGAAGGTTGTGTTGCAGACCCTGTAGGCAGGTTCAAAGTATATCCTTAAAATACAAATAGTGAGTGTATCTTATCAGCAAAGTTGCTGCATCAGTTCTGGTTCACACAAAAACCTGACTAGTGCAGTTACATCTAAACTATAGCACAATCATTCTCGTACACATCAAACAGAATTCATAATGAAGAAAATGCTACCTATTCCTACACTGAATACACTTGTTCTGCTAAACTTGGTCTTGTGTGACCAACTGAATGTGGGCAATGTGGCAATGGTTACATCACAGCCAATTTAAAAAACAAGTAGCACATATTCTTCTATAAACACATCTTAACTAATCTAATAAGTCTTTTATATATATCAGACAATGATTCATAATGATTGAGAAACAATGGCTGGGCCAATGTGTCTTACTCTGGAGTCCTAAATGTCTCACTCTCCCAGCTATATAACTACAGTATATGTTGGTGTGTGAACCATAAACTGTATAAAAGAGGTGAACTGTGATTTTGAAGCCACGCGGTCAGCATTTTAGCTATTGCCCTCTTGTTTCTTTGCAACCAGTAAACGGAAGTAACTATGTTTGGATGGAAGTGAGCGTATTTTGACTGGGAAGGAGTGACGTAGATGTGCCATATACGCTCTGATAGCGGTAGCAACCTGTCTATCAAAAGCTAGCTAAATGAGGCCATTATTTACACAATAAACATGATTCTGTATTGGAGAAGACTTAAAACCATAAACTGATGTTTACAATTTTTACTAAGGGAATGAATCAAATGAGAAGTAAAGTCATTTCCTCATAGACCTCTATACCAGCGGTCCCCAACCACTGGGTGGTAAAGAAAAAGTGAATAACAATTTTTTTAAATTTTTTTAATCAAAGTCGAAAAAATATTTTATTTTGAAAAAGGACCGGATACACCCGTGTGGGCGTCTGAGCCACTCACGAGGTCACGAAATACGTGACACATCTCAAGAGGTTACGTTATACGGGACAAAGAAGCTAGCAAAGGCACAAGCTCTAATAAACACGGTTGCGAAAATGAGTGAAACAAAACAAACGTCTTTGGAGGGTTTCTCTGGGTAAGGCCAATAAAGAGACAGAAGAAGAAGAAAAGCCTCAAAACAAAGCTGCATTCAAAGACATTACCAGGAGTCTTAAAGTTCGGGTTTATCACTGCACGCATGTCTCACGCACCGAACCCGCTGTGCTGACGGCACATTTCAGTGACAAAGAATGGGTCTTAAAACATATTCAACCTGCTCAATGAACTCTGTCACTTCAGGGAAATGACAACTGTTTTCAAGTTGGCCGATAAAGTCGCTGCTGTGTGGGCGAGTGAACAGGGGAATATGAGACATGTTTCAAACGTTGACCGGGTGGAAGAGGCTGAGGCATCGTTCTACAGCTAGAGCTCCATCACTTGTCTTTGCTTTTAAAAGAGTTTGAGCGGGACTTCCCAACCACGAAAGACCCGACTGCCAAAGAATAGACCGGTGACCCATTTGTAAACAAACACCCGGTGAATCGAGCCCGTCCAAGCGAGAAGAAGATCTGCTCGAGATCGCAAATGATGGTGGCCTTAAAGGGACAGTTCAGAGAGGAGACTCCAGCCTCCAGTTATAGAACATTCAATACAAATCGTAAGAAGTCCAGAAGGAATAAAGAGCTACATATTGCTTAACAGAATACATACTCAGGGGTGTGGCTGCTACAGCCGTACTTGATGTGAAAACTAGCAAGCGAGCAGAGAAGTCGCATGTTGCAATTTAAAGTACGTGAAAACTAGCAAGCGAGCAGAGAAGTCGCAATAATTGCTGACCCTTTAAGGGCAAAAAGCATAGCAAAAAGCAAAAAGCAACTCTTGCAAACAAGAACATGACGGTGGTAGGAAGAGCAACAGCGTCAGGCACAGCACGCTGTTTCTATGTGCTCCTAATGGTTTTGGCAGCCACCCTAAAATCAAAACCACTCACTCCCTCACCACTCACCTTGAATAGCCGAGCTGTTGGGGAACAGATGGAAAACTCCCCCAACTTCTACATACTGGATGACTGCTTGATCCACAAGCACCCGGCTCGGAGTATGGTGGTGGAGGAGCTGCTGCGACGCCAGCGGCATCCCCTTGTTTGCTGCAGGGAGGACGTGAGAGGGCGTGGAGGGGTCCCTCGCCTCGTTGTCTCGATCTGCCTGCTGATATCGGGTGACGTTCACCCGTGTCCCGGCCCCGGACAAAAGCAGCGACCTCTCAGTGGGGCCGCGCCGATGGCCGGCATTGGCCTGGACACTAATGCCGGACTAGCAGCTGCAGAGACTGCGGGACCATGCCGGCATCCCCGGTGTCAGCAACTTCGGGCTCCCAGCGGGGCCGCGCTGACGGCTAGTGCTAAGCTGGTTGGGAAATACACAAAGACACTCAAAGACGGCCGGGCCAGCACTAGCCTAGCAGCTGAGGACACTCCAGGACCGCACCAGCATCCAGGTACTCCACACGTGACCAAGGGTATGCTCCAATCAGCAAGAAAGCAACGAGAATTCAGATTCTTCCAGACTGTAAATCATGCAAGGGTAATATGGGAGCCTACGTCTAAACCTAAGGGAATATTAGGCGGACACTTGAACATCCGTAGTATAGTGCCAAAACGGGACCAGATTGAACATCTGCTAACGGACTCTAACCTAGATTTTCTAGCAATGAGTGAAACTTGGCTGCATAGCAACATCCCGACCAGCATTATTGATGTTCCTGGCTACACATGCTATAGGAAAGATAGAACCCCTGACAAGGGCTGGGGGGGAGTTTTACTCTATGTTAGAGACACTCTAAAATGTAATGAAATTGAACTGAACACGACACTTGAATGTCTAGCTGTTAACATTGTTTTATCGCCAAAGATGAATTTTAATATTGTTGTACTGTACAATCCACCATCTTATGATGTTTCATTTCATGATGATCTCGACAAACTTTTTAAATACATAAATGCTCGTACAGAATCAATTTTTCTGGGTGATTTTAATATTAACTGGTTAGAGAAAAAAAGTAGAACAAACTTAAAGAGACTGGTGTCAAAACACAGTCTCCAGCAGATGGTGAAAGGCCCAACGAGGATTACACGAACAAGTAAAACCTTGATAGATTTAATAATCACAAATAAACCCCAGCGAATTATTAGAACATATAACCTACTCACAGGACTTTCTGATCATAATATGACCATGGTCGTCCGAAAACTCACTAAACAACGTCTCCCAAAATTTACAAATGAAAGAAAATCCGGGAACCAGGGCATTCCCAAAAACAAACATATACAAATTGAAGATGACTTACATAAATTAGACTGGGATAATGTGCTACAGACCAATGAGCTAGAACATTGTTGTAATTCCTTGACACAAAATCTGATAAACCTGGTTGGGAAATACACAAAGACATTCAAAGATACGCAGCGAAAAGTCTCCCTACTTTGGCTGAATAATAACATACTAAAGCTCATGAAACAGAGAGACTATGCTTTGAAAAAATCATTACTTACTAAAACTAATACGGATCTTCTCATTTTTAAAGGATTGAGAAATAGAGTAGTCAGAGAACTGCGTAAAGCAAAAACAACTTATTACATGCAACTGATTGAGGAAGCGGAAGGGAACAGCGCATCACTCTGGAAGCACCTCAACAGCCTCACTAAACACAAGCCAAGGCAACAAAAAACTATAACAGAACTGAAAGTGAATGGGGATACCAGCACTAACTACTTAGAAATTGCAAATGAACTCAACAACTTCTATATTCAGTCAGTGGAAGAGCTTGCTAAGAACTTTGAACCGGTAACCTTACAGGGATCAAAGGCTAAACCAAAATCCTTCCAAATTAAGGAGGTAAATCAGGAAATAATATGCAAAGTCATTAACACACTAAAATAATCTAAGGCTAAGGACGTGTCTGGGTTGGACACCGCCTTCATTAAAACTCACTGCTCATCACTGGTTAAACCTATAACACATCTAGTAAATCTCTCCATTAGAGCAGGCAGATTCCCACAAAGCTGGAAACAAGCCATTATCACCCCAATTTTTAAAACGGGTGCAAAGGACCAAGCAGATAACTATAGGCCCATCTCAATACTACCTGCTCTCTCCAAAATCCTGGAAAAGATCATAAAAGATCAATTAGTTGACTACCTTGAAAGCAATAACATGATCCACCCCAAACAATTTGGATTTAGACAAGGATTCTCAACAGAAATAGCTAACTGCTACCTAACCGAGAACATTAAGAGCAATTTAGACAGGGGTAATGTGGTGGGAGCTGTGTTCATAGACCTCAAAAAGGCCTTTGACACAGTGTACCACAATATACTCCTGAACAAACTAACCAACTTCAACTTCTCTGAACATGCAATTGGCTGGTTTGCATCTTACTTAGCGCACAGGCAGCAACGTGTCAAAATAAACAACAAACTCTCAACGACACAACAAGCCACTGGGTGTTCCACAGGGCTCCATCTTGGGGCCTCTGCTGTTCAGTCTATACATAAACGATTTACCAACATGCTGTCAATAAACTGTCAAATGTACGCTGGACGACACAGTTATATATGCCTCAGCTAAGACACCAGGTGCAGCAGCAGAGACCCTGACCAAGGAGATGGAGGAGTATCCCAATGGCTCAAAGATAACCATCTCACACTAAACATCAAAAGACTGTCTCCATGTGCTTCTCTATAAGAGGAAATCTAATGCCCCATCAAAATAGACCAAGAAGCCATAGAAGAAGTTAGTGAATTCAAATTTTAGGGGTTGTCTTAGATTCACAACTTAACTTCAAAAAACACATTAACAAACTCTGCAAGACCGTCCGGACGAATCTGAACTGTTTCAGAATCATAAGACATCACATACCAGTCAAGGCAGCCTTGCTGTACTTTCACGCAATGATTCTTTCTCATATACAGGACTGTCTCAGAAAATTAGAATATTGAGATAAAGTTCTTTATTTTCTGTAATGCAATTAAAAAAACAAAAATGTCATGCATTCTGGATTCATTACAAATCAACTGAAATATTGCAAGCCTTTTATTCTTTTAATATTGCTGATTATGGCTTACAGCTTAAGAAAACTCTAAAATCCTATCTCATAAAATTTTAATATTTCTTCAGACCAAGTAAAAAAAAAGATTTATAACAGCAAAACAAAATCAAACATTTGAAAATGTCCATTAATGCACTCAGTACTTGGTTGGGAAACCTTTTGCACGGATTACTGCATCAATGCGTGGCATGGAGGCAATCAGCCTGTGGCATTGCTGAGGGTTTATGGATGCCCAGGATGCTTCAATAGCGGCCTTTAGCTCATTTGCATTGTTGGGTCTGGTGTCTTTCAGCTTCTTCATAATACCCCACAAATTCTCTATGGGGTTCAGGTCAGGGAATTGGCAGGCCAATCGAGGACAGTAATGCCATGGTCAGTACACCAGTTACTGGTGGTTTTGGCACTGTGGGCAGGTGCCAGATCATGCTGGAAAATGAAATCCTCATCTCCATAGAGCTTTTCAGCAGACGGAAGCATGTAGTGCTCTAAAATCTCTTGGTACACAGCTGCATTTACTGGACTTGATGAAACACAGTGGACCAACACCAGCAGCTGACATGGCTCCCAAACCATCACTGACTGTGGGAACTTCACACTGGATTTCAAGCAACTTGGATTTTGCGCCTCTCCAGCCTTTCTCCAGACTCTGGCGCCTTGACTTCCAAATGAAATACAACACTTGCTTTCGTCTGAAAAGAGGACTTTGGACCACTCTGCAACTGTCCAGTGCTTCTTTTCCATAGCCCAAGTCAGACGCTTCTTCCGTTGTCTTGAGTTCAGAAGTGGCTTGACCATGGGAATACGGCTATTGTAGCCATTTGCCGGACACGTCTGTGAACAGTGGCTTTTGATACCTGGACTCCAGCTTCAGTCCACTGTCTTTGAAGCTCCCCAAATTCTTACTTTTCTCTTCTTCAATGCTGTTAAGGCTGCGGTCATCTCTCTTGGTTGTGCAGCGTTGCCACATTTCCCTTCCAACAGACTTTTTGTGGATGTGCTTTGAAACTGCACTCTGTGAACAGCTTGCTCTTTGAGAAACTTCTTTTGTGTCTTACCCTCCTGATGGAGGGTCAATGATGGTCCTCTGGACAGCAGTCAGATCAGCAGTCTTCCCATACTTGTGATTTAGTTTACTGAACCAAGCTGAGTGTTTTTCAAGGCTCAGGAAACCCTTGCAGGTGTTTCGAGTTAATTAGATTCAAGTGATTGGATTTGTTTAATACCCTACTAGTATACTTTTTCATGATATTCTAATATTTAGAGATAGGATATTTGAGTTTTCTTAAGCTGTAAGCCATAATCAGCAATATTAAAAGAATAAAAGGCTTGCAATATTTCAGTTGATTTGTAATGAATCCAGAATGCATGACATTTTTGTTTTTTTAATTGCATTACAGAAAATAAAGAACTTTATCACAATATTCTAATTTTCTGAGACAGTCCTGTATCTTACTGTATTACTGTATGGGGCCAAGCCTCCCAGACAACAGTTAAACCAGTCACATCATTATACAAACAGGCACTGAAAATAATGGACCAGAAACCAATAACCACACATCACTGTTTAATTTTACATAAATACAAGCTTTTAAGTTTCGACAGCTTCATTAAGTTTTCCTTTCTAAAACTCATCTTTAGATGTGCAAACAACATAGCACCTTCTGTACTCTGTCTTAGTGTGACAAAAACGTGCACCAGGAGAGTGGCCACTAGGGGATCAGTGGGTGGCAACTGCACAGCAGAGATGCGAAACCACTTTCGGTCAGTCATGTTTCTCAACAAAAGGACCCGATTCTGGAACGACTTACCAACGGAACTAAAACACAAACTGAACTGAAAACATTTAATAGCAAGGTAAAACTCTGGCTAAAAGTAAACCAGGGATGTCAACACTGAAACACACGCTACCAGCCTGCACACACGCACACACTCAATTTAATGGGTTTTATTGTATTACGGGTTTTATTGTATTGTATTAACTGTGTTTAGTTTAGAGGATCTACTGCCTGTGTTCAAGTCAGCCTGGCTACAGTGCTGAACATTCAGGCAGACATATTCTTCATGGCTCAGCCAGATTATCTGATATTAAATCATTCAGTAACACAGCTTTAGATGACAGAGATCGAATATTTAGGAGACCACATTTAATAGACCTATTTTGTTGCACTGCTGAAATAATTCTCCTCATCAGATCAGGTTTTCCCCAGAAAGTCTTCCAGTTGCACACACCGATTCCACATTAATTTTAGTGAGTCGCTGAGCAGGAAAACTGGTTCGAAACGTGAAGTGGTTGGCAACCATCCGCACAGCTAACAGCTGTTGCTCTTGTATATATCTTATTATCTTATGATGTGTATGGTTAGGTGTATGAACACTCAGTCTATGCATGGATGTTTTGTCAGGTCTTCTCTGTGTATGGAGAGCTGTCTGCACACATACACCACTTTTAGATTAGTTTTAGATCTAGACATGTTTCTTGTCTCTGTTTTGTTTTGTTTTAGAAAGGCCTGACCAGGGACTGGGGTTGCAAATTCGCCAATTGGCTAGAAACCTTCTGTATCACATGTACACTTTGTGTAATAATGTGCGCTGCTTTGTCCCTGACAAATAAAATTTAAAATAAAAAAAATAAATAAAAAATAAAATAAAATAAAGTGACCAGTAGAATGTGGTCATCATAATATCACATATATTTATCTAATGTAAGTTAAATATATTTATTAATTTAGCTTATTTGTCGAATATATTTACTGTTGCTTTCATTGGTCATTTATTTTTTAGGTATTTTCATTACGCGTGTTACATGTTCAAAATAAATGTATTCATATTTAAATAAAGAGTCACTGTATTAAATAGATCACTAAATGAAGGAAAATAATATATATGTATAAGAATCAAGGTAATAAGCAATCAAATATTGTAGTAATGAATCTCATTGTACTCGAACAGTTTTAAAGAACTTTGATCCACTCTCATCAACCTTGTTGATGCCAGCAGCTGATTCTTCAGCACAAAAGCTGTGATGAACTCTGATGTTCGCCACCTGCCCGGAAACCAACAACAGAACGAGAGTTAGCTGGTGAACATCTATCATTTAGAAGATAAAAAGACAGATATTTCCGACTGGATTTGGTGGAAAACAAAACCGAACTAAAAGGAGAGTGACTATAATATATTTGTCAGGTGGCCAGAAACACTTCTCCAAATATTTGGATCCCGTGTGCTGAATCTGTAATGAAGAAAATCTTTGCTCACACATTTAGCATTTCAACTTTTGCATATGCCAGTGTTGCCTACAGCTTGTTATGCTGCCTCTAAGTAGTCAACAAATATAAATGAAAACAAAGAGTACACATTAAAGTCAGACACGTAAATCATGTTACTAACCCCAATATCATTCTAAGTCTGAAGGTTGTTTTATGTTGTGTTTGGTGTAATAAGAATAATAACAATAATGCACATATTATATATATTAATAATAATGTGCATTGTATTCTACTTTATATTGAGCTGCAATCAGCTTGGACAACCTTGCACTGTGTTTCTACGTTGGTTGCACAGCATTATCTGTATCTGGTTCATTTATTCTCTGTATTGTCAAAGTGTCTCTTAACCAATGAAGACCTGGCAGGTGATTTGTTTTTATCTTGGTGAATCGGAATCTGGCAGACAAGGTTCACCAGAGAGCACCCATGCTGAGCCCCATGGGTGAAGCCACTTCACAAAAGGTTGTCTTCCCTTTTATTGGTGAAGATTTATTAAAAAAGCCAGCTTCTGACAATTCAATTGGAAATCCACTGCTGGGTCTGTTTTCCCTCTAACTACAGTGGCCCCTTCACAACAGATGTTGGGAGGGGGAGCGGAGAGGAGACAAGGAGGACAGGAAGGCTTTTAGCTTGAGATGAGTGGCACCTAGAACGGGCACACTGATCTAAAAAAGCAGTTGGAATATGAGTCAGTGGTGAGAAATGACTTCAAGCTGTAAAGGCCCGCAGTTAAGAGCAACAATGGCTGTTCAATGGGTGGTGTTTCAAATGGTAACAGCAGGTTCTCAAGGGTGGATTGACAAAGAAAGGATTGTGGCCGCTGACAGCTCCGTAAATTGCAAATCTTATCTTTTCCTTCTCTAGGTCTAATTCACAAAGAGTTTGTGCACAAATATGACCATAATGTGCCCCATTTTGCCGTCTGATTGCAAAAGTCCACGTGGCAAAGTATAAATGTTGGGCACGGGACACAGGAGGTCTGTTTATCTCTCAAACTATTTATTGAGCCCATCGGTGTGCAGACCTCCTTTGTGCAACTACAGTTAAGCATTTGTATCCTGTATCTAAGTCTCACTTCTAAAGTAGGAATTAATATTAAATCAAAATTATTATATTTTCAGACAGCTTGCTGCTTGTCCTGACCGAGAGAAACGTATTGGGGGATTTGATATCCCACTTTCTGAAATGCAACCCTTCAGAATGTAAACGAAAATGACACAAGTTCAAGCAGAGGGCAAAAGCAAGACCGTTCCATGCAATGCTGCCATGATCCCTGGATATTCTGTCCCTGAAATCCTTTATAAATGTGCTTCCTGAAGACACGCATAGTGTCACTTTAAAGGCACGTGGCTTATAACACTGAACTTCGTGGATTGGACTGTTTTTGAAAAGAGGCTTAAAGGGGGCACATTTTGCATCAAATGTGTGCACATTACCAATTGTGAGTATGTGCAAACAGAACATAAGCACCAAGAAGGTACTCGCTTGGCAGCATGGTTACAGATGCTTTTAACTATTTGTGGTGCTTTGGGAATCACAGTTTCTTTATGTTTAATCCGTGCAGGTTTAGGGGGGCTGCATAAGACACGCAATCCTTTTCGTGAATTCGCCCCTCACTGTGTGTGTGTTTCTTCATGAGGCTGCCTGTTCCCCAGTGGAAACCCATGTGTGTCAGGATTTTGCCCTTTCCCCATGTCTGTCACCGTTCCTCTGATGGTATTTGCGTCCATGGCCAGTTTTCATTTGCCTTTGCTGCCTTGCTCACACACTTTGTGCCAAGCATGCCAGCATGTGACATTCACAGAGGCTCGGGGAAAAGGACAGTGGTCGACACTGCGTGTCTGGATTCTCCATCCTGAAAACCAATCTGAGCGATGAAGCTTTGGCATAATCCTCATAAAGCTCCTATGTTATTCGCAGAATGGTAACCAAGTGAGTCTTAAGCTTGGCCAAACAATGAGCTGAACATGAGCATGGTAGCAAATTGCATATGAAATGTAAGCACTGTTATGTCAGCTGGTGCATGGAGGGTGTTATTATTGAATGACTTGCGATTCTAATCTTATCGTTCCCAAGAACAAACAAGATTATCCAAATTTGGACAAGATTATTGATGCTACTTGTTTAGTGACCTTGTTTTCAAGGGAAACAAGTTTTGTCACGGATTATGTTTATTTTTACAAATCAGAAATACGCTTCTAATAAGAATCCATGGAAGATGGGACGGTTGGGTCAAACAAACAAGGGCTTTCACCCAGGAGACTGCTGCTTGTGTCCCGTTTTGAATCAAAAGTACCTAAAACCCCAACACTTTTGAAGCCAAACCTGTTTTATTTCGAATATTATTTAATTCAATTTAATTAATTGTGACTGTAGTATAAAAACTGTAATTTGACATAACAATGTGTTGTTTTCCTCTTAATGCAATTTACAATTAAACTGTATTATTCGTATGATAAAGTAACTTGGTAGGTGACGAGGTTTGAAACTATTTTATATTAGTTTACAAAATAAGTTTTTCGGCTACCTTAATTGTTTTTTCCCCCTAATATATCAGACACCAAATGTCTTCCTTATTCTTAATGTTTCACATGCTGATGTGAAGTTTAAACTGCAATAACAGATTTGTTTTTGCCACAATGATGACTTATTATCATATTTCATGGTTGACATGGCAAAGTTTCACTTCCATCTAGCTACCAAGCCATTTAGAAGTTGAAGTTGTTTATGTCCAATTCCTTCTTTTGGCTCTTTTTTTGGTCTCCACCCACTCATGAAGCTTCACGTAAGTTCAGACAGGAAGACCATACCCCTCACACCAGCCTTTCATCCCTCAGTCCGATAATCATTTCCCACACATGCACACTCATTACTTACTCGCCGTCATTGCTCGGCACCGTCAATCATGACTCCAGCTGCGCAGATCAGCTGGTCCACTCTATCCAATAAACACGGGGAAATGAGGACATGGCGAGCCAATCGTCTCACTGCTGTCTCATTCAAATATGACTGTCTCTCTACCTTCAGTTCATTCAGGTTGCTGTCATGCACCCCTCCACCACCCCATCTCCAGCCAGTCTTCAAGGATCCATCAGCTTCAACTCATCATTCCATCAGCTCATCAGCCACCACCAGGTCTGGACTCCACGGGGGGGATCTATCTCGTTGCTGAGCAGGCAGTCAGCCCTCAACTACAAATCTCCCCGTAGAGTCCAAGCGCCAAAGACTCTGACACTTCACATCACATGTTAACATATAAACATCCCTCATCCTTTCTTTATTCCTACCCTTTTCTAACTGAAACATCTGTGACTCCAGATGTTTTTCAGCTGCTCCCAACTTTGTTGTTGTTTGTGTTTGCTGTCATACAGTACATCATATTGTTAGAGCTTGAAAAGCAGGCAGGATAAAAAAAACTTAAAACTTTTCAATGCGGCAAAAAGGCAAATTTTTGATGCTTATAATCAAGAATTTGAAAGAGAGTTGCTGGTCATCTCATCATCCAGCTGTCATCTCACACCCCAGTTTTGTTACAGTTTAGAATGTTAACTAGATCTTAAGACATTGACCGTAATCTGGGAGAAAATACCCATGTAAAGTAAATACGAATGCAGTTTAGATGTATGGGAACACAATCTTTCAGGATAAAGGACCGGAAACCAAAAAAGAATGAATGATGATCAAGAAGATGAATGGTGTAGAGTAGAAAGAACTGGGTGATAATAATCTGTGGGTTCAAAATGTCGCAGTAACTCTATTCAATAACTTTCATGAAATGGACTTCAGCTGCTTAAAAAAATTGTTCAGTCACAGAAGTTGCAGCCAGGGAAAGACCATCACTCACCATGAAATGAATGTCAACAGCATGAGAAGCGCAGTAACCCTGACTTCATATGTTTTCTTCTTGTCTCTTTAGTTGTTGTTTTTTTCGATACCAAAGTCACTGAACATTTCAGAATGCAGTCATTCTTAGAAATAGCCTTTCACCCACGCTGCATTACCCACACAATCCAAGTCTTACACCCATGAAAAGAATAAGGAAAGACACCCCGGCTAGAGCAATTTCTCCTGTGACCTTTTCAGATACATACTGTACTTACAAGGCAGGAGGAGAAGCAAAGGCCAATTGGCCTCCATATTACTGTGCTCGGACTCAAGGTGTATTTATTCAGGCCAGCTCGAGGCCAGCTCACCATCATTTAGGTGCTACTTGCAGCCTGGTTAGGCTGGTTCTTTTGATAGCTCCTCAAGGCCATTGTCTGAGGTACACAGCAGGTCATTCGAGGCCCTGACAAGGAGCAGAGGTGGAGTCAGCGGGGGCCAAGGGGATGCCGGCCTTCAGGTTCAAGGTTCACTAGTCTGTTTTTTGCATGGGAAAAGAAGAAAAGGGAGTGTGAGACTACGAGGGAAGCCGATGAGCTATAGTTACTTGTGCAAGTAAGTCTCTTGCTGAAAGAATATCTAAACATGTGGGGGGATACCAGCATTTTTTCTTTCCTTATCAGTTTAGATTCTTTTGTGCATACACCGTTTTCTACATCACCCTTACAACTGATGTTCATGGCTCCACTAGTGTTGGAATTGCAGCCATATTCATTAGTTTAGAGCTCCAGATCATCAGTGCTTATTTTGCAGAGTAAGGATGTAATTGACACGCTCGTTCAGACGATGTCAACATATGAGCGGCAAATTGAGCCCCAAGCCCGAACTTCGAGTCTGAAATCTAAATTTTAATTAGTGGGATGGTAGATTTGTGCACATATATTATACTGTATCTATCCTACCTGCAAAGTCAGAAGGGGTGAAAAAGGTGACAAGGGGGGGGGGTGCAGGTGACTTTTTTGTTGTTGTCACCATACCACATCCACGTTGTTTGATAAAGCCTTAAAGCTTTTAGAAGTACAACTACGGTCATTTTATTGTTCTGACCACAAATCTAAATAATGATAAAACACAGTTTAAGAACAAAAGCTCCTCCGCTCTGACTAAGCCCTATAATAATAGTGATAACAAAGATACATTATCATTTGATATAATATTGTTAAAGTCATTGATGAAGCAACTTCCTTTTTTTGGGCCTGGACAGTCCTCAAGGACTTTTCCTTGAGTCTGTTCTGTCACGATACTAACATTATAACTTTTATACGATACCTGCCATAAATATCATGATACCCGATACCATACTTCAATACAATACCATAAAAACAATATGATTCCATAAATATGAGACTGGTATATTTACCTATAATAGTAATAAATAAAACATCTGTATGGTTCACTTTTTCAACACAAATGGCAGTAATATTAGTATTAACCTACAGCAAGATATTAATGAAAATACATGGTGCCATGAACGCATTGATTATAGACGACTATGTGGCCTTTTATCTGTATCTAACCAGATGATACATAGTTCCTTCAGTATGAGCAATTGTAGAGTTACATAACTTTACAGACTCTCTGCATTGTAGACGAAGTACTGAAACATTTCACTTCTGGCATCTTATTTTTTTATTTTTTTAAAGACGAAGACTCAAAAGCTCCGCCACTTAACGCCACTCGCTGTGAGAGCTGCGCGGCGCAGTTTTTTTTATTTATTATTATTTATTTTTTAAATGGTTTATATAATAAGGGACAGTGCACATTGATAAAAACATTGCAGTAAATGTGCCAGAGTTAGCCAAGAGGTTATTTTTCATCTGTAGTCCCACTACGCAGTGCATGCAGACAGCATTTAACGGAGCGGAGCAGCGCGTGCGCTCTGATCACACGCTCTCTTAATGATGTATCGATACTATAAATATGGTAAATCACATAGTTTTTAACGTACGGGTACCTTGTTAGTATCGATACACCGTGCAGCGTGACAGCAGTAGATGTAGTGGGCTGACGTTCAAGCTAACACTAACCCCCAAACGCTGTCGACATCTTAACGCTGATTGGCCAAGACTCGACACGTCCCATCAAAGATGTTTTATTGCGAAGAGCACCACTTCACATTTTCTCCGCACTCAACGGCAGCGGTCCAGTTGACGCCCCTCCCCCTACCCCAAAACAAAAACTCTTCGGATCAACACGATTCACGTGGATGACCTATTTTGATTTCAAAACGGTGAATTTCACCGAAAGGTGACAAGTTTGCAGGTATGATCTATGGTCAAGAGCAATGTTCCCTCTAAGCTGCGCGCCTGTGCAATCGCGCACTGCTCGCACATTCTCAGCGCACAAGAAAATCTATGCAGCGCATAAAATAAAATTCACCATAAACGTATTAATTAATATCTAATATTAGACCTAATCTAATCTAATTAATTAGACCAATAATGTGTTTTGTGTACCATTTTTCAATGTAACACAGTGAGTGACAGGTGTCCAGCCAATGATACGATACGGTTTACTTACGCTACGCAGCCAATCATAGCATTGATAGTGCTTGCTTATGTGCCCTGCCCATATGCACCATGCAGGTTAGCTAGCTAACAACAATACGGCGGGGTTATGAGATGCAACCCCTTATCATGGCGAAACGAACGGGCAACGCCAGCGACACATCCACTCACCAAGCCAAAGTAAAAAAGAAATGCGGTTCTTTTAGGATGGAATGGCTGTCGGAGTATGTGCAAATAGAAGAACAAGCGGTGAAACTGGGGGAGATTTTTTCTTTTTCGAGTGAGAAAGATCTACTCTGCAAAACATGCAGCGAAGCCAAAGTAGCAAATGAGGTTTCAGCGGTAAAATTGTGGACTGAATGGGAGTTGGACTACCTCAAGCGTCACATTCAGCAGAAAAGTCATTTGAAAGCTGTTGGAATTGTACGAAGACTCAAGGTGAGACAGGGGATTGGCGCAGAAGACCGAGAGAAAAGGAACGAGCTGTCACACAAAACAAAATCTGACCCCAAGCAAGTTAAAGTTCTCATTGACAATATTTTACTTGCCATCAACAAATCCACAATCACATGGCAAAGTATGTGAGTACTTGAAGTGGCACATTTGGACCAGCTGATGCGCATAAAGTCAAAGCAAGAAGCAGACGAAGCATCAACCTGGACAAAGTGTACAACCATTGGAGAAGTGAGAAGGACAGACGTGAAAAATAAGGTAACATTTAAGTCAAAATGTGTGCATATTCTCGTGACATTTATTAAGATTTTTTATTTATGGATATTAATCATTAAATGCTGTTACTACTAGATAATTTATGAGTAGTAGAAATGCTAATAAAAAAACTGTAATTAGATATTTTACAGACAAAGAGCGACAGCACATGTCATTGAGCAAAATGTGAATGTTTTAATGTGAACAAAATGTTAAGTCTGAAAGGTGTATATGTCTCATTGAGTCATTTCTTCCAGAACAGGACCCTCAGCCAGGCCACAACTGGACCATAGCCAGGCCAAAGCAGGACTCTCGCATATATAACATACTATACATCTCATGAACAACAAGATTTTTGTCTTTTTCATTTTAAGTGGGCCAAATCGCTTATATTAAAAGTAAACTAATTAAAATTGCTGCTGTAATTTGATTCTTTTAATAATCCATGTAACTTGCTATGATCCAAGGTTTTGAACAGGTGTGATACGGGTGTGTGGCCACAGCGTGCACATCTGATGTTGCTCACAGTGGTCCTCAGTGTGCTCAGGGAGCTTGTGTGTATGCCCAGACACATGAAAAATTAGAGGGAACATTGGTCAAGAGGCTTGTATCGTTTATTAATTCATCATTTAAATTTAAAACATGTTACATTTGTAGTTATTCTGCTGCTGTGGCTCTCAGGAGGGAGATGCATGTCTGTCAGTTAATGTTATTTAAGGGAAAGGGAAGGACAGGATACAAAAAACACCTTTACTTTCTGCTTTATTCATTTCCACATGAAGTCACAGTAAAGTAAACTAATTGAGACATAAAAAGAATGTGCAGCCAAAAGGAAAAACCCATATCTATTCCCCACAGACAGCCCATATTGTTGTTGACTATTTCACATACTGATGATGTGAATCTATGTTTCAATTCACAGCTCATAATTACTCTGCCATTATTATGTTGCTTTTACACTGGTGTTTGTAATAAATGCAGAGCTGCGATAATCTGTTTTAGTGTGATAGAAAGGTTCATTAATATGGAGAATACACAGGGGAGTGGTATCAGTGCCGACAAACAGAAGCACAAATATCTTCTTTTTTTTCTGGAATTTGCGCTACGCTTCAATAATCAAAATGTTGTTAATTTGGTATTTCGGAAGATTTTGTTTTTAAAAAGGCCTGTGATTTGTTTTAAAGGGTTTTATTCCAAAAATAAAAAGGCTTCTTATTATTAATGTCATTAGGTATATACACCGAATACGCTCCATTCCATCCTTCCCCAGGCATACAGGCAAACAATTATCCAACACCCTTGAAATCCTGCATATTTTTATACGGATGTCCATGTGGAGAGGAAAAAGCAAACCGATTTTTCTCCATCCATTCTGCATTAATCTGAGCCAAACAAACAGACACCCTGTAATAAGTGAACAGTAAAGCAGACTAATGATGGCGGGCTGTTGTGGAACACTCAATTGGCAAACGAGTCAGCAAACCACCGCAGTCAGCCATGTGGTGTCTGTGGCTTTAACCCGGAGCATGGGATGGCACAAAAGAGCTGATGCTGAGGCTTTGGGAGTGTGTGGGGGAACAGGAGTCAGATGAGTATGCCTTCCACTGTTGTTGCAATGTTATGACCAGCCTAATGAGATCTATGGAGAGTTGGGCCTCTCATTTTGTTGTATCACCCATCCACTCACATGCACAGGAAAGCCACTGTGGAATTGTCCTCAGACACGTCCACTCGGATGGATGGATGCATTTGCTGATGTTCCAGACAACGGAGCATTTCAGCTGCCTTTTTTAAGCTTTACATAAAACACACCGGAGTCACTTTTGCTATTCCCATCTGCTGCCGACAATGGAAGAGAAGCGTCTTCACTGCCCGCTATGAATATTAATTATTTATTCCCCCCCCCATTCATTAAAATAGGAATTAAATAATCCAGATCTCTCACTTTACAACCCCCCCCCCCCCTCCCCCCTTCCCCTAACACACAAACACTCCTACACACGCCAGGTGCACACTTCACGACAATGCAGTGGCCATTTCTCCTAACTCTGAGGTGACAGAACAATAGAGGAGCTCGACAGCAACGCAGCGGCTGCCACCGAGGTCACCACCACAACGCCGCCGCCTGCATATTTGTTAGGAGTTTAATTTTAGCGATGCCAGACCATCTGCTCGGCATTTGTAGATGGCAGAGTGAGCAGTGATTAATCAGTCAAAGTATTGCTTCCAGTGCTCCAGCTCTTCATTTCCACTTTTGAAAAAGGCAAATGGATCTGCTGCTCCTTCATCAGTCATAGGTAAATGAATCATGTGTGGAAATCTAAAGAAAAACCTGCTTAGTGGAGAAAAGATGTAATACTTGTAATAGTAATACATATGTACAACAACTAAACAAGGCATTGTACCCTTAGGATTCTCGTCCTTATTTGCATATTGTAAAATCGATATAATAAGTATGTCAAACCCCATGATGAAGTTGTTTATGGGTTTGAAACATAATTTAAATTGTCAAAGGAAATCAAATAATGATAATCGTGAGCTAAACCTAGCAAGGAAAAGAATAATAAGTGAACAGGACCATGGGGCCTCCAACTTCTCATCAGGTGCACAAGCACTGATGGCAACTTTAATAAAGACAAAGACGCCACCAGTACTCCCATACTGGAGTGATGCAGGCCCCATGTTTTCTGAACATGTATATCTGTTAGCTTGGGGTAATTTTGTGAAAACCCATCTCCATTTAGAAAACAGAGAAGAAATAGTCTCAAGTGGTTGTTGTACAATAGTAATACTCCCAGTCCCATTTGCAGGAGAGTTTGAGCTTCGAGTCGTTTCAACATGGCCTTTAAAAAGTGTTGTTCCTGGTGCAGTTGCCGTATGTTGTTGAAAAAACCCCGCAATACTCAATGGTTCTCCACACGGCTCTCAGCATGGCGTTGGCTGAGCCGAAAGCTAGCAGCTTATGGTGCTGACAGTGCAAACAACATACACAGCACTGAGAGAGCTAACCGTGTTACCTTGAGGGAAAACCGGAAGGTGGGCGCCACACTCCCACTTCCACAACCACTGGCTAACTCCTGTGTGAGCCAGTGGGGCACACACACCGGGACTCACCTGCACTAGCAGGCCAACACAGTGTTATGGAAGTCCGTGAATATATAGTCAGGAAATATCATCTATTGGTTTTGTGTGTAGTGACACAACACTGTCGATATTTGATATTACTCCACTAGCTCGGACCGTCACATGGGTGCAAACTAATTTTTTTAATGGGTTTTCCTATGGCATTATTTTCTTCCTGGTAACAAAAACAGACCATCTTTGGTCAATGTACACACAACTAAAAGATAATGACAACAAAAATGAATTATGATATTTCCAGCTATTGCAACTTGTTTAAATGTCTAATATTTACAGTGGTACAAAACCAATCGATAATGACAACAACAAATATAAAAAAATTAATTATGACAACATATTTCCAGCTATTGCAAGTTATCAATGTGTCAAAATAGTCGAATCTTCTGAAGAAACTGAATCTTAATGTTTTATATGTTTGTGAGCCAAAAAGAAGGACAATATAAGACAACTGGAATCAAATCAAATCAAATAGGCTACCCAGCGTGTGTACTTTTGTCATCGTAAACTGGGAACCCTCCCCAGGTTGCGAGAATGTCAGAAACAAGACGATAAAATGAGCTGAACACATGTCCTCAGTGATTGCTTCAGGCCTGGTAAAGACTTGAGGATGTGTGTTAAGCTGCAGTCAGTCCAGGCTCACTAACTACGTCCACTTAATGTCTTACAGAAGACTGAGTCCATCACTCAAGTTGCACCCCTGATTGCAATGCACTTTCCCACTAGAACTTCCAGTCTTCGTATTTTAATCAGTCCATTCTCCAGATGAAAAAAAAAAGGGGGGGGGGGGTGTAAAAAGAAGCCTTTCATATTCTCTTCCGAAAAGGAACTCAATTAAGAATTCCCAAAAGGGCCCTTTAATGGCTTATGTGGAAAGCAGTGATGAAAGAGACAGTGGTTATAAATATTTCAGGTAATTTTGTTATCTATTCATCTCCTCTTCCACTTCTCGTCAGCGATCCGTCTCATTATCTCACAGCCGGATTGTTTTACTTACTCGCTCACATGTCTGTTGATCCAAGACACGCTAGTGTGTTTCTATACTATACGTTTTGTGCAGATATTTATTAAATTAATTTAGTGTTTCATGTGGTTAGTGTAACAACTTCCTATATTTTGATCAAAACAAATGTCAGTTTTGCTCCCATCTGCCACAGGTTCAACGTGCCTTCATTTCATTTACAATTAATCCATTCCATGAAAGGTTTTCCATTTCCAAACAATATTTTGTTTCAAATGCTTTGTAATGTGAGATTGCTTTCACATGCTATATATTTACTCCCCTCCACGGATTTCCAGTTAGCCCGAAATGTACATTTACATATGGCAAGAAGAATGTTATATCAAGATTTGTTTTGGGGCATGGGGGGAAGATAGCTGCATACTTTGAAGGGTTCTACTACTTTGCACACAAAATGACCCAATTCTTCAACAAATCCTTAGGATACACTGACCACCTGTATCCTCCTCTTTCTCTACTTATGGATGCATTTTCATCTCTCCATTGCACATTATGAACTCTGCTTTCTCTCCGGAGTCCTTGTGACTTCACGTCTCATAGGGTCCATTGGACCTGGCTGTGTCTGATGCCATGGCGCTGCTGATGCCCCGCCCACTCCTCCTCTCTACCTCCATCTGCCTCATGGATTATGGAGGTTTGGATCGTGGAATATGCCTACTACCAACTATGCCATGGCCCTGTTGATGCTCTGCCCACTCCTTCTCTCTACCTTCATCTGCCTGATGCATCATGGAGGTCTGGATCGTGGTCCATGCCGACTACAAACTATTCATACACTCTGTCATACTCATTGAATGTGTTTTAACTCTAATATGTCCTTCTGTACACATGACATCTATTGCACCTGAAGGTTTCTTCCGTTTTTCTTCCGTTTTTTCCCCCGTGAAGGGTTGTTTTGGAGTTTTTCCTGATCTGATGTGAGGTTCTGGAACAGGGATGTCTATATCTACAGATTGTAAAGCACTCTGAGGCAAATTTGTAATTCGTTAAAATGAGCGATACAAAAAAACTACATTAAATTGAAATCTAACCCTTACCTCAAACCTGATTATGTAACAAACGACAAATATGGAAGTAGTTTTATTTGCCAAATCTTCATATTGGAAAACCAGAAAGGCTGAAAAACAATACTCCTTTGCTTCAGTAAAAGCTGGGCATTCAGCTCTTGTGGTAATAAAAAAAAAAAGGAAATGTCACAACTTCCAAAAGTTGAGAGACAAAATCTCTTCCATTTAGTAACTCCTCCGTTTCAACATCTGTCCAGGCAAACTTGACCACAAAATAATGTGAACAACCATCTTGCAATGGCCACGAGAAATTGACAGTCATTGGTAGTTACTGTGCTAATTTGGGTAGGTAAATTACCAGTCAACGAGCAGACCCAGTAATATATGTGTAAGTACAGTAGCAAAAGGAAATCTTGAATAGTTGGCTTGGTGTTGTTAACCTTCCAAAAACAAGCCATATGACTATTTCTGTGTGGCTTAATCTGCTTTATGAATGTGTGTTAACACGATCATGCATTTTAGGGTTACCATGCTGGTGTTTAGTATGGGAAGTCTCACTGCTTTTGCAGGTTTTAGGTCATGAATCAAAGTCTTGAACAAATTGAAATGTTGACATGATTATGATGCTCGATGAAAAGTTAATTCTGCCTGAAAGGCACATGAATGTCAGTCAAAGCCACTATTTCCACCCTCAATCTTCCCCATTAACCAACAACGTATGGCGGATTAGCTCCTAAACACCCGGAATGCCACACAGCGTGGTGTCGATTCCTAAGCCCCGCTTGGATTTGTAAAAAGGAGGAGAACTTGTACTTGGAGGTTGAGAGTCTAGAGGACGCTCATCCTGGAAACACTCTTCTCACCTCTGAAATGACTCCACTTAACAACATCAGGTAAACAACATTCATAATGAATACGAAATGCACAGTTCAAGCTTAGTGAAGAGTAAACCTAATTCAGAACAACTTATTCAAACCATGCGGTAAAACAAAAAAAGGAGAAATATTGAGTAATTCCAACTTTTTTGTTTTGTTAATTAAAAGTGTGTGCCTCCTTCGCAGTATCAGGCACAGAGCAATTATTCTCAGTGGGCTGAGGATATAGCGAAATGCTAAAATGCTCTGAGAAGAAGCCTGATGTGCAGACTCCTAACCTCTAAACACTCCGACTGTTTTCAGTTGCCTCTTATGCAATGGCAGTGTTAGTAGAAGGTCAAACCACCTGGGGACTCCGGAAATGTGTTGATTTTCTGATTGCATTCGGAGAAGAAGCCGAAACTGAGCGGCTGTTCTGCCAAACTAAGCAGGCCTCATCACTGACCCAATGAGACAAATGAAAATGAAGGAGTTTTATGTTTCCAGGATATAAAATACCATGAAGAAGTTAAAAATAAACTTGTTGTGTACTGATTAGCACCTGATTAGTGAACACTACTCTAGATAGCAGACACACTGCATTCATCCTACGTCTCTGTGGGAATACCCTACAATACTTTTATGATTTGTTTTCCAAATTTGTAATTTGTGAAATTGGGCTATACAAATAAACTGAATTGAATTGAATTGAAATTAGTGTGATGCAGCCTAATCTTGCTTTGGCTCCTTAAATTGGCACTCGGTAAACTAAAGCTAATCCGATTCTGGTAGTGTGTCACAACTCGGGGATTCTCTGACGTTTCTACTGTGTGACAGTCTGGGTTGCGTGACCATTCGGAACACTTGCACTCACAGAGCAGGCTGCAGAGCTGCTTCCAGCATTGTTAAAAAACGCTCATCACCCCTTGACCCCAGGGAAGTGAAAAGGAGTTTGGCTGTGATGTTAGCTGGCTATATATACCAAGCATCCAGCAGCAAAGTTGAGCTGCAGTCTGGAAATGCTGGACTTCGCCGAGCCCTCCAGCTTCGTCCCTGTTGCTCAACGTTGCTTGTTTATTCTAGGTTTATTAATATTGAATGTGTTGCGTGTCAAAAATTGCACCACATTTTGACAATGCCTATCCCTAGGCCCCAAACAAAACACCCGTCTAGTGTGAAGCAGATCGGATGAACGGTTCCCGAGATATGCAAAGGAAACATAGTAAGATTATTTATTCCTATTTTATTATTCATCATGTGTATATTGTCGTCAAACACAGAGCAACTTTGGCATATATTTGAATTCATGTTTTGTCCAGCTGAAGTATGTAATTCCAGTATTCACTCTCTTTTTAGCATGTTGTTGAGTCTTTATGGCAAGAAGTATCCGTCTCTTTACCTGACAAACACTCACTGGGGTTCCTTCACTACTTAGAAAATAAGTCCACACTTTCCTCAAGAATCTTGGAGAAATAATTTTTTGCGATCCCAACAAAATGCCTGTGAAAGAACTGAGCAGTTTTAAACAAAGTACCCCTTTATAATAGCACAAATGGATTGCTCTCATAGGAGACAGAAATGCAATGCTAATTACTGAGAAAAATATGATCACTGAAGGGAGCTGCTATGCTTTGGGCCTTTTTCTAAATGAGTATCATACACAGTGGAACGTATGCTTAATCACTGTTCACAGTGCCAGGCTCCTCGAGAAGGTGAGCCAGGCTAATGGAGGATGGTTCATCACTTGACACGTACAAAGCAACAGAAGGAAGGAGAGAAGTCAAACAAGATAACCATCCATTGATAAATAGATAGTATCTTAACACTTTGATTAAATTAAAGACTAGAATAGTCTAGAAAAGTGAATACAATAATTAGCTCTGAAAGTAACTCCTGTATTTCATTATATCAATTATGATGCACAAGCTGACACATAGTGTAGCATGGGGGCTGACAACTCCTTTTAGATGAATTTGAGGCTATTGCTAAATTATCAAAATGGTGGCAAAGTGGGAAACCTTTCAGAAGGTTTGCTTCTTACTGACTCAAAAATTCTGAAATAAAACAAAGAAAAACAGATTTGGGTTTAGTGTATGCTTCAGTTGAACTGGTCACAGCTGACACACTTTATTTAAACTGCATGTAATGAGGGGTCACTAGGCAAAACGATTGGAAGCTACTCATGTTGTAAGCATGATCCGGACAGGTCCACTAAGTCTGTTCAATGACTGGGAAAACGTTAGCGTAAAAAATATACTGACATATCAATATTAGCTGTCTTTGCAAGAAGTTGTTCCACCATGAGCCTCATGACCCCCTTCAGGGCTTAATGGCAAATGTGTGAAACCAAACTCTGTGAACAGATATCTGCATCTGGAGGGCGAAATACAATCCTGTCAAATTGTTGTCAGAGTGAAAGCCGATTGTTTTAGAGATTTAAAGGGGACATATTCTGAAAATTCCACTTTTTTAGTCCTTCTATACGTTAATTTGGGTATCTGGCATGTCTCCCAACACAAAAACGCTGGAAAAAAACAACTCACGCGGCTTGTTGTGGTTCCTCTATGTCAGAAACGATATGCTTGAGTGCGTCCAAAGGGATCACCACCAACGTCTACGTAGATTTTGAAGCACGCCCATGTAGGGAGTCTGGCTCCATGGCCTTGGACCGCCCCCCACCACAACTTTGCAGGTAAAGTTTATTTGAAAGTTGTGTTCATATTACAGACATGAGTCATCAAATAAGTCATAAATCATCAAATACAACGATTTAATAAATAAACAAGGTTTAAACGCTAATTAATGGAGGTAAAAACGTTACCCCCGCCCCTGCTTGGTCACTTACTGTTGTCAGATAACACTTTAGTTTACAGATGGAACTTTACTGTAGCATTTATATCTTTATGGCGTTCCCGTTATTTGCATTTACACAAACACTTTCACAAACAGTAACTTACATAAACACACTGTATTTGCTACATACTCATACATGCACAAACTATTCACGTATTCGAATCTCTAGCACCACTAGGCTCTCAAAACCGCGAACAAAACTGTGAGACCTTAGCCAATGTACAAACAAAGAAAATGTAGAAGTGACATTCAGAAACGTCCTGTTGAGCCCTAACTTCTCGAACTTGTTCGGGAGCCTCTTCTTGTTCAGGGTCTGACTCTGGTTCAAAACGATATGGTTGCACGACGCTATCTTCATCTGCAGTAGCCATATTTCTACAAAGGTAATGGCTAGCTGGGCAGGCAGCAGCTAGGCGAGCGCATCTGGTGGAGGAGGGGAGAGGGGGGAGGAGGGAGCTGGCTCATTAGCATTTAAAGGAACAGGCACTCAAAACAGGTAAATCTGTGGGGAGGTGTTTTTGACAGGGTAAAAAGGGTGCTGTTTGAAATTATTCTTGTGGTATTTTGACCAAAATATGTTACAAACATTTCATTAAGACCCCAAGGAACCATATCAACTTGTGGAAAAATGGGCATACGATGGGTCCTTTAAGAAACAAAAACAACACCGACAACATACTTCCCCTCATGATGTTGTGAAGTGTGTGGTGGTGGAGAGCGCTGTGAAACACGTTGGCCTCCCATAGGTGTTCAACTGGGTTGGGATCTGAAGGCATATGATTCCCATCATTTCCATAATCATCAAATCTCCAGCGAGCACTTTTGAGCAAAAAACATCTGCATTAATTATGGTTCTAGTTTATTCAGGTTTTTCTTTTTTGTCATCAATCTGTATATTACAGTTATCTCAGTTAAACATTTGAAAAAGAACATAGACTGTGAATGCACAAGAAGCTGAAGGATGAATTCAAATTGGAGCTTTTGCAGTCGTGTTTCAATTGTATATTTGCTCAATATTTCTTCGAAGTAGATTTTTACTGTGACTCGGATGACATTTGAGATTTTCGATGACCTCTTTTATTTGCACAATTTATTTTCAGTCACGGTGAGGTGATACCACGAGGCAGAAAACATTCCTTCTTAAGCATTAACCGACAAAGTGTGATAAATAAAACTAATCTGTCACGAGAATGTTCTTGCTGCCTCCACATGACATAAATAATAGACATTATGTTTCTGAATGTTACATATACCTGCAATGATGGGGCACAATATTACCAGCACTCTCTTCTGGGAGTCTTGTGATTGTGGTGCTGGGGGGATGACTGTGGAACTGATATCACACACCTCAACAGGTTCAAACTAACTGCCCTGATTTAATCTTCCTGGCTCCTTCTCTCAGCCTTCATTGATGGATCTTTATGTATGTATATGCATAATATGTGACACAGAACTGTATTTACTGGTTAATAAAATCACAATGTCTTCATAAAAATTGGATGGAGGAAATAGAAAGTAATCTACAAAGGCCATGGTGTGTAAAATTGGATTTTCCATAGGAGCCACAGAGAGGAACAGTTGTCGATAGAGGTGGATGCGCACTAGTGTGTTTATCATTTTGCCTTTTTAATGCAGATATAAAAAAGTTCATGAAGAATAATAGTGCCGTATACTCCATTGTTTGGGGATAATCATTATTGTGCACCAATACAATATCCCACTGGTCTGACTCAACATGATTCAAATAGGTGTATTAATTCTGAACAAATGCGTCAGAGAAACGATCATGTAGGAGATTTGAATGTGCATTTCACAGTACATTACTGTTACATTAGTACAACACCTATTCACTTCCTTCTGGAATCAAACGCTGAAACAGAGTTTCCTCCAATGAATCCAAGAGTACACAAATCAAATGCACACAAAAATCGGAAACACTGTGTAAAAAGTCAAAAGTCACGTTAATGGTCACATTTTGGACAAGGTGCATGCTGTTGTTAGGGGTTACAACTCAGCATCTCCCTAACAAGAACCGACAGCTTTTGGAAAAAGCCCATTGGTTAACATCTACAGTGTGTTGTTTCACCTAAATGTATACAAACCTTTGTCGATGCAATTGATATTTTAATTTTGAGGGTTAACATAACATTTTTGGTGTTATTTTTCCTACCACCAGTGGTTTTTATGTATACTTTGTACAGCTGTTTTGTGACTACTTAGTTTAGTGTGAGTGTGTTTACTCGTGGGTTTGTCTTCTGGAGTGCATGACGGCAGAGTGAAGGCCAGGGTCTTCAAAGGAAATGTGGCACACCTTCACCACATTTGAATTGTAAGTTTGCTCAATATTTCTTCAAAGTAGATTTTTAGTGTCACGCAAATGACATTTGAGATTGTTGATGACCTTTTTCATTTGCACAATTTATTTTCACTCTATCTGAGTAACGCTGAGGTATACACAAGGCAGAAAACATTTCTTCTCAGGCATTAACCGGCAAAGTGTGATAAATAAAACTAATCTATCAGGAGAATGTTTTCTCAGGAGAATTTTCTTGCTGCCTCCACATAGATATTCTGTTTCTGAATGTTACATAAACAAGCAATGATGGGGCACAATTTTACCAGCAAGCACTTCTGGGAGTTCTGCAGAAGTTGTTCTGGTCCCTCTCTCACTGTGCCACATCACGTTGCCGCTCCAGCTCTTCACAATTTACTCACATATGCCTTATTTGACCCTGACCCGTGCACGACTTCCATAAGAAAGGTGGGAAGGTGGTGCCTGCTAATGAAATACAGACCATGGGAGTGTGGTCATTCTCCCCTGCATGATTCCCTTTATTGTCCCACTCCAATTTCCTCTCCCAAAGGTGTGCTGTTTCTCGATTGCATCTGGTCACCTACAAATGAGTTGGCTCCACCCCTGTACCTGTGTGCCTGCAGTTTAAGGGAAATAAAACTCAGATTGATGCACAGCCTAAAGGCGGAAACAGAGATGAAAGCCTCGTGTAAGCTGATGTGAGCTGTGGAAGAACATGGTCACTGCCTATCTGCTAGTTCTTTCTCATCTATTTTTGGGATGAAACAAAGCATCATCCCATACTTTTCCCTTTAAAGTATCATGTTTCTTTTTAAATGCACACAAATGAGATCTCTGATACAAAGGAATATAATGCAGAGATTCAATAGTGCACACAGACAGAGGTTCAGCATGTGCAGGACCATCTGTCCAGGTGTCCTTTCTAATGCAAACATAATCATTTTTCAGGGCTGCTCTACACACAGTGTGCATTCAATAATGAATTTGAGATTGCCTGGAAAGATACATTGTCTATATTCAAAACCGGTAGCTGTTGTCTAGATCTCCATGCAGGGAGTTGTTCAAAAGGTTGATGGAGAAAAAATGTTTATGCAGTTCTAATGAATCCACAGGCAGGAGTGTTATGTGATAAGTAATGAGACGTATGACAATTGAACAATCGTGTCTTTTCATGATCACCAACTAGTGGATTAATAATACACATCGCCTTCATTTAGGCGACAACGAATCAGACCACAGTAAGCCATGTCTCCGCTTTGGACCCACAAACAACTGTTTTTTATGTCTCTTTTGTAATTGTAATAATTTGTCAGAAGATGATCACGGAGAATGGAAACCGACAGATAGATAAAGTTAAGATAGGTCGGGGTTCGTGAATTATTGGATAGCTCTTGAAACGCTATAAAACGACCTCTTTTAATCTTTAAAGCTCAACAGGGAGTTAAAGTGCTAAGTTGTTGCGATGCGAGGGTCCATATGTTTTTGATTTGTGATATTGTGCGATAAATGCATATTTAATTGTATTTATGCTTAACATGATGATATTGATGATGTTGTACTGTTTTTACTGTTTTTATTGTTTTTATTGTAAAGCACTCTGTGTATTCGTACTGCGAAGGGCGCTATATAAATAAACTTTTACTTACTTACTTACTATTACAATTGGTATTACCGGTGCCTAGACTGTTTACAGCAGTCACCGTTAAAACCTTGATAATTATATTATATAACATTATACAAGGACTGTTTTCAATATTGATATAATCAACTTTTTCCCCAAAAATAAAATTCCCACCAAAATAATGTATTTTAAATTGAATGAGATGACGTTAAACAATGTAAACCAACGTTAGTGGTGTATTTCAAGCTGAAGCTGACACGCCATCCATCCCGACTTGTTCAAAACTAAAGGGACCTTGAGCGTCATGGAAGCTGGGGGCCACTGACCAAGTCGTGGCGTTTCTGATTTGTTAGCAAGGTTATACACTGTAAAATGTAATAAGTTAACTTTACTTGAAAAAGGTGAGGAAACCGATTGCCTCAAATTTTCTAAGTAAAGTAGCTCAATAATTTTAAGTTCTTAAAACTAAAAATAAATGAGTTTCGGCAACTGATGTAATTGGAGTAAACATAAGTTAAGTCAACTCATGTCAGTTCAGACAACTTAAAAGATACGAGTGAAGGTAACTTAAAATCTTTAATCATGTAATAAGTTGACTTTACTTGAAAAAGGTGAGGAAACCGATTGCCTTAAAATTTCTAAGTAAAGTAGCTCAATAATTTTAAGTTCTTAAAACTAAAAATAAATGAGTTTCGGCAACTGATGTAATTAGAGTAAACGTAAGTTAAGTCAACTCATAATATGTCTGTTCAGACAACTAAATTATACGAGTGAAGGTAACTTAAAAATCTTTAAGTATGTAAAAAGTTGACTTTACTTGAAAAAGGTGAGGAAACCGATTGCCTCAACATTTCTAAGTAAAGTAGCTCAATGATTTTAAGTTCTTAAAGCTAAAAGAAACTAAGTTTAGGCAACTCATGTAATTGCAGTAAACATTAGTATAGTTAACTTAACAATTATTAGTTAGGTTAACTTAAAAAAGACAACTTAAAAGATCCAAGTTATATTAAGTAAACAGTACTAATAAAAACTAGTTAACTTTACTAGTCAATGAGATCCCATTACTTAGAAATAGTGAGGAAACCGATTGAAACAAAAGAAGGAGAACAGTTACAATGGAAGACAACGTTTATTTAGAAGAAAAACACATGTTTTAAAACTCAAACAACGTGCTTAAAATGCTGAACATGTTGCCAGATTAGGTTTTGTAACGCAGAAATATGATGAACACAGCGTTTTCGGCATTTGCTAAATTTCACTACAGAAAAACAACAAAAACAGACATTTTATATAAAAGAGTTCTATTGGAGATAGAAGGGTGACGTTCTCGGGCCTGACTGCACATCATGAACACAGTCCCTTATGGCATCAGTAGATTTTTGAGTGATTGTATTTTAGGGTTTTTGGTCCAAGTGAGAAGCACTCTATGAATAAATTCAGAAGGTCTTCCTCACTCGTTGAGGATACTCCAAATTCAGGGGTAAATAAGTCAGAAGAGTAGCCACACGGCACGGGGAAGAGTATCACGGTCACCCATCACGACTGTTCCTCCCAAAACGATGGCAGTAGTTGTAGACTCCAGGTCCAGCGAGTGAGGAGGCCACGATGTCTTCAGCACCGTCAGGGTCCCAATGGAGGTGTGGGACACGTCCAGAAGGTCATCAGAGTCCTAATAACAAGAGCAGCATAAAAAACACAATTACATGTCAAATTTCACGTTGCATTTCTATGGTAGAACACACAATGGTTACTTGGATTCTGATATTAGATAATCAAGTGAAAGATGCTCAAGAGTGAGTGCGATGATTAATTCATTGATCATGTGATTCACTGAATGATTGCAAAAGCTAATAATAAAGAATATGAATGATCATATTTACAAATAGGGATGATATTGGAATGGAACAACACTAATAGAGCAAATGTAAACAACAGAATGTAGAAGGGCCTGAGAACAAGTCGATGCAGTTGCATCACAACACACCCCGATCAGGACCCTTTGGTGGCATCTGCTGTGTTTCCATAGGGTCAAGTCGAAGCTTCACGCCATCCTAAACTCACACCTTCAATAAAGAAAGACCAAAGTTTAATACGTGGGCAACCAACCATATTCGTGGTAAACATCCACATTTCTTTGTCACTGATGCTTCTGGGAAATGTGCTCCTACCACAGGAGGCTGAACAGGTATCTACCATCTTCAGCCGTCACACCTGCATCATATTGGCTGCTCCTGAACCTCCTGTGGCAGGAGAGCGAGCATATTGCCCAAAAGCAACAAAGAAATAGCGATAATGTTACAAGTGAAAACCCATTTTTGGTAACAGGAGATATTAGTAGAACCCCTCTACCATCATGCAGACATGTGAAGGTGTAAAGATGCCCATTTAGGTGTGATATGATTTGTAATTTTTTATTTTGAAGGCCTTTGGGTTTTGAATGGGGCGACTAGAGAGCTGCAACTGGACCCGACTGGAAAGACGGGAGATCCCACTAAAAGGGCCCCAATCAGGGATAAGTGAATCAAAAAGTAGAAGCACTGATTGGAAGAGAAGTAGCCAATACCAAAAGATGAACAGGCAGAACACATGAGATATATTGGGCATCCTGTGGTGTGGAATTAAATAATTTTGACTAAAGTCTACTAACAAATTCTTGAAGAAGTCTGCGTTGTCATCTCCAAGGATGAAGGGAGAGCCACGGAGGACTGCTGTTCACCTCCCATTCACATCTGTACTCTAAAAAAATATTTTAAACACACACAATTCACAAGTGTTAAAGGACAATCATTTGACAGCTCTGCATGCAATGCTGTGACACTACTTTATTAACCACATAAAGAAAAATGACTGCTTGAGAAACTTACCCCAGGTGTGACTTGTTGCAGATATTCAAGTTTCTGTCCGACACTTTCCCCCTCTGGGTCTTGAACTTCTCCAGGAAGCGAGGAGTGTATTTGTCGAGATCTTTGAAGAACTCTGATTGCAACTCAGATTTTTGCTTGATAAGCAACAGAACTCAGCCAGAATCTAACAGAAAGAGAAATAAATTAATATTTAGTCATATTAGACCTACAGTAAACACATTACAACATACTACATCACACTGGGCAGAAAACTAGTGGCTTCTAGATTGAACAGATTACATCAGCTCCCCTCATCGTTCCTTCATGGTCGTCACAGGAGACACTCTGTGAAGACATGGACTCAATCTGGCAACGCTTCCATGTGTTATGCAGTAGTGTGTAGAAGAAAATAAGCAATACTTACAATTCATTGCCAGGTTTTTCAAAGCCTACAAAAGAAACAACAAAAGCAATTAGTCAAACTGCAAATAACTCCTCGTCAAGATGCATTTTTACGGCTAAAAAGCCATCAGTTTAATGGAAGATTTCACAGACAAATATGATTACAAATGCTTATCCTAGATATAGATAGATAAATAGATTGAAGTCATAAATAGTCTGTAGGGAGATTGGCAGGGAGCTTAGTTTCAAACTTGCTATTGGTTATAATGGATGTCATTTCCATTAAATATCACAAAATAAGAAATGATGTTCAAGTAAAAAATAAAAAAACGTTGTACCACATTCGCTGTGGCCGAGAAGTTCTCCATCATACGGTTGTAGTTGAATTATTCCTCGTTACTGTAGTGTTATGGAATAATAGGGTTTTGAGCCCGTTGTATCTCCAAGTATCTTTATTAGCTTAACCACACATAACACCGTGACTGACTGGATTCGGGTAACTCCAAGAGCGGACTGACGACTGTACACGCCCCCCCTCTAAGCACATGCCTTCGTATCACTCCGCATGTCTATAAAGTAGTACCATTACATTATAGTTACATTCAACCTGACATTGCATTCACTCTTAACTCAGTGACAGTAGCGTTGTGTGACTCCTGTAGTGCTGCGTTAATGCACACGAGTGAGACAGCCACGACGATGTCCGCCATTAACATTGTGACTCGTTTGTTTTGACGGTCTAGCTAGCTTACATTAAACGCTCGTAGTTAACATTCAACTACGAATATACATATGAACAATATGGCGAAGATACGACGATGTTTACTAAGGACATGAACGGCAAAACGTTATTGAGATGTTGAAACTTACCTGAAAGTAACTCGCACACCTGCACTGCCTTCTCGCTGCCGCCAATCCGTCTCGAGCAAAGAACGTCTTCAGTGGTCGACTGCGCATGCGTATTCGAGCCGAGTGCTGCCGAGTGCACCCGAGTTTCTTCCGAGTCCGCCTCACTCATTTTTTTAAAGTAAAGCTTACTTGAGATAATAAGTTTAATAACTTTACTCACCAAAAAGTGTTCTTTACTAAGTTTCTTAAAGTAAGGTCAACAAAGTAAGCAGAAATGAGTAAAGCTCACTAATTTTTTAAACTAAACTTTACTATTACATTTTACAGTGTAGTTCATATTGTTAAGAATTTTAGCAGTATGAGTTAAGATCTGAACATTGACTTGACTGTAATTGGTGAAGTGATGTATGTGTTTTGAATACTCACTAAACTGTCTTGGCCTTTAAGGTTTAAAAAAATGTAGAATCCAAGTAAGTCCACCAACCAGAGTGAGGAACTTTTCTTATGTTCCATTCTGTAATGTATGAAGTGCCATATATATATATATATATATGGCACATTTTAAGTTCAGACTCTTTATATCCTTTTTCTCTTTGAACTGCATATCAACAGAAAAAAAGTTATTTCAGCTGACCTTCAGCTGACTGATAAAAAGTGCAGCTGAGGGAAAGGCGTAGGCAGAAGGAAGAAAGGAACACCTCTCCTTTGTGCCAAAATTTATAAATAGAGGAAAAGTTCTGAGAAAGTTTCTGGTAGTTCATTTGTGTAACACACTTTGTATAATGAGCCCCTTCAGTTTGGAATCTATATTTGGTCAGCCACCAATATAGATTTAATACATCTGCCTGGCAATACGTCACAGGTGAGTTATGTATATTTTGCTATTGGTGCAGACCTTTTGAATTTCACTAAGTAAAATTGTTTTGAGAATAATGTGCAGCAGGAAGACATCCACGCCTTCAGTGTCGTTGAATGAACACCAGCCAGACTTTCACTGTTTATTTAAACTTCTGCTAATATTTTCAGGCAGGTGCTCTTCATTGCTCAGACTCTGTTCAGCACAAAGACACATGACCTTTGGACCCCGACTGCTGAAAGGTCGAGAAAGTGTTTATCGGCATGCTCCTCACAGTTAGTGAAAAACATCAAAGTTCTGAATTAATCCACATAAGCCTTCGAGAGCAAAGCCTTCATTGTTGTTGCAGCATAATACCTGTACCAACATACATCTGTGAATAAAAGTTATATTCATCATGGAATTATTTTTAGTTTTTGCAGAAAACTAAAAGTCTTTTATCCACACCTCATTATTGGTACGTTGTGACAGCTCCGTCAGAGCAGAGGTGCATTGAAAGCTCAAATTTGTTGAACTTTGACCCCAGGTGTGGGGACCTTGTTGTCGCTGTTGACCTGTAATTGAACTAATGGATGGATAGAAAACTGATTACTTGTTTTTCCACTCCAATTTAATTTATTTCATAGCCCAAATGTGCTCTTTTTTTAAACAGTGTGAGACTGAGGCTGTTTGAGGGAAAGAAGAGCACTTGCTTCATGTAGTCGGGGCCCAGTTCACAGAAAGTATATCAGCTTTGTGGACAGCCTTTATGGAAGCATGTTTTCTCAATGATATTGACATGCTAGAGGGCACTGATTTACATTGTTCTACACCAGGGGTGCTCAATACGTCGATCGCGATCTACCCCCGCCCCCCTGAAATTTTCTCTATAGCACGTCTTTGTTCTTTTATTGAACTAAACAGCCGTCTGTTGTTGATCGTATCTACACAACAGCATGTCATTTCTGTCTCTACGTGTCGCGTTAACACTTCTCGGCTCTCCGTCTCGCGCGTCGCAGAGTGCGAGCATCGGGACGGAGCAAAAAAAAAGTCACTCCCCCCCCCCCCCTCGGGAGATCATTTTGACTTGGTCATTTTATAAGTAGCTCGCGTGCTGAAAAAGTGTGAGCACCCCTGTTCTACACGCTTGACTAGGGAACTTCATAAATTTCCACTGGAATGGCACGCAATAACATTTAATTCACACCCTGACCCCCCCCCCCCCCTTTTAAAACATCTCCCTCTGACAATAACTCAGAGGATATTTAAACTGACCCGCTTTTTACTTATATCCAAGCACATTTCTTTAAATTTAAAAAACGTATGCTTAAGTATTACATTCTTGTACCCTTTCCATCCCTCATTGTGTCTCGAGCCAAGATGCTAGCATGGCTTATACAACTGCATTTTCTCATATAAAACAGCATAAAGTCCCGAATGGTTTTCATCTTGTTGGAACAAGTTATTATTTTATGCGCACAAACTTGTTCCCACAAGTTGATTATGTTATGTGAACAATATTACAAATAAAATCACATTAGGGGACTTACGGGGCTCAATAGGTTTGTAAAGATTCAAGAAATATATAAATATATATTTATTTATTTATTATTTATCCTGAAAACTGAACACAATTTATACAAGTACGGTTGTCTCTATTCTTCAAACATTTCACTCTTGTGCTAGTGGGATCACCAGAGTTGAGTAATGAATGGTAAATATTCTCACAAGAAATTCCACAGTATTGATAGATGTCTTTGCTGACGTCTACAATGTCTGAGACACATTATTTGACAAGACAGTTCAGTGGGCTGTGTTTAAAGTGTATTTATGGCCGGTAATACGAAATGAATGTCTTTGTCAAGCATTTCTTTTGACACCAAAATCGTGAACAACGCTTAACCCAATCTGGGCAGCGGGCCTTGTCATGCTTAGTTGTTTATCTAGGAAAGAATTCCGCAAACATCGGAAGAAGGTTATTTATCTTGGCCAGCAACTGCCCCTGGCTGGAAACGGCAAAGCACTTAATAGCAAACAAGTGACATCTTTTTTCAAATGATTCAACAGTCATCTAAAAACGGAGCTGACCAGTGGCCCGTGGCTATTGTTAGTGTCTGGTGTGACTTATAGCATTATTTCACTGCTCCCCGCACCGGGGCAAATACGGGCTTTGAATAAATTAGAGTCTCCCAAAATAACCATGTTGAACTTCTTGAAAAACAGAGCTGGTCGAGCCAGGCAAACTCACTCTACAATGAACCCTGTATGGAGAGGCCGATTTGCATGTTCTTTGCTAGTGTTAGTGGATGTCCACCAGAGAGCCCAGTTTTAAATGGGGAAAATTAACCAGTTTAAATTCACGAGTAAATTGTAAAATGACTATAAAGTCTAAGTAGTTCAAATGTTTTACTTTAAAATGTAATAGTATGAAATTAAATTTGCAGCACTATAATATCATTATACATCAAGTCAAATTTAAAATACATTAACTTCATCTCTTATGAAGTGTGTGTGTGTGTGTGTGTGTGTGAGAGAGAGACTAACTGGGATACTTTATTGATGACTTTTCTCTTTCTATGCATTTTAATGCCTTTATAATATTGCAGTATCATAGCCAGTTGGTCCAGTGCCTTCTAACACAATCTGCCATAGGGAAGGGGAGTAGCCCATGACCCACTTAATGTTTAAGAACCACACCCACACACACACCCCGATCTCAAACGAAAGGAATAAAACTGATCTATATTCAAAAAGACATGAGGGGCTACACAGTTATTTAAAGTGCCTACAATATGTACTTCTGATGTGTACAAAATGTTGCTGCAAGTCTTTACCGTTACATATTTCTTGGTTCACTTTAATGAGCAGGAGCATTTTTAATTAAGACAAATATTTGATCTTTTCATTTTATTCAATGTAACTAAAATATTTTAACTCTGACAAATCAAACAAAGAAACAATGTCAAACTTCATACACAATTGTTCTGCAAAGCAAAACAATCCACCATATCTTCCAATACAATTTATTTTGTGAACCATTGCACTGGATTTTCCTGAAATTAGTGTTGCTTCAGTAAGTGTACAGTAACATATTGTATTGATTACCGTCATTCTATTTTGCTTTTAGGACAAATCTGCAACGGCTAAAAGAAGCAGTTTTTTTGTCTGAGACTATCATTATTTATTTGTATTATTATGTCGCCTGTATGATTTTGTGGTTGATGATGTGCAAATCTAACTCACAAATACAGATTTTATATGAATTTTCCTGAATATGTAAAAGCACATATATCGAGCAATGTGCTTTGTTTTGAGTTTTACATTGACAATGCTCCTCTTTTGTGAGCAGACAGCCAGTTGGATTTTCATATCCACATCAGCTGACAGTAATGTTCACATATCCAAGGTGTAAAAAGGGTAATAAACATAAAGCAGTGGCAGGCCCTCACATGAACCCAGTTAAAACTGTAATGAAGCTACTCCAGTGTGTTAGTTTCTTTCATCTTGTGCCAAAGTACCAGACAGTTGCAGTAAAGGATACTCCTTGACAAAGATTAATAAATGCATATTTTTGTCGAAGCCTGATTAAATCCAAAGGCCTCCAGTGTGGAGTTAAAACACCTCCTGTCACAGCAAGGTGAACTTCACATGGTCCAACTGAAAGAATTATGCATAGATGCCTGGAGAGATGAGAAAAAAAAATGCATGTTTCTGACTTGCATTGTAACAATCTGCAATTCTATTTTAGCGGATTTTCTTTCATGCATTTTTATGATCATGTTTTATTTGTATTCATCCATATGGCTGGCCCCCTTAACCCGCCCTGCATACAAATAGCGTCAGTGGCAATGGCGGGACCTGGGGTCCATGTGACTCAATCTAGTAGACCAACGGAAACACAATTACCCCTTTCAAGGCACCCACTTCTTCTGGAGAGCAGTTTCCTCTCAGCAGGCGCGCTCATCCTCCCACTGAGAACACCTCAGCTTCATAGTCCACTCTCGCAGCCCCCTTCTCACAGCTGAACAAGTTTAGGTAACCTTTAAAATGTGCATTAGTTATCTAAAATAAGTATTAGCCAACTCTCACCCATCGGAGCAAGTAAGTTGTGGTACCCCAGCACAAGCCGTTTAAGGCCACATTTACACATAGCCGGGTATTTACAGAAACGAATATTTCTGCCCCTCCGTTTTCAAAAATAACGTCGTACACACAAGGTCGTTTTCAAAAAAGTTTCTGTTTATATGAACCCACATAAATACGCCCCCGGGCGCCATCATAACTATGCCAAACCTGTAGTCGGCAGTGTAACGAGAAGGATAAAGACATGCATGTTACGGCCTAGAGATACTGGACCCCAAAGCAAAAGACTTAGAGAGATGATTACAAGCAAAAAGTTTATTCTTAGATAAGCAGAGGCAAAGAAAAAAGGCAGTGGAGGCAGGAAGCTGGCTGGCACGGAGACGTCAGAGACAGGAGGCAAAAACCCAGGATAGCAGCGAGACACACCGTAGGGTCGAACACAAGGAATTATCTGGCAGGGAAGTGGCAAGAGGACTGGGCCTTTATACACAGGTGATTAGGTGAGTGGAAACAGGTGTGCCTCGCTTGCTGCTGGGAGGAGCCAGCCAACTCCCTGTCACACACCAGGCCTGCAGAGGAAAACAGAGAAGGAGGAGGAGACAGAAGAAAACACAAAAAGGCACACAACAAAACCATAACTAAACTGAATCATCACAGTACCCCCCCCTCAACGGACGCCTCCTGGCGTCCTACCAGGCTTGTCCGGGTACCTAATATAAAAGTCCCTAAGGAGATCAGGGTCCAAAATAAGGGAGCAGGAGATCCACGAACGCTCCTCTAGCCCGTATCCCTCCCAATCCACCAAGTACTGGAACCCCCGGCCTCGCCTACGCACATCCAACAACCGCTGGACGGTGAAAGCAGGGTGATTGTCAATAATCCGGGGGGGAGGAGGGGGCTCGGCCGGAGGACTCAGAGGACTGGAGGAAACTGGTTTGAGCAGTGAAACATGGAATGATGGGTGGACCCTCAAGCCAGCAGGCAGCTTGAGCCTAACCACAGCGGGATTAATAATCCGTTCAATCACAAACGGCCCAATGTACCTGGGTGCCAGTTTGCGGGACTCAGTCTGGAGTGGAAGATCACGGGAGGACAACCAGACCTTCTGGCCGGGCTGGTAGTCCGGGGCTGGAGTGCGATGGCGGTCTGCAAGTCTTTGGTTGCGAGCAGCAGTGCGAGTGAGAGCTGCCCAGGCTTCCTGCCAGACTCTGCGGGCACGCCGAAGATGCCCCTGCACTGAGGGAACTGCCACATCCCTCTCCTGGGTGGGAAGAGAGGGGTTGGAACCCAACAGAAGCCATGAATGGAGACATACCTGTGGCAGAGCAAACCAGGGAGTTGTGGGCATATTCAACCCAAGGCAGGTGGGAGGCCCAGGAGACTGGATGGCGAAAAGAGACACAGCGAAGGGCTGCCTCAGGTCCTGATTAGCACGCTCAGTCTGGCCATTGGTCTGCGGGTGGTAACCTGATGACAGACTGGCCGACGCCCAACGCCTGGCAAAAAGCCTTCCAAACTCGAGAGGCAAATTGCGGACCCCTGTCTGAAACAATGTCCTGAGGAATGCCATGCAATCTAAAACATGCTGGGTGACTAGTGTAGCAGTCTCCAGAGCAGAAGGTAATTTAGGCAGGGGAATGAAATGTGCGGCTTTGGAAAAGCGGTCAACAATAGTCAGGATAACTGTATTACCCTCCGATGGGGGAAGACCCGTCACGAAGTCCATGGCGATGTGAGACCAAGGCCGATGAGGAATGGGAAGAGGGCGGAGAAGGCCAGCAGGGGCGCGGTGGGATGCCTTACTGCGGGCGCAGACGGAGCAGGCGGCGACATACTCCTTGGTGTCAGAGGACATGGAGGGCCACCAGAAGCGTTGCTGGAGGAGGCCTAGAGTCCAAGTGCTCCTGGATGGCAAGCTATCTTAGCATCATGTCCCCACTGGAGCACTGAAGATCTGGCGTGCGGTGGAACGAACATCCGACCCGGTGGACAATCCTCAGGAGCTGGATGGTCCTCTTGTGCCTCCTGGACCACCCTCTCAACCTCCCACCTGGCTGCTCCCACCACACAGGAGGATGGCAGAATGGTCCCCACGGAGGACTCCTCAACCGGAGGAGCGAACTGACGTGACAGGGCATCCGCCTTGACGTTCCGTGAGCCTGGCCGATAGGTGAGGGTGAAGCTGAACCGGCCCAGAAAAAGCGCCCACCGAGCCTGGCGAGAGTTGAGCCTACGAGCAGAACGGAGATACGATAAGTTTCTGTGGTCAGTCCATACCACAAACGGGTGAGTCGTGCCTCCAGCCAGTGCCTCCATTCCTGTAGGGCTAAGACTACTGCCAGCAGCTCCCGGTTGCCCACATCATAGTTCCTTTCTGCCGGGAGAGCCGGCGGAAAAGAAGGCGCAGGGATGCAACTTCTGGTCGGAGGCTGAGCGCTGGGAGAGGACTGCCCGACACCAGTGTCGGAGGCATCCACTTCGACTACGAAAGGAGCTGAAGAATCAGGATGAGACAACACAGGAGCAGAGGAAAACAAACACCTCAACCTAGCAAAAGCAGCCTCAGCTGCAGATGACCACACAAAGGGAACTTTAACTGAGGTGAGCTTGGTGAGTGGGGCGGCTGCTCGACTATAGTCACGAATAAACCTGCGGTAAAAATTGGCAAAACCAAGGAACCCTTTGGAGTTGCTTTCTCGTTGTAGGAGTGGGCCATTCGGCCACTGCCATGACTTTGGCAGGGTCGGCTCTGACCTGCCCCTTCTCGACCACAAAACCCAGGAATGAAACAGAGGAAACATGAAATGCACACTTCTCAGCCTTCACATAAAGTCTGTTTTCTAGCAGTCTCTGCAGCACCAACCTTGTGTGTTGGACATGTTCTTGGGGGTCACGAGAGAAAATGAGGATATCATCAAGATAAACAAAGACAAATCTGTTAAGCATATCACGAAGGACATCATTAATGAGTGCCTGAAACACAGCAGGGGCGTTAGTTAACCCAAAAGGCATAACAAGATACTCAAAATGTCCCAGGGGAGTCTTAAATGCAGTCTTCCACTCGTCTCCCTCCCTTATCCTTACTAGGTGGTAGGCATTTCGGAGGTCCAACTTTGAGAAGATGGTGGCTTGATGGAAGCAACCAAAAGCTGAATCTATGAGCGGAGAGGATATTTATTCTTCACTGTGATGTCATTCAAGCCCTGAAATCAATACAGGGCGTAGAGTCTTATCCTTCTTGGCAACAAAAAACCCTGCCCCAATGGAGAGCGAGAAGGCGAATGAGACCAGTAGCAACAGAGTCAGTGATATAAGTCTCCATGGCTTCCCTTTCAGGCCTGGAGATATTATATAGTCTGCTCGAAGGCAAGGGAGCACCGGGAGCAAGTCAATGCCACAGTCATAAGGTCGGTGAGGTGGTAGAGACAGGGCACGATCCTTGCTGAAAACCTCCTGGAGGTCATGATACTCCGAGGGAACTGACGTGAGGTCAACAGGCTTAGGGGAACAGGTTTGGAAGTAACAGTGGTGGGTATGGCAGAGTGCAAACAGTGAGAGTGGCAGAACAAACTCCAATTGATGATGGATAAGGTGGTCCAGTCTATGTGTGGGTTGTGGAGTTTAAGCCAGGAGACCTAACACAAGCGGAGCAAGGGTGAGGGAATGAGATAAAGGAAATGGTCTCATGATGATTACCTGAGAGTAACAGTGACACTGGGGCAGTACGGTGAGTTACACGGGCTAGAAGTCTACCATCAAGAGAAAAAATGTCCTTGGGATCGGGAAGGGTTCTGAGGAAGATTTGACTGGAAAACAACATCAGAGTCAATAAAGTTCTCGTCAGCCCCTGAATCTACTAAGACTTGGAGGAAGGAAACTTGTGCACAGGAAACAGTACCCTTTAACTGGAGGCGATTAACGAGGGCAGGGAGACGGATGTATGGCTCACCAGCGCCCTCCTGGCTGATGAGCCTGCTCTTTGGCAGGACGGAACAGTTGGCTCGAATGTGGCCAGCCTGGCCACAGTATATGCAGAGCTTCTGGAGGAAGCGGCGTTCACGTTCGGCAGGTGAGAGCCTCATTCTCCCAAGCTGCATAGGCTCCTCTGGGCTTAGAGATGAGGAGGCTGATGGAAGTGGGTCCCGTAGGAAAAGGCTCCAGGCGTGGGTTAGGAGGTGCAGACTGTCCAGCCGGACGTGGTGACTTGGGTTGGGAAAAGGGGAGGAATCTCTGCTTGCCTGTTCTCTCCTACGCCTCTCACGAAGGCGATTATCTAAGCGAATGGCTAAAGAGATTAATTCCTCAAGGGACGAGGTCTCATCTCGAGCAGCTAGCTCGTCCTTTAACTCCTCGTTTAATCCACGGAAAAACTGTCTGTAGAGCCGCCTCACCCCACCCGCTCTCTGCTGCAAGAATGCGGAAATCAATGGAGTATGTAGAGACTGACTCTGAACCCTGATGTAAAGAAAGGAGTCGACACGCCTCCTTACCCTGAAGCGGGTGGTCAAAAACGTTAAGCATTTCGGTCTCAAACACAGGAAAGGAGTTATAGATAGCTGGATTACCCTTGGCTATGACCACCGCCCATGCAGACGCTTTACCCGATAACAAACTCATAACGAAAGCTATCCTAGTTCTGTCAGAGGAGTAAGTTAAAGGCTGCTGATCAAAGACTAGGGAGCACTGGTGAAGAAACTGACTGCATGTCCCTGAATCACCTGAATACCTCACAGGGGTGGGGATGAATGGTTCACGGGGTTGGCCGGGATGAATGACTTGAATATCTGGAGCTGGAGGCGGTGAAGCAGGAGCTGGGGCCGTCAGAACGTTGAGCTGGGTGGAAAACTGGGTCAGGCGGCTGCTGAGCTGAGTTACACCGGCATCAAGGTTCTGGAGGGACTCCATGATTCCTTGCAGAGCTCGTTCGTGCTGCCCCACACGAGCTCCTTGTGAGGAAAGAGCCTGCTTAATTCTCTCCGTCTCTGCGGGGTCCATACTTTGGCCAGATAATTCTGTTACGGCCTAGAGATACTGGACCCCAAAGCAAAAGACTTAGAGAGATGATCACAAGCAAAAAGTTTATTCTTAGATAAGCAGAGGCAAAGAAAAAAGGCAGTGGAGGCAGGAAGCTGGCTGGCACGGAGACGTCAGAGACAGGAGGCAAAAACCCAGGATAGCAGCGAGACACACCGTAGGGTCGAACACAAGGAATTATCTGGCAGGGAAGTGGCAAGAGGACTGGGCCTTTATACACAGGTGATTAGGTGAGTGGAAACAGGTGTGCCTCGCTTGCTGCTGGGAGGAGCCAGCCAACTCCCTGTCACACACCAGGCCTGCAGAGGAAAACAGAGAAGGGAGGAGGAGACAGAAGAAAAACACAAAAAGGCACACAACAAAACCATAACTAAACTGAATCATCACAATGCAAAGCAATCAGAATTCTCAAAACCAACAACAACTACGAAAAACACGACCAACTTCCTTTTCCTTTAAAGAGTAAATATGGCGCGAGGTTCATTTGTATGGACAGACAGCGAAGTGGAGCTGCTGCTTCGAGTCGCCTTAGATTATAAGGCAAATAAAGCACTCGATAATGTGGATTGGGAATCATGCCAAACTAAATATAGGGATATGTTGGCATTGTTCTTAGAACAGTACCCGTCCGAGACCTCCGAGGAGTATCCTCATGTCAAGGAGGAAATAACTCAGGCGCACCTAAGCAAACTAACTGTAAACATAGGACGCTCACATGACGTGAAGCATTTTTAGTCGCATACTGTGACGTTTGACAACCTAAAACTCCGTTTGACCTAGTTCACACGCAAACACGAAAACGGAGTTTTCAGAAATCTCCACTTTGGCCGGAGTTTTTAGAAATGATCGTTTTCCGTGATAAAACCTCCGTTTTTGTGTAAATGAAAGGTCAAAACGCATGAAAATATATGCGTTTTCCCATCGTGTAAACCAACCCTGTATCACAAAAATTACGTTCCCCCAGACCTAAAATGCAATTTGCAGTTACGTTTGACTGAAACGTATTTCTCTCCAAATTACGTTTGACTGAAACGTATTTCTCTCCAGATTACGTTTGTATTTGACGTATTATAATAACAAATACGTCTCTGATCAACGTATCTTTGCCGTTTGTTATCTCTCTTTTCTACAATGCTGTTATGAATTGTAAAAAGCGTCCTCTAGTCTTATTTATTATTATGTTATATATGTTGTTTCGCCTGCGTATTCTGACAGCAATAAGCGTTGTCGGATCATATGAATTGGCGTGAAGACTTGCTGCTGGTGACTCTCCTTTATTTTCTTTTTTTAGGTGACAATACATTAATTCAAACTCGTAAACTATCACCACCCCATCACCACCTTAACAGAGTCAGTCCCATACGGGTCAAATCAACTATTAAACTTGTTATAAAATGCGCATCTGTCCGTAATCTATACCATAAAGTTCGCATTTTAACCTAAAAAAAAGTGCGCTTCCTTGTTACCTTTCAAAATAAAAGTCTGATTTGCCTGTTAAGCGGAAGTAGTATAAAACGTCTATATTTATTCAAACAATACAATATAAAAGGCATACATCAAAATCAATAAGGAAAATGCTGAACAGTCAAACAACTCAAAACAATAAACCCTTCATGGGGTTATTTACAGGGCGTGTTTACTTCTCATCAAACAAAAAGAGCAGGTATCTGGACAAATCTGGGAAATAATTTGGGAATTGTTAATAAAACATGATTTACCCTTCAACTTCCACTGATATGCATGCAAACTAATACATCGCTTCACACACACACACACACACACACACACAGAATGACAGACACACACAGACACACACTCTCACACACAGACACACACTCAGACACTCACATACATACAAACACAGGCAGAATCACACACATGCACACACACACCCACACACACACAAATATACATGCACACACACGCATACTCTGCAGACTGACCTTTGACCTCCCAATTGTCTCTCAGATATAACCCTACTGCTATATATTAAATATATTATATTTACCTAACTATAAGACTTTGAGGTCGTGAGGGGAATCCCCTCCAAAAGATTCACAAGAGAAAATTGTCACCGTGCCAATAACCCTTGTACGATCCTTAAAACCAGTCTTTTAGTTAATTTTGCACACTTTCAATCAACTTAAAGATCTGGATTATTTTCAGATTCAAAGAGGGGCCTCTGAGTATGAATACCCTACAGTTTTGGACCGATAGCTCTGAGCTAAGGGCCCCAAAAACAGGTCCAAAGGGTCAAATTGGGTAAACATGTCAGAGCTTAGCTTTCTTTTCCAGGTTGTAGCCACTCCCAAATGGGGTAGAATACAATTGAAATTGTTCATATAGTACAAACATTTGAGGAGTTGTTAACCTTTGAAGGAAGGAATTTTGTTTTTTCCGGGTTTTAATCCCTTCCCAAGCAGGGATGCTAAGTGCTATATGTGGCCAGCCTACATGGTTGGGACCCATTTGGGAGGGGCTACAACCTGCAAAAGAAAGCTAAGCTCTGACATGTTTAGAAAAAAAAAAGCTAAAATCAGCCCAAACTCACAACAGGGTCTCAGATTTGTTAAACCACATACCCTCTTCAAGTCCTGGATTTCAGACAGCCAATTAACTCTTGTGGGTGTTTCGGAGGAAATTTCACCCCATCACCTCAATGTAGGCTCTGTCCTGAGTGTCTGTGTTCAATTTGGGATTTCAGGACTAATATTTAGGAGATTATGGCCATTTTGCACTTGTCAAAAATATGCAAATTTAAGAGAATAAGGCCCAATTTTACCCTTTAGACCTGTTTTTGGGGCCCTTAGCTCAGTGCTATCGGTCCAAAACTGTAGGGTATATCATATTCAGATGCCCTTTTTTGAATCTGAAAAGAATCCAGATCTTTAAGTTGATTGAAAGTGTGCAAAATTAACTAAAAGACTGGTTTTAAGGATCGTACAAGGGTTATTGGCACGGTGACAATTTTCTCTTGTGAATCTTTTGGAGGGGATTCCCCCCACGACCTCAAAGTCTTATATTTAGGTAAATATAATACATTTAATATATAGCAGAAGGGTTATATCTGAGAGACAATTGGGAGGTCAAAGGTCAGTCTGCAGAGTATGCGTGTGTGTGCGTGTGTATTTGTGTGTGTGTGGGTGTGTGTGATTCTGCCTGTGTTTGTATGTATGTGAGTGTCTGTATGTGTGTGTCTGAGTGTGTGTCTGTGTGTGAGAGTGTGTGTCTGTGTGTGTCTGTCATTCTGTGTGTGTGTGTCTGTGTGTGTCTGTCATTCTGTGTGTGTGTGAGTGTGTGTCTGTCTGTGTGTGTGTGTGTGTGTAAGAGTGTGTGCGTATGAGAGTGTGTGTCTGTGTGTGTGAGTATGTGTGTGTCTCTGCCTGTGTGTGTGTGTGTACGTATGTGAGTGTCTATGTGTTTCTGTCAGTGTGTGTGTGTGTGAAGCGATGTATTAGTTTGCATGCATATCAGTGGAAGTTGAAGGGTAAATCATGTTTTATTAACAATTCCCAAATTATTTCCCAGATTTTTCCAGATACCTGCTCTTTTTGTTTGATGAGAAGTAAACACGCCCTGTAAATAACCCCATGAAGGGTTTATTGTTTTGAGTTGTTTGACTGTTCAGCATTTTCCTTATTGATTTTTATGTATGCCTTTTATATTGTATTGTTTGAATAAATATAGACGTTTTATACTACTTCCGCTTAACAGACAAATCAGACTTTTATTTTGAAAGGTACAAAGATACGTTGATCAGAGACGTATTTGTTATTATAATATGTCAAATACAAACGTAATCTGGAGAGAAATACGTTTCAGTCAAACGTAATTTGGAGAGAAATACGTTTCAGTCAAACGTAACTGCAAATTGCATTTTAGGTCTGGGGGAACGTAATTTTTGTGATACAGGGTTGTGTAAACGGGGTCTAAGTCTCTGGGTAGGATCGCTGAGTTAAACGACAACGCCGTCATTTTCAGCAGCAAAGATGTGCGCAGTTCCGCTTACGGTGCACAGTACAGCGTCCATGCAGACATGGATTCCAAAGCTATGTTTTCAAGACACAAGCTCCAGCTTCCCCCCAAACTACCCATTTCTTGATGTGGTGGAAACGATTATGTCATTGGAAATTGCAGCCCTGACAACAGAACCGGTTGTGCGCCGGACGTGATGGATGGCTTCAGATGTCGTGGGACAGGCGCAATGAGGTTGTCCGTGAGTACACAACGCCCCTCCACCAGGGGTGGATGCCTTCTCCCACCAACTGTGGCCCGCAGCTCTCCTTGATGAGTCTTTCACTCAGCCCAGCGGTGAGCTCCACGTTAGTAGCGTAATTTGTAAAAGACCCGAGTGACCTGATCATGTTGGCGATCTCGCCGTCCTGCCCTATTAGAGAGGACGGAAGCACAGTTAATGACAGCCAAATACCTCATTTACACCTGGAAGTCTTAAACTCCTTTTGGTTGAGAATAATTTATCTCGAAGGGTTCTCCCTTTCTCCTCATCAGAATGCCCACAGCGCCCCTCATCTCAGTATGTTGTGCTCACCACAATATACAGACACATTACAGAAGGCACTCTATCTGCGATATTTTTAAAAAAGTGTTCGATTTGCGAGAGCTGATGTTTTTAATCTGATCGTTACAGATTGGTTTGCTTCATGGGATCCATCATTATACATACTCGTTGTCCCACTCTTTTCCAGTGGCAGCCCTGTGTGCTTGGAGAGTGCAACATATCTTTTTTATCCTCACAGGGCTGTCGCAATGGAGACAGTCGGTGCCTCCTATACTTATTACTCGTGACTTTTACAGACAGTGAACTGTGTTGTGTGCTTGTGGACATTGGTGTCACAGTGGGGCAAAGACGACATCAGCTTTGCCCTCAACCCAATAGTGACATCCCTCAGAGGGACAAAGCCTCAACAATATAGAATTGTGGTTACATATTGTAACTCTAGATCCTATGATAACAGGTATAGTCCACGAAGCTACAAGCTCCTCCGCCTCCACCCAAGGGAGCTATAGAAATGCTATTTTCAATTTGGAGCAGAATTATGTTCGCATGGCTTTTATATATAGCAAGTGCGGCTGAACCCAATAGTGATGGCTCTCAAAGGCCTAAGCCTATACTCATAGAAATGTTTCCTCTGGGGATTTTGAGGATATTGATAAGTCTATAACAGGGGTTCCCAAACTTTTTAGGCCACGCACCCCCTTCTACATCCCGACCGGGTTCACGCACCCCCAATCCCCCACACCTTAAAAAAAAACGCAATGGAATGCAAGAGTTGTTGACGAGGGGGGGGTGCGAGTGACCTTTTCTTTGCTCCGAGAAGAGTTGTTGACGGGGGGGGGGGGGGGGGGGGGTGGTGCGAGTGCGAGTGACTTTTTCTTTGCTCTGTCTCGATGCGCGCGGACCGGCGTCAGAGCTCTGCGGCGACCACGATCGACGTATTGAGCACCCCTGCATTCAAACATTAAATAGCCGAGAGTTTTTTTCAGCGTAAGAAATACGATATGTGACGGGAGTGCGTGAGTTAAGACCAAAATGACACTTGAGAGCCCTGAGAATGTTTAATATTAATTATTACACCATTAGACCACCATTACATTTTTCCTCTTGCGCACCCCCTTGAGGCAGCTCGCGCACCCCCAGGGAATCCCTGGTCTATAAGAATATCAAAAATATAGTTGTTACACTTATGCAACTAACAAACATTTCGACCCATGTTCTTTCCCTTCAAAATTGACATTTTGAAGAGAAAGAACATACATCAGTATGTGTTGCCCAACATGACATCTTTAACATCTACACTTACCTGTCATTACTTGGTATGTAAGCCCCTCTTGACCACTTCTGATCACAGATGCATTGTTGCGCACAGCTGCCATGATCTGGTAATTAATTTTGTCAATTTACACCTTGATCATACACAGCTTTGCACTCAGAGTCTCTACTGAAAAAAACATTGGACACCTATTACGCCGGGCCTAGGGGAGCCTGAGCATAACATTCGGACGGGTCGCCCCACCTCTCAAATTTTAGGACCAATGCGGCAATTTATCAAACGATTTATTTATTTATTTGTGAACTCAAGTGTCATCAGTTCTTCAGGGTGAGGCATGGCCCAAAATAACAAACAAAACAATCTGTGTAAGTCACCTAATTTCCCTAGACCACACACGAGAAAGTAAAGATGTCATATTCATTGATTGAGTTGTTACTGTGTTTTAATTTGTCTATAATTTTTCCTTCTGTACACATTACATCTATTGCAGCTGTCCATCTTGGAGAGGGATCCTTTTCTGTTGCTCTCCTGATGGTTTCTTCCCTTTTTTCCCTGTGAAGGGTTATTTGGGAGTTTTTCCTGATCCGATGTGAGGTTCTGCGACAGGGATGTCTATATGTACAGATTGTAAAGCACTCTGAGACAAATTTGTAATTTGTGAAAATGGGCTCTACAAATAAACTGAATTGAATTGAATTGAATTACCTATCTCCCTATCAGAAAACAAGGTTAAACAAAAGGGCTCCTCACCCCTATCGACACCCTTATTAATTCCACCACCCACGAATCAGTGCTGTGCCACATGGCCCAATTGGAATCTGGAGAGAGAGAGAGCCAGCCCCACAGGTTCCCTCTTAAATAGCCGTCCAATTACCTGCAACAAGGAAAAGCACAGGGAAAGGCAACACATAACACAGCACCCCCCCAGACTGGGAGGTGAACAACAATAGCAATTCCCTCTATGCTCTGGGTCATAATAACACCTTAATGCGTTACATTAACTATCTTCCGGATTTGCGATGACGACAATCGCACACAAATTGGTTGTTCTCACAGATGATCAAAATTCTACAATGTATCTGGAATTCCAATCCACCGCATATTATAATGAATGTGTATGTGTGCGTGTGTGTGTGTGTGTGTGGGGGGGGGGGGGGGGGATTTTAAAATATATGATGCAGCTGCTATTTTTCACAAACCAACCTGTTGTTATGGGGAACATTCAGTCTTTCATCAGGTGTTTCAAGCACTCAACGAACCCCCCACACACACACACACACACTCACACACTGCCCCTCTTGCTGTTGGTCAGGACAGATTCTCTGACACCTCGGCTGATGTTGCCACTCTTGTTGAGGGATGTGAGCAGAGTGCCTTTTACCAACAGGTGTGAGTCCCTGGGGCTTTTCATGTGTTCCTTTCATCTTCGTGAAAGAGAAACATGTATTCCATTAGATTACCATGATATCCATTAGATTGGAGCTTTAGATCATTGCAGTCTACTGCAGTCTATATGTGTAGGATTATTTAAGGTATATGTATAAAGATAAAATACATGTTTGCTGATTTTGGACATTATGTTCCATAATGTAGATAATAAGTTGTTATCTAAGAAACTTGTATTTGCATATAGCTTTTAAGGTACTGTATTAAAGTACAAAGTGGTTGGTTGGGGCGGGACATAATGTTTCACTTCATAAAAAGGCCCTCCCCATCATTATTAATACAATATTTGGACCATCTCCTTGAGCAAGAGAAAAACAACAACAATATTTCCAAGCCATATAAATGATATATGACTATGAAATGCATTAACTGTAAACATTCAGGCACAAAAGAATTACAGACAGCATATTTCAAACATTGAAATTATATTGTAATAAAAAAGTGAAGGACTTTCGGTTGGCCTCAAAGATGTTCTGGCAAACAATCCGACAGCTCAGGAAGGGAAATCAGGGCCTACCCCAGGCTGTTCTCAGCAGGGGGGGGGGGGGGAGCTGCTGACTCAGACGGGGGACATCGCCGTACGGTGGAAAGAGCACTTTGAGGAACTTCTAAATCTAAATCTAAGTTCTGGGAGTTTGCCCAACCAGTCTACATGTGCTTTGTGGACTTGGAGAAGGCTTTCGACCGAGTCCCTTCAGAGATTGTTGTGGGGGATGCTGCGGGAGTATGGGGCTCCGGACTCGTTGCTACGGGCTATCCGGTCTCTGTACGCCTGCAGTAGGAGCTGTGTTCGCATTCTCGGCATTAAGTCAGACACAATCCCAGTGGGTGTTGGCCTCCGCCAGGGCTGCCCTTTATCACTGGTCCTGTTTGTGATTTTCATAGACAGGATATCTAGGTGCAGCCTGGGGGTGGAGCAGGTCAGATTTGGGGGTCTCGGGATCGCCTCTCTGCTGTTTGCAGATGATGTGGTCCTGTTAGCATCCTCGGACCGTGACCTCCGGCAAGCGGTGAGGATGAGAGTCAGCACCTCCAACTCTGAGGCCATGGTGCTCTGCCGGAAACCGGTAGATTGCTTCCTCCAGGTGGGAACAGAGTGCCTGCCCCAAGCGAAGAAATTTAAGTACCTCGAGGTATTGTTCACGAGTGAGGGTAAGATGGAGCGGGAGATCGCCAGCAATTCGATGCGGTTGCAGCAGTAAAACAGGCGATGCACCAAACCGTCTTGGTGATTAGGGAGCTGAGCCGAAAGGCAAAGCTCTCAATTTACTGGTCAATCTACGTTCCAACCCTCACCTATGGTCCCAAAGTTTGGGTAGCGACTGAAAGAAAAGGTTGCGATGTGGGCGACGCGTTTACAGCGGCGCGATTTTCGCCCCGAGATGAAATATTTCAACTTTGAGGCGGTCATCTCGCAACTCGGGCCAATCGGCTCTTGAGTTCCGCTCTCATAGCGCTGGAAGTGGAAGTCTTTCAGACGTAACAGTAACTTCATCGGTGAAAGTGACCGAGCTGTATGAGCCTACAGGTGATGTCATGAACCCAAACACGAGGGCGTTAGTGTGTGAGACGTCCACAACAAATATAAAGCAGAACTAGTGGTTAGTTATTCTAGTGGATAAAGGAGATGATAACAGGCTTTACGGAGACGAGACACGGAGATAAGTCCCGCCCCTCGCAGAGCGTCTCAACGCTTATGGTGAGAACACGGTGAATGGGTCGAGCGAGTAAACTCACGCGTTTTGGGCGACGCAAAAAATAGTTTCGCTTTTGGTGTGAACGCACCTTTAGAGATAGGGTAAGGAGCTCGGACATCAGGAGGGAGCTTGAAGTCAAGCCGCTACTCCTTCTAATCTAATTCGGATGCCTCCTGGACACCTCCGGTTAGAGGTTTTCCAGGCACATCCAATTGGGAGGAGACCCCGGGGAAGACCCAGGACACGCTGGAGGGATCATATCTTCTGGCTGGCCTGTGAACGCCTCGGGAGCCCCCAGAATGAGCTGGAAAATGTCGCGGGTGAGAGGGAAGTCTGGGTCAGCCTGCTGGGTCTGCTGCACCCATGACCCGACCCCGGGCTAAGCGGATGAAAATGGATAGATGGATGGACATGGCCACCACATTTATAGAAGTAGAAATTGCATACCTTTACTTTTGAATATGCCTCTCTTGCCTAATAACAATTAGTTATCTTTATTGGCATTAAAAACAAAAAATACATTTGATTTACAAATATGTCTTTGCTTTGTGTTTTACAAATCTACATATACTACTCTTCTCATACACATACACACGCTATTCATTTGGTGCAAAGCTCTCGTCCTTTTTCCTGCAACAACATTGCGGTGCTCTCAATGCACTTCACATGACATATCACAGGCTCTCACATGGGCTGGAAGTTTGCCACTAGATGTAGCTGAAGTACTCAGGTAACAGAAACAGTGCTCAGGAAACATGCTGTCCTCAAAGCCAGCCTGGTGCTGGTTTGCAGATATCCTTTTTATTGTTCCTTTTTTTCATTTTACAAAGTGAATAAAGAACAGGGTCGTCGTTATTAAAGAAGCATGATTGCTTTTAAGTCTTTTAGTTCCTTTGCTTCACACCATTAAATCTTTTAAATTACCTTATGGATGAATGGAATATATTTATGTTCTAAAATACTCCTCTTATATTAGTATCGAGGAAAAATGATAGATTCATATGTATTGTGATCATACTGAACATTATCCAGCAATCACTTCTCTGTAAATCAAACCAAAAGACATGCAACACTCTCGGTGACGTGCACTTCTTCCAACATGATTTCCTTTCTTTCCCTGTGGCTCGCTCTCCGTCCGATGTATTGTCTGCATTATTCACCCTCTGGCAGATTGTCAAGAGACAGTGGGGGTGGTGCATGGCTGGATGTTCACGCACTGATTGTGCCATCGTCTCTTCCCGTTCAAATCGGTCAGCTCCTGCTCTCCAAATGTAACAATCACCAGAAGGGCGGGATAGAGATGCCGACATTTGACCTGATTTTGCACAGATCTGTTACCGGTAGCTTGGTTCTGGCTATTTACGCGCCACGTGTGACTTAAAGTGACACTCGCCTGAAGCTCCCTTGGAGGCAGAGAGCTGGCTTGGCGCTCTGAAACTACATATGACAAGCCGGGGATGTCAGCAAGAAAGGGAGTTTGTGAGTGTAGGAGCAGATTGTCAGAGTGTTAGTAAAAAACTGAACACAATGAAGATAAATAACTCTCTAACTCTCTCTTGCTATTCCTGCAGCTAGGTGTGTTTGAACTTCTGCCTCTCTCACTGGCTTCTTCACCCACAAGCCATGTTTTCGGATGGGTAACTCCTTAAAAGCACACTTTGAGAAGGTAACAGGGAGGAGAATGGAAAAGGGAAACACGGGCCACACGGGCAGCTGCAAAGATTTCTTGGCCTCTTTCAATGGATGACCACTTCACATCACAAACGGCATCAGAATCCATACCAGACAAATGATAATGCACTACCTCATCGGCTGGAACAACGGCTTGAGTTGTTGTGATTTGTGTGTGGTGCAGTTTAAGCGTCGTATTAAGTTGAATGTCTCGGCCTATTTGCTCCCAATCTTTTTTTCTGAACCTCTTTCAGAGGATTATGGACCAGTCATTGTTATTTATGTCAAATTAACTGGAGCATCCCTCGAACCACGACTCTCCACTCGTTGCGGAGTGTCTGAAGTCACAGCAGCTCGTCGAGCTTTTCTTTTCTTTACACGTAGAACCAATGTGCATTCGATGCTCAGGAAAAACTTTTTTTTGATCTCAAGTTTGGTGCCAAGTACCAAACTTCATGCACCTTCCGAAGATGAGGAGAATAACGTAAAAAAGTATCTACTCACTGTGGAGTATCACCCTATTGTGTGAAAAGAAACTAGTCCTTGATAGTATAGGTAGACTCCCAAACCGGCACCACCCTTAGTGTACTGCAGGTTCCATCAGGATGTGGGACGGTGATTTCACTGAGCAGACGTACCAAAAGCACCTTTCAAAACCAAAACATAGTTGATTTTAAAACTATATGATAACACACAAAATGCAAGGATTGAATAGGTGTAATGTGACATAAGTGATGGTCAGTTACCTTTTAAGAGTAAACACAAGGTATTTGTCAGCCTGACGGATCAATGGACAGAGAAACTTTTGTATACTGATGTCTGGGCACCCTAAACTGATCTTTGATATCGACATTGACACCGTGTGTGGACCAACATGTACTCAGCAGCATTTTCTGCTGGGTACAAAGGAAGGAGTAAGCACCCTGGAGCTCTATAGAAACAACGCATTATAAACAACGCACTTTCTCTGAATTATGCCAGCTAACTGTAAGTGCATTGTGTTCTGGTTCTGTCAAAAAGAGCCACAAGTGTCAGAGCAACAGCCTCAACAGAGAGTGTTAAATTCACAGGGTTTGTGCATTGTTTATGTTTCTCATCTCGGGTTAATGAGAGAGAACAAATCAGACAAGTGACTGTGGAAAAAACCCGATAATCTCGAATGGACAGGGAGATCTGGTCACTGTCCAGCATTAGAGTTTTGGCACTCCATTCTACCTTTCATTAGGGTTGGGTACCGAAAACCGGTGCCAATATAGTGCCGACTGGACCGAAACGCAAACGCACATTTCAGTGCTTCCTTTCGGTGCCTGAGCCGATTGAAATTGAAAAAGAATAATATTTTGAACTTCTCTGGTGACTCCGCCCTGTCAACAGCCTATCATTTAACTTTTGAAAGCGGAGGCATGCACCATGTTTGACTGCGTGAGTCCGTGCCGTGCACATCAGCGGTTTGGCTGGGCACGATGGGGAGACCAGTCCCCCTAAAAACGTGGAGACCGATGATGACAAGAGCAGCCTAAACTCAGATTAGTACCCTAAGGTTTATTGCAATTCTTGCATTCATAAAAGTAGGCCAACAAATAATAAATGAGCCATTAGAAGAGGGAAAGAAGCCTATTTATCATCTCCATACATATCGGTATGGTCACCAAATACACTAGATAGTCCCCATCCTCTGGTTTAGTGAAAAGTTAAAATTACTTGAAAGACATCAAAATTAGGATAGAACTCAAACCTGAGGCAGAACCTTTTCCCCATCTTACTGTACTATTTGAATGCACTATTTCTACACTGCATTTAAAGAGCAATTATGTTTCTTTATTTCAATGTATTCTACATAAATCACCAACTAGCAAGTGGTGCCTTTTTCTTCGGGGACATACATATTTCTTGGGAGTTTTTCCTGATCCGATGTGAGGTCTTGGGACAGGGATGACGTATGTGTACAGATTGTAAAGCCCTCTGAGGCAAATTTGTATTTTGTGATAATGGGCTATACAAAATAAACTGAATTGAATACATATTTAATCTCACTCTTTTTGCATGGTAGCTTGTATGTGGCCTATGATAGATTATTAATGATAAAAAAAATTAAAACAATGTACTGGCAGCGCGGTGTGTTTAGGCTCGGCTGCAGAGTGGGTGGAGCGGGGGTGATTGTTAATCAGCCCCAGCTGAGGCTAATCTGTGTGTTTTTGTGTGTGTCTCCATCTCCATAAAGGAGCAGTAGGGACTGAGGAGCGAGAGAGAAGAGAGCTGAAGCACATTCTGCAATTAAATAAATGACATAACCAAATATTAACCTGGTGTGCTCCTCCTTCGGTGCTTGTGGGAAGAAACCTGTGACAGTCACAAACCCGTTACAAACGTAAAAACACCTATTCAACCTTGCCGTGGAGCTAACATTAGCTTTATTAGCCAGGTGCAGCTGATAACATGAATGGCCACTAGCTAGAAGGTCAGAGTGCTTGACCCTGACTGTAGTACAAAAGAATAACATATGCAATGCTTTTATGATACAAGAGATCTTACTGACTTGATCTCCTCAAGATGGAAATCTGCAACTTTATTTCACTGATGCTCAGAATCTCAATATTTGAGTGTTGCAGAGTGGCATTTTGATAGATATTATGAATTTACACAGATCACCAAAATGAAAAGTTTTCTTTCTCTGCTGCAGCGGTTGAATGTGGAACAATTAATTAAATGAATCGTCACACCTTATAGAAACTAAACAATACAGTAATTACTGTGGTAAATCATCTTTTTGGAGGACTTTACGTGGTTCAGTAAGTAAATATTGTACGCTTTGAGAGAGGGAGTCTGACTCCACACACACACATACACACACACACAGTCTGCAACATAGGAAGCAGGACATTTATCTCTTTGAAGTGTTCTTATGCAGCGAGGAGCACCTGAAGGCCTACATGGCTTATTGACCTACAAGGACACAAGGGCGGGTACATCCTGATCGTTGCACACACTGTCCGGATCATTTGTTTCATTCATCAGGCTCATATCATTACCCAACAGAAAAGAGGGGCTCTACTTGTTTGTGTGTGAGTGGGAACGTGTGTGGTATTATTCATAGTGGCAATGTGTCTGATTCTGCCTCACCTGACCCGCCTTTATTGTGCAAACTGGTGATTGATGCTGTCTTCCTTCTTTCACATTGGACTTGCTGGCCTCCTATGTATTTCTATTTCTTTTTTCTATGAGTCATTTTTTTGTTTTCCTGTTATTTATATTATTGCATTCAAACTAATCAGGAAATATTTTTTTTGAGGTTTCATCCCAAATATTATACCTTGAAACCAGTTTTGGGGAAAAGAATATTCAGATTATTAGTTACTGTCAGGACATTTTGTATCAGTATATTACTGATACTTCTATATTTAAACAAGACCGTCAGAGAGACGGGGCCATTTCTATATAGTTATTTGTTTTGCTTGTGATCACTCCAACCAAGTCAAATTCCTTACAGAATCAGACATAATCATGCAGGTTTATCAGAAACTCCTGAAGCTCGGACTTAAGGGGGGCCTCCAGCAGCGACCAGCCCACCGCAGACAGACCCATATCCGGCTTTTCTGCCGGATTTGACCTGTGGTCTGGACTTTGGCTCACTGCATCATTGGTCCTAACTGGGAGCCAAAACCAACACCAGGCTGGACGATTGCTCACTTCCCACACTCTTTTTCTCTAAAGGGAATCTGGTGCTGCTAAATACTGCACTGGAAAATTACAGGTTAAAGTCCTGCTTACTTTCCTAAATATTAAGAAACATACTCTTGTACACTAATACAGTTATACATAGTAAAAATACAGCAGTGTGTTTGATGACATGCTCCGTCTGTAAAATGTAATAAATCACACAACAAATAATTGAGAAAAAACTACATTGTTTAGTATAACTATTTACTCAAATAAAGTACAGCTACCCCAACATTATGTTCAAGTATATTTACTTATTAAATTCAACTGCAAACAAAAAACTTAAAAATAGATAAATAAATACAGACATTAGAAATAATCATCGTACATTACTATGTTGTTATATCAGCAGGGGATCAATTCAATGGGTTTTTAATCCATAATCCAGCTCAGTAATGTCTCCAGAAATTATATGTACATTGTGTTTGAATTACCTGCCACAGCAAATATACAGTAACTGTTGCTGAAAGCAAGCCGTTGTCAGCCGGAGAGATTTTCAGCAGCATTAATGGTCTGATAATATGTTGATCTGCTCATATCCACAAGGCATTTCCCTGCTAGAATAAATAGGCATCAAACATGGAGACTAATGGAACCCTCAAATGACAAACCCTCTTACTACATCTTTAGCTGGAGACATTTATTCTCAAGGCAAAATAAACGAGAGGATTTCAATGCTGAAAAGCCCAAAATGGGAAATGGGTTAAAACATCCCTCTCTTTTCCTCTCCACCTGTTTTCCCCTTGCTCCCTGTTTGCTCCATGATATCAGGGAATAAAACACATCAGAGTGTCAATGAAGCTTGTCATGCAATTGGGAATTGGATTTGGGAATTTCATTTCCATTTTACAAATGATGTGATGCTTCTAAATAATAATGCATGCTATTTATTAAGATATAAAGAAAAATAACAAAAAAAGGCAATCTCTATAGCTTGTTCCATGCAGAATGTAGGGTATATGGTCCTAAGTGCACATCTGCTGTCTAAATCCATCGAGTTGCAACACAAGTCACACTCCAGCTGACTGGCTTGGAACAAAGACAAAAGACAAATAAAAAATCTTCTGGCTCTCTCTTAATCCTCCCCACTCCCAGGCCTGTGGGGGACAATAATTAATTAAGCCAACATTAAGTAGGTGGGGTGCAGGGGTAATAGATCAATTGAAAAGGCTGATGATAAGAATCGATGGAAGAGATAACCTTGGCTGAGCTGCAGGGAAGATGGGAGGCGAATGTGGAGGAAAAGGAGGGGGAGGGACAGATGATTGAAAAAAAAAACAGTGTGTTAAAAAACATTAGATAAAACCGCTGACGACCCAATGCCAGGAGTGCTCACCTCACCCACACACATACAAAAACACCCACATTTATTCAAACCATGGGCATTACTGCACATCATAAGTTTTCGCACTGTGGTCTGAGCTGAGCCACAAGTCTCCACACCCTGAAGACAATAAAAATTGATCTTAATCAATCAATAGAATGGAGAAATCCTCTCTCCCAGGCCTGTGGGGGACAATAATTAATCAAATTAATCAAGGGCACATTAAGTAGTAATAGATCAATTGAAAAGGCTGATGATAAGAATCGATGGAAGAGATAACCTTGGCTGAGCTGCAGGGAAGATGGGAGGCGAATGTGGAGGAAAAGGAGGGAGAGCGGGACTGGTGATTGACAAAAACAAAGTGTGTTAAAACATTGTATTAAAGATAAAAATTAAACTCAATGCCCACCCAATCACTCTCACCTCACTCACCACAAAAACAAAAACATTTATTCAAACCCATGGCATTACCTGCACATCATTAAGTTTCGGCACTGTGGTTTTTGCAGATTGCAGCATCGGGTAAAGAAAAGCACCATTACCTTATGCTTAGAATGTGAAAGCAGCAGACAGAGGGAGAGAAACTCCCTTTAGGGCTTCTTAACCTAAGAAGAAAATGACATGTCACAGCATGAAAAGCGCAGGTGTAAATACCAACATCAGTGATTTCTGGATTCCATAAAGCCGCTTCGTTCCAGGGACCTGGTATTGTGAATGCTCGCTGACTGGATGGGCTACGGTCCGTTACACCACTATTCACAATACCATGTGCAAGGATTAGAAATTCAGAATGCTGAATTATGAGTCCTTACGGCGGTAGACAACGACTTGTTGCGCCTCCAAGGGGGCTGAGTTTGGTGGGGTCACTGATAATTGCATCTGCCCTTTAGGTTGTTGTTTTTTATTACGCAGTGACTCAAGCGATTTGGGAGGGCAGGTTTTCAGAGGATCCATTAACAATGTGTTTTTGACATACCAAACTGTTCCGTAGTGAGGATATTTTTAATAATGGCTGTACGAAATTGTCACTTTAAATGTCCTAAGTTGTCTGAGGAACAGGTGAAAAGGTGAGTACATGATTGTTATGGGTTAACCATACTGTGCTTAGTTCCTGTGTTTTCAATGTATCGAGCATGAGGTTGTTCTTGTGGAAACATTGGGCTGCTTGGGCCCTCTGCTTGCTCAAAACCGTGCTCATCGCTTTTGGACATGAGGCCTGCTATGGTCGTATCACTGAGAGCCGAGTGTTGTGAAACCTGGAGACAGCCTCTTTGTGTAACCTTTTCCTGCCCGCCACATGCCTCCAGGCAGTTGGGCAGCGGGCTTTGGGTATGTCTTTGGTGGAAGAATCCAAGACGCTGCCAATTCACATGTCCTTTTGACAATATACATCTGTCTTCTAACTTTGTTTTAGTCGGTAACTACATTCCTGTTTGGCAGCTTGTTTGTCTTTTGACTCCAAACATGATCACACACGCTTGAGTTTGTCAGCTCTGTCCTCATAGTGACAGAAGCTGGAACTGGAGGGAAAAAAATGGTATTGGCAACTGACCATCACAATGATAATGACTACTCCTGGTGCACATGTACTGGAGTTCGAGCTATAATTCGAGCACAAATTTGTAATTTGTGAAATTGGGCTATACAAATAAACTGAATTGAATTGAATTGAATAATTAAATAACAGAGAGGTACAAAAAAAGACATACAAAAAAACATTCTATGTCAAGACAGCAGCTCACGTTTCAGAGTCATCACAGTTTCACTTGTCGTCACATGAGCTCTTTATGTGTTTCATTTGCTATTTCTTATTCAGATCAAAGAGTAAAATGCTCACACTAATTATTGCTGTTCTGCTTCATAAAGATGTATTGTATGTTCATATTCTAGTCTCACAGTGCGAGTTGGTTCTCTCACTATGATACCTCTTTGTTTACACTGAGCACTGGAACGTGAAAAATCGAAGTGTAATTGATGTGGGGGCACAAAGAAGGTCTTCTTTTGGCTTTAATAGGACACATCTGTCACCACAGACTCTTGACTGCTGCAGTAAAAGGGGACTGCACATCCTTGCCAGCAGTAAACTGAATTACCTAATGTGTTCTGTATCTGATGCATACTGTATTTCCATCAAACCCCAGGAGAGACAAAATGATGTGTTTGGTATTCGCTGACTTTATGTGAAACTCCTTACGAATGTCCAGGACCATCAGTGATCAACAGTCTCTGTGGTTTTTAGGCAACACAACTTGTTTAAAAAGAGATTATGGTTTACGTCAATATAAGTACGTTCAAACTACATTGTTCAGTTTAGAAAAAATATTTTGGTTTGGGTTAAAAATAAAACGATGGAGGTGATGTTACTTAATTACGTAACTTTCGTAACCAATAAGTCAACGTTAACTTTTTGTTTCACTTGGAACACAGACCGACGCTCTCCCGAGGTTTAGCTGCAAACAATCCAAGAGATCAGCCTTTCTTCACAGCACCACTTCTTACAGTTTACCAACTGGCTATGGAAAGTCACAAAATTCATCAGCAGTGGCGCTGAGACTCATATTCCTGGAATGTTACGTCATGTTCTGCAAGAAACCAGTGGTTGCAGAACACTTATTTTTGAACATTGCATATTGGGGTATGTATCATATCCCAAAACTCACCAAATTTGCCAAGCTTGTCAGGCTTGGTGAAAATACGCAGATGACATGGACCTCGAAATTAAAAATTGCTCTCTAGCGCCACCTGTAAATTTGACTCACCCAGTATGTTCAAATGACTAGCTTTTTTTTTCACAAGTCCACTTGGACCTGCTCTACAAAAAAGCCTCTCAGTAACCTAAGCTCCGCCTACTTAAATTTTCCACCATATTTTTTTTGGTGAAAACACATCAGAGGCGTTTGCTCCGACATACGGGGTCCAATTCAAACCAAACCTATTGGAGATAATGATTATGGAAGCTACATCATCTAAGATCTATCATCCTTTTCAAATATATCATTGTGGTAAGGATCTATGGCCCAACGAACATTTTAGGGGCGTGTCCTGTTTTGAAATGCTCATAACTTCAACACTATTGGGAGAAAAAAAAAACAGACTTTCAGGATATGTGCAGAATGGAGCCTGGAACATTCACAGCAAATTTCGTGCAATTTAAACCGTAGGGGGCGCTACAATAATTCACCAAAGTTGGCCGTTTTTGGCGTTTTTTGGCGTTTTTTGCTTGATTTGGCCCTTTTCCACTTTTTCCCCATCGATTATTTCTCCCACAAAACGCCAACAGAATCGGCTAAAATCAGTTTTATAGAATCTCAAGACTTGAATAATGAACACTGTGAAAAACGGACTTTTTCGTCAGTAGGAAATTTTCGGTTTTACTGCCAATAATTTTTTACTTTCTGTGATTTCTTTATGTTAAAAACTATTACTTAAACTCATCCAATACTAACGCAAAAAATCATGTGTGATGCCAGTCAAGGCCTGAACACATTCACATGAAGAAACAAGCACATTTCTTCCAGGAACACCTATTGATCACCTATTGAGAAGTAAAATAACCATAATTTATTCACTTTCACGATAGGCTTGCTTCTCTTAGTCGGTCAATCAGATCGGCTTCAAATTTGTAACACACAATCCAAACATTGTCATGATGTCAGCCCACAAAGCATTTTACGTTCGCTGTTACACTATTGCCGTGCCAACCCATTCTTCGCATCAAACAACGAAGGGGCTTTGGAGGACTAAACATGCTCCTGTGAAAATACCCTTGGCAAACATATTAAGAATCAAAGATGTAGTTACCAGATAGGATTTTATTCTTCAAAAATGGTAATTTGCTCCATAGCGCCACCTACAATATTCAATTAGGCAGCCCATTAGGCAGCCCGGTGCTACGTTTGACCTACATGTATAACGCTGGGTAGGTATATGTAACACAAGTAGACGGAAAGAAAAGTCTCTTGGCACCATGCTCTAAACTGTACGAGATGTCGCCAATATTGATTTCTGTTTCACTATGTTTGTGCAAAGCTCATCTCATTTCCACATACAGGTATTAGGCCAGCAGGTGGCGGTAATGCACCAAATATATGGATGCCGCTTTTATACATCAACGCGGCTGATACTCCAGGCCAGCAGGTGGCGGTAATGCACCAAATATATCGAAGCATACTGCTGGTTAGAGAAGAAGAAGAAGAAGAACGGGCCTGGTCTGCAGTCTGCTCCGTCTGAGACGGTAAGCATTTTAAATGTATTACAATGAACTACAATCCAACGATAATTAGTCATGGCAGTCTCTTGTTCACATGATGGCTGTAAAATCCACCGTGTTCATCCGGTGCTCTTTCTCCGTGTGTGATTGTCACAGGTTACTCAATGCTATGCTACACGAGGAGCTCCATGCTAATGCGACCCTCCATTCAAATATATAATGGTTTCTCCTGTTCGCCAGTCGGCATGAACACATAAATACTGTGGATATTACGTTACATAACCGCAGTGAAAGAACGGTAAACTCTGAACAGAGTCACGGTGTGTCTTTGAATTCACGTCACGTTATAAATGTGTTCTGATGAAGCTTGAAGATGCATGCAGTTAATATTCATGTAGCTATTTAACTGCTCCACATCCATTTGAAAGAATAATTACTGTTTACTTTGCATATTACGGCTGTCATACAACATATACTCAATTCATACATGAAGTGTTATTAGAGATTAAACTACCAGCAGCTTAAGAATAAGAATATACTAAATATATTAAAACTAGGAGTGATGCTTAAGTTTATTACTTCTTCTTGAGCCATTTATTTTAATTCAGAATTCTAATGAGTATATGGTAAATATTATTTACCTACTCTTTAAGAATATTAATACCATTTGGTGTTATTAACCTGTATATTGTTTACGAGATCTGTATACTTTCATCAGCAATGTTAGAACCAGAGTGTGATGAAGTTTTTAATTACATAGTATAATCATATTCTGACTAGAAGGATCTGACATTGAGATGTAACAAAATCACTGCACATAGACACACATCAGATGTTGATTGCTGTACTAACCTCCGGTGTCCTGCTGTTCATCTCTCTATTGCAGACACTATGGAGATGTTTGGACTGCAGTATAATGAGCATGGTTGCCCCCAGTTCCTGTGGACTGGGACCAGCACAGGACCAAGACTGCCCGACCTCCTCCAGAGCAGTGCATCCACTGCACAGTCATCGTAATGGTGCGCAGTATTAATTATTAATATTATGAAAATATTTGAATTTTATTTTAAGCAAATCTGTAACTTTCTTTTAAAAAATTACACTGCAGTCTTGTTATTGGTGACCTCAGCTAGGCCCAGAATTATTTTCATGAGATATCACCATGCGGATTTCGAATGAATTCAATTTAAAGTTAGCGAAAAATAAATATTATTAATATTATGACAATATTTGAATTTTATTTAAAGCAAATCCGTTACTTTCTTGTTTATTCTGTTTCTTTATAGGACGTGGCACTAAGGAGGATTGTCCAGCCGCAGGTTTGTTATGTTATTGTGCTTTGAAGTTTATGAATCATACCAGTATTTGCTTTTGAAGAGACCAATTGACACCATTATTGTTTCTGCAATTTTGTTTTCCAGATGACGCTGAAGAACCGTTACAAGCCGCTAACACCAGTCTGCTTCAGCAGCTTGGTTGAAATGGAGATGATGATGCACTGTGCCCAACTAATCATACACGTGATGCCTTGAGAGGTCGGGGTCAGATTGTGAGTACTCCTCCGTTTTCCTGATCCGATGTGAGGTCAAAGGTCAGGGATGTCTATGTGTCCAGATTGTAATGCACTCCGAGACAAATTTGTAAATTGTGAAAATGGGCTATACAAATAAACTGAATTGAATTGAGACGTCAGTGCACAACTCAAGTCGACAAGCATTTATGCATTTTACATCGAATTTACATGACATGGTCTATACTTCACGTCGGGACACACGACGCATGAATATGTTCACGTAGTTAAAGCGCCACCTAGTGGCTGAACTGGACTTTTGTCGAATCCGCCCCAAACTTGTCGCGCTCGTTACAAGTCGCGGCCCGAGTCGAGTCCGACCGGCGCCGGGTCCTCGGCGCCGGCTCCCCCGACCGGCGCGGGTGAGCGAGGACCCGTTCGACGCTGCTTGCAGCTTTAATTTCCAGTTGTTATCTTTGCAAGGAGCTAGGCTAGCTGACTCCCTCTGTGTCCAGTCTTTATGCTAAGCTAAGCTGAGCACCTTCTGATGTTATCTTCATATTTCACCTAAATCTGTGAATAAGCACATTTCCCAATAGGTCAAATTATTCCCTTTACTCTCAAACAAAGACACATATTTTGTGGAAAGAGCAGCCAGTTTCCAAGCTGAGGTAACTTCAGTCAAACACAGCAACACAAAAGGGCTTTGTAGCTTACACATACAAATAAAAGATCAGCAACAGTCACCTCTTGGACTAAGATAAAATGAAAGAAAGGAGTTAAATCAAAAAGATGCTTGAAAGAAGTAAAGAGGGAAATACTCTTCTATGATCTGCACAAGGAGGACACTGATGGGCTTCATAAGCTGCATGACAGACTGACTCAATTTTGTGTTTACTCCCTCAACTCCTACAAACATGTTTCCAAAAGTCCTATTAAATCAACATAAACAAGCCTTCAGGGATGAAAATATATACATGCGCAAAAGGAGCTGACAAGGAAGATGGAGGATAACATAAATAGCAAGACGGAACAGAAGAGAGTAGTGGGATAAGGTGGATAAGCAAAGATGTGAGTGGGAGATGGAAAAGGGCGATACTTGTTCTTCATTACATATGACACCTTGACCTACTCCAACACACCGGATGGATCTAAGCAGCTGCCGTCCTGCCCTCTGATCCACAGGAACCATTTCCGCCTGGGTGAAAGTGACAGGAATCATGTGTTTACCTCCATGTGACTTCAAAACCATGCAACCCTCTGGCTTGGATACCATCAATCAGGATTTAGAAAACACCACAGCACCGAGACGGCACTGGTGAAAATTACAAATGACCTCTTAATGGCAGCAGATAAAGGACTCCTCTCTGTCCTGGTCTTGTTAGACCTTAGTGCTGCATTCGACACCATTGACCATGACATCCTGTTACAGAGACTGGAGCAGTCGATTGGCATTTCAGGCACGGCACTAATTTGGTTTAAATCCTATTTATCAGATCGATCTCAGTTTGTATTTGTAAACGATGACGCCTCGATAACCACCAACGTTAATCACGGAGTTCCACAAGGTTCTGTGCTTGGACCAATTTTATTTACCTTATACATGCTTCCTTTGGGCAATATTATCAGGAAACATTCCATAAACTTTCATTGTTATGCAGATGATACTCAACTATATCTATCGATAAAACCAGAGGAGAGCAACCAACTCGGTAAAATTCAAGCATGTCTTAAAGACATAAAAACATGGATGACCTGCAACTTCTTGATGTTAAACTCAGACAAAACCGAAGTAATTTTAATCGGCCCTGAGCACCTCAGAGATCAATTATCTGGTGATGTGGTTTCTGTAGACGGCATTGCCCTAGCATCCAACACCACTGTAAAGAATCTTGGCGTTATGTTTGATCGGGACTTGTCCTTTAACTCCCACGTAAAGCAAATCTCAAGGACTGCATTCTTTCATCTACGTAATATTTCAAAAATCAGGCACATCTTGTCTCAAAATGATGCAGAAAAATTGGTTCACGCGTTCGTTACTTCGAGACTGGATTACTGCAACTCCTTATTATCAGGCTGCTCTAATAAGTCTCTTAGGTCCCTCCAGTTGATCCAGAATGCTGCAGCTCGTGTTCTCACTAAAACTAAGAAAAGAGATCACATCACTCCTGCACGAGCTGCTCTGCACTGGCTCCCAGTAAAATCAAGAATCACTTTTAAAATTCTTCTCTTAACCTACAAAGCCTTGATTGGTGATGAACCATCATATCTTAAGGAGCTTGTAGTACCATATTGCCCCACTACAGAGCTACGCTCACTAAATGCGGGACTACTTGTAGTTCCTAAAGTCTTAAAAAGTAGAATGGGAGCCAGAGACTTTAGTTATCAAGCTCCTCGTTTAAGAGTCGACTTAAGACTTTCCTCTTTGACAGAGCTTATAGTTAGGGCTGAATCAGGTTTGCCCTGGTCCAGCCCCTTGATATGCTGCTATAGGCTTATAGCTGCCGGGGGACGTTTAGGATGCACTGAGCACCTATCTCCTCTTTTTTCTCTCCTTAAGGATGCATTTTTCATCTCTCAATCACACGTTACTAAATCTGCTTTCTCCCCGGAGTCCTTTTGACTTCACGTCTCATGGGGTCATCGGACCCTATGAGACGGCATAGATCCTATCTGCCTGATGGATCATCGAGGTCTGGGTCGTAGAGTTCCTGCTCCTGACTACGCCACTGTCCTGTTGAGACTCCGCCAACTGTTGAGACTCCGCCCACTCCTCCTCCCCACCGCCATCTGCCTGATGGATCGTGGAGGTCTCCATCGTGGAATATGCCTACTACATACACTCTGTCACATTCATTGAATGTATTTAAACTCTAAATCTGTCCCTCTGTACACATTACATCTATTGCACCTGTCCATCCTGGAGAGGGATCCTCCTCTGTTGCTCTCCTGAAGGTTTCTTCCCTTTTTTCCCCCTAGAGGGGTTATTTGGGAGTTTTTCCTGGTCCGATGTGAGGTTTTGGGGCAGGGATGTCTATGTGTACAGATTGTAAAGCACTCCGAGACAAATTTGTAATTTGTGAAATTGTGCTATACAAATAAACTGAATTGAATTGAATTAAACACTCCAAATTAAAGTTTGCCTGGAAAGGATCGCCCATTCATCAACAAAGCCTGCTGAAACGTGCTGCCCTTCCAAAAGTGAATAATGCCAACGCAATGATGCCGTAAGTGGATGTTCTGCCTGCTCCCCTGCATTGCACTCACATCAGAGAACCCATTTGAAGTATTTAGTCTTGGTAACATTAATCCCTGTAATTTCAGGTCTGGTGTGCCTTCTCTGTCAGGTACATTAGGGCTGCATTGGAGAATCGGTAAAACATCGAGGACGCCCCAGTGTTGTCCGCCAGTAATTAGAATGCCATGTGTTCATCCTTTGAAACAGCACTTGTTAAATGAAGTCCTGTCACATTTTAATTGTCTCCACTGATAAAAAAAAGAAGTAAGCAAGAGTAGCAGAAAGAGAGAGAGAGAGAGAGAAGCTGGAACGAGAGAAAAGGAGACAAAGGAAGGATTTGTGTAATAATGTTACACATGTGGTTAGGTAAAGTAGTAGCACAAGGCTGCGTAAGAATTACTGTGATGTTTGAAATGCGTCATTGTATGGGTCCCTTTCAAAAGAATCATGCCTCTGTTTATTTGCATAACTACCACCACAAGGAAGGTTGTGTCCTCGTTTTTTGTGTGTGTCTGTTTGTTTGCTAGTCAGTCAATCACTAAACAGGTTTCTTTTTCTCGCCTCTCTTCCCTCATGTTATGCTGTCATCTTTCATCCACCCTTTCCTAGATGGCGCCGCGGACGGCGCCTCGGTGTCTTGGTGCGCGACTCTTGCACCTTCCGCCAAAAAAAGTTCCTCGTTTGTTTGTGAAAACATTCTTTGGCAATAAACCTGTTTCTGATTCTGATTCTGATTCTGATTTCTGATTAAATCAATGTTGTGGAAAGTCAGGTCGTGGGCCAACAAAGGATCGGGTGAATTACTGGGTTGATGTGGATCCAGGATTTATTTAAGGTTGTCGTATACTTTTAACATTTCCTTTCTGCTACTGCATGATACAAATAGCTAGCAAATGTCCCACGATTGCCAGAATGTGTATTTTGATCCAGATCCAGAAGCATACATGTCTGAAATTGTTCAATCTTGGATCTCAGTGATGGCACATATATAAACAAACAAAAACAGCCTTAGCATTACTCGGCAGTGTGACCCTTAGTGGTAGCCGAGTGGGGCTAACTGGAAATAATGAGCTATGTGGGTTGAGCCATCTCAACTGTTGGTACAGAGCTATTATAGTCTAGGACATTTGCTGTTAAACAGAGCTGTACATTTAGGAGGCTGAACACACTATAAGGGGCAAACTTTTACTCCATCATATTAAAAAAGGTTGCAATTACTCAATTTGTTCTATAAACTAAATTACAGGAGATTAAGCTAGCGCCAACAGTGTTGGAGGAGACACGAACAGCAGTCTTTCAAGGTGAAAGTCCTGTGTTTTTTTGACCCCTCCGTCTTCCCCGACCACAACTGTATGCATACTTTGTCAACTGTTCGGCCAGCGTTTCTGAAATTGGAGTGAGACGAGGAGAAAAGGTGATGTTGTGATCATCGCAATAAAACATCTTTGATCTTGGCCAATCAGCCTTAAGATGTCGACAGCGTCTTCATTGTGGGGTTAGGTTTGAAGAGGGCCATGAGAGGCACTGGCACTAGGAAGGAGTGCATGTCAGCCCGCTACATCTACTGCTGTAACGTTGCACGGTGTATCAATACTAAAAAGGTGTTGCGGTACCCACATATTACAGACAACACGATTATGCATATTTTTTGTATCGATACTTGATTAAAATAGCCCACATTGACTGTAAGGGGGCGAGCTGCCCAGCGCTCACACACTGATTGCTGGGAAGACATGGCATCAAGTGCAGGAGACATGGCATCAAATAGCATATCTTGCTGCAGGCTAATACGAATATTAATTCGTCAACAATAGAAAGAAGCTCTCATCTCAGCCCGGTCCACCTACTATTCACACCTCATACGCTCTGGTTCCTCTAACCTTAAGGCTCTCTTCTCAACAATAAACAAGCTTCTCAAACCCAGGGACAACACCTCCAAAACCTTTACAGTTGACAAATGAAATTCTTTCCTCTCGTTTTTCAATAATAAAATTGACATAATCTACAGCAATTTGAAGACCGCCCCCGCTATTTCCATCTCTCCACCTGCTCTCCCCATACTCACCACACCGCCCCTTTCTAAATTCTCCCCTGTGACCCCGTTGGAGCTTTCTTCACTCATAAAAGGAATGAGAAGCACTACCTGTAGCCTGGACCCCATCCCATCTATTCTCGCCAAGGAATGTCTCCCAGCCATCGCACCACTCATCATTACAATAATTAACTGGTCCCTCAACTCTGGCTCAGTCCCCGACACACTTAAACTGGCTGCTCTCACCCCCATCCTCAAAAAACCTGGACTCGACCCTGAGACCATGAGCAATTTCCGGCCCATTTCAAATCTTCCCTTCCTAGCAAAAATACTGAAACGCGTTGTCGCTGCACAACTAAAAACTCACCTCACCTCCAATGATCTGTTCGAGCCATTTCAATCTGGTTTCCGCTCACAGCACAGCACTGAAACGGCACTTCTGAAAGTCACCAATGACCTCTTCATCTCCTCAGACTCCGGTCACCTCAACATCCTCATTCTCCTGGATCTCACTGCAGCCTTCGACACCATCAACCACAACATCCTTCTCTCCCGCCTCAAAACGTCCCTCAATATCACCGGATCTGCTCTATCCTGGCTCAAATCATATCTGACAAACAGACAACAATTCATCAGCATCAACAACTGCACCTCCTCCACTGCTCCTCTGTCTCAGGGCGTCCCTCAGGGTTCAGTGCTTGGTCCACTTCTGTTTATTCTTTACTTACTCCCTCTTGGAAATATCATACGCCAACACGGTCTCATGTTCCACTGTTATGCCGATGATGTCCAGCTCTACATCTCAACAAAGGCCATCACCACTGCCACTCACTCTACTCTAACCAACTGCCTCACTGACATCAAATCCTGGATGAACACCAACTTTCTTAAACTTAACTGTGATAAATCTGACATGCTCATCATCGGTCCCAAATCTCTCACCAAAACCTGTCATACCTTCTGCCTCGCCATGGATAACTACACTCTGTCTCCATCCCTACACATCCTCAACCTCGGAGTCATGTTTGACAGCAACCTGTCCTTTGAACACCGCGTCAAACAAATCACCCGAACTGCCTTCTTTCACCTAAAAAACATTGCCTGTCTCCGCCCATCACTCTCCTCATCTGCTGCTGAAACACTGATCCACGCCTTCATCACCTCCAGAATAGACTATTGTAACAGCATTCTTTATGGCACAACATCCAAAATTCTAAATAAACTCCAGTATATTCAGAACTCTGCTGCTCGCCTGCTCACCCACTCCCGCTCCCGTGATCACATCACCCCTGTTCTCCAGACCCTCCACTGGCTCCCCGTCCCAGAACGTATCCAGTACAAAATCCTTCTCCTCACTTACAAAGCCCTCCATAACCAGGCCCCCTGCTACCTGACCGATCTGCTTCACCATCACACTCCATCCCGTCGGCTCCGCTCCTCTGATGCCAACCTCCTCTCCATTCCTCACAGGACCAAGCACCGGACATGGGGTGACAGAGCCTTCTCCATTTCTGCCCCCTCCCTCTGGAACTCTCTCCCCAAAATCATCCGTGACTGCATCGAACTTTCATCGTTTAAATCACTAATCAAAACCCACCTGTTCAAAACTGCTTTTAATGTGTGATTGTGTGCTCTGAACGTTCTTATTAGCTTTTATCGTTTGTTTGTATTGTAATTGTTAATGCATAGCTTTTAGGATTTTTTAAATTATGTGTTGTAAAGCGTCTTTGAGTACTATGAAAAGCGCTATAGAAATTGTATGTATTATTATTATTATTAATGCCATTTGTTTAGTGTTCAAAAAGCTGGGGAGGAACAGGCTGGAAAAAAGAGAACCATACAGATGTTTTTTTCGTAACTATTTTAGAGAAATATACCAGTATCGTAATTGTGGTATATATCGTATTTGTGGTATTGTATCGAACTATGGTATCGGGTATCAAGATACTTATGGCAGGTATCGAAGTTATAATGTTGGTATGGTGAGAACCCTAGCAGGAGCTAGAGGCAGAAAAGGCACATGGCTAAGCAGCTCAAAGCAGTCCTTGAACGCCTTCAGGCCAAGAGAGGAAAGTTGGTTTATGAATGACTTTAACCATATGGTATATAATGAAAATGTATATTTGTTATAATTATTATTAGGGCATGAGCACTAACGTAGTCGGAGCAGAGGACCTATTGTTCTTAAAATGTTTTTATTATTATTACCACACATCTCTCTACACATATTAACGGGATATGCAATATAACATAAACACAAAAAGGGTGAAACTCGCTGTGTTTTTCTATTTAGCATAGTTTACCATCAAAAAGTCTCCTTTGTCTAAATGGCTTGAAATGGAACATAGCCTACTTTTTTTTATTTTTATCTAACTCTGAATTGTATCCATTAGTTTTGATAACTGAAACACTTTCGGTTATCGATCTATAATGATCAATATTTTCCAGTACAAACAGGGCATGTTGTCAGTGTTTGGCTAGGGAAACGGACCTCTAAATACAATGGTAGTAAACATCACTAATAGCTGGTGTATTTCAGAGTGAGTGTGTCCTTGCGTCATACAATTACACTCTGCAGGACCTGAATTGACTCCAAGTCTTGTTTCAACATGGATTGATGAGCACTCACCGTAACAAAGCACTGTTTTCTAGCACAACCCAAGGATCCTTGTGCGGTCCACAGAAGAGAACCAGAGCACTAATTAAGAGAGGGTTAAGGTCGGCAGAGTGAAGGATTGTAATGGAGCAGCTTGACAGCGGGAATGTCTTCATTTCCCCTTATATTGAAGTTTAAAAGCTGGAACCCATCCTTACCACCTGGGTGTACCTTGGGCTGTCTGAAAAGAAGTAATTGCCTAATCGGATAGTACCGCAAAGCCCTTGTGAGATTCGATCATCAATTAATCCCAAAAGGCACCATCCATCAAAACCTAATAGTTATTGTGCTGATGAAAAGTTTCACACACAAAAGAGACCATCATGTGACCAAATAATCTGTTTTAGCATTGCTCTCCACTGTGACCCCTCAGCCATTGTTTTAACTTTGGATAATTGCTAAATAATCACAAAAAGTTGAACACAAGCAGAGATTGTGATGCTGGACTGTAAGCAATGTGAGTGAAGCTCTTTAACCAACTGCCCTTAATTATGTACAACTGTAAAGACAGCATGATAATTCTTTGGTGCTTGGATAACCTGTCAATGATTATAAAGTCAGGGTTGTGGGGAGATATTATAATCAAAACAGATATTTCCTATTGAGTCAATGGTTAATATTTGCTCAAGTTGAGGTTTAAGGGAAGGTTGTGGTCAACTATAAAGGTGTAATGTGTGAGATTTGTACAGAAATTTTGTTTAAAATGATAATTAAAAACGAATGAATATCATCAACAAAATGTGAAGACTTCAATGTACCTACTTGTAGAGATAGCTACTGAAATGAGCACGCTCACTAAAAGAAGAATGAATATACACTTTTATAGCCCGGCCTTTCCCGTTTTGATACCACTTGTAATTTGAGAGGAGATAGTGAGTCACTGTAGCGTCCAGACTGCACTTATGAGAGGGCAAAGAAGTAGAGGTCCTGGTCGGTGTGCGTTACAGAAGCATTTTTATTTGATTCCATTTAAAGTGGCAGCAACCACAAAACTGTCGTTTATCTATTATGTATTTATTTACTATATTTAAGGGATAGCCTTTAAATTATTAGATAACATATTTGTCTTTCAGGTGATCTGTATCAACCATGCAGTGCAATCCATGACTTGCTAACGAAACCCTCTACCACCCAACTCTCTTCATGGCCCCCACCACTGAACCTGTAGGTTTCTGGGTCTAGACCTCTATTCAAAACTGGACAAGAATACAATTCCTGTTAATCATCATTGCACTGCACAATACAGCTAACTTGTATTGCTGTTTTCTTTACATATATCATTAAACATTGCATTATGCACACATAATGTATTTCAAACTCACCACCATTTCCCTACCAACCATCTATAAACATATTAACCCCGGGATTGCCTTAAATAGTTTATTTTCTTGAATTTTGGATAAGTAAAGTAACTGGTGGCCATGCAGGTCATATTTGTGCAGTTCAATCATATGTCGCTAATGTGGCATAATAATACAACAGTGCACCTGTGAGGTGTGTATCAGCTGGGAGTACAAAGGGAAATAGGAGGCCTCCTGTGCAGATCGTAAGAGGGCTGGTGTTTCCTTGTGAAATCTAACTGGAGGGAACCCTTGATTACAAGGGTCCCTGACTGAAAGAGCTCACCCGCAATAAACTCAGTGGCAGCCATGATAAGAGCTGGTAGAAATAACAGAATACAGGATGTTCCAGTGTTTCAACACCAGTCTACTTTAGCCGAAGAAATACAGAACTGTTCCTGAATTATGTATGTAACACTTCAGAGAAAGAGAGGATGGAGTCTAAACTAACCACTGCTTTTTCCCCACAAATGTCTTTATTTGGTCCAGGAATATCCTTGGTAACTCTCACCCTCTGTCCTCTACTATGTTAGCGTCCCTATGCCTCGAAAGCAATCGTCTGCTTAAGCGATTTGATGATTGCATAAACCGAGCGCCCCTCATAATAATACTATTTATAAAAGAAGTAGCATTTTGATTATGGAGAGAAAATTGTGTTTGGACTTGAACAGGACTTAATGTTCTCTGGCTCTATGATGAAGACCCAGCCCACTGCCACTTTGGACATGCTTTTTTAAAGGTTGGGTGAGTTTTATCCAATAACATCAACACATTTAAGACTATTCAGTTAATTCTCTCTTTTCTATGCCCATCTGTTATTGTGCTATTGTGTAATCGGTCGAGAGCAACCTTCTCTAATTCGCCATGTAACTATTTGTGCAGACAAGCAATTAAGCTTAGAAATTGTGCTGGAGACATGACTGCAGTGGAACATAGTGTATAAACAGATGGAGGTAGAAATGAGGGGGATGTGTGAAGATTAAACAGAGTAGCATTTGTAAAATTAATTATATAACGTTAATCAGATTAAACATAAATACTTCTGTCAATACAAATAAGACTAAGAATAATCATTCCTAATATTTACGAGATTCGGTTTTAAATGACCCCTTATGTTGCAAAGGTAATTCTGGCCTGTTGGGACCAATCCACGCTCTCATCTCATGTCCCTCCTCATCTTTCCGCACAGCATCTATTATGATGACTCTAACCACTCTCAGTAACGACAGCATAGTATTCCACTCACACCACAGCACAAGTTCTCTCCTCTCTCCCTTGCTAGTTAGCTGGCTAATGTTAGCTTGCTAATTCCACCATGCTTTCATGCTAACAGAAAATGAGCGTAACAGCATGGCGCACAGCGCTCCTCGCTGCCAGAGACTACAGCCAGGAGGAGTGAGGCCTACAAAACAATAAATTCATCAGATTCAGTGCCCCATGCCCCATTGCTTATATCCATGCTATTGTTATAGTCATATCTAATGACACTGCATCAAGGCTTTTATCATATAGAAATACATTGAATTCAGTTCGTTATTTGTTATAACCCGAAAAACCAAATAATTAATTTCAACCCCTTACCCACTTTGTTGCATTCATCAAAATCAGTTGGGGGAGGTAGAGGGGAAGGGGTTGGAGCGGAATTCTACTTCAGAGTGCACCACTTTCACTTTCTATACACTTAGATAAACCGGAAACACTTTCATCTTAATTCTTTCATTTTCATGTTCTTTAATTAAGTTCTTAAATGTAATATTTACTGCCCTGCTATTTTATTGGATTGTGCATGATGCTGCTTGAAAGCAAGTTTCCCTCTGGGGATGAATAAACTATGTATTCAATTTCAATTCAGTTTATTTGTATAGCCCAATTTCACAAATTACAAATTTGTCTCGGAGTGCTTTACAATCTGTACACATAAACATCCCTGTCCCAAAACCTCACATCGGATCAGGAAAAACTCCCAAATAACCCCTCTAGGGGGAAAAAATGGAAGAAACCTTCAGGAGAGCAACAGAGGAGGATCCCTCTCCAGGATGGACAGATGCAATAGATGTAATGTGTACAGAAGGACAGATTTAGAGTTAAAATACATTCAATGAATATGACAGAGTGTATGAAAAGTTCATAGTAGGCATATTCCACGAATGAGACCTCCATGATCCATCTGGCAGATGGAGGTAGAGAGGAGGAGTGGGCGGAGTCTCAACAGTGGGCGGAGTCTCAACAGGCCAGTGGCGTAGTCAGTAGCAGGAATTCCACGACCCAGACCTCGATGATCCATCAGGCAGATAGGATCTATGCCGTCTCATAGGGTCCGATGACCCTATGAGTCTTGAAGTCAATAGGACTCTGGGGAGAAAGCAGTTAGTAATGTGTGATGGAGAGATGAAAATTCATCTCTAAGGAGAAAAAAAAAGAGGAGATAGGCAAACCTGATTCAGCCCTAACTATAAGCTCTAGGAACTACAAGTAGTCCCGCATTTAGTGAGCGCAGCTCTCTAGTGGGGCAATATGGTACTACAAGCTCCTTAAGATATGATGGTGCATCACCAATCAAGGCTTTGTAGGTTAAGAGAATAATTTAAAAAGTGATTCTAGATTTTATGGGGAGCCAGTGCAGAGCAGCTAGTGCAGGAGTGATGTGAATCTCTTTTCTTAGTTTTAGTGAGAACACGACCTGCAGCATTCTGGATCAACTGGACAGACCTAAGAGACTTATTAGAGCAGCCTGATAATAAGGAGTTGCAGTAATCCAGTCTCGAAGTAACGAACGCGTGAACCAATTTTTCTGCATCTGTATCCATCTATGCATATATCCATTTATCTATCTAGCTATCGAGCTATCTATCCATCTATCCATCTATCTAGCTATCTATCCATGTATCCATGTATCCATCTATCTAGCCATCTAGCTATCTAGTTGAGAAGAAATCTGGTGAATTCGTAAACAGCCATTTTGGGGTTCATTGCGAGCAGATTCAAAACAGAGCAAGATCGTTTGTGTACAATCTCTCAACAACTGTCCAAGGACAAAACTGTTGTTTAATGGGTGATGGTTTCCATAGCCAAGCATGAAGGTGATTCACAGCAATTCGCTACAAGGAAATGAACAACATTAAATTAAATGGAGAAATTATTCTCACGATCTCCCAAATAAATGTTTTTGAGTACAAGTGCAAGGAAAATATGTAGCTGTTTTTGACATGCCTTCCTTGAATTTATATGTGCACTTCATTTTAAAAAAGGTTTTCAAATTATGCTACCGTACAATTTGTTCGGCAGTTAAGGACAGATGTGTATGTGAAGCAGCGGTTCCCTGACATCCATGAGGAAAATATTCTGAACTGATGTTACTATTGTATACACTCTGATCATTTACCCAGCTCCTAGGCTGTGACAAGCATAGCAAACCAGATTAGCTTCACTGTAATAGATAAGCATATTTATTTACAATATATTTATAATCAGTGATCACGTTGTGCCTACAAGGGAAGAGGGAGCCTCACTATAGCAAGGTGGTTAGGCAGTCACACTTTCAGGTGTGGTTCTGAAGCTGACAACCTTGATGCTGGAAGACAAACCAAGTAACACAGATACCCCTACACTCTAAAAAAAAAAAAGTTTAGTCAATTTAAAAAAGTGAGGCAACCAGCTGCAAAGCCTTTTTGAGTTCACTCAACTAAGGGCTAATGTGTTGTGTCAACTTATAATAAGTTCACTCAAAGTGATATCTTAAGTTTGTCAAACGTAACATTACTATTCAGACGTCCTTATGTATTTAAGTTAACACTACTTAAAATATTCAATTCAATTCAATTCAGTTTATTTGTATAGCCCAATTTCACAAATTACAAATTTGTCTCGGAGTGCTTTACAATCTGTACACATAGACATCCCTGCCCCAAAACCTCACATCGGACCAGGAAAAACTCCCAAATAACCCTTCAGGGGGAAAAAAAGGGAAGAAACCTGGAGGAGAGCAACAGAGGAGGATCCCTCTCCTAGGATGGACAGATGCAATAGATGTAATGTGTACAGAAGGACAGATTTAGAGTTAAAATACATTCAATGAATATGACAGAGTGTATGAATAGTTCATAGTAGGCATATTCCACGATGGAGACCTCCACGATCCATCAGGCAGATGGCGGTGGGGAGGAGGAGGGCGGAGTCTCAACAGGACAGTGGCGTAGTCATGAGCAGGAATTCCACGACCCAGGCGATCCATCAGGCAGATAGGATCTATGCCGTCTCATAGGGTCCGATGACCCCATGAGACGTAAAGTCAAGGACTTCGGGAGAAAGCAGAGTTAGTAACGTGTGATTGAGAGATGAAAATTCATCCTTAAGGAGAGAAAAAGAGGAGATAGGTACTCAGTGCATCCTAAAACGTCCCCGGCAGCTATAAGCCTATAGCAGCATATCAAGGGGCTGGACCAGGGCAAACCTGATTCAGCCCTAACTATAAGCTCTGTCAAAGAGGAAGGTCTTAAGTCTACTCTTAAACGAGGTGACTGTGTCTGCCTCCCGGACTGAAATTGGAAGCTGGTTCCATAAAGAGGAGCTTGATAACTAAAGGCTCTGGCTCCCATTCTACTTTTAAGACTCTAGGAACTACAAGTAGTCCCGCATTTAGTGAGCGTAGCTCTCTAGTGGGGCAATATGGTACGACAAGCTCCTTAAGATATGATGGAGCATCACCAATCAAGGCTTTGTAGGTTAAGAGAAGAATTTTAAAAGTGATTCTTGATTTTACTGGGAGCCAGTGCAGAGCAGCTAGTGCAGGAGTGATGTGATCTCTTTTCTTAGTTTTAGTGAGAACACGAGCTGCAGCATTCTGGATCAACTGGAGGGACCTAAGAGATTTATTAGAGCAGCCTGCTAATAAGGAGTTGCAGTAATCCAGTCTCAAGTAACGAACGTGAACCAATTTTTCTGCATCTTTTGAGACAAGATGTGCCTGATTTTTGAAATATTACGTAGATGAAAGAATGCAGTCCTTGAGATTTGCTTTACGTGGGAGTTAAAGGACAAGTCCCGATCAAAGATAACGCCAAGATTCTTTACAGTGGTGTTGGATGCCAGGGCAATGCCGTCTACAGAATCCACATCACCAGATAATTGATCTCTGAGGTGCTCAGGGCCGATTAAAATTACTTGGTTTTGTCTGAGTTTAACATCAAGAAGTTGCAGGTCATCCATGTTTTTATGTCTTTAAGACATGCTTGAATTTTACAGAGTTGGTTGCTCTCCTCTGGTTTTATCGATAAATATAGTTGAGTGTCATCTGCATAACAATGAAAGTTTATGGAGTGTTTCCTGATAATATTGCCCAAAGGAAGCATGTATAAGGTAAATAAAATTGGTCCAAGCACAGAACCTTGTGGAACTCCGTGATTAACGTTGGTGGTTATCGAGGCGTCATCGTTTACAAATACAAACTGAGATCGATCTGATAAATAGGATTTAAACCAAATTAGTGCCGTGCCTGAAATGCCAATCGACTGCTCCAGTCTCTGTAACAGGATGTCATGGTCAATTGCATTTGATAGTTACATCTACTCGAGTTCAGAACACTTAAAATATTAAATTGGAGAAACTTTAAATTGTGTGTTCTTGTAGATTAAAAACATACATCAACAGCACTTAAGATTTTTTGTTGAAAAATGTTTTGTTGAGAGAACTTATTTTTAACTTAAAATGTTTTGTTGAGAGAACTTACTTTTAACTTAAAAATGTTTTGTTACTAAATTTCACTGCCCATTATTTGAGTACACTCAACATTCTTTGCAACGTTGCCTTCATTTAAATTAATTAAAAATGTACACCGTTTTCTTTGGAAAAGTCAACAGTTAAAGAAAACAAACTTCTTCAAACACAAAATGTTTATTAACAATAACTAAACATTTGTTTGCATAACTATATGAATTCCAGGTGTCAACACTTGAACATAGACAGCAGAGGGTCAACATCCTTAAAAATCAAAATGGCTGCATAAAGAAAAAAAAAGAAAAAAATCTGTTTTATGAATCCAAAATCAAGGCCTTGAAACAAGCTTTGGAACATGGTTGTGACACGTGTGTAGCCGTCACGAGTAGGTCCCCCCCCCCTAAAGCACCAATAAGCAACAAGTAGCCAGAGGGATATTCGGTAATAAGGTTTATTCCGACAGCAGACTGTCTCTGCTCTCCACGCTCCTCTCATCTCCTGTCTGTCCAGCTCCTTTATGGAGACAGACTCAGATAACCAACACAGATCGTCATCAGCTGGACTGATTACCAATCTGATTACCAATCAGTCCAGCTGATGACAATCAGACACTGTTCCCTGAACCACACCCCCGCTCCACCCACTCTGCAGTATTCCCGGTTCAACTCCTTTCACGTAAGATTCCTCTGGGTCTGTATTCTACACAAAAACAAGCATACAGAGACTATAATAAATATTCACCGCCTCTTTTAAATTTTCATTTTTTTTCTTCCCATTCTGTAACAATACAATTTAAAAGTCAAAAGACATTTTTATGAAGATTTTAAAAACTAAAATATACCACTTTCATACAAGAGTCACCTCCTACACATTAGTATTATGGTATTTCAATCTTCATAGTCTGTTAAATTAAATAAATAAATTGAGCAAAATACAGGGAAACATTTGCTCTCACGGTACAGGCTCCCTTTAATTCAATAAGTGACAAAAACCTGAACTGGAGCAAATCTGCCATTAAACAATGGACAATATCCTTCCAAATCTAATCCATATCTAAATATAATAAACAAACAATGGTATCAAAAACAAATGTATTTTAAACAGGGGCTAAAGAAAATATTTTTATATTATTTTATTATTTAAAATATAAGATTAAAGTAGTATATATATGTATTTACATATATATGTATTTATATATGTATTTGTATATATATATATATATGTGTGTGTGTTTACTGACATACATGCGCAGTGGCCTTAGTTACCTCAGCAGATGCCCAAACCACTATATTAAGTTTTCTCAACTTAACATTTTAAGTGGATTCCACTCTTTATTAATGAAATTGCCATTTTGAGTTAGTTCAACTTTTTTTCAAAGGCATTTGTTGACTCAACTTAAAAAAATGTGTTAGGACAACAAATTTGAAGTTGGGCTTTTTAGAGTGTAGTGGAGTGGAATGGAGAGGTTGTCGAATAGGCTCAGGTTTGCCCTGGTCCAGGCCCTAGATATGCTGCAATAGGCTTATAGGCTGCTGAGGGAAGTTTTAGGATGCACTGAGCTTCTTCTCTCTCTCCTTAGGGACACATTTACGTCTCTTCATTGCACATTACTACCTCTACTTCTTCCCCAGGGTCTTTGTGCCTTCTCGCCTCATAGGGTCCATTGGACCTGGCTGTGTCTGAAGTGATCTCTTTTGCGATGCCTCCTGTCTGATGAGCCGGCCTCCTGCCTCCGTGGCCCTGCTGATCCCCTATACAAAATAAATGAATAGAATAGTCACTCTAGTAAATCTCTGAAGTCCTATTCTCTGCTCTTACAAGATACTGTGGCAACACCAATAACTTAACATGTCTTACATCTAGGGCATACGTGTCAAACTCATGGCCCGCGGGCCAAATGTGGCCCGCCACATCATTTTATGTGGCCCGCGACGGCATGAAATAAATATGATGCCTTTTCTTAAAAAAGCGAGGAAAAAATCTTGTGCTTTTATTTTGAAGGTCATTTTTTTGCAGCGGACTGCGGTCTGCTCATGCTCCTTCATGCTGCGTTAACGCCAGAGGAGAGGCAAACCCTTGCGTTGCTTTACTAAAGTACTCGCGTGAGTCACTCGCCGGACTTTTAGTTTTTGACACTCTTTGTTCTGTTAAGAAAGTCCCACACACGTCGGACCATCAAGCCCTGGAGTCTGGGTTAATAATAAAAATAGTACATATTATATTATCCGTAGCCGCACGCAGCTTCTCCAGGAGCTGCGTCTGGATGACGGCCGCTTCCAGACGATCGATATCCTCCGTAGGTTCTGATTCCACGGTATGACGTCAGTGACGTAACGCGGAGCATTTGAACAGTCTCACGTACTTTTACCGCCCGAGTTAAAAAAATCTGCCCGAATGAGGCGCATTTTTCGCGTCCTGTCATTCACGCGCCCGGCGGACATCCAGACGCGCGTGTGTGCGTGTGTGACCACATTGACTTTGTATTAACAAACATCCCCAGTTCCCCTATTATGAATTCCTCCATCAGTCACGAAGGTTGAAGTGAGTGCTGCTTCATGTTTTTCAGTATTTAGAATATAGTCAGAAGAAAAGTTAATGTTGAATATGTGAATCTTTTTTAATTACCCTTGTTTAATTTATTTATAGTTTGTGTATAAAAGCTGCTCCTCAAGACTCTGACTTGTAGAGCAGCTTTATGTGTCATAGGTTCAGTGAGTGAGACATGAATTACATCTTTTGAGGCTTTTTATGTTTTTGCATGAAAGTACTGTTTAGACATGTTTTAAAGTCTGAAGTTACTGAGTAGTAATGTATGTTGTATTACCTTGTGTCCTTAAGATTCACTTGTTGGTTCATAATTGACTGTAAAAGGGAATATTACTAAATAGTTTTGTTGTGCATACTGTGATATTCTGAACTCTCAGGTTCAAACTGCACCATCTTTTCATTAAATACATTTGAGAAGTTAAAAATGTCCCTCGATTAAGGTCACAGCTTGTCATTCAGGGGTGATAGTACGTCCCAAAGCCAGACCAGTAGAGAACCACAGCGCCAGACCAGTGGAGAACCACTACCCAGACCAGTGGAGAACCACCTGTCTCAACTGTGACAAAGCTTTTAACAAAGTTAATGTAATAATGTTTGTTTGATCTTTGATAAAGTAATGTGGGTTAAAATAAATATAATGAAATTAAATAGATTTATTTTATAATATTAAATACATTTGCATATATAGTCATACATTTATATAAGTACACCTAAATAAACAATAAACAAATGCAAAGACAGTTATTTAACAATATGTTCTGGAGTAGTTAGAATTATACCGTGTTAGTGACAACCGGCCCTTTGAGGGCAGCCATGACGCAGATGTGGCCCTCGGTGAAAATGAGTTTGACACCCCTGATCTAGGGGAACTACTTCATTCTAGGACATTGGCAACATTAGGAGATATAGGCACGAACTCTGGCTTCCTGCTTCAAAGATTAGAAATATATAATACATATATTAGCACAGAAACATATATAGCTACATTGCAACAGCTCTCACATTAAATGTATAGTTCTAAAATTCAAATAATTTATAGATTACTACCTAAAAGTATCTAAATGTTAGTTGCTTTGAGGCTTTTTTTTCATTATTTTATCCTTATTATTTTTTTATTATATTGAGTCCAAAATACATTTTCATTTCTATTCCACGGGCTTTCGTGTGCACTAGACACTGGAATTTTTTTCCCACTAAGACTTTAAATGTCCCCTTCCATCGCTAAATCCATTTCCATGAAGTGTGTATTGGGAATGTGTAATATTATGCAACAGCAGGCCGGAGAAAACAATACAGTCAATTTACTCCCTTCTGCACATCCCATATGAACATATTCATTCTACAGCCCAGAATTATCACAGCTCTCTATTGCCAGTGGTCCCTGGGCTTAAAGCTGCTGGAGCCCACAGGCCCGCAGCCCGAGTGCACCTGACTCTTCTTCATGCCCCAGAAGACCAGAGTCCTCCATTTGTCATTGGTAAACATGCGGAAGAGTTGGTGTGTGCTTCGCATGACAATGAGGGGACTTGGGATGGAGGGGTTGGGGGGGGGACCGAGGGGAGAAACACAGAGGACACAAATATCAGCATATTTTACAAACATGGGACAGTTGGTGTATAGAATTACACCTTCGCCAAGCAAAATATAGGTTTTAATTCCATTTTCTGTTTTAGGAAAGTTTCCTAAAAGTTTCCATTGTATATTTTTTTTACGTCATAGTATATGCAGCCATTCAGTGCCTACGGTTAGATCGTTTAGATGTGCATGGTTATAAGAGTAACTTTTCATGTAACAATGAAACAAGGAGCGATATTTATAAGATGATTTACACAGAGTCACTATGAGTACAATGGTGGTGGTGAAGGAGACTGGAAAAGAGGTTCAGAAGAGCAGGAGAGATTTCCTGATGCAATTACAGGATGGATTGATTGATTGATTGATTTCCGCCGTTGCATGTTGCAATGGAGGAATGCGGTTAAAACTGATGCATCGAGATTAGTGTCACGGGAGCCGCTGAAGGACAATGAAAGCCATCATCAGGAGACGTGACCTTCTCAGCATATGAAACCCCCTGGCCTGCCAGACATTTGTGGGACGTAAACCAAGAGCTGGAGGATGTGTTGTCCCTGCCAGGAGAGAAAAAAAGGACAACATGAGGCAGGAATACATTTGCAGATGTTTCAATTCATTTTCATTAGCATTGGTTTTTCATTGTGGAGTGGAAATGAATGGTTACAAGACAACTACCACAGAGTTTATGTGATATCTTGACTTCCGGTTCAAGGAAGTGTCGCTTATAAATGATGTCATCCAGGTCAAGGTTCAGATCGGAGAATAAAGATGGACGCATACTGCGCCACAAATGATCATACGAGTACCGAGTGTTTTACTTCGACAATCAGCACATACACGTAAATACTACATGGTATCAGAATAGTTTGCTTCTCATCGAACTGACGACGGAAGATGGAGAACGCAGGCGTCCCCACACCACGGATGGATTGGGAGTCATCTAACCTGCCCGACGCATGGAGAAAGTTTCGCCAACATATGGAGCTAATGTTTTCCGGCCCGCTACGCGCTAAAGAGGAGGAAGAAAAGTGCAGCTATCTACTCCTGTGGATCGGTGAGAAAGGCAGAGATGTATACAACACATGGACCCTCACGGCAGATGAGAGAAAGGTACTCCAAACGTACTATGGGAAGTTTGAAGGATATGTAACGCCCAAAGCTAACCCCATATTCGCGCGATATAAATTCCATGAAAAGATACAAACGGATTGTGAAAGTTTCGACCAGTTTGTGACTGAGCTAAAGCTGCTAGTAAAGGACTGCAACTACCCTAACGCTGATGAGATGATTAGAGACTGGATTGTTTTCGCTACAAACTCTCCAAGAGTCCGGGAGAAATTACTCTGTCATGGTCCGGATCTAACGCTCGAGAAAGCGATAGACATTGCGCGCTCACACGAGCTATCACAGCAGCAGCTAAAGACGATGAGTTTCCCCGCTGCTAACACAGCCAGCCAGTCTGTCCATGCAGTTAGCAGAAGGCCGTTCAGTTCCGAACAAAGATACGGACGAAAGTTTACTGGCGGCAACGACAGCAACAGTGTCACGCACGGCAAGGAGTGTGGAGCATGCGGAAGAGAACACAGTCGCACGGAGGAGTGTCCCGCGAACGGACGTCAGTGTAACAAGTGCAAGAAGCCCAACCACTTTGCTAATATGTGTAGGACGAAAACACAGTATCAGCCAACAAAGTACAAGCCCAAGAGAGTGCATACTGTTACAGAAAGCACAGAACAGGTACCAATGGATCTGTACATTGACACTATTATAAAGAAAAACAAAGATACAGCAAGGGAACAGGCATTTGCAGAGGTGGAAATAGGGAAGGCAAGGCACAAGCTAAAGCTCAAGATAGATACAGGTGCCCAGGCTAATGTGATACCAGTAAACATATTTAACAAAATATTAGGAAGTATTACATTAGGTCCATCAGACAGCAATATCTCAGGATATGGTGGACAGAGACTTGAAGTGAAAGGAACTTGCAAATTAGCATGCAGATACAGGCAGAAAATAGCCATGTTAGATTTTGACATAGTGTATGCAGAAAATGCCCCATCTGTATTGGGCCTACGTGCATGTTTAGATTTAAACATGATCAAGCTAGTGCACATGGTTGACGCACAACCAAAGACACACGCCAGCATCACAGAAGAGTTTGCTGACGTATTTGAAGGCATTGGACTTTTCCCTGGAGAATGCACCTTTCACCTTAAATCCTCAGCAACACCGGTGGTTTGCCCACCACGCCGCATCCCATATGCCCTGCGCAACAGACTCAAAGATGAGCTTGATGATATGGAAAAAAAGGACATAATCCAAAAGGTCAAAGAGCCGACTGAGTGGGTAAATGCACTAGTGACAGTGGAAAAACCTAAAACAGGAAAGCTTAGGGTGTGTTTAGATCCCCGCGCCCTAAACAAAGCTATCCAGAGACCCCACTATCCACTTCCCACTCTAGATGATGTCACACCAAGATTAGCTGGAGCACAGTACTTCAGTGTACTAGACGCTAGATCTGGATACTGGACAATAAAACTCAGCCAGGAATCATCCATGCTGACCACTTTCAACACCATCTACGGCAGATATCGGTTCAACAGGCTGCCGTTTGGAATCATTTCTGCACAGGATGAGTTCCAGAGGAGAGTTGACGAGGCCTACGAGGGGCTTCAAGGTGTCGCAGCCATAGTGGATGACATTCTGGTGTATGGCCGCACTAAAGAGGAGCACGATGCCAACCTGCGCGCCATGCTGGAGAGAACCAGAGAGAAATGAATAAAGCTCAACAAAGACAAAAGCATCATCTGCGTAACTGAGGTGAGCTACTTTGGACATAAACTGACAAGAGAAGGCATCAAGCCCGACCCCAACAAAGTTAAAGCAATTAAAGAAATGAGCCCCCCACGCAGCAAAGCAGAGCTGGAGACCATACTGGGCATGGTCACCTACCTCTCCAAGTTTGCACCCAGACTTTCAGAGACAGTCGCCCCACTCAGACAACTGCTGAAAGAGAATAGTGAGTTCATATGGGATTCAAACCAAGACGGTGTATTCCAGCAAATGAAAGACTTACTAACACAGGAGCCCGGCCCAGTGCTCACATACTTCGACCACACAAAAGAGGTGAAACTACAGGTCGATGCTTCAAAATGCGGCTTAGGAGCAGTTTTGCTTCAGGGAGAGAAACCAGTCGCATATGCATCCAAGACACTGAATGAGACCGAAGAAAATTACGCTCAAATTGAAAAAGAGCTGTACGCAGTGCTCTTTGGATGCAAACGCTTTCACCAATATCTGTATGGACGACAAGTGACTGTCGAGTCAGACCACAAACCGTTGGAGTCAATCATTCGGAAACCCTTGGCAGCAGCACCGCTGCGCCTACAGCGCATGATACTGCAACTACAAAGGTACGACATTACCATTACACACAAGCCTGGAAAACAAATCCCGGTCGCGGACGCGCTATCCAGAAAGCCGATTGAGTGTAATGATAACTCTTTAAGTGAAGGCATGGATTTACAAATCCATACGGTGATCAGCAGTGCACCGGTGAGTGATCGCAAAATGGCAGAAATCATAGCCGCTACAGCACAAGATGAGCAACTCTCAATGTTGAGACAAGTTATCCAAGCAGGATGACCTGAGTCAAACAAACAATGTCCGTCTGCTATCGCTGAGTATTGGAATCATCGGGACGAGATATCAGAGACTAATGGGATCCTGCTCAAAGGTGAAAAAATCATCGTGCCTCACTCAATCAGAGCAGAAATGCTTTCACGCATACACACAGGACACTTAGGGATGGAAAAGTGTAAGCAGCGAGCAAGAGACGTACTGTTTTGGCCAGGAATGTGCAAACGGATAGAGGCACTAGTCGGATCTTGCAGCATATGCCTTGAGCGACGCAGCTCTAATGCAAAGGAACCGATGCTATCACATCCTATCCCAGAACGACCTTGGCAAACAGTAGCCACAGACTTGTTCACATGGAACAGTACTGACTATATAGTTCTTGTTGACTATTATAGCAGGTACTTTGAGGTAGAGAAAATCACCAACCTCACATCTACAACTGTCATAAAAAAGCTGAAATCCATGTTCGCCAGATTTGGAATACCACAGACAGTAGTCAGTGACAATGGACCTTGCTACAGTTCACAAGAGTTCAGAGGTTTTGCTCACGCATGGGACTTTGAGCATACCACAAGCAGCCCGCTGTACCCGCAGGGTAATGGTTTGGCTGAAAAGACTGTTCAGACTGTCAAAGCCCTCATGGACAAAGCACATGCACAGAAGATAGACCCGTACCTCAGTTTACTGGAATACAGAAACACACCAGTTGATGGACTGAAGTCGCCAGCACAGCTGCTAATGAGCAGGCGTTTGCGCTCAATTCTACCAAGCACAGAGAATCAATTACAACCCGAATTGGTCTGTCGCAGCGTAGTTCACAGCAGAAGGCAACTGTGCCAGCAGAGACAAAAACAATATTACGACAGGAATGCTAGGACACTACCGGCACTACCAGAAGGAGCTATGGTCCGCTTCCAGCTTCCAACAGGGACATGGGAACCCACAACAGTCGTCGAGCCAGCAGGTACCCAGAGATCCTACAATGTTCGCACTGATGGAGGTCACACGCTCAGGCGTAACCGGCGTCACCTCTTGCAGACGTGTGAAAGTGGAGAAGACCCGGTACTTCCACCAAACAACCACGAGATGGAGGTTGAGGACACTGAATCTCAAGCAATACAGCAGGACCCTGCAGGTCATACAGGTTCCAAAGAGCCACCAGACTGTATTACCACGAGATCAGGCCGCATCTCGAAGCCACGAGACAGATTGAACTTGTGATACCCAGCATTAGAAAAACTGAGGGATATGTTCATGAAAATGTTACATTTATCATAGTTGAAATGCCATTTAGGAACAGCTGTTCATATTTAATAACTGATAGTTTGTGTATCCTTCAGTAATCCAATGTTCTTGCAGATTTGGTATACATAACTGCCCATATTTAGCTTGTTTTGAAATGTTTAAGTAAGTGATGTTTACTTTTTAATTTGGCAACTATAGTCATGTTTATTTCAAAAGAAGGGGGATGTAGTATCTTGACTTCCGGTTCAAGGAAGTGTCGCTTATAAATGATGTCATCCAGGTCAAGGTTCAGATCGGAGAATAAAGATGGACGCATACTGCGCCACAAATGATCATACGAGTACCGAGTGTTTTACTTAGACAATTACATGTCAGCACATAGACGTAAATACTACAGTGTAGTGTGGGACAAATCGAACATGCACACACACACAGAGAAACAGAGTTGGGCTGAATGTTCTCAAGCTTTCCAGGAGGCATTCCATTAACAGTCATGTTAGAATGTATATTTGCTGCCACAGCGGAATCTTCAGTTGTATGCCAGCGGAAGGTGAATGGGAAAAAAGGACACCGAATGTCAGAACACTGTGGGTGTTTTGCAATATGCTGATTTAGGCCTCTTTGCGTCCTCTCTCGTCACTTGACCCGGATATCATCCCCTTCTTTTCCATCATAGAAACCCCCCGAGGAGCAAGGAGAGAGGAGGCTTCTAGAGGAGCTGAGAATGAGAAAGTACCGGAGTGTACTTTGCGGAAGTCTACAGAGCGACTCGATATAGAAATGTTCCTTTCATAAAATGACTTATTTGAGATGTTAAAATTAGAAGAAAACTTTCCACCTTTGACAGTTTGCGGAGCATATTCTATTTAAATAATTTGGAATATTCAAACAGAATATGCTGTTACATTAACCGTATTATATTTAGAATTTTGTCACATTCAGAATAATAATGGAATATTACCGTGCTTGTTAACGTAGTCACTGCTACGGATTTTGCTGTAATCATTGTTTCTTTTCATACTGGACAATTAGAGAAGCCTTCCCTGAAGTCATTCTGAATTAACTAAAATAGAGAGTTTTTTTAAGTTTCATTGTTCAGCTTTTGAAACAGATAAATAAAAATCTTTGAATAAAGAAAGTAGATACATGCAATTTCAATCTGATACAATCTTATAAATCAATCACACAATTGTCTGTTCCAAAATAGATACGTATTAATAAATAATACAGTTAGGCGGGGGCACAGATTTACGGCATAGCTTGTCTTAAACTAAAATGCATTATGTTACTCTCTGTTCCACTGTTCATGGTCTAAAACCATGCACGTACTGAAAGAATAATTTAACTGGGAAAGGTTAGACACATGAAAAGCGGTTGCCAAGGGATTTGCTGGTCCGAAGGGAAACAGATATTCTTGGCAGGTTGTGTTGTAGAGTACTACAAAACATAAACTGCAGGTATACTGTACTGGGACTGTACAGCATGGGTGTACTGTTTCATGGTCATGTAGCTTAGAGCCGTCTTTCTATTCTCCTCCTTTCACAGCCTCTCTTTTTCAGCCTGCATATACAGAGTATTTTTAGCAGGTGAACCACTGTCTGCTATCGGGTGCATTTTGCTCTCCACCAAAGCAAATATGCCTGTGAAGGAATATTAAAATGAATCAGCCTTTTTTAAGTTTTAAATTTGTAGAAATTGGTTTATTTTCAATCTGAAGGTATTAATGTAAAGCATAGATATTTTTTATACAGATAAATAAACATGTAAGAGATTTAATACTCATCCATCATGCCAGAATGTATGGAGAATCAACATAAATAGATGAAATGATACATTATATGAGGACACGCAGGCCACTATAGCCATGTAAGTTTTCCTTTTTGATATTTTCCAACTACTCAAAAATGTTGAACCTCCTATGAGAAAAAAGTACACTGGAAACCCCCATTAATGTCTTTCCAAATAGTTTCTACTACAGTAAATTATGTTTTAAATCCATACACCCCGACCGATTTCACGATGAATCAGTTTCACAATAATGGAAGACCATATCGTAAATGGTAAAGTATCAACTAAAAGGAAAAGTAAAGTCCATTTGCCTGTAATTAATCAGAATAAAACATACTATCCTGTTCCGCATTAGAATTGATGTCAAAAAAGATCAATAGTTAGGCAGCAACCTCAGGCTCGGAAAAGTGAAGCCATTTTCAAAGTTCCTTAAACTTCCATTCTTTCTAATAGCCACTAGGGGGTGACTCCTCTGGTTAGAAGTCTATAGAAAATTACCTTACTTCTCTTTTGAGTTATTCCCTCAGTAAACAATGTAAACATTAATTTATGGTCTCAATCTCTAGTTTATAGTCCTCTTCAATATAGGATGATGTTCATTTCGTATATTATAGTCAATTTAGAATCTAACAGACCATAAAGCAGGATATGCTTTAGGGCGGGGCTCTCTTGTGACTAACACCCTGTTGCATGGTCTGGGAGCTGTAAATGTAGTTTTCTTAGAACATTTCAGATAAATAAATTAATATTTAACATTTTGGTTGCCTAAGTGTCATATTGAGGCTTAAAAAAGGCAGTTCATGAACCCATAGGTGACTTCACGTCTTTCTTTCACTGGCACACTTGGAGATTAGACATTTTAACCAGAGTCCACCGAAGATGAAGGAAGTCTGAGATCTCTTGCATTTTTTGAACATTCTGTGCATATTACTTTGATTATTCACGAGCCTCATCACACCACAGCTGAGAAAAACTATCCTAGCTACCAGATCAGTATCTTGGTACGACAGCGAGTAAAACCCCCATGTAGCTCAGAGAATGTAATATTCATTAATGCATTCACTTGACTGCTGTGAAATGCTCTCAAGCCCCGTGGTTTTGTATGCTTAGAAGGGAATAGTGATTAGTGAGACTGCGCAGCCATGTGCTGATTGTGTGCTTTGTAAAGGCTTTACATTGCTTCACAGTGAAATCCATGGCCACTGTTACTATGCCTCTGCTGACAGTTGCCACAATTGAACAGCCAATTACTTTCATTGGACATGGTTGTGAAAGCTACAAATAGTATGAGTTGTGGCATTGTATTTTGCACCTGTATGTATTGTATTGATGTACAGTATATCATGTTTGATAACTTCTGCATAAATTCTGTTTTTTTGATAATATTAATAGTTATCCAATTTGGGGCGGCTTTAGCTCAGTGGGGTAAGAGGGCCGTCCTGCAACCGCAAGGTTGTGGGTTCGATCCCCGCTCTCCCCATTAGTTGCAAGTCAAAGTGTCCTTGAGCAAGGCACTGAACCCCCAGTTGCTTCCCGGGCGCTTCACCGCAGCCCACTACTCCTTAATAACTAAGGATGGGTTAAATGCAGAGAACTAATTTCCCCTTGGGGATTAATAAAAGTGTATATTCTTAATATTCTTAAATACATGCCCACAAGGGAACATTATGAAGTATCTCGCAGAAATACGGTACATTTGAATCTTCCTCGTGTGATCCTTTGATCCACTGTATCTCATCAGAAATTAAAAGGAAATACAAGCATTTGGGCAACCCTTGGCTTATAATCAAAGCAGTCCTTCCAAGAAAACCTGTGGTACAAAAGATAAGGGCCTGCGGGCTAGCTAGCCTGACTTTACAGTAATTCTCAGGGCTTACCTGTCCGCTCAGTTTGGAGCACGATGATTCACGTACACCTGATAATCCCTCATTCAACATTAACCGGCGTTTTTTGAGAGTGCTCTCTCTGCCCCTTCTCTTGCTTCCCTTCAACATTTCTTTGCTCATTTTCTCTGAGATCCCAAGGCTGATGTCTGCCACTGATAAAGTCTGATCTGCAGTAATTACGCAGGGTAAGGGAATTGGTTCTGTCTCTGGCTCTAAACAGTGATTTCTACTTTGCTTCGTCCCCCATGCTGCGCCTTTTTCGGGTGATGAGACTCATTACAATGCCTGATGCAGAACCCCTTTTGTCCAAAGCAGCCCCGTAGTCAACCAGAACGCTCTTACACTTCATTTCAACTTCCATTTATGCATCGGACTGCATTTAATCAGTACTAACTAGTTTGAATAATGGATCTGGTGGACAATAACTGAGGTAAACAAAGGAATAACACATCGCAGTCTACAGCCAGGCTATCGGCTCAATGCCCAACATACTCACAATGTGACTCATTATAAAGCTCCTCTTTTATGGAACCAGCTTCCACCTTCAGTCCGGGAGGCAGACACAGTCACCTCATTTAAGAGTAGACTTAAGACTTTCCTCTTTGATAGAGTTTATGGCTGAATCTGGTTCACCTGGTCCAGCCCCAAGATATGCTTCTATAGGCTTATAGGCTGCTGGGGGACGTTTTAGCATACACTGAGCACCTATCTCCTCTTCTCTCTCTACTTATGGATGAATTTTCATCTTTCCATTGAACATTACTAACTCTGCTTCCTCCCCGGAGTCCTTTTGACTTCACGTCTCAAAGTGTCCATTGGACCTAGCTGGGTCTGATGCCATGGCCCTGTTGATGGTCCTCCCACTCCTCTCTACCTCCATCTGCCTGATGGGTCACTGAGGTCTGGATCGTGGTATAAGCCTACTACCAACTATTCATACACTCTGTCATATTCATTGAATGTGTTGTTACTCTGTAATGATCCCTTTTGTACACTTGACATACTTTGCACCTTTCCATCCAGGGAGAAGGATCTTCCTCTGTTGCTCTCCTGAAATTTTCTTCCCTTTATTTCCCCCGTGAAAGTTTTTTTTTCTATTTCTTGTGAGTTTTTCCTGATCCGATGTGAGGTCCTGCGTCAGGGATGTCATATGTATACAGATTGTAAAGCCCTTTGAGGCAAATTTGTGATATTGGGCTATAATAAAAAAATACATTTGCTCATTAGCAGTAAACACAGTGTATATCTGGGGCTAATGGGAATGTTATAAAGTATTGGGAATATCCATCAGAATATCTGCCGCCAACTGGGATTACGGCCACTGCTATCTTTTCTTTTTCTTTTTTTTTGCAACCAATAAATGGTTACCATCTTTGTCATATAAGGGGGGTGACAGAGACAACGTCTAAGGCTTTGGCCATTCCTTGGGCCAAACCACTATGACTGAAAGAACAAAAGAAAAACAATGGTTGCAAAACCAAAAGGATGTTGGAAGAGAGACAATGTTTTTTGTGAGACAGTGTTTTTAGTGTTGTGGTTAGTTTTTGTGTTTTAATTATGTTGGGGATTTGGATGGAATTACACAGTATCCTTTCAAGGAGAGAGATGGAGACACTACAGGTAGAAAAATACTTTGAAAAAGAGAAATCCTGGTGCAAATCTGTAAAGGAGGTGCCTTTGACAGAAGGAAACCAAGACTGATGATTGGAACTGCACAGGAGAAAAAGGGTTCATGTTACAGAGATGGGGACTGGCAGAGAAAGAACACACATCTTATTCTAATGGTATAACAGCTACACACACATGCACCTATTCTCTGCAAACTTCATTTTTTTATAGACTCAAATATAGAGTCTATAAACATATTTTTTTAAATAATGTGTGGTTATTGAATTTCAAAAATAATAATTTTCAGAACATAATTGCAGGCACAACACCAAACACATGACAGTTTGGAGAAACATCCCACAACAAGCCTTATTTACACCTGTGATGAGTCTCTGGAGAGGAGATGAGCCACTGAGATATAACTTGACATCCACTGCAGCACTGGATCCAAAGTCATTATAATTGGAAAGGCAGGAAAAAGTTTGTCAGAAAGCGCACTCACGAGGGAGGTACTCGTACCCATTGTGTCAATCTTTAACCACGGTGACGCCAATACACATTTGTATTTGTATTGAAAGGTTTATTTGTACATGAATTATAAATTAAATCCCCTTTTCCTAAGTCACAATGGCATTGAAAGTGTAACATTGTATGTTCCACACTTAATGTTTAGACATACATTCACCCTTTTTCTCTGTAATGTCACAGAGCCATGCCATGAGGAAGTCATCCATAAAGGAGATTGAGGTGCAATTTCCACATCAGGGGAGCTACGAGGCCTCATGGATGGTCTTCGGAGGTTCTCCGATGACAAATCAACTCGACATGGATAACATCTACTCCGTTTCTGCCTTTCTGACGGACCCATTATACCCTACTCCTTTCGAAGCAATGTCAGCCTTGAATTTGCAAGCACAGGAGAGACGGGAAAAAAGAAAAGAAACCAGTGGTGGGCCGTCAGGGCCAGCAAGGCCTTCTTTGCTGGCCTAAACATCATCAGAATATAATTTTTTTTTAAAATAAATGTTCCCACAAATATGTATTCAATTATTCCCCAGAGTAAGAGTTATACTCTTCATTTCATAGCTTTTCTCTTGGTTGCACTGCTTCCAGGCCCAGTTTGAAATTTGGAGGGCTGGTCTTTATGTTAGATCTTTTATCCAATCATATTCAGCCATCGTGTGTTGCCAGGGGGCTAAAATCTGCCCTTAGGCCTTCAGAATCAACATTGCGGGCGCTGGTAGCTTAAAGTGAATGGGAATGAAAATGTTGTGTCAACCAATCAGCTTTAGAGTTGGCTCCTGTAGGCCTGATAGAAGGCCCCGGAACCGGCACAGGAGCCAGCTAGCAGGCGTAGTGCGTGCACGTCTTTTGATTGGATTACCAATATTGAGAGGCGGGTCCTATGGGCAGATATATGCAGAACCTCAGAACTAGGAAACTGAATTTGATAAACGAATTAATTCGCGTACTACAAAGCTGTTTTTTCAACCCACAATGGCGGAAGGAGGAGAAGATATCGATTTGGTCGAGGATATAATTATAACGCCATTCTCAAGACGAACTTTAAGACAGACGACAACGCTACAAAGCCTGTCACAGGCGGGGAAGGGGTTCGTTCGCCACTTTCAAAGTTCCAACTACGAGCGCTACCAATGGCTCAGACTCCGAGAAGCTCTGCACACTGGACTGCTGGGAATGCCTATCATTTGCAAGTGATCGATTTGGTGTTTGGAGCCACACTGGCTTTGCAAACTTGAGTTGTCTAACTAAGGCAGCAACGAGACACCAAAGTACGACTCGGCGCACTTACAAGCATCGGTGCTTTTGAAAACTTCTGGGGACACCCGAGCGGATCTACAGATCAACTAACAAGCGCGCAGGGTAGCGGAGCTGCACAATGAAAAGGTGAAGAACAATAGGGAAATATTGAAAAGACTCATTAATTGTGTCATGTGTTTGGGTAAACAGGAACTTTCATCTTCATCATCACGGTGAAACTGCTTTGGGTGACAATGCGCTGTTTAGTGAACACACTGTAAAAAAAGTTGGACTTAAAGCTCAAAGTTTGTGGACCAGAAATGGATAGAAGAAGAATATTAATATAACTCTGTTGCACTCGAGTATGTTCTTGCCTATTAGTTGTACTGTATTGTACTCTTCCCCTGCAATTCTCTGAATAAAAATGTCAATTTCAAGGTGACGCAATGCCTGGTTATACTGCGTCTCTGTCTACCTGTATCGTGTCTAGAACCATGGCATCATAATGATAGTAATAAGACGTGGATTAATTCGAGTGGGACTGTGTAGGACCTCACTGAAGGCCCAGGCCCCAGGCCCACGGCACGCCACTGAAAGAAACATTGACTTTGATCTGCTCACTTGAGCTGCTGTGATTTGGATGTTGATTAAACCGCTGCCAGATGACCTGGGCATTCTGCTGGGTGACCGGCACAGCACTGCAGCTGTTGCTTTTATGCTAAACCCCTCCATGGAGACGCCGTTGATTGTGGGATTAGCACACGGGTCTCTTCCCCTGTTCATTTCTTTTCACCTCAGCTGTGTTTCCTGACAATCTAGACAACCCTGGATCTCAGATCTCTCCTTTAGACACCATTAGGGAATAGTTAATACAACAACTTAATCTTTAGGAATGTGTGTGCCAGTCAATGTGGATTCTTTTGTAAAACACAACAAATGTGAAGACATCCAGAGGATGTGGGTACTGCACTGTAGCCCTGAAGGTGTATAAATTACCCAGAAGAGATGTATGTAACAAAGCAAAAGTCCAAATCAGTTGGACCGGATATTGAACCGACTTTACCCTGCCATCTCCCCAGTACAAATAGTCTGTGTAATGACCAATTAAGCCTATGTGTGAATAGATTCGCTCATTGTCCTGAGAATTCCCAGCCAGCGAGTGGGTGTGCTGATGACATTTCTATCGCAGCAGGCATAAAACCAACATTCAAGGGTGAAGTGGAGGGGGTCATTTTGAGGACGATGACACCAATGGACATTTACAAACTGGAGGTCTAATGGGATTCTGAGACTTCTGTCAGTCAGGGCCGACACAGAAATAGATGGGCAAATTCAGTGAATGGCTGGAGACCAGATTGTTTATGACCAAATTACAAACTGGAAACGTGACCACTTTCTAAAAAAGCGTTGTTTCTTGCCTCCTTGTGTTCTACATGTGTGAAATGACAACTCCAGACAATGCCCGTACCGGATTCTCTAGACATTATCTTGTTGCTGCCAGCAATTCTCAGCTTCAGCACAATCAGTCTTTTCAGTTGATACTTCCAGTGAGCTTGACACAAGTCCTGTCCTTGTCCAACGACGGCCTTTCAGGTCGTTCTTTTGAACAAACTATCTGGTGCGGTCATGTTAGATGTCACTACCCCCTTTAACCATGTTGTCATCATGCGGTCTAATTGTCAAAGACTTCTTGAAATTCCTCTTGTGCATTATGTCAATAAAACATCTTCATCTAGTCTCTCCTAACTTAACTGATGGTTAGGAAGTCAGGTATTCCACACAACTAAATGAGGCAGTAACTAAATCCAATCATAATGGAGAAAGTGCTTTGCTATGGTGCCGATCTTGGTTTTTGATTAAGTTTGTTTCCAGTTTTATTTTGAAGTTCCTTGCCTCCTATGTTCACTTCACTTCCTGTCTTTGTATGTTTTCCCACCTTTGTAATTGTATGCCCCTGGTATCCTACCCTGCTACTATATGTTCCGTACTATGTTCCCTGCTACTGTATGTTCTTTGCTATGTTCCCTGCTACTGTATGTTATTTGCTATGTTCCCTGCTACTGTGTGTTCTTTGCTCTGTTCCCTGCTACTGTATGTTATTTGCTATGTTCCCTGCTACTGTATGTTATTTGCTATGTTCCCTGCTACTGTATGTTATTTGCTATGGTCCCTGCTACTGTTTGTTCTCTGCTAGCTTCCCTGCTACTGTATGATCTCTGCTATGTTCCCTGCTAATGTAAGTTCTCTGCTAGCTTCCCTGCTACTGTATTTATTTCAATGCAGAGCTACCAACTCTCACGGTTTCGCCATGTGACACACGCTTTTGCATGTTTTCACACGCTCTCACGCCACACAACCAATATCTAACGGCAAAATAAATTCTGATTTTGGGCCGAGGCGCGTTGGTTTCTTTACAAACTCCGCGACGATAGATGGCGCATCTATAAACCTATTCGCTGCATCGACATCCTATTTACCCCAAAGAGTCCCGAAGTCAGCAACAGAAGAAGATTTTCAAACAGACACAACGAGCAGAGACTACGGTAGGCTATGTTAATGCAGGGCTCTCAAGTGTCACGCATTGAGCGTGACAGTCACGCATTTCGGTCTTACATCACGCACTCCCGCCACACATCGTATTTCTCACGCTGAAAAAACTCTCGGCTATTTAATGTTTTAATGTGCCGCAGCACGCAAACATGAGCTGGCCGCGCTGCCCTCACCGTGGAGGAATCAAGCACTCCACTGGAGTTCTGCTGTGAGGAGCCACTTATCAGCCAATAAAAAAAAAGAAATGGGCTACACAATAGCCAATCAGAAAAAAACGTATCTGTTGTATCTGGGTAAGATTTAATCCAGCAACCAATGAAAATAAAGCATCCTGGATAGATATGTCACTCTTGCCTGTCTTCAAAACGTAAGAGCCCTGTTAATGACATGTGGTTCAATTAAGTTCTCACTCTCTTAAACTTTAAATCTTGAAATACTTCGTTGTGTTTGTGCTTGTGATTTTGTGTGGTGATGTAAACTCAGCTGTCATAAGGAGCAGCAGGAGAGCACCTTGTTAACCTCTTGGTATCCTGCATGCTCAAAACATCATAGCATTGTTTGTTAAGGCTGCCCACATAGCATTTATCACTTTATTTGCAGGCCTAGGAAAAGGACCCTCTCAAAAATGTTCAAAACAACTCTTTGAACAAGTAAGATGTATTATAAAGAATTTAACATAAAGACAGGACATTTGTGCAATAAAATTAGGCATGTTTTTGTAAATGTGAGTAGAGTTATTAAAAAACATTTTAATTATTTAAGGTAGCAAAGATGCCTCGTAAAAGACCTTTGCCAGGCCAGAATGCAGGGTACAACATGGGTACAACGCTACATTTATTCAAATTTCCTGATATTTGAGCCACCAACATGTGTGGCTGCGTGCGCGGCAACATTTTGGTCACCCCCGACAAAATCTCACTCCAAGGTTTTTTGAAAAGTTGGCAGCTCTGTCAATGTGTGATATTGGTTGACATAAAATAAACTGAAATTAATAGAATTCAGTTGTTTTTGTAGCTATAGCCCAGACTCATGAATTCAAAATTTGCCTAAGAGGTCTTTGACACATACAACATACCTGTTCCAGAACCTCACATTGTATCAGGAAAAAGTCTCAACAAATTTTTAAAAAAATTCAAAGGGAAAAAGGGAAGAAACCTTCAGGAGAGCAACAGAGGAGGATCCCGATCCCTGGATGGACAGAAGCAATAGAGCGTATTCACTCACGTGACCACAACAAACTCTGGCGGCCATGTTGGGGTCCCACCACGGCATTGTTTTGCTTGTTTGTATGCCGCTCTTCCCTTAGAAATGACCATTATATCCTGAAGGAGACACGATTTCCATTCAAAGCGGTGTGCCTTGTGATTATGGTACTGTGCCTTACTGTTGGATGTGGGACTAATGATTCAGAATATGGGTTCATCAGCTCAACAAGACAGGCTATCACTTCAACTTGTCATGCATCTACTCCGGCTTCACTCGGCGTATGAGCGTCAGGACTGTTCTCATGTGATTCTGTTGCTACATCGGGTTGTGGGCACGTTTCCATTGACAATGTTTCACTTGCGCAAAAGGAACTGTGGATGGAAACTTGGGAGGAAGCCATGAACATGGCAACTCCGTCGGGCGATGTCTGCCTTTACTCTGTGATTCATTTCAAAATAAAACACTGGCTCCATGGGAACAGCACTCAGCACGGCCAGCCAAACAGTCACTGCTGGTCCTGAAGGAGCTGGAAGCGGCTTCATCCAGACACTCGTCCTGGAGGCGGAGCTGTGCGACTACGGATCATATATGAACCCAGACACGGGGCGCTTGATGTTCCGACATTTGTGGTATTTCCACAACAAGTATAACGCAGAAATAGTTGTTAATGTCCCATGGTCGATAGCGGAAATGAAAACTGTTTTACAGGAATGTGACCGGGCTATGTGCTGGTAACTAGCGAATTAACCACAAAGTGTTGAGCGAGTAAAATTAGGTAAAAAAGCGTTGCAAATATTCAATTCCAACCGCTGAAATCTTTCTTTGATAATGCAGAAGGACATGAGGTTGCTGGGCTCTCGCATAATCAAACAGCGGACACGATAGCCAGGTCAACTTCTTCTGACATTTAATAAGTGGGACCCCAAGATGGCGCGATTGAGATTCTGACGTCACGTGAATACGCTCTATAGATGTAATGTGTAACCTACAGAATGAATAGCATTACAGAGTTAAAACACATTCAAAGAATATGACAGAAATGTATAAATAATTAGTTAGGCATACTATATGCTGTCTTCTATGTCCTTTGCTATGTTTCCTGCTACTGTATGTTCTCTGCTATGTTCCCTGCGTTGATCCTTTTCATGCTCACTGCTTTATTCCCTGCTATGTTTCCTGCTATCGTGCTTCCTCTATGTATCCCTTGTGCTATCTTCGGAATTCACCTGACCCTGGTTCCTGTTTCTATTTTTGTTATGTTTCTGTTCCTCAGTTTTTGACTCCTATGCTCTGTTGTCCCCCCATGACAGTTATACTATTGCTGACGTAGCTTATAACAGTGGCTGTTATTACAGCTTTTACCTCCAGTCATGTCAAATGAGTTGGTGCAGTTAAGTTCATTATAAATCTTCTTTTATAAGTATCTTTATGAATTTCAGCGTAAATAGGGAGAATAAGCTGACAGACAGGCACCACAAAAGTAAACCAATTAATAAAAATGGACTAGGAAGCTGCAAGAACATAATTTTGTCATTATATACTACTTTGCTCCACCCACATTCCCTGAACATTATCTAATGTGTATGTATTATATAGTGTTTCATTAAGTCATTGCAACCTTCTACTGTATCTGTGTACAGTTTGCCAGGCAGACAGAACACTGTCAACTCTTTTTTTTCTTAACTGCACAGGTTCTGTTTTTGCTGTTCTCTGCCTTTATAGTATCGGCTGAATAAGATCTGGGGGTCATTGTTCTGCCCCACATTGTCATGTGTTGCATTTGAGACGTTGAGTGGTCTAGAAGGCAATTGCCTTTTTTGGTTCTTAGATTTATCCCTCCTCTCTCACCGTAGTTAGTTCCCGTTTCACTTCCAACTGAAAGCACAAACTGCAGCTACGTTTCACCTTAACTGCTTGAGGCCCCGTCTCACACACAGCTCTGCTGCCACCAAGGCAAGAGCTAAAGCAGAAGCTGCTCGGGTCAAAGCTTCGTATGCTCAGAGAGAAGCAGACATGTTAATAAAGCAGACACCCATCTGCACTCCACCCTGGGCCAATGTTATGGGAACCAGTGAGCAATGCTCTTAAGGAAGATCAAAGCGGGGAGCAACAGGAAGATGAGACCCCAGAGGTTATGTCAAAATGCACAGAAGTCTGCGGGGACTCCATCAGAGCACGATCATGTTCCAAAATATGCTTGGTCAAGGTCTACCCTGCAGGTCAAAGAGAGAAAGCTGTTAAAGCCTACGCTGTCCTCGATGAACAGAGTAACAGGTCCTTGGCAAAGACAGAGCTCTTCGACCGTCTTGACATTAGAGCAGGTGCTGCACCATACGTCCTTAAAACATGCTCAGGGGTTATAGAAACATCAGGACGACGCGCAACGTACAGATTCCTCTCCCCACACTCATAGAGTGTGACATGATGCCTGACGACCGTTGGGAGATCCCCTCACCAGAGATAGCACATTATTATCCCCACCTCAAGCCGGTAGCGGATACAATCCCAGCTATTGATCCTGATACAGCCATTCTCCTTCTCCTTGGCAGAGACCTACTACGGGTACACAAGGTGCGAAAACAGTACAATGGACCCAACAATGCACCGTATGCTCAACAACTGGACCTTGGGTGGGTTATTGTTGGAGAAGTATGTCTCAGTGGAGCCCACAAACCCAACAGTATCAACGTCTACAAGACCAATATACTACATAATGGGCGCACATCTTTCTTTAGTCCATGTGCTAGTGGTATCCATGTAAAAGAGAAAGTTAACAAGAGGACGTCAAGTCAGAGCAATCAAATCTTCAAAGACACAGAGCTCCTGGAGGATGACAATCTTGGAAGCAAAGTTTTTGACAGGACAAAAGAGGATGAGAAAATGGCATTGTCCATTGAAGATAAAGCCTTCCTGGAGATTATGGACAAACATGTCTTCATGAATGATGCAAACACCTGGGTGGCCCCCTTACCATTCCGTTACCCGAGGCCCCGTCTCCCAAATAATAGAGGTCAAGCAGCCAAACGTCTCTCTTCTCTATGTCGCACCCTGGAAAGAAAGCCAGGAGTGAAAAAACAATACTTTGACTTCATGCAGAAGATCTTCGAGTCAGGCCAGGCAGAGCTAGCTCCATTATTGAAGGAGAACCAAGAGTGCTGGTACCTTCCAGCATTTGGCGTCTACCACCCTCAGAAGCCAGATCAAATACGGGTGGTGTTTGATTCGAGTGCCAAGCACGAAGGCATCTCTCTCAACGAAATCCTTTTGAAGGGACCAGATTTGAATAACACTCTTCTTGGAGTACTCATCCGTTTCCGCAAGGAACCTATTGCAGTCATAGCAGACATTCAACAGATGTTATATTGTTTCACAGTCTGTGAGAACCATCGTGACTTCCTACGGTTCTTGTGGTTTGAAGGTAACGACTTCACAAAACCAGTGACCGAGTACCGAATGACAGTACATGTGTTCGGCAACAGCCCTTCACCATCTGTGGCCATCTATGGGTTAAGACGTGCAGCGCAAGAAGGACACAAAGAACATGGTACAGATGCTAAGCAGTTCATCGTGAGGAACTTTTATGTGGATGATGGGCTAGCCTCATTTCCCACTGAGGATGAAGCCATCAGTGTTCTGAAAAGAACAAAAGAGATGCTAGCTGAGTCAAGCATCATGCTGCATAAAATAGCATCCAACAGCAGCAGCATTATGGACGCTTTCCCATCTGAAGATCGTGACAAATGTTTTAAGGATCTAGACCTGTCATCTGATCCTCTGCCTCACCAACACAGTTTAGGTCTCAGATGGGATCTGCAAACTGACAGCTTCTCCTTCTGCGTGTCCGATAAGGAAAAGCCGTTCACTAGGAGGGGCATACTATCAACGGTCAACAGTCTCTATGATCCCTTAGGGTTCGTAGCACCAATCACAATTCAAGGGAAGGCACTTGTCAGAGACATCTCTAAAGAAGAGTATGATTGGGACACACAACTCCCAGCAGAGAAAGAAATCCAGTGGAATGCCTGGAAAGATTCCCTCATGGAACTAAAGCATATTCAGATTCAGAGGACCTACATTCCTGTTTCGTTGCTCGCTACAGCACACAGAGAAATATGTGTTTTCTCAGATGCATCAACGATGGCTATATCAGCTGTAGCTTACCTCAGGGCAGTCGATACAGAAGGACACAGACATGTTGGGTTCATTATGGGTAAATCCAAGCTGGCTCCACGTCCTGCACATACCATACCTCGTTTGGAACTGTGTGCGGCTGTATTGGCAACAGAGATGGCAGACCTGATAATGGATGAAATTGATGTGGAGATCCAAACAGTAAAATTCTACACGGACAGCAAGATTGTATTGGGCTACATTCATAATGCAACCAGGAACTTCTACGTCTATGTGACTAACAGAGTGACACGAATCAGGAAGTCCTCTCACCCAAGCCAGTGGCACTACATCAGAACCAACCATAATCCTGCAGATCATGGATCTAGGTCTGTCCCTGCTAATCTTCTGAAAGACACCAACTGGTTTTCCGGTCCATCTTTTCTGACAAGACCGGAAAAGGACGAGTTGCCATGTCCAGATGTATTTGATCTTCTATATCCAGAGACTGACGTAGAGGTGCGCCCTCTAGTTTCAACCTATGCCACAAATGCAACAAGTGGACTTCTCGGCTCCCATCGGTTTGGAAGATTCTCCAGTTGGAAATCCCTTATCCGTGCAATAGCTAGGCTCATCCAAAAAGCCAGAGCCTTCTCTGTAACTTCACCTCAATGTAGCCAGGAAAAGGATGAACTCCTTCAAGCAAGACTCATAATTATGAAAAATGTACAACACGACCTCTTCAAAGAAGAAGTAAAAAACATCTCAAAGGGGGACAAAGTCTCAATGCGCAGTCCGCTCATTTATCTGGACCCCATTATTGATGACAGTGGTTTGCTGAGAGTTGGAGGTCGAACATCTTTGGCAGACATGTCCTGGGAAGAAAAGCATCCAATCATCCTTCCCAAGAGCCATCACGTCTCTACCCTGCTGGTAAGACACTACCACCAACAAGTTGCTCACCAAGGTCGGCATTTCACTGAAGGAGCAATTCGAACCGCCGGATTGTGGATAAGAGGAAGCAAGGGATTGGTGTCAAGTGTGATACATAAATGCGTCACCTGCAAAAGGTTAAGAGGAAAGCTAGAAGAACAAAAAATGTCTGACCTACCTTTGGATAGACTCACTTTGGATCCCCCATTTACCAATGTTGGTCTTGACGTTTTCGGACCTTGGACTATAACATCACGTAGGACCAGAGGCGGCCATGCAGAAGCCAAATGATGGGCAGTCATGTTCACCTGTCTGAGTACACGTGCGGTGCACATCGAAGTCATTGAGAATATGACAACATCCAGCTTCATTAACGCTTTGAGGAGATTCACTGCTATCAGAGGTCCTGTGAGACTATTGCGTTCAGATAGGGGAATAAATTTCATTGGAGCTTGCAAAGAACTGCAGATTAACTCAGAAGATCTAGAGTTGAAAACTCACCTGTGAGACAAAGGCTGCACCTGGATATTTAATCCGCCACACTCTTCTCACATGGGGGGTGTGTGGGAAAGGATGATCGGTGTTGCACGTCGCATTTTAGATGCAATGTTGTTGAAAGAGAACTGTCATCTATAACATGAAGTACTTGTGACACTAATGACTGAAGTCATGGCAATAATGAACGCGAGACCTCTAGTTTCAGTGACTTCTGATCCTGAGATGCCAGCGGTTTTAACGCCCGCAATGCTGCTTACACAGAAGACTGAGGCAGTATCTGCTCCGTCAGGGAAAATGGATCTCAAAGATCTCTATACCAAGCAGTGGAGACAAGTTCAAAGCCTTGCTGAAATCTTCTGGAGACGCTGGAAGCAAGAATATTTGGTGACCCTCCAGTCTCGCAAGAAGTGGCAGTCAGAAAGACCAAATCTACAAGTTGGAGATGTGGTACTTTTCAAAGACACTCAAGTTAAGAGAAATGAGTGGCCAACGGGAGTTATTGTCCAAACCACTCCCAGTCGCGATGGCAGAGTTCGAAAAGTAAATGTCAGGATCATCAAAGAAGGCACCCCTAAGGTGTATTCAAGACCTGTCTCAGAAGTTGTCCTGCTCCTCAGTGAGGGGACATAGTGGTATTATAAAATACCAAGCGGGGAGTGTTCTGCCCCACATTGTCATGTGTTGCATTTGAGACGTTGAGTGGTCTAGAAGGCAATTGCCTTTTTTGGTTCTTAGATTTATCCCTCCTCTCTCACCGTAGTTAGTTCCCATTTCACTTCAAACTGAAAGCACAAACTGCAGCTACGTTTCACCTTAACTGCTTGATAGCCTCTGAAGTTCAAAGTCTGTAAGTATCTATGTATGCAACTTGTAAATATCTGCTATGTGTCATTACTGTTATAATATAATACTGTGCTGTAGCAGTGGACGCTAATTAGCGTCTAGCTAATCGCGATTAGCTAGATGCTAATCGCGATTAGCATTTGTCATGTCAGGATTAGCTTGGACTCTTAAGTAGTCAGGATATTCATGTTGATGGATAGGGGTAATTTATGTCATGATGGCCTTGTGTTAATCATAATGTTGTTTATGCATATGTCTGTGGACAGTTTGTGAAGTTATGCTATGTTATGTCTGCACAGTTTTACAATATCAAAGATCAATACTAAAGACCCTAAAACTCAACTCTGGATTCATGAGTCTTCATTTTATGGATCTGCTGTTAGCTATCTGCTAAACTAACCTAAAGAAGTAAGAGCAGAATAGTCATGCTTATTTACTTAAAATAGTCTTTGGCAACATTACAAAAAAAGTGTTCGCCCTGCAAAGCACAATGCCATCCACATTACCAAAGACTGTTTGCCAATACCAAAGTTGTGCATACTTCCTCCAGCTAAGTTTTACCAACAGATAACCTGGCCTTTCAAGTGTGTGAACAGATAATGAATGACCTTGTGTAATGCAAAGTGGTAACTCCCTTATTTAGCCTAATCTAATTAAGATCCCCCTTCGCACATTATTAAGGGAAGCCAGTAAACAAATGCGGGGTATAAAAGATTTGGCATTGGAGCATAGTCATAAACACATCTTTAATTTCACAGCAACACCACAGTGTTGATTGCTGCCATGCTGCTGGCCATATGTCCTTGAAGATAGACAGTAACTGAATCATTGTGTACTTATTGTTTTTAATTCCGCACATAAAGGGAGATATATAAAGAGATATACGAGTGGTTTCACCAATGCAATAAGCTTATGAACAGAAGTTGTCCAATGAAAAGGTTGTTGTATTGTTCATAATCTAAGTACAAGGAAGTTGAGAGTCCCTAACAGGGTTGGAGTGGGGCCACTTTTCAGCCCGGGAATTTCAGGCTCAAGACCAGCCCACTTTTTTTATGGTAGTGGAAATTGGATAATGCAATGCAAATACTTGCGCCGCATCGAGCCGAGAAGAGTTGTTGACGGTGTGCAAGTGACTATTTTTTTGCTCCGTCCCGATGCGCGCAGACCGGCGTCGGAGCTCTGCAGCGACCGCGATCAACCTATCGAAGTGTCAACAAATAAAATTCTCGACCGGCCCAGAAGTGAAGCGGCCCACCGGGAACTCTCCCGATTCTCCCGATTACCCACCCCGGGCCTGGTCCCTAATAATAAACAAAGAAAAAAACAAATTGTTTCGGCTACCAGTGTCATAAAAAAATGAAGATATGCTTTTTCCTCTCCTCCCAATACCTACTTCTCACCCCACCCCCTTTTCCTTCACCTTAACTTTGAAGGAGGGCCTCCCCCATGATGCCTCCAGATTGCACTTGTAACAATGTGACTGGGCCCCAATGCAGGGATCCACATTTTCATATCTGAGGCCAATGATAGATGAGGCAATCTGAACAAGTTGTGCTGAGAGATACATCAGGAGGCAGACAGGCCCAGATAAAGGAAAGAGACGACTGAGCCCCCATTGTCGCCCATCCAACGCTTCACGGATATATAGTGGCTCCCCCGGGACCAATAACTCACATACATATTCAAAAGGTACAACTCCAGTGTGCCACCCGGGGACAGATGCAGCTTAACCAAGAAGCCGGTGAGGATTCTGTTTGCTCTGCTTCCCTCGAACTGCCTCCCAACACTGGACTATAGGTGTAATGACTCGCACTCCCCAGGCTTACAGTTGACTGAATTATGCCTTGTTTGGTGTATACATGGAGTTTTGTCCAGTGGTTTGAAAAACATGCAGTTTTATGAGAAAGTTGACACTGTCATCAAGTTTCATACTCCAGTGCAACTTTACATTCTGAATGCTTGTGATGAATATGAAAAATTCATGGATCAAAGAGGCTGTCATTTAATGATGTGTTTGGTGATTTGATTCAACAAATTTATCAATGTCTCATTTAATTTATTAACCCTTGTGTTGCCTTCGGGTCATTTTGACCCGATTCAATATTTAACCCTCCTGTCGCCTTCGGGTCAATTTGACCCGATTCAATGTTTAATGTCGGTGTTCTTTCGGGAGTCAACAAACAAACATAAAGTACCTCACACTTAAACTTGGAAAACAATATTAATTCTAATAATTTTCTGGAGATTTTAATAGCTGGGGTCATATTGACCTCAAGGGTAAAATATGTTAGTAAATATAAAGGTAACAGGAGGGTTAAACATTGAATCGGGTCATATTGACCCGAAGGCGACAGGAGGGTGAAACATTGAATCGGGTCAAATTGACCCGAAGGCAACACAAGGGTTAAACACACTGCCAGGTCAAACCCTTTTTCATCTATTTATCTTTGTCAGAAAGTGCTGAGAAAAAAAGAGTTGTACCCTTGTACGCTGTCTCAGCTAGGATGCAAATGAATATAGGCACAGTTAACAACCACGGAGAAAGACATATTAACTTATTTCAAACAAGACCAGACACGCTCAGTAAAAGTGACTTAGTCCCATCCCTCCTGATAGTTAGATGTGGGTCAACTCTTTCAAAATGGTAAACATTGCTTTTCGACGCTAAACACAACAAAAGTGTGGTTTTAAGTCTGATTTGGAGTCTTCTTTATCAATTCATACTGCAGTACAAGGCTTCACAAGATGAAGCTGAGGGGTCACTTTTTAGTGACACTGATCTCAAATGGTCATGAGGGGTAGCAATTGAATATCGCTTGGTTTAAGGCAAAAGGAAAGTTTGACCAAAGGTTTTGGCACCACTGTTTAGAAGATTCTCTGATGTATTGCTTTACCTGTAAGTACAAATGCAATAAATATAGTTCTCCATCGAGCCGCAAAGAACAGATTAGCCGGTATGGTTATTTTGGCTCAGAGGCCAAAGTTGGACTGGAGGTGTGATGCATATCGGAATAATCCTATTGGATTCGCTGAATAGCAGCAGGTGAGATGGTTCACAACACATATAATTGGTATGTTTCCTGCAATGCTGAACGAGTGCTGTTAAGGCAAGAAACAGTGCGCAGATTGAAATAGCAGCACTTGGTGAAATTGTAATAGTTTTTAATTATTTATTGGTTTTAGATCCATGTTTAGATACAATGACGTCTGGGTTCTGGCCAAAGGCTATAAGTGAGCCCTGGCTCAGTATAAAGAAGGAGAGTGTCCACACAGGGCAGTTGGGTTGAACAAACAAAGGAGTTTCTTCCAGAAAACGAAATGTAACCATTGACATTTCGTCACGTCAGTCATTATTCACGGGAGTCGCGAGTCATGTGACTAGATTGATCACTCAGTTGTCATGTGAGTCGTTACCTAATACCAAGCAGCACTGAACGGGAACATGCTCTGAAAAGGCCTCTCTCTGAACTGGCACTGCACTAGTAAAGATAGATTATACAACAACAAAAACAACAAAATAATCATAATCATGCACTCTAAAAAGCCCAACTTCAAATTTGTTGTCCTAACACATTTTTTTAAGTTGAGTCAACAAATGCCTTTGAAAAAACTTGAACTAACTCAAAATGTCAATTTCATTAATAAAGAGTGGAATCCACTAAAAATGTTAAGTTGAGAAAACTTAATATAGTGGTTTGGGCATCTGCTGAGGTAACTAAGGCCACTGCGCATGTATGTCAGTAAACACACACACACATATATATATATATATATACAAATACATATATAAATACATATATATATATGTAAATACATATATATACTACTTTAATCTTATATTTTAAATAATAAAATAATATAAAAATATTTTCTTTAGCCCCTGTTTAAAATACATTGGTTTTTGATACCATTGTTTGTTTATTATATCTAGATATGGATTAGATTTGGAAGGATATTGTCCATTGTTTAATGGCAGATTTGCTCCAGTTCAGGTTTTTGTCACTTATTGAATTAAAAGGAGCCTGTACCATGAAAGCAAATGTTTCCCTGTATTTTGCTCAATTTATTTATTTAATTTAACAGACTATGAAGATTGAAATACTATAATACTAATGTGTAGGAGGTGACTCTTGTATGAAAGTGGTATATTTTAGTTTTTAAAATCTGCATAAAATGTCTTTTGACTTTTAAATTGTATTGTTACAGAATGGGAAGAAAAAAAATGAAAATTTAAAAGAGGCGGTGAATATTTATTATAGTCTCTGTATGCTTGTTTTCTCAAGCAGCCCAGTTTCAAGGGAATGCCATTGTCCTTCTGTGTTGTATATATGTTCCATCATATACCATTGTGGCAGCGGGGGGTGTTAAGGCTCGGCTGCAGAGTGGGTGGAGTGGGGGTGTGGTTCAGGAAACGGTGTCTGATTGTCATCAGCTGGACTGATTGGTAATCAGATTGGTAATCAGTCCAGCTGATGACGATCTGTGTTGGTTATCTGAGTCTGTCTCCATAAAGGAGCTGGACAGACAGGAGATGAGAGGAGCGTGGAGAGCAGAGACACAGTCTGCTGTCGGAATAAACCTTATTACCGAATATCCCTCTGGCTACTTGTTGCTTATTGGTGCTTTAGGGGGGGAACCTACTCGTGACGGCTACACACGTGTCACAACCATGTTCCAAAGCTTGTTTCAAGGCCTTGATTTTGGATTCACAAAACATTATTTTTTATTTTTTTCCCTTTATGCAGCCATTTTGATTTTTAAGGATGTTGACCCTCTGCTGTCTATGTTCAAGTGTTGACACCTGGAATTCATATAGTTATGCAAACAAATGTTTAGTTATTGTTAATAAACATTTTGTGTTTGAAGAAGTTTGTTTTCATTAACTGTTGACTTTTCCAAAGAAAACGGTGTACATTTTTAATTAATTTAAATGAAGGCAACGTTGCAAAGAATGTTGAGTGTACTCAAATAATGGGCAGTGAAATTTAGTAACAAAACATTTTAAGTTAAAAGTAAGTTCTCTCAACAAAACATTTTTAGTTAAAAGTAAGTTCTCTCAACAAAACATTTCTCAACAAAAAATGTTAAGTGCTATTGATGTATGTTTTTAATCTACAAGAACACACAATTTGAAGTTTCTCCAATTTAATATTTTAAGTGTTCTGAGTAGATGTAACTATCAAATGCAATATTTTAAGTAGTGTTAACTTAAATACATAAGTACGTTTGAATAGTAATGTTACGTTTGACAAACTTAAGATATCACTTTGAGTGAACTTCTTATCATAAGTTGACACAACACATTAGCCCTTAGTTGAGTGAACTCAAAAAGGCTTTGCAGCTGGTTGCCTCACTTTTTTAAGTTGACTCACCTTTTTTTTTTTTAGAGTGAGAACAGAATAAATGTTCATGGAGTGTTCTATGAAGTCATAATCTAAACTTTCAAGTCTAATAATCAACACCACCAGACATATCAAGCTAGTATTGTCATGTCACTGTGTGTGTGGGCAGTCAGCCCGCTCAGCCAGACAGACAGGTGCTCGTGCATTATGGGTACCTGAGTAGGAAACAGGAGACAAAAGCTTAATGTTTCAAGCTGCTCCTTAGATTGTGAACAATCTTTGGTGCCTTCAGCTTAATTTGCCCATTGCCTCTTGTTTCTCTTTCTCTACCATCTCAATATATTTTCTGCACAGTTGGATATAGTGGGGGGAAAAACAAGTCAAAGGTAGCACATGCTCATTATGATTTATTAAGTCATAGCAGGTATACAGTTGCATACATAAGGTAGACTATTACTCATTTCCAGAGGGACTCACTGCAGTGTCGGTCAGAATGTATAAGGACAAATTGTCATTTGTTATTGCCTACAGTTCACAGTGTGCCTCATGTGCATGTGCATTTCAACAATGGAGTGTAAGTCATTACAGTGCATTCGTAACCAGCAGGCTTGGCAGTCTAAAAAAGTCACTAATTACTCCGCCTCAACAGTAGTTCATGAACAAACACTAAATCTGTAGCTTGAGGTGGAAAACAATACGGTTCCAGGAACACTGGTTTAGTTATTGTGGGCAAAATGAAGGAGATAAATGCCAAAGAAGTAAACTTCTATACACAAGTACCTATTAAAAATACATTAAATGTCACTTTCTCCAGACCATCCTTAAAGTCGGGACCCACATTACATTTCCTGGTGCATAAAAGATTTGTAAACTTCTCAATTACCTATTTTTAGCAATTTCACTGATGAATTCTTTAAACCTGCTGTTAAGTTAGAAATGTACTGTGGGAGACTCCCAAGAGCACAAGCACATGCTCGGATAGCCACGGCAGGCTTTCCAAATCAATACACACGCTTTAAACTGCATTACCATGCAATTATGATGTAACTTTGACAAAAATTATGGGGACTGCGATGGACTGCATGTCTGAAGCAAGTCTGCAAGTTAAAGGTCATACAAAACTGAAAAAAGGCAGAGGAGGTGGAGTAGCAGCCATCTTTGACTCGAGCCTATTAATACATTCTAAACTCAAATTAAACTACAACTCATTTGAAAGCCTTGTTCTTAGTCTTTCACATACAACCTGGAAAACACGACAGCCAATTATATTTGTGATTCTGTACCGGCCACCAGGTCCATATTCAGAGTTTCTTTCTGAATTGTCAGAGTTTTTATCAAGTTTAGTCCTTAAAACTGATAAAGTTATTATTGTAGGAAATTTTAATATTCATGTGGATGTTGATAATGATTGCCTAGATTCAATGTTTAATGTCGGTGTTCTTTCGGTAGTCAACAAACAAACATAAAGTACCTCACACTTAAACTTGGAAAACAATATTAATTCTAATAATTTTCTGGAGATTTTAATAGCTGGGGTCATATTGACCCCAAGGGTAAAATATGTCAGTAAATATAAAGGTAACAGGAGGGTTAAACATTGAATCGGGTCAAATTGACCCGAAGGCGGCAGGAGGGTTAAATATTGAATCGGGTCAAATTGACCCGAAGGCAACAGGAGGGTTAAACTGCAAAACATGTACAAGAGATGATTTTTTTTCCACAAAAAAAAGACAGCCAGCCGGAGCCGCAACAGGTTGTGTACAAAGCAAAGTTGTCACATCTGTTTGTGAACCTTAATAGATACAGGACCCCCCCAATTGTCACCGGGTCTCTTCCCACCCACCAATAGGCTTGAGAATTATCCTCACTAAGCTATCCTTTTACAGCGTTCACTGAGGCAAATTTGTAATTTGTGATATTGGGCTATTTACAAAGAATGAATTGAATTGAACTGAAAGAGTGGAAGAAACGCTTTCCATTAACAAGGCGAACAGGTCACGGTGCGGTTAATATGAAGCGATGCCTACTTGTCATGCCGTATCTTTCAAACTCTTATAGTCGAAAAAGCTCTCCCTGACCTGTCAGTAATCAATGTGGACGTTGTTAAGTCACACTTTTTTATCCATTCATTTCTTTTAAATAAACTGTCTTGGAGTGTGGATGTGTCTGGTAAATGCCTCCAGACTTGCTGTCTTGACAGAAAACAACTGACGGCAAAGAAAAAGCCATCAAAATAGAAAATGAAAAAGCCACCCACCTCAAACTCCTTGGTTCTTCCCCAGTACCTTTTATAATAATTACAATATACATAACTGAGTCTCAACCATCAACGATTGTTCTACCAGTGCCATCATGGAATGATATTCTAATTTGATGCTCCAGTGCCCTGAAAAACAGCAACAAATAAAAAGAAAGCTTTTAATATTCTCTATATGATTATGATAATGTTTTGAGTGGACACTTAAATCACTGTGAGGGAAAATAACAGTAATAATTGCATTATATTTAAACAGAATGATTCCAAGCATGTTGCATTATGACAGCATAATGATTATGTCACTGAGGTTTATTTACAATGATACATGATAAGTGGACGACATAATGCAGCAGGAGTGCATTAAAGGAACAGCCATGGTTATAGTGGTGTCTATTTCATTTCTGGAGTTGTAATGACAGTTTCAAAATAAAGCAAAAAATATCAAAGAGCTGCCCTGTCCAGGACCTCAGCTATTTGACTGTGATGTTATCTAGCGCTGCACTTTAATGGGATTATCCCTTTAAAACACGGCTTTATATATTTTTGGTTATATCAAAGTAAAACATTCTCTCTTAGTAGGTGCTATTAAAGTTATTAAAACCACACTGGCCCCAAAACTCTTCAAAGTGTTGGCAAATGCGTTGTTACTTTTAAAACCCATGAAGACTTTCTTTCTTCTTTGATTGGACACCTGTGGTGTAAAATGTGCATTGAGTGCCAGAGATGTCTTGCTTCATCTGGCGTGTCGTTCTCTGTGTAGCTCCACTTGGCTGAGCTCAGACAGACACCACCTGTTACGCGGTGCCTGGACCCGTAGCGGCGTTGTGTGTCGGGCGATTGTAAACGCTTGAATGTGCCGTTCGTACAGTGGACTCAACGCGGCCGCCTCAAACACAGCACACCGAAGATCAATACGTTGCGTTAGCACAATGACCGGTTAGCTTGTGCAGGGGTGCTTTTTGACGTTATGAAACAACTACTGGCGATGGAGGACATCTACTCGGCCTGTCCCGACTCACCCAGCCCACCACCTCTTCAAGCTGGGAAGGAATACAGGACAATACATGTACACATCACAGCACTGAACCACTGCTTCCTCCCCAGCTGTCAGTGTTGAACATGGCCTGAAAGCGCATTATCACCCACCCATACATACACACATATTTACAAATACCATTCTCCCCAATGACAGAACTCTCCATTCAGATACCAAATGTATTATTTACAATGAAAATAGTTTTAGAATTAGATGAGGAAAAGTATATGAAGTAAGTGGCTGGAAATATTGCCCTTCCAGTGTCAGCAGCACAAAGGTTGCTGTTGCTTCGCCTTTTGAATTATACACTCTGGCCAAAATGAGCAAAACAATGTAGGCTTGCAAGTGGTTCACATCCAAGTCGCAACTTTCCCCATACACGCACTTCCCCTCTAAATGTGTCATCTCAAGTACATACTCTTCGATTGATGGTGTTATGAAGAGCTCAAATGCTGAATTTATGTTTTGGACATGGCTAACAGCGTATCTGGTGGGGCCTGGAATGATTTTGATAACATTAGCAACACTAAATCTACACTGTGGTTCAAGTGGGGAGACAGACCATGATAACTTTCCATTTTTGGAAGGCAGTATGTTTGCTGGTGGTTGAGAGACAAGACGGTCAACACTGAGGGTCTCATTCTCATCAGAGGAGGATGCCTCATAATCAGGTCCTCTCAACATCATCCTCTGTCTCCTACACATTCTCATCCATGTCACTGCCTTGGTCAAAGAGTTGTGACAACACCTCATGGACAGAAAACCTTTTCTTCGAAGACATTTGTATTTTGTAGAGCAGAAAGAGAGCACACAGAAGACCAAGACAAACGGTAGAAGGCTGCTGTGCAAGCTTTTATACGTATACTCTGCACCTCATGTTGTGTGAACTATCAACATCTGCACGGGAACCATATCATCATGTGAATTTTATGTTTACCCAGTTGTCCCCAATAAATTATGAAAACTCATGTAATATGAAGCAAAAAAATTAAGTCAATACTTTTTTTAGAGATGTTAATAAACATTGAATGGGGTCAAATTGACCCCAAAGGAGGGTTAAATTACCCAAGATCATTATTGAACCTTAACAGTGCAATTAGGGTCAAATATGTTCTTCTCTGTACTTAGATTGAAGAGGTTTAAATTGGGATTCCATTTTGTGTTCAGCTGATGAATTCCAAAAGTGCTATTCCTTTGCAAAAAACAACACTCCTAATTTAGAATATGGCGACCAGTTCCGATGGGGAGCAGGGTTGTCCTTCGATCCCCGGCTCCAGGCGTCCAGGTTGATGTGTCCTTGGGCTAAACACTTTACCCGGATATTCCCACCGGGCTATTCCTGCTGTTAAAAAGAGTCCCGATGGGCAGGTGGCACCTTGCATTGTAGGCCCTCCCATCAGTGTATGAATGGGTGAATGATGACAAGTAGTGGTAAATTACATTGATGGATCGGAAGACTGGATTATTTTTCTTCTACATGTTCAGAAAAATATTGTTTTTCTTTTATCCGTAAAACAAAGTAACATCTGAGTGAATCCAATCAAACTTTTTATAGCCGACGATTCCAGACTTTTGAATTGTATAGAGTCCATTGTGTTTTGCTGTGATGAAATCCTTTCATACAACCATAAAGAAAACAAAACAATTGAGCCTGTTCGCATCTTTGCAAGGGCCCCCACATATTGAACATTCAGCAGTTTCCACGAAGGTTAGAGTGATACGTTAGTGAACACACACCAAGTGAACACATTAGTATGGACCCTTACTATTGCCATGAAACACATAAATCATTCCCCTCAATAAATATATTTCAGTCACAAAGGAAGAGATGGAGATGGAGAGTAGCTGACAGTTAAAGAGGGATTTTGAAGCTTTAAGACAAAATCAGATGTGCAGTGTGATAAAAAAGATGTGCTCATGCATTCGCTGTCCATTGGAATAAGTGTAATATCTGTTATGGATTCAAACTATTCCACAAAAATTAAAAAATGTTATAAAGATTAAGTTGGACAATATTTCGATGATTTTCCCACAATAAGCCATTTTCTGTCTGTAACTTGTACAGTAAATTTTTCTCTTTTTCCCACTTCAACTATTTTGACAATACTCTCATCAAAAGTGTTTTCACTTGTAAGCCATTGTAGAACTGAGACTGAGACAATGTAGCGACACATTTTATTATTCCTGGATTGATATTTTAGCACAGTCACATTCATTATTTTAAGATTTTACATAATCAAAGTCTTTACTAATGTGGTTATTCCTATACATATATATATTTATATATATATATATATATATACACTACCGTTCAAAAGTTTGGGATCACCCAGACAATTTCGTGTCTTCCATGAAAAATCACACTTTTATTTATCAAATGAATATAAAATATAGTCAAGACATTGACACGGTTAGAAATAATGATTAATATTTGAAATATTAATTTTGTTCTACAAACTTCAAGCTCAAAGGAAGGCCAGCTTATATCACCAGCATAACTGTTTTCAGCTGTGCTAACATAATTGCACGGGTTTTCTAATCAGACATTAGTCTTCTAAGGCGATTAGCAAACACAATGTACCATTAGAACACTGGAGTGATAGTTGCTGTAAAAGGGCCTCTATACACCTATGGATATATTTCATTAGAAACCAGACACTTCCACCTATAAGAGTCATTTACCACATTAACAATGTAGAGAGTGTATTTCTGATTAATTTAATGTTATCTTTATTGAAAAACAGTGCTTTTCTTTGAAAAATAAAGTCATTTCTAAGTGATCCCAAACTTTTGAACGGTAGACTAATATTTCTAAAACTGCAGTGCTCCTTATTGTGTCAACATTGGATGAAAAATGTACACAAATTCAGAACAGATTATATGAACACAACATAATTGTTCCTTGAAGACTATTAATTAGAATTCAAATGTGTTCATTTTCTCTCTCAATTTTACGTGAGCGTCCGAGAGCACAGCTCGGGTTCAAATGAGATGGAAGAAATGCACAGCGGGAGAGGTGTGAACCTTTAGCTCTGGTTGCAGCCCAGTCTCATAGAGCCGCCAACGTGAAAAGGCCCCGCTGTGAATTCCCCACTGAGATGGGCTCCTTCCAGAGGGAATGCAAGCCAGTATTCCGCCTTCTCTCCTACCTGTGAACAGCTGCAGCATCCATCTGCCAGCTCTTCATGGTGGCTACCTGAGGGAAGAGCGCTTCACCCTTCCATTTTAAGAGGCTCTTTTGTTTTGACAGAGAAAAATGTCAGGGTTTGATTCAATCAGTAGGTCTCCTTCCCTGGTTGTCTGTAACTATGTGTGCATGTCTTATCTGGTGAAGTGTACATTGACACAGGAGGAAAACACAGATAGGCTATTTCTGTAAACTTCAGAAATTGTCTTAATTAGGGTATGGTCATATATAAAATATTTCCAAGAAATGGGCTATGTGAACATCTGAGTCAGATTTCTTAAGGCTTTCTTTATCCAAGTGGCTTGTGGTCAATAGATATACTGCTCTGGGTGCCATGTTTACGCAGCAAACACCATGAGTGCAGCACAGAGCAGAGGCAAGAATGTGTTAATTTCTGTTTGATTATTCCTCCCACTAAGTAAGGGAGTGTGGGCTGAGTTCAAAGAAATGGATATTCAGGCCATTCATCTCTACAGTGTGATGTTTTTACTGTGCCATTACTGATCAACTGGACCATTGGCTTCCTGTCTTCATCCTCCAAAGGATGCCAGGCACATTCAAATCTGCTCATCCATTGGGTTGTTTAAAAGAAAACAGACTCTATGGTCACACCACAAATACAGGTGGTAGTGGTTGTATTGGGGGTGGGGGTGCAGACAGTCATTAATATATGACTAATGATAGATGAGGTATTCATGTGGGAAATAATTGCTGTCATTCATGTTCAGCAGCAGATTTATTATTATGGACTTTGGTGATCCCCTGATTGTTCATCTCATGTCACCATGATGTCAATATTTTGTGATATATCTTTTACTATATATTTTACTCTTTTACTTTATATATATATATACACACACAGGTAGCTAAAGGCTATATATATACACACAGGTAGCTAAATTATATATATATATATATATATAGTATCAGAGGCCCTTGCCACACTTTCCCATTCCCACTGTCGCGATATGGCGAGGGCTTAAAAAGAACAAATGCTATGCCATAACTGGTTGTCATGGCAACCCCAATCAAGATCAGTGGAATTGAGAATAATTGCCAACAAGAAAAACTATAAGTAAAAAGGACATTGGTTTCTTTACTCAGACATTCTTTTATGGATTAATTAAGTATAGTAAAATAAGAAAAGGTTCTGTGGCATGGAACCAGATTTGACCAGAGACAAGGCCAGCATGACAAGAGATGCTGACATCCCTCCCCCCAGTTTATGGTTCATTTGTATCACCTAATTGTGGTTTTATTTATCCTTACTTTAGTATTATTATTTGTTTCATTATGACAAACGCAACTGAACAAAAAAGATCAAATGTACCCACTGCAATCCAAACGTCAACTTAACTTCTGCAGTACATCTGGAGACACCCACTCAGACACACAAGCCTAAACTGAAGTTTCAAATAATATGATTTTAAAACATCCCTGTGTCTTGCTTTGTAGTCCATTTTCCCTCTGAATATCAATTGGCTGCTCCCCTCAGACAAAGAAAACCAGACTCATGTCTTTGACTAGATTGCCATTCATCAGGGGTTGTGGAGACATTACTTACCTAAATGATTCGCTGCTAATTGCAATGAATTACCCCTGTGTTTGATACATTAGTGCAGCCTCGGTGCACACACACGGTTGTGCATTCTGTTATGCTGACCACCACATGGGAGATTGAGAAACCAAGTTAAGTGTGTTTTTATTGCACTGGTGTAACATTCACATTTGACAATCTGAGTCTGAGTCACACATACACAGAACTCATTTCTTATATTTTTGGAGAATTAATTGTTCATTTAATATGTTGTTTTGAACTTTAATATAACAGCAAACCACTACTAGCTTTACAACAATTTAGTGAGCTAATGTCTACCTGAGAAGACAATAAAGTCATCCTTCCTCGGTGTGCTGTGATCTGCTCTCATATGGATGTTCAGCTGAAAAGGTCATTCAAAGCAAAAGTGTAGCGCCCACTCTTTGGTTCCCAAAAATGGTTTTCAGAAATGTACAGAGCTTAGATTTTTTCTTGATTGCAGCCTACCAGCAGGAGTCAATACTCCCTCACTGACTCCCCACATGTGAACACTGCCACCTGTGTTTGGTGGAGCAGCCAGCCTGTTCATTGCAATGCAGCCAAGAATGAAACCTGGTGGTGTGCAACTTACACTACCAAAAATGAGAAGTCATTCAAACTGAGCCGTGATCAAATGCAGTGGATCTGTTGACCCATCTGATCTTTCCAAACCGTGCTGAAATTGGGCCGTCAGTAAAACCGGGAACACCATAGTAAACAACATTCAAGTTTTATTGGATAATAAAAATAACAACATATTTAAAACGAATGGTACATGTCCAAAGAAGCATTACCTTGTGATGCATTTACCATTCATCCATTATCATCCACTTATCCGGGGTTGGGTCGTTGTGGCAGCAGGTCCGGCAGGCTGAACCAGGCTTCCTTCCCGCAAAATTTTCCAGCTCATTCTGGGGGATCCCGAGGCCTTTTCAGGCCAGCTGGGAGATATAAACCCTCCGGCATGTTCTGTGTCTTCCCTGTTGTCTCTGCTGCGTTCAAACCAAAAGCATTGCAAATTTGTTGCGTGAGAATATCCTATGCAAAGTCAGTGCACAGACACGAATGGTTGAAAATTTTTTTCCACAAGTTGAAATATTTAAACTTTGGCTACAAATTCGCCCAATGCTGAGTTGCGAGAGCCAATCAGCGTTGAGATGTTCCTTCTGTCATCACTGACGTCGTGCCGTTGTTGAAACTAACTGCTGCTACTCTAGTAGCGTTGGAAGCGGCAGTCATTCAGGCGTATTCGGTGAAACCCACCGACCTGTGTGAGCCTACGGGAGATTTAATAAACCCAAACATGAGGGCGTTAGATGTTCCGAGGTTTGTGGGATGTCCAGAAGAAGTATAACGTAGAAATAGTTATTTTTTCTTCCATGGTGGATGGCAGAATTAATCACTGTTTCCACGGAGTAAAATCATGGAGATAAGCCACGGCCCCTCTAAGGCGAGAATTAAGCGAATGACGCTAATAAACCACAACTTGTCGGGCGAGTAAACTCACGTGAGTAATCTTGTTGTGAACGCAGCATAAAACTGAGCCCGGCCAGCCTACAGAAGAAACTCATCTCCTCACCCCATCTCTAAGGCCTACGGAGGAAACTCATTATGTAGAAGAGACCTCGTTCTTTGGCTGAGGTCGGAACGTAGACCACCAGTGATGTAGTTACTTTACCGGAAGAAATCTGAATAAGATATTGGCCAGTGATCGAACGGTGGGAATAGAAACAATAACATGAAGATGATTATCACTTTGAGTTATATTTTATTGTAACTTTATTAAGTTTCTTTTGAATTCATAATAACAGAACCACAGTGCCATCACATCAAGATCACGTAGAAAAACAAATTCAAGTTCATTCAACTGAGTAATACATCCATCATAATGCATATGTTTAATGTCTGCATTAGAGAAGTGGATCTGACAGCAACACATACTATAATGGAACATACCATTGTTCGGAACCCTCTCTCGAGTAAAGTATCATTGACATTCTCATATTAATATTTGAGAAAGAGTCACACATTGGCCACTGTTTTAGACTTCCCCCCATGTTGCTGCGACAGTCAAGCAAAGTGCTCTCACATTACTTACTCTGCTTCCTCCTGGAGTCTTTGTGACCTCACGTCTCTAAGGATACATTGGACCTGTCTGTGTCTGATGCCTCCTGCCTGGTGAGCCGACCCCATGCCATGGCCCTGTTGATGCGCCCCGCCCACCTCTCTACCTCCTTCTGTTTCATGGATTGTGGAGGTCTGGATCGTGGTCCATGCCTACTACGAACTATTCAAACATGCTCTAATATTTGTTAAATGTGTTGTAACTCTCTAACGCTCTTCATTCTGTACACATCTATTGCTCCTGTCGCTCTCCTGAAGGTTTCTTCCCGTTTTCCCCCATGAAAGTTTTTTTTTTCTATTTCTCTGGAGTTTTTCCTGATCCAATGTGAGATTCTGGGCCAGGGATGTCTTATGTTTACAGATTGTAAAGCCCTAAGAGGCAGATTTGTGATATTGGGCAATATAAAAGAAACTGAATTGAATTTTCCAGGGACATGAGTTGTATCCTTAAAATAGTGCTCCAAAAATGTAGAAAGTAGAAGCCCATTTCTCTTCCCATTGAATTACAGGTATCCAAGAACTCTTCTCTGGTTTAAGGGGACACCTGTTTAATATCTGAGTGACTCACTTGCATAATGGGAGATTGCAATGTTATATGAAACCACAATGCAATGTTCTGCATTTTTCACTTTATTGCTCGACACATTCCTTTTCAAAACAACAATTTTAGAAGAGTGCTACTGCCTGTTTGGTTTGTGTCAGTGGCTCTGATGGCTGTCCTTGCTGCTGAATGGGAGCAATGAAAGTATATTGCATTGTGTTGCAGTTTTTTGTTGTGTGCACATGTTGCATATTACCACGATGAATAGGTTTTATTGGACTTTTTGGAAGAAACAGTGAATCTGTTTTGGTAAGTGTGTCATCTTAGTCATGATCAGCATGTTTTAAAAGATATGCGTTTATTAGGCTTTGATGCACTCCCAACAGTACGTGAACTGCTGAAAACTATAAGGCCTGAGGGGATGACTTTCTGATTATACAAAATGTGCTTACATTGTCGCTGATTGCAAATCTTCTTCTTTTCCAAATATGAATTTGCTAAATTACCTTTTGGTACGACAAGCATATGAATAAATGAGAATACAAAGACATTTAAATAAGACTTGTAAGCACAATGCGGAACACTAGTTTCCAAGTCCGGAGACTGATGCCCAGCGTAGATTACTCACAATATGAACAGGAGGGTTTCATTGATTGTTAATCATTTAATGCCACAAACTGAGGGGGGTTGGTTGTGAACAACATGATGGATAATGAAACTATGACAGCCCCACCAGGGGGAAGGAAGGCAATCTCCTGTCCCACCTACAGCACAAGCTGAGACACAGGAGGACTCCACCGGGAATAGAAGAGAGACCAGAGTCCCAGAGATGCACCGTCATCAGACAGATTGTAAACAAATCCACAGCCTAATCTCATTAGCAAAATACAATTATTTAGAAATAAAAGGGCAGCTTGTTTCAATAAATAACACAGTCCTTCTCTGCGATTTATTCAACTGGAGAATTAAAAGGCGTTAAACAGGTTTGTGTATAAGTGTTTTGGACCGAAAGTTTAACAGGAGTATTTCTTCAAATGTAATAGATATCAGAATGTGCCATGTTTGTGTTCACTTCTTCAAAGCTCATGTTGTAACTAAATAAAAAAAATGGATAACTGATTCTTGGTGTATGAAATAGTAACTATACAAAGGGATATCAGATCGTTATTGAGGGCAGCAAGGGGATATTATGTTTGCCATACAATAGATTTATCATGAATTCATCAAACGCCAATTGTACTGTCTAAAAATCCTAACTAGCAAGCCAACTGATCTGACATTAGCTCCATGACCTGGTTAAAATAGCAGAGCAAAAAAAGCTTGATGTGGGAGGGGCTTAGCGAACAGTCAGGTTATGGGACGGCCCTGACATTGGTAGTGTGCAAAGTGTGTCAGTTAAATTTATTTCCAAATTAAAAACGTTACTTCTATTTCTCATTCATTGACAGCGGGGTGTTGTGACTCCAATTTATCACCACTGAAAACGATTTATAAATGCTTATTGCATGACACCAAATTAACCTTACAGTATATTTCTGTATAATTAACTGTATTTGTATATGCCATGATGGGAAAAATATTTTACATACATTTTTTTATTACATTTATTTATAGAGACAGTGTCAATAAACATGTTTTCATTATGGGTGTTTGCTAAACTAAATGACCCAAGCTTGTTAAAGTTTTCTGTTGGTCCCATATACCCCAAACACTAGACCAGACCAGACCAGACTAAATGATGAGGGGTCAGAGTCATACTTCAGTAACTCCGCCAGCCTCACTCAGCTCCTTCACAGTGGAGACCAGGGAGCTGTACTGGACGCTGAAACACTCCTCTAATTTACGTGTGCCAGCAGCAGGAAATTGAAGTCAAAGGTTCACTGCATCTTGTGTCACAAAAATATGATATACGAAGGACCGGTGTGTAAAGGAGACAGGGCAAATTAACCTGGACACTTATAAATAAGTCACAAAGGGGTGTGCATGGGTTTCAAGAATCTATAAAACATGGAAGTGATCTGGCTGCAAGTGGGGACAATAGAGTGGAAGCCAGTGATTTCTCAAGTGGTGCATTCATACGTTTCTATACAAGTACTTGTTGTGACATTATCAGCTGTCAACCTGTACTTGCTCCCAAGAGCTCATTCATCACATGTATACTGACTTGATTTAATTATCTAAAATGGTACTTGTTCACCGGAAAGTAATCAAAGGAAATAATATTGTTTCAAGAGTCTCATCAGCATTTACAAATTTATGTGAAACATGAAGTTCATTTACAAATTAATGTGATACATAAAGTTGATTTGTATCTTTAATTTACTATTAATACATCACAAGCCGAACATACACTTTAACTTTTTCTTAAAGCAAATCTCAATGATAAATCTCCACCTTTTTTGTATAGTCTATTTATAAAGTGTGCCATTTCATCCCTAATCAACGAATTACGAGCTATATCTATAACTGGAAATGTGCATGTGTGGTAGAGCCTTAGGGAGGGGGATAAATGGGAACCAAAAACGCCACCTGAATTTTCAACCAAGAAATAGAAAGTTTAATGACCAAGATATAGTTTGAGAAATGTTAAGGACACAGATTATTCACTGATAATTGGCAAGATATTCAATTCAATTCAGTTTATTTTGTATAGCCCATTCTCACAAATTACAAATTTGCCTCAAAGGGCTTTACAATCCGTACACATCCAACATCCCTGTCCCAGAACGTCACATCGGATCAGGAAAAACTCCCATACAACCCTTTCACGTGGAGAAAATGGAAGAAACCTTCAGGAGAGCAACAGAGGAGGATCCCTCTCCCTGGATGGACAGGTGCAATAGATGTCATGTGTACAGAAGGACACATTAGAGTTAAAACACATTCAATAAATATGATAGAGTGTATGAATAGTTCGTAGTAGGCATGGACCATGATCCAGACCTCCATGATCCATCAGGCAGATGGAGATAGAGAGGAGGAGTGGGCAGAGCATCAACAGGGCCATGGCATAGTTGGTAGTAGGCATATTCCACGATCCAGACCTCCGTGACCCATCAGGCAGATGGAAGATATATGTTTAGTAAAAGGAATCTGAAGTTTAACACAGGAATCAACACAAATAATCAAAAACAAACATAAGCCAAAACATGCAGAACTACTTTACAATGGTCAAACCATGCAAAACAAGCAACAATGGAGGCAGCAAAGTAGCAGGAGGATTACAAGGTAGCACCATGCTGCTAAATACAAAGAGTGTGACTACTTACCACCTCACATAGAGCCACCAGAGGGCAAGAACAGGGGCCCACAGTGAGGCATGACAACAGGTGCCTTTTATATGCTGGCTGTTCCCCACTACAATTGCAACAGCTTACAGACGCACACATAGAGATTTACAAATACAAATCAGTCTTCATTTATCTGTGCATCAGTCTCTCGGGAATATCAGGGCTTGATTTACAGCACAAAAGAAGTCCTCAATAGCGATACCAAGTTACTAAACCTTATCAATGTAAGAGCGTTGCAGTTACTACACCTAATAGCAGATTTGGTGTGTGTTACAACCAAAGTAACATGTAGAAATAATATTCAGTGTGTCATGAGTGGTGGTGCCAGCTCTTTTCCAATGAGAGAACCTAGCATCAGCTCCAAAAGTCGCTAAAAGTCATCAGATGATGTCATATGCTCATTTGCATATTAGTAACATCATCGTGCATTCATTTTGATAACGCTGTGTCGGTTGAGCGAGGAAAAGACTGGACTGCAATTACTCTGAGCAGCATCGGGAATTAATTACAATATACGTGAATATATTTCTTGGAATTCAGTCAATTTGTCACTGGTATTACTCATGAGGACAACGATCCGGTTGACTGTGTGACATCCATACCAACAATTATACTCATTGATATTATTAATCCATTCATTATTGTGTCTATGGAATGCCTGCAATGATGACAAATGCCCATCACAGTGTCCTAGAGCCTGCTATGGGCTTGTTTCGTCCCATCAACAGTTCAAAGCCCAACGTGTTCAGTTTAGAATAATACATAATAGGAACAATCTAAATGTTTACCATTCAGGCTCAGAGGTACTGGTTGTGGATCTCCTTAGCACTACCCATGTTTCCTCTTGTTCTTAAAAAAAATGTAAAAAATGAACTCAATAAGCATATTTCCCAAAATATCAATACTTTTCATAATTTACAGTGACTGTCAATATAATAATAATAGAAAATCCTAAATGTGAAAATATTGCATCTCTACTTTTAGAGCACTAACTTATTAACGTATCACTTAATCCATGACAACTCAGAGTCCAGGTCAGGAAGCAGAAGCAGATTTGTTTCATTTCATTTATTTATTTGGACAGGGACCGTACACATTAATCAACCCATGGGTAATGTGTTAACGTTAGCTAAGGCTACATTTCAGCTTTGGTGCCTGTGGCCAGATGTTACAGCCTTCACTAAAGGAGTAAGAGGTTAATACGGTAACATAATAGAAAAGCAGTAAACATGCAGGTTACGATAAAATATTGGCCTCTTCATAAAATCATTAAAACATAAAATAAAATATATTTTTTTTAAACAGACATAAAAACAATAATTATTTACACAATCACTGAGGAGGGAGTCACAGTTCATGCTCACACATCTGACTGGTAAAAAGCCAGTTCTTCAGGCCGTGTTTAAAAGAGTAAAAAGTTCTGCTAGTGCGTATATTCAGAGGCAGGGCATTCCAGAGCTGTCCTGCTTTCACTGAAAAGGCAGACTGACTAAAAAAACTCCTCCTAAATGGGATGACGCAGTCGCCTCTCTCCACAGATCTAGTTTGTCTGCTACTCTGTTTTTTGTTTAATAAATTCACCAAGTGGGGGAGGAGCCATATCATTAAGAACTTTAAAAACGAGACACATATTGGCGAGTTTAATGAGGTTATCCCAGTTCAGGAGACTGTATTTAGTTAAAATGGCACAGTGGTGATAACTCCTGGGCTTCTGATCCAGTATTTTTAGAGCTTGCTTATGCAGGATTTGAATTGGTTTCAGAGTGGTGCTGCTTGCTTGAGCCCAGCTGGTTAAGCAGTAGGTCAGATATGGAATGATGATGGCATTAAAGTACAGTTTTGCAGTATCTATTTTTACGTTATTTCTTATGTATTTGAAATTGATTAAATGAAATCTGACAACCTTTGCCACGTTTTTTACCTGCTTCTTAAAAGAAAGGTTTGAGTCGAGGTAGATACCTAGGTATTTATATTCAGGCACTATCTGGAGCCGCTCACCAGAGACATAGACATCTGGCTCAGGTGAGTTACATGCCGTCTTTGTGAAAAACATGCAGACTGTCTTTTTGACATTTAGTTGTAGACAGGAATCTGAGAGCCATTCAGAGACATGGACCATTGTATCAGTTTGTTGAAGTGCAGCCTGAACTTTGCTTTTTGCATGGAAATAGATCACTGTGTCATCAGCGTACATTTGGATACTACATCCCTTACAGACACTGGGGAGGTAATTTATATACAGGCTGAATAATAATGGTCACAAAATCGAACCCTGAGGGATACCCACTTCATATCCCAGCATAGGCGATACAGCCTCACCTACTCTAACACACTGGGTTCTTCCCTCCAGGTAGTTAATGCTAGAGATTCAGCTGAGAGGTTGAAATCTGACATTTTCCTAATAAGGATATTGTGATAAACTGTGTCAAAAGCCTTCCTGAGGTCAAGAAACACTGCTCCAACTACTCCCCCTTTATCCATTTTAAGCTTTATATTCTCAAGGAGAAAGCAGTTGGCTGTGTCTGTGGCTCGGAAACCAAACTGCATGGGATGTAGCTTGTAAGGCGAGTTGTTAAGGTGTTCAATTAGTTGCTCTGCTAGGGATTTCTCAGCTATTTTAGAGATAGCTGGGAGGATGCTAATGGGCCGATAGTTGGTAATATCGGTTTTATCACCTGATTTAAAGATAGGTGTTATTATGGCTGATTTCCATCCTTTAGGGAACACACATTGCCTAATGGTGTTATTGATTATACTTGTGATCGGGAGCGCGAGTGGGTCTTTATGTTTCTTAAGGAACATGTTGTCTATACAATACACATCTTTTGCCCTAGAGTTCCTGAGAGAGCCCATGAGGCGATTGACTGTAACATTAGAGACCTCTAGGAAGGAGAAGCTAGGTTCACCCCCAGCTACAGGCGGCAGGTCAACTGAGCCGATGCTGGACCTAGGGGCCAGGGCCTCCACCGAGTCAATAAAATAGGAGTTAAAAGCTGTCCACATGATTGTTGCATCTTGCGTAAGGCAACCATTTAGATTGACTTTAAGCTGTTTCATTGAACTACTGTTTTGTTTACCTGACATCTTCTGTAAATTTTCCCATATTAATTCGGAATTACCCTGTGCTTCAGTAATAATCTTAATTAAAAAAAATCTGCCTTTGCTTTTCTAAGTTCTTTCGTCACTTGGTTTCTCAACTTTGTGAATATCTGCCTATCCGTTGACAATTTAGATTTAAGAGCTACTTTTAGTTTGTAATCCCGCTCTTTCATTAACTTCCAAATATCATCATTTGTAGTCTCACACCCTTCTCTCCTCTTCCGTTTGAGCAGTTACCAACCCATAACTCTTTAGAGATTGTGTCTGACCCACGGCCACTTCAATTAAGTAAATGAAAAGTAACCAGAAGAGGAGTCTTACAAAATAACCTCATGAAGGTCAAGACCACTATATCAGTGGTGCAACAAAACAGGAGAATTAAATGTGGACACCTACATATTAAATCTATGTCATCTGAAGCTGTATTAGTAAATGATTTAATATCAGACAATCACATTGATTTATTTTGTCTTACTAATCATGAGTCATGAAGAATGTTTTAGCCTAAATGAATCGACTCCTCCAAGTCATATTAATACTCACATTCCTCGAGGCACCGACCGAGGAGGTGGAGTTAGCAGCCATCTTTGACTCAAGCCTATTAATAAATCCTAAACCTAAATTAACCTACAACTCATTTGAAAGCCTTGTTCTTAGTCTCTCACATCCACATGAAAGTTTTTTTTTCTTTTTTTCTGGGAGTTTTTCCTGATCCGATGTGAGGTCCCGGGACAGGGATGTTGTATGTTTACAGATTGTAAAAAGCCCTCTGAGGCAAATTTGTAGTTTGTGATTCTGGGCGATACAAATTAAACTGAATTGTATCATCAAAGGACAGCTTTGTAACATTAATTAAATCATATAGTTAAGTTATTGGCTGCAAATTTCAATATGAGCACTGCTGGAATATTAAAACTAGATTATATAAATATGTGTTGATAAACCCCCCTCTGTCTTGCAGGATTCTGGATGCTGTGGCCTTTACCTATACTCATTTTACTTCCCCTTCAGTTTGGCCAGCGGCATAAAGTGGCTTGTAATCCTCGATCTCTGAGTTTCAGTGAATTAACACTCACCTTAAAACGGCCAACTCAATAACTGGGAGATCATGGGAACTTCTGACGATGTCAGCAGAACGGCATCTGCTTGGGCAGGGGTCCCCAAACTTTTTCCTGAGAGGGCCACATAACGTTTCCCTTGTCTGCTGGAGGGCGGGGGGGTGGGTGCTAGTGAGAGTGTGCTCACCTGTGTGCGCGCATTACGGCTGAACGATGCGCGCACCGCTCGCTGTGAGCACTGCGCGTGCAGACAGCATTTAACGAAGCGGAGCAGCGCGTGCGCTCTGATCACTCTTTTAATCCAGTATCGATACTAAAAATATGCTAAATCACATTGTTTTTAACGTACGGGTACTTCGTTAGTATCGCTACACCGTGCAGTGTGACAGCAGTAGATGTAGCGGACTAACATTCAAGCTAACCTAACTTCCCAAACGATGTCGACATCTGAACGCTGATTGGCCGAGACGCGACACGTCCCATCAAAGATGTTTTATTGTGAAGAGCACCACTTCACATTTTCTCCGCGTCTCACTGCAATCTCAATGGCAGCGGGCCAGGTGAAAAAAATAATAAATCGGAACGCGTCTCTGGTATTGTTCAGGGGGCCGGTCCAAATGTGGAGGCGGGCCATAGTTTGGGGACCACTGTGCTTGGGGATGGAGGCCACTCATGGACTGCAGAGACCTTCACAGCTTGAAAACCTACGGTAGGCCCCTTCCACTAAATCAAAGCGTTAATGTAGAGCAACTAGGGGATAAGCTGATGCTGTGCAAGGGAATTGAGAGGCAGCTCCAAACTGAAATACAATTTGACCCTGCACTGCAAAGTTCTGTCTGTCTCAATTCTATATTTGATACTTAACCAGCCGAGGGATGATTGACAGGTGATCTCCTTCCTTTCGAATCAGAAGTATGAACCCTTTCTACATCTGAATTTGCAACAGTGCCGTGCAAGTGTTGGATTGAAACCGGATGATGCAAGTGTAGCTCTGAAACCAGTGGGTTGAGGCGAAGAATCTACCTGGTTTCCTTACAGGGCCTCTTTTGGTTGCCAGGCTCAATTAATTCACACTGAATAATATCCAGGCAAGAAGCAAAGCTTGCTCAAACTTAGCTTGCAAAATGTTGGCTTTTTGCGATGGCTAAATATTTGCAGTAGGCTGGGATGTGTCTAATAACTTGTCCATACTGGAGGTGTGCAATGAAACATCAACAGCTCAACATCAATACTCCACACCGTTAGACCGAGCACGACACGGAAATCACATGGCCACCAGTGCAAATAGAACACAATAGAAAACCATTCGGTGGAGATGAAGTGGCTGCATTGGTTAATACGGAAGAAAATGCAGATAGTAATCTTTTTATGATTAAGTGCTGCATATAGATCTGAAAGTATTGTACAATTGACCTGGTGTGTAGGTATGTGTGTGTGTGTGTGTTATGTAATCTGTTCCGAGTAATCACCCCGGCACTTTACTTAGCAATAGAATGATTCCTCTTCCTTCCTGGCTAAACTGTGTTTTATGAAACATACTTTTACACAACTGTTAACAACTAGAGATGGGACATAATCAAAAATAACTATAGGTTTCATGAAGTGACATCAAATGAACAACAACATTCTGCATAACCGCCACTACCACATTCTTACTCAAACCTTGACCACACCAAACCTTTATGATTTGTGGGGTGGACTGTAATAGAATTTTGTATAGATATTGAAGGTCCCCAGAGGATTCCGCTGAATTACTTCAGTGATCCCCTGACTCTGCCCGCCCCCCAGCGCCATCATGCCATCATGAGATTAACCTTTTTGATTCAGAGCAAAGGTTCCCGAACTGTGAGGTGCGGCTCCCCACAGCCACCAGCACGGCTGTAGAATCGTTTTTTCACGCTAAAATTGGTTGGATTGTTATAACATTTTGCCTTACAATTCTGTTTTCTGATGTTCATCTTGCACCACCACCAGGTTGATATGTGCTGCTGTAAATACTGGTGTGGATGCGTAATTGGTACAACTATGTCGCCTACTGTAGTGAACAGGGAGGAGATCAGCTCCTGACCCATGTTCCATTTAGTTTTAGGATACATCACATTAACAACGTAGTATAAAGCATAGCCTTTTACTTTTATCAATTATCTGGATGGTGCATGAAAAGTAACTCATTTTCATGAGTATATACAGTACATGTTTGTTCATGCTGTTAGAACAAAATAATTGTAATGAGATGTGTTTAAGATGAAGTTTTCTTTGATGTTTGGAATGATCAAAGTTTCAGTTGTTACTGTAAATGTCACCATCTCAGAGTTTTCTTTTTCCTTTTGTACACACAACTCTCCCCTTGAAATTGGCTGAAATAATATTGTAAATTGCTCCTTTATTCCGTTGGTCAATACATGTAAAATATCAGTGCTTGTGGCATGAACACAAACAGCAATATTCAGCATGTTCTTTTGATATTTCAAAGCTATTCAACCTGTAAGGTCCTTTATCCTTACAATTCAGCATCGGAGGCCAACATATCTTGCAGTTTTATATTTTAGACTGAAGAAAGTCACTGTAAAGGGGAATAGCAGCATAACATAATTACAATTTGTAAATCATATTTCATCTAACATTTTAAAGTATGTGTTTTTTTTTGTGTCCACTGGTATCCTAACAGACCTCGTTATTGACAGAATATGTTTCATTGTGAAATGCTCCTGAAACTGAGCATCGACACAATGGGAAGTGAAAGAAATCGAACTAATATACAGCGTGAGACTGCTTACGTGAAGAGATTTAGCAGGTAAAGCTGTGGTTTGGTTGCAAAACTGTTTGCCGATGACTGTCAGTCAGTCTGTTTGTGTTTAAAAGGCTTCAGCCACGTCTCAATCGCACTCTGTTTGTGTGTTCATACCTCGACAAGCAGCTCGACAGCATCGTCTCATTTCCCTCTGAGGTTCCTGGTTCTGCACGCTTGAAGAACCACCTTACGCTGAGAAAACAGTAACCTGAGTGAACTTGTCTGTCATTCAGAAAAATATACTCTTAGGAGATATTACGCTTCTCTACCTGGCTGCTCATTGACTCGGAGGAGCTGTCAGTCTGGATCCAGCTGCCTCACATTTCTTTCCAATATATCACAGGGGCACTCACCCGTTCTCTCACATATATTGACTGTTCTTCTCTTAACTGATGGAGACAAGGAGATGATTATATCTGTGAATTTACTGCAAGATTAAAACGAGTCGCCTGATCAAAATAAATATGCATGTGATTTATCTGCAATCATGCACTACTTTAACATACTGCAGTGACAACAGGTTGATTGAGGATTAGCTCATTATTACGCAGATCCTCAGGAAGCAGTAGAACATGTAGTCTATGGGCTCAGACCCAACATCTTATGCAGTGGTACCTAGGTGAGGATGTTCTATGTGTGATTTGTATATTCTATACATCCCTAGATTATGTTTTGATATGATAGACCTTGCTGTCTGGCAGCTTATCTGTGGTTTTTACCTCTTCAAATAATGGACTGTTTTGCTCCAAACCAGGAAAATGCTTTCATCACATCCTCTCCCTGGTGTGTGTCTGGACGACTGGCCATCCAAAGACATTTGTATAAGGCTCCCAAATATGATACATATACACAGCGATTAAGTAAACTACCTTCAATCTCCAGGCCACTTAATAACTAAGTATGGGTCAAATGCAGAGAATAATTTCCCCACTGTGAAATTAATAAAAGTGTATATTATTATATAATCAGACCATACCTAGGTAGATAACTGTATACAGTGCTGTCACTGAAACCTCACAAGTCATGCCAAAGCTCTTTATTGATGTTCATGAGACAATATTACATTTCAGAAAATTAGAATGGATCTTTTGTATCACAGCTCAATTTGGTTTTAATTTAAACCTATTTTTGATAACTTTATCTCACGATAAACATTTCCCTCCTTTGGTTTTAGAACAACCTTAATTACTTTAAGAAAACCGCAAATCATGAAAGAATAAGAAAAAATAAGATTTTTAGCTTTTGTCACCCAAACTTGGAAGTTGTATTGTTCTCATAATGTATCCCACGCAATGCTTCTAATAGTAAAATATACGTGTGTGGTCAGATAAATAGATAGGTCATGTTAGTTCTGTGAGAGCCTTACTGAAAATTGAGTAATATTACTAGCCGGACAATAGGAAACTCTATTGATTGTGTGGTCAATATCAAAGAGCAAATACCGGGCTGCACATGGAGGTCTTTAATGATGGCGTATCCTGTTTTTACCAATCATTTAAAAGGAGACAAAATTCAATAGCAATCTAAAGCTAGCATCAATTACTGGCATCTGATGTGTTTTTGTTGTTCACAAACATGCCCTTGATTCTGTGTAATATTTCTCCTACATGTTAAGTCAACAGATAATCATGGTCAACTATTTTTGTACATTTCATTTATTCAATATGGATTTAGTATGAATTAGAATGTAAGAGCTGCATTGCATGTTCGAATCACTTCCGCCTTCGATTATTACACATCTTGGCTTTGGTTGCTTAAAGGGTACCTGTTGAGATCGCGAATATGTAGCCAGATCAAAAGATAATGTGTTTCTAAAGGTTATTCATGCACTGACGGTCCAGTATTCAATAACAATACGTAGTTTAGGCTGTTCAAAGTCCCTCAACTCCGACAAGCTTCATTGCACTGGTGCTTGAATATGGCGCCGGTGGTGTGACGTCACATCGTTGATAGATCGACAGCCAACCACAGCGGATGTGTTCAGAAACCAATGTAAACAACGTCGAGCGCTCGCAAACAAATGCTGAGAACTTGATAATAATAAAGAAAACGGGCGAAATATGGACGATGAAAGATTGTCAGATTCAGCAACTGGATACTTGTATGAACCATTAAAAGCAGACTATCCCCATTTAGTTAATTGTGACAGCGATAGCGATGATTCTGATGAAGTTGATGCCGAAGGACCGCCGGTACAGATGCTTCACCGTGCGGACCGTGCACGCAAGTCGGCGGACGTTTGGTGCAGTTGTGGGAAATGTGTGCCACAAAAAACAGACAGAGTGCATTTGTTGTAAAGAACACAAACTTATGTCCGATGATATAGTGACATTAGACCTAATCTGCTTTACACAAAAGCGTGAGCTTGATAGCTACATCGCGCATAAGCCAGCGCTGGAGATGTCTTTCATTGATGCAATGTTCGGCCGACATGTTCGGGGGTGCTAGTGACTTTTTCTTTGTTCCGTCCGTCCCGATGCGGGCAAACCGGTGTCGGGAGCTCCGCGGCGCACGAGACGGCGGGCAGAGGACTGTCAAAGCAACACGTAGTGACAGAAATGACGTGCTTCTGCTGTAATGTGGCGCTATAGAGAAAGTGACAGGGGGGCGGGCCAATTTTTTTTAATGTCATGCGATCTACCAATACTACGCCGCGATCGACTGGCAGGTCGCCGCGATCGACGTATTGAGCACCCCTGATATAGATTGTGTAATTCTTGAGGCCACCGATCTATCCCAAGAAGCAACGCGTGTAGAAGTGGCTCCGGATTGGCTGAATTCCTTTCAACGACTCTACGTCATAGTGACCTTTGACATGAGTAAATAACTGGCAAGATGTCTGCGCCCTGAAGCGTTCACGGACTCGGAATGTTGACAAAGAAATGTAAAGCCTCGGGCTATGCGTGACTTGTTGACAATAGCGGCGGGGAAAATATGATTTATTTGATGCGCCTAATGGATGTAGCACGTTGTTGTTTTGGGCTACAGGTACCCTTTAAGAGATGTTGGGATTTGACTACCAACTTGCTAACTATAGAAATATCTTAATTCTAACAAGAGAAAAAGGGCACACTACACCACAGATTGAGAGAGGGGGGGCATCGGTAGTGAGAGCTACCATGAGTAGCTCCTGTCAGGCTCAGCGTATCTTTGTTGGAGACCAGCAAGGCCAAAAGTAAATGGAAGGTCTATCTTGGAGAGTTCTGCTTTGTTTGAGTCTTTCCTACAATACTCTGCTGGTGCGTGTGTCTTTGAGGATTGCCAGTCTATCTTCACAGCCATGCAGTTTATATTATTGACTGTTGTCAGCCTTCTATTTCTACTGAAGCTCACATGTGAGGGCCCATGAGCTGTGCCACAGAAGATAAATGGATCTGGTGTGGATCACCGGTATCTCTCTATCAAGTGTTAGTTTGTAGTGGATTTCATGTACATGTAAATAAGAAAGTCTTATGTTTTAAATAATGCATATAGAAAGATAATTTACATAGTGGATATTAGGGAGGAATATTCGGATTCATGTATTGAGAAGCATAGACAAGTATGATCACTGTATTATATTTGTAACTGTAATGTTGATTTTATGAGGTTTATTGTTATCATAACTGTAGGATGTGGATGGCATGAATGAGATTGTTTTTATTATGGTCGAGGTGCGTTTCCCTTGAGATCCTAGCTGGTTTCCTGTTTGGGCTCTTCTTGTGAAGTCTAAAACCGGAAGTGAGCTATGAAATGGGAAGTGGAATTGCAGCTGTTATCTCTCGTGGCGCGAAGCTCAGTCTCTTTTCAAATGCTGAGCAGGGGAGAGCATGCCATCGGGGCGGTGAGTGAGAACGAGACACTAACTTGGAGCTTTACGCTCACTGAATGGAGACTGTGAGTACTAATCTTATTCGACAGACGTGAGATTAGCTGTCTGATTATTGGAGGTCGACAGAAACTGTTGGAGGCAGACTATGGGTTGAAGATATGAGAAGACGTCTGAATGATGGCCACAGCTGGGCTTAAAAGCAACCAGAAATGTTTATGTCAAATACATACTCCCCTAAAATGCATCCCTAGTGTTGAGATTTCTTCCACAAAAACCTAGCTCCATCCAGACTCTTTTGGACATTACTCTTTTACAAGCGTCCGGGAAAGCTTGATGATGTTACTAGCAAGTATATATGATTCATTGTATTGTAACAAGCTTATAACCAAACATCTCCAACCGTGGCTGACTTTCTGGTTTGGTGACTTTCAGTACCTGAAAAGAAACAGACACAACCGGGCTGGTGGTAAAAGTACACATTCCCATCTCCATGCTTTTGACAAAACAGAAGCTGATATTATTTGAACTTTAGGGAAACGCTGCCAGAATTGTAAAAAAAATAACATGCAGAAAAAAAGCCTAATATGTACATCTGTTGTGAGTCTGTGAATTGGACTGGGAAGGTTTCTATGTTTTTTTCTCTCAAAATGACAGCAATGTCAGTCACCTGTGTATCCGACAGTCCATTTACACATAGAGTGGCTGATTTCATGCTGCCCTCGCCCTGCAGTACATAGGCATGTTTAGGTGCTCTCAAGGGCTGCATGATGTGTTTTTTTAAAGATATGTACGAGGTAACCTATGACAAATCCCAGTGTCTGTTTTTTTTCTTCTTCCATTTCATTCTACACCGCTTAATGTATGATTCTTATATGCCATCTTCTTGCAATAGTGGCTCAAAGACCTATTTTGGCAGCAATAAGCATATTTATTTTTGTGGAGATGCAACCTCAAGATCTGACTTATCCTTGGAAGCAGAAGGAACTTTTTATTTTCAATCTTGCTTGGGAGCCTAAAGTAAACAATAAAGCTTGCTTTCTCATACTGGACTTATATAGGCAGTCAGCCAGCAAGTTTAAGCCACAGTAAAATAACTGTTTATGATCTAAAAAATAAAAAAATTGACCGGATACACACGTCTGTGCTTAAAGTTCAGGTTTGTCGCTGCAGGCGAGTCTCTTGCGTCGAACCACCTCGGTCTTAAAACATATGCAACCTGCTCAATTAACTCAAGCTATCAATTCAGGGGAAATGACAACTGCTTTCAAGTTGGCCGATAAAGTCGCTGCAATTGTGGGGACTGGTTAGTGAACAGGGGAATATTTGGCATTAAAAGTACATTTCACGCAACAACTCTGCCAGAGCCAACAACTCTGCCAGTGTTCTGCTTGTTGCAGATAAACAAGCGCAGGGTGCCCATTAATTCGGCGTAATGGTGAGTTGTATTTTTATGCATTTTATGCCATCATATTTATTACATTATATTTATCGCCGGTCCGTGAAAATATTCTCTGACACAAAACCGGTCCATGGATCCCAAAAAAGTTGGGGCCGCTGCTGTACAGCACCAGGAAGGCAGTTTGGGGGTTTACGGAGACATCTGCATTGCCAAGGATGCAAACTGGCACCACTCCAGTTATCAGTCCATATTCTGTGCAGGGACATGAACCCTCCTTGTTTTAGGCAGAGTCCCCATGGACTGAGCTAATATGTTATAAAAGCTACAATAATAACCTTGGCTTCAGGTTTGTTTGGCAAAGAAATGCTGTGTAAAAATCCATGTCTATTTGAAATGATTGCTAATAGTTCATATCACAGCCAAAGTAAGATAGAGCCAAAGTAAAGAAGTTAAGGAAATACTAAGCTAGGTCACTGCATTTAAATGAGAATTCAGGTTTATTACACTTATGTTATTTTAATAGTTATGGCTTCAATTACATTGTTATTGATACCAACAATGTGTAACATTTCTACAATGTATCCCAAAAATCAACATAAAAGGAAACATCAGACATGTTGCAAACAAGCCAAGCCAATCTAAACCAGAATTTATCTCAAGCACGTTCACTTTTCTTTCTTCCAACCTCGCCAAACAAGGCAGGTTGGTTGGTGGCTCTATGCGTCAAAATATGACTCTGTGGCCGTATATATAACTAGAATAGAGAAGGAATGCCTTAGTATCGGTGGCTATGGATGTGGATATGAAGTGGGTCCTCCTTTTATCACAATGGTTGTTCAAGTACAGCTATCTCTGGTTGTGTGTTGCTCCCCTAAATGCTTCAATCGGTTAAATGCAGAGGTGAAATTTCCTGAATGTGACAATACCTTTTTGTTTAAAGGAATGTCAGGTTATGTAGTTCTTTGCAAAATCTAAGGCTAACGTTGACTCATTTTGAGTCATGTAATGTTACGGAATCACAGAGAATAAAACAGGCAGTGGTGATTATATGTGTCAATGTATATAAAGAGGAAGTCTTTCAGACGTAACAGTTAACTTAATTGGTGAAAGTGACCGAGCTGTGTGAGCCTACGAGTCATGGTATGAACCCAAACACGACGGCGTTAGATGATCCGATGTTTGTGGGATGTCCTCAACAAGTATAAAGCAGAACTAGTGATAAGTTCTTCCGTGGTGAATGAAGGAAATGATAACGGTATTTACATCACCCGTGCCTGTTTTATTCTCTGTGATTACAGTACTCATAAGAGGTAGTATTAAAGAGCTCTGGGTGCCCGCAAACCGCAAAGATAAGTTTGTCCCCCCTCTTGTTCTAATTCAACAACGACGGAACAGTGATGACGCGGGGAGCAACTCAGGAGCTGATTGGCCCGAGTTGCAAAATCATCGACTAGGTGCGATATTCGCGGCGCCCAAAACGGCGCCTGGAAAAATGTTGCGTCTATCGCAACCACACACCTCTGTAAGTTGGCTTTGTATGGGATCTCGTCGCGCGAAAAAATCGCTTCGCTTTCGGTGTTAACGTGGCATAACTGTGTGATGGTCTGTGCTGTGCTCCTTCCACTAACTGAGGTTAGGGTTAGGGTTAGCTTCAGGCTTGCTATTCTCCAGCCTGCACTCATTCATTGCCAGATCGTCAATTCGCAACCAGGAACTAATGCTACAGGGCGAACACTCGTTAACCTCATTTTGTCTACCTCAGCCTGCTCCCGCCTGCCGACCATTCCTCCAGCCTGCTCACCAGATTCCAGCCCCTGGTTCTTTCCTAAACAAGGCTATAAAAACATTTCTGCTCTGTCTGTGTTCTGCTCTTGGGTACAGCGACATCACATGACAAAGTGGGTAGTTTTGTTGTCTAAACCGACATGTGGGAAACTGATACCTGCAAAACAGATGCTGTCGGGGGTATTAACAGTAGGCTTTTGTCAACAGCATATTGTCAAAAAAGGACACAAACTAAGCTGATAACATTCGACAACTTAGTAGAAATAACGTATTAAGCAGTTTATTTAGAGGTAAAATTGGACAGCAAACTCGTCCAAAAATGTCAGTCGTAACCCCCCATTGCACAGGTGAAGTGCAACAATCTGGGCAATCATAGAAATGCTCATGTTTCTTGCCCGTGGGAAAGATGGAATTGTGTGTTCATTATATATATATATATTAGTGCTGTGAAAAATAACGCGTTAACGCGTTATGATTAAATTACAGGATTAATTAGTATTTTTTTTTAACGCATTTAACGCATGCGCAGAATGAGCTTCCAATACGTCTGTTGTTGGTCGTCTCTAACCAGCAGCATGTCATTTTGTCTCTACGTGTCGCGTTAACACTACTCCGATCTCTGTCTCGCGCGCCGCAGAGCTCCGATTCGGCGTGTGTGCGCATATCCGGATGATGTCTATATGTAAAGCTGATCAACTCTGCACCCCTCTTGGATCCAGCTGCTTGATATTCAATCAGGGGGCGATCCCACATTGGATACTTTTGTGGCCTTTCAAAGCCTTTCATAATTAATTATATTGCTTTTGCACTGGTAACGTGCACAAGGCAATATATTTACCATTAGAGGAGGGGACCATTCATGTTTGCTTGCCTGTTAGCAATCTGTTATTTATGGTCTGAACATAGCTACGGTTGACCATTATAAGAAGCAGTTATCTGTGACCTATAATGTCACCATGCCAGCCGTCACGCGAGTGGCACATTGTTTATTGCACGGTTTCCTAGCACCGGTATGCTGTCATTGCGTGAAACACATGTGTCAAACTCACAGCCCGCAGACCATGTCCGGCCCGCCACGTCATATTATGTTGCCGCGACGGCATGAAATAAAAATGATGCCTTTTCTTAAAAAAGGGGGGAAAAAAATATATCCTGTGCTTTTATTTTGACGGTCATTTTTTCTGCAGCGGATTGCAGTCTGTTAACTCTGCTTCATGCTGCATTCACGCCAGAGTAGAGGGGAACTCTTGCGATGCTGTACTCAATGTACTCGCGTGAGTTCATGACTGTTTGTGATCGTTCTCTTCACTCGCTCTAGAAGCGCCGGAGAGGGGGCGTGGCTTATCGTGGCATATAACAGTTTGTTACCACCACGGAAGAAATAATCACTATTTTTACGTGTTGAGGAAGTCCCTCAAACGTCGGACCATCAAGCTCTCGAGTCTGGTTCATAATATTATTAGTTCATTATATTAATATATTATAATATTTTATTTTATCGATATTATTGACTTTGTAATAAACAAACATCCCCAGTTCTCCCATTATGAATTCCTCCATCAGGTCTATGTCTGTGATCACAAAGGTTGAAGTGAGTGCTACTTGATGTTTTTCAGTATTTATAATCAGAAGAAAAGTTAATGTTGAATATGTGAATCTTTTTTAATTATACTTTTTGTTTAATTTATTTAGAGTTTGTGTATAAAAGCTGCTCCTCAAGACTCTGACTTGTCGAGCAGCTTTATGTGTCATAGATTCAGTGAGTGAACCATGAATTACATCTTTTGAGGATTTTTAAAACTACTTCTCACCAGACCTTTCTATTTCATGTTTATGCATGAGAGCACTGTTTAGTACTTTTTTAAAGTCTGAAGTTACTGAAAAGTTATTTATGTTGTATTACCTTGTGTCCTTAAGATTCGCTTGTTGGTTTATAATTGATTGTAAAAGGAGATATTACAAACTAGATTGTTGTTCTGAACTATCTAAGATTCAAACTGCACCATCTTTTCATTAAATACATTTGAGAAGTTAAAATTGTTCCTCTATTTAGGTCTCAGCTTGTCATTCAGGGGTGATAGTGCGTCCCACAGCCAGACCAGTGGAGAATCACTGTCCCAGACCAATAGAGAACCACTGCACCAGACCAGTAGAGAACCACTGCCCAGACCAGTAGAGAACCACTGCACCAGACTAGTGGAGAACCACTGCACCAGACCAGTGGAGAATCACTGTCCCAGACCAGTAGAGAACCACTGCCCCAGACCGGTAGATAACCACTGCTCCAGACCGGTGGAGAACCACCTGTCTCAACTGTGACAAAGCTTTTAACAAAGTTAATGTAATAATGTTTGTTTGATCTTTGATGTGGGTTAAAATAAAAATAATTCAATTAAATGGATTTATTTTCTAATATTAAATACATTTGCATATTTATCTATACATTTATATTAGTACACTTAAATAAACAATAAACAAACGCAAAGACAGTTATTTAACAATATATTCTGGAGTAGTTAGAATTATACCGCGTTACAGTTACAACCGGCCCTTTAAGGGCAGCCATGACGCTGATGTGGCCCACGGTGAAAACGAGTTTGCCGCCCCTGGCGTAAAACATGTCATCGTGATCGGGACCACAGAGCATTGCAATATTTTGCAGTGGTCGCATGTGCAGGTAACATGTGCAGTGGTCCCCCACCCGGGTTAACAGAGGACAGGGGGGAGTTTTGATGGGTCAACTGGCTTTCATTCAGTAATCCAGGTTTTTTAAATATTTCTTCAAGATGATAATAGATTTATGGTCAAAAGCAAGTTGTAAATATTTTTTTTAATAGACAATCATAGAGAAAATTAAATCATATTCATTGGAATGCTGAAGATAAATGTTTTTCACTGGACAAGTTAGAATTGTTTTCTTAATTCTCAGGAAGTTAGTGCCATTCAATAGGTGCATGTGTGTGAAGCTTAATAATCATATAATGCTTTCAATTTCTTGTCTCAATCCTTGTTCATGATGGCACCAATACAAAATGAAATGTAGCATTTTTTCCCCCCCCTCTGACCCGAAACTGAAATGGAATTGTGAGGTCCTGGGACAGGGTTGTCTATGTGTACAGATTGTAAAGCCCTCTGAATCAAATTTGTAATTTGTGACAATCGGCTATACAAAATAGACTGAATTGAATTGGATTGAATACATTGTTGGCACAAAATGTGACTTCAGTCTCAAAATAATCTGTGGCAATGCATGAAAATGAAAGGCTTTGTATGGACAAATGATATATTACAAAATGTCAGAGAGAAACCATTTTTTTTCTTAAATAATCTTCAGGGTCATGACCAGTCACTGTGTGTGATTCTGAGTATCGATCATCTCTAAACCTCTATATGTGCTTTTGATGGCAATCTCTCAGAGATAATGTTCTTCTGTCTTGTTGTCTATTTCCTCCTCCCAGGATAAAACTGACCCAATTTCACAATGTAATAATACCTCAATTACCTTACAATAGAGAGCTAAGACGTCAGAGTAACCAAGCCATTACTGGTAGAAACCACATCTCAGAGTGTCTTCTATCACTCCATTATTTATCTAAAGAGGGTGATCATTTCTTCATTTTTTCTGAAAGTGTGTGATGATAAAACTGTGTTTCTTTGGATGAATAGGGACCGACGTCTCTGAAGCCTACCCAGGCATTCCACGGTCTCTGTAAAGATATCAATCATGTGGCGAGTGCTCTTCAGTCTTCAGATTATAAAAAGACAGAAGACATTTATAATTTGCTATCTACTGTACAGTAACCACTCAGTTTGTGATGTATTACTTTACAAAGACTACAGTCTCTAATGTAGTCTTAACATCAGGACAATATTGAGCTTTCCTGGCTCTGGAGAGTGGAGTACAACTCATCCTCAGAGATAAAAACCCTTATAGGACCATAATTAGGCACGGCCTTATCATCGTAACCATAGGAAAGAAGCATCGCCAGCTAATGTCAATACCCGTGTCACAGCATCCGAGGTTCTGTCTTTGCCAAATTACATAACATTAATAATGTGTAATTACGGAGAAAAAGATTGAAGTGTCATAGTGCCGAAAGAAGAAATTAAACGCTTCCCAGCAAGAGGGGTTATAATCCTGGGACACGCTCCCAATGAGTGATAGCTTCATCTGGTTTCGCCTGAATTGTGGAGCTTCGTTAAGTCGCTCTTGAGACGTGTGCGGTTGCTCAGATGTTTGATTTCATGATTGTTTACTTGACTGATCTGCTACAATGGTCGTTGGTAGGTTGTCAACAAAATTCCCATTAGACACAGGCGTTAATATGGAGCACCAGGATGTATATATGCCCAAGAGATGGGTTGATGTTTCAGTGCAGACATTTTTAATTAATGCTAACAACACCTTCCATTGATTTACAGAAATTGTAAAGTTAGGCATATAGCTGGTGCACTTAGTTGTGCTAGAAATTTGTGGAGGCCACAGCTATTGGCTGATGTCACAGGCTGCCATGTGGGAGGCCCTGAGACCTAAAAAAGTGTTATGAACAACCATATATTTATCTCTCTCTGGACGCTGACAGGGAAACATCAGTTTTCATGAACTTGTACATTTTGGGATTTGGGAAAATTATCTTTTTGCTTGGTGGAAAGAGAACATCAGAAATACATATTTAGCTTGTTGATTTTACGACACTTTTTCCATTTGTGTCAATAGTTTTTTATTTATTTCCCCAAAAGTCAGCATTATATAATACATATTCTTTTAGATTTAAGCATGAAATTAGAACAAAAATATTGAATGATAAATTCTTGTTCTAATGTTAAACATCAAGTGGGAAAGTGTCATGCTGATATTTGTTAGTTTATTATTGTTCCCCTTATCCCCTTGTTGTCTTGCTAAGTGTATAACGTTTTACAATAAAGGCCATTTTCTCTTAATTAATTGTAATTGTATAATTAATTAATTGTATCAATGAATATATACAATGCCTCCTATTTGAGCCAGGGAGCTAAAAATGGTGGTACTTGCTACATTTCCGGTAAATATCCCAATGTAAAACGTGATGATGAAAACAAACCTGCATGGGAATGGACTCAGTGTGGACAGCGAGTGTCTGATGTCATTGTCAGACGCTCATTTGTTGTTTCTTTTCAGGTACTCTGTCATATTCATTGAATGTGGTTTAACTCTTATCTGTCCTTCTGTACACATGACATCTATTGCACCTGTCCATCTTGGAGAGGGATCCTCCTCTGTTGCTCTCCTAAAGGTTTATTCCCTTTTTTCCCTGTGAAAGGGTTGTTTAGGAGTTTTTCCTGATCCAATGTGAGGTCCTGGGACAGGGATGTCTATGTGTACAGATTGTAAAGCCCTCTGAGACAAATTTGTGACAATGGGCTATACAAAATAAACTGAATTGAATAGGATAGCCTCCACAGCTCAAAATAAAAACCTATCTGAATCCCATACACAAGTTTTCGCTGGCCTAATTACTTTGCCGTCGGTAAAGGCTGTGACCTCATCGTTATCATTCAGGTGCTGAAAGTGGACCACAATCTGGTCCGGTACATGCAAAGGCTGCATCACTAATACAAAAACCACAAAGGTCAAGGGAGAAGCAAATGCATCTATAATGTATGGACCATATCAAAAAGCCTCTAAATTAGGTAGTGTGAAAAATTGAAAAAAGCTTCATGGGTAAAATATCAATTCATCTTTTTAGAAGTAGCTTACCGCAGGCTCTTTAAGAGCACATGTCTGCTTTTTTTCCGGTTATCCATCTCTCATTTTGTGTTTTTGACAATGCTATCAGAGATATAATTCAAAAACCCGATATGACGAAAGAACACCTGCTCTCAGAGAAAAAGCAGCACGACGGCATCCTCGGAGAGCCGCACCGCCGCGGAGAGAGCTCCCGAGAGGGCCAACACTGACAAATCTCACACATTTCCTCTTTGATGTGAGAGAGACCTAAAGAGGAAGGCACTTCATCACGGGAAAAGGCTCTCTCCAATCCGCCTTCAGCACTGCTCCCTTTAATACGGAAAAGGAAATGGCACTAATAATGTTTTCGGGCATGTTTGGTTTTGGGGAAATGGTTTCATATATCAGCTTCATGGGAGGCTGATGTGGATGCCTGCATGGTTACGGCAGGAAGTGCTGCATTGAAGAATTCCCCTTTTTTAAGGTTTTTTGAATTATGCTCGGTGGCCTATTATATTACACAATGCAATATGAAGTTTCACTTGTCTGCCTTGTTTTGCTTTCTTTTTATGTCTTTTATTTGTGATTATAATGTGAAACATTTCCGCACAATAGGAATTTGAGAGGAATGCCAATATTTGCTCTGATACGTCTGCTCCAAAATGTCTCTCTTCAAACGGCATGTGCCACTGATTTGGCGAACGTTCATGTTAACTTTATACTGCTTTTTTTTTTACGGAGTCAAATGCGCTCGGGTAAGCTCCCCACCCGTACTCATTATGTGACTCTGCCGCGGTGCAGAAACTCCAGGAGGAGAAGAAGTCTTTGTCAGGAGTTTTGTTTCTCATTACCCAGAGGGCTTCAACGCTCCATATTTCTTCTGCAGCAAGTCCCCAGGTTAGACCAGCATTATCACTTTATTGCCTTCCCCTCCCTCCCGACTAAAATACACCACTGGCATTGATTAAGGTGCGCTAAGAACCTGCTTATGTGTTTAAATTATCTTCGCCTAATGCTCGGGGCAAGCGTTTGCAGCGGTGCCCTGGGATGGCATTATTCCTGTGATGGAAATTCTTTGAGGAGCACAGCTTTTCATCCTATTTGGTTGCATAGCCGTGAGAGATGCCATGGGGCCCAAAGGCTAAGAATACATTGATTATTTCTTAAGCTCTGATAGATTGAGTAAAGTTAAGGGAGATGAATAGCAAAAAAAGAAGTGCAAAACATTACTCACATTGTTTAGACCCAAAAGCCTTTACGCTCTAATTATAGTACAGTCCCCGTTGTATTTGAAAGAGCCCTAAACAATAACAGTACACAATAATTGCAGTTTCATATTAAACAGTCTGTGTCGGGAAAGAGAAGGACAACCTTCCCTGTGGCATTTTACATTTCCGTGTCTCTCAAGATGGAACAGAGGAACAGAATCTGTCTGTGTTTTTTCCGAGTCCGTCTTGTGAGAATATTCACTGAAGAGATTTCATGAAAGCTGTTTCACTAAGGAAAACCACGCCAGCAGTGATACATGTTTACAGTTGGTTTATTGTGAAATAAATGAATGAAGGGATGATTATGTCTGGAACGAGACGGGTCGTGAAGAGCGGGTTGGAGGGGTGCTATTGGAGACTGCTGACGTCTGGTGGTTAGAGGGAACGGCGGGGGTGGAGACTCGTGGGTGGGGGTTGTCTCTTCTGAAGCTCTGGCGGTGCAGAGTCCCCAAAAGATGGCTTAAAGGGTACCTGTAGTGAAAGCGAATATGTAGCCAGATCAAAAGATAATGTGTTTCTAAAGGTTATTCATGCACTGACGGTCCAGTATTCAATAACAATACGTAGTTTAGGCTGTTCAAAGTCCTCAACTCCGACATGCGACATTGCACTGGAGCTTGAATATGTCGCGGGTGGTGTGACGTCAAATCGTTGAGAGATCGACAGCCAGCCACAGCGGATGTGTTCAGATACCAATATAAACAACGTCGAGCGCTCGCAAACAAATGCTGAGAGATTGATAATATGGACCATGAAAGATTGTCTGATTCAGCAACTGGATACTTGTTTGAACCTTTAAAAGCAGACTATCCCCATTTAGTGAATTGTGACAGCGATGATAGCGATGATTCTGATGAAGTTGATGCCGAAGGACCGCGGCTCCAGATGCTTCACCGTGCGGACCGTGCACGCAAGTCGGCGGACGTTTGGTGCAGTTGTGGGAAATGTGTGCCACAAAAAACAGACATAGAGTGCATTTGTTGTAAAGAGCACGAACTTATGTCCGATGATATAGTGTCATTAGACCTCATCTGCTTCACACAAAAGCGTGAGCTTGATAGCTACATCGCGCATAAGCCAGCGCTGGAGATGTCTTTCATTGATGCAATGATCGGCCGACATGTTCGGGGCCTGCACCGAGGAGAACTGTCAAATCGGTAAGTTTGCCAGTTGTTTCATGTAGGCTAATTTGCGATCACCAGAGTTGGTGTGATTATTACTAATATTCTGAATATATTCACCTTTATTCTCCCATAAGCGAGAGGCCTAACATTTGCCTGCATACTATCGCCCATGATTATGATGATCCTTTAGCATAGACTAAGAAGCCCATACTTTATATAGCGGTCTCAGTAGGCGCGCACCATGGAGGCCGCGGTATATCGAATAAGCCGCCGTCCGCTGCCCGTGTATCGTGGCATTCGCAGTATCTCCATTGATTTTGACCATATAGATTGTGTAATTCTTCGCTACGAATGTTTCACGATAGAGGGAAAGACATTATATTTGGTACACCTTTATAGCTCAGTTTGTTTGTTATAGGCTATCCGCTGTTTTGTCACAAAGTGGCTCCGGATTGGCTGAATTCCTTTCAACGACTCAACGTCATAGTTAGCTTTGACATGAGTAAATAACTAGCAAAATGGCTGCGCCCTGAAGCGTTCACGGACTCGGAATGTTGACAAAGAAATGTAAATCCTCGGGCTATGCGTGACTTGTTGACAATAGCGGCGGGGTAAATATGATTTATTTGATGCGGCGAATGGATGTAGCACGTTGTTGTTTTGCACTACAGGTACCCTTTAATGAAAAGCGTGCATGCCCGTTACGAGTGTTGTTAGGTAGGAGCGGGTATCGGAGAGGACAGTGAGGGAGGACCGTGGCCAAGCGTTTAAAGATGTGGTTGCTAAGAGGTTTGGCTGGCGACGAGCGTTTGAGTAGGCGTGGTTAGGGTCATGACGCCGTGAGTCTAGTCGAAAGGCGAAGGTGAGTTGAGGCAGACAAAGTTGTTGCTCTTGCAGAGTTTAGGGTTATGGATGATGTGTCGGCGGGACGGAGATGTCGGGCGTGGTCGAAGTTCGAGGTGGTAAACTTAAGGATGCTGGAGGCCGGAAGCCAGGGAGACGATCGAATCTAATAATTGGCTGTGCAGAGAAAGCGCTAGCCTGAGCTGCGAGTGTGGCTGTGTAGGGAACTGAAGTGGGAGGCAGACTGTTGCGTGTGCAGTTGGTTCGTCTTTATGGAGCCCGCTGCTGCGTGGCTATGCGTTTGTGGGTTGAGGCTGATGCAGAGCCCCAAAAGAGTGGATATCTCTTTCTACGACGCGACAAGGTTACTATGCGTTAGATGCGTATGATGAAAAACATTCCTGTTATTGGGACGGTCAGAGAATGATGACGATAAGACTACTGATAGCGCAGAGTCGGATGGTAGAATAATGGTAGTGGGGTGAGGAAAGGTAGAGGCCTTTGTAGTCGCGATTCAACGGCTTGTGAAGGTAGTGGTGGATGGCAGGATCACGGTACGGGTGTGAGCAGGATCCTTGAAGACCTGTGTGGCGAACAGGCGACAGGTTCAAGCAAGGTTAGTAGGGTGCAATTATGAAAGCGATAAGGCTGAAGTGTAGGTAGCGGGTGTATTTGCGATCCATGAAACCTGTGGAGCGAGAAAGTACGAAGACAGAATCGAGCTAGGTTAGTAGTTGGTGTGAGGGTTGAGGAAGGAAGACGCTATCCTCGCCATTCAACTGGGATAGGAAGGGAGGGGGTGCGAGGAAGGAGGAAGTTACTCGCGATTTGAGTACGACCGGGAGAGGATGACCGGTGGGGTCAGGGTTCGGATGCAACCGCAGTCCGAGGAAACCTGTGAAACGAACGAAGCAACGAGGACAGGATCAGGAGAGGTTAGTAGTGTACATTAGTTTATGCAGGTGGGATATGGGGTAGAGGTAGTCGGGATTAGGGTAGGGGGATCTAGGGATCTAGGGATTAGGGTAGGGGTAAAGGGATGAGAGGATGTGAGGATTAGGGTCGAGGGGGAAGGGATGTAGAGATTCGGGTAGGAGTGAATGGATGGGGTGGTGGTCGAGGCATGATGGTAGAAGAGCCGCGATGGCTGTCTGGTCAGGAGTCGGAGGCTGGTGCGTATGAGTTGGTCTTCCTGCACGAGGAACCGAAAGTGAGTCAGTGGTCAGGTTTTGGCCCCTTGGACGGAAGGTTCGGATTTTATATCGACGCTATTTCTGAATAGATTGCAACGGTGCTGGACCGTTCGTGTATGGCAGGTGGAACATTGGAGCGAGAGAGGAGGCCCGAGCAGTGGGCCACCATGTCTGACCGGCTGCAGGAGCAGCAACCACGCAATGCGCCTCGCAGTCTCCGCCGAGAAACAACTCTATTTTGGGCGCTCCTCTGGCGTATCCGCCGATGGCTGTGCTGACCTCGGCCCCCGTACCTCCAGAGAGTGAGGGGTGCGAGGAAGGAGGAAGTTACTCGCGCTTTGAGTAAGACTGGGAGAGGATGACCAGTGGGATCAGGGTTCGGATGTAACCGCGGTACAAGGAAATAACAAGGACAGAAAGAGGGTAGAGGGGGAAGGGATGTAGGGATTAGGGTAGGGGTGAAGAGATGAAGGGCAGAGGGATCGAGACATTAAGAGACGGGGTCGAAGGATGGAGGATATGTAGGGTCAGGGGTGGTGGTCGAGGCAGGAAGGTAGAGGAGCCGATGGCTGTCCGGTTGGGAGTCGGAGGCTGGTGCGTATGAGTTGGTCTTCCTGCACGAGGAACCGAAAGTGAGTCACTGGTCAAGTTTTGACGCCTTGGATGGAAGGCTCGGACGTTATGTCGAAGCTTTGTCTGAATAGATTGCAACGGTGCTGGACCGTTCGTGTATGCCTCGGAATGGCTCCGGCGTGCTGACAGGTGGAACATTTGGAGCGAGAGGGGCCCGAGCAGTGGGCGGCCATGTCTGACCGGCTGCAGGAGCAGCAACAACGCAAAGCGCCTTGCGGTCTCCGACGAGAAACGACTATTTCGGGCGCTCCTCTGGCATCTTCGCCGATGGCTGTTCTGACCTCGGCCCCCGTACCTCCAGGGAGTGAGGGGGGAAATCGAGGTGGCCGAAGCCTCCCCGGACCTGTCCAAATGAAATGTAATATTATTATTATTAATGGTTGTGAGGGCTGCGTCAGCATTGGTGGTGACGGGATCAGTGTGGATGTGTTGGCGGTGAAGTTTGGCCAAGAAATTGCGAGGTGAAATGTCTCTGGTACAGAGGCAGCTTGAAACGGGGTGGGATACGACCTGGTGAAGATGGCTGGGATACAACCTGGAGAGGATGCCTGGGTTTCTCAGCCCTGATGCGTCGTGACGTCATCGCAGCTGCGACTGACGCGGCGGAGGAATACCCGGAAGTGCTCCGCTGGAGATCGAGAGTTGGCTTTGCCTGTCCGTGAACACATTGGAAAAGTTAACTTTTTTCCTCAGACTGATGATTTTGGGTTCGATGGTTGCGGTCTTCGGTTGGGGGACTGTGCGCTCGCGAAGAGGGATTTGTAGACGCCGACGGAATGGTGAGATGAGGTGGCGAGGGGCGTGGCGGGCGCCGAAGTCGGGAGCTCCGGCGGGATGAAGAGTGGCGCGGGGATCGTGGATGGCCGAAGCAGCCGATGATGCTGGCGACGAAGCGTGGTAAGTGAAGGAGGAGACTACGAGGCTTCAGAACGCAGCTGCTCGTCCGTGTCGGGTTAAGGAGAACCGTTTGTTTCAGGCCAGTAGTTTAGGATTGTGCTTGTCCGATGCGGGACGTGTCTCTACCTGTGGAAGGAAGGGTTGCATGCAGGGTATTATGGTTATCATTACGTACATTTTCGGGATGAGGGAGGGGAGGGGAAGGCGGAAGGAAGTATGTCCAGGGGTTAATAGTGAAGTCGTGACGTCCTTGGCGTTGCTGCGGTTGCAACGCCGGGAACCCGGAAGTGCCGTGGTGTTCCGCCGGCGGTCCGTCAGGCGTTGATATAGTCTGGTTTTCCTGTCAGGTTTGTTTCATGGAATGTTGCGCTGGGCGAGCGCGTCTTTCGGCCTACGTACTGTCCACCCGGGGGGTGGGAAGTAAAGCGCTCGGCGGAGCGTCGGCATGGAGGTCGTTCACGGCCCGCGTTCGAGCGGCTGGATCTCGACCGGTTGGAAGAGCGCCGTATGTCGGCGCTGAGACGAAGCCTCTTCTAGCGAAAGAGAAAAGGAAAGGGGTCGAGGGGAAGGGATGTGGGGATGAGGGATGTAGGGATGGGGTCGAGGGGGACGGGATGACGGTCGAGGGGTAAGAGGTAAGGGAGGAAGAGGGGTTAGATGGGTGAGAGAGAGGGAGAAGGTCGGCGGGTTACCGGTGTCCCGGTAGCTGGTGGGAATGTCGCCGCTGAGACGAAGAGGGCGTGAATCGGTGCGACGTGTTTAAGTACCGTCGGCTCGAATGATTGGCTGAATGAGGGGCGTGGTCTCCCCTCCTGAACTATGTTCTGTAAAACCTCATTTACGGTTTTGGGGTCTTTCAGAGCACTCCAAACTTAGGGATCTATTTATTGTGTTGAAAGGGAGTTACTGAAGTAAACTACGCCCAGTTTATAATGTGAGGAGGAATTGGCGCTTCATGCCGAATGAAAACTAATTCCCTGACAGGCGACAAAAGTGCACATATGCGACATGGGTCATATTTGAGCCTGAGGACACCCGACTGGACACGCCAACAGACCTGGACACACAGGAACCACCAAGTGAAGCAATCCCAAGAAAGAGGCTTTCGTGTGGGCAGCGACAGTCTAATCACATCGTAAGATTTTGTGTTGGTCTTCATTCATTGTGCTTGCAGCTTGTTTGTAAAACATGTTACATTGTTTGTGTTGCATCACGCTGTGGGCCCGTGCTTGTGTTAGCTTCCGCCGCTGCGCGTAAAGCCAACGCGCTGCATTTGATCAGTTTCAGGACCGGCGCCATGGTTTCTGAGGGATAAAAGAACAGCTATTGTACCTTTCTGCAATAGTCAAAATCCTCCAATCCTCCAATCTTTGTTACTAACACCAGGGCTCTCAAGTCTCACGCATTGAGCGTGAGACTCACACATTTCGGTCTTATCTCACGCACTCCCGCCACACATCGAATTCTTCACGCTGAAAAAACCTCTCGGCTATTTAATGCTTGAATGCAGGGATGCTCAATACGCCGATCGATTGTTCCGCTGCAGAGCTCCGACGCCGGTCTGCGCGCATTGGGATGGAGCAAAAAAATAGTCCCCCCCGTCAACAACTCTTTTCCGCTCGCCGGCGCGCGCAACGGTCAGCTGTATCGGGTGCTGATGGAAATCTCACGCTTGCCTGTCTTCAAAACTTGAGAGCCCTGTAACACACACACACACTCTTTTTTGTTGCCATAGAACACATAGCTCACAAACACAGATAGCCACAGATAGCATGGTAGTGTAACTCAGCGTTGCTCCATCATGTGTCACAGATGTGGAAACCGCATCCTTATCCGTTGTTACATTTGTTTGTTGTCTCTTCCACCATTAGGAGCTCCCCTGTCAGCCATCTTGCTTCTCCGTGTTCCTTTCCCCTCCCACCGACACAAACAACTACACAACCCACATGTTTGTTTTTCTGACTGTTGTATTGATTCTTGATTGATATTGCTCAAGTTAAATAATCTCCAGTGTGTCTTTCAGAGAGCAGCTGTCTGTGATTACTGGTGCAGATGTGTTGTGATACAGCTATGTACATAGTAAACGGCTGGAGGCTATGAATATGAATGTTAAAAATTCACAAATGTGGGCAAGCCTTCGAGGGATAAAATCACGGCCACGTTCAGTATGACAAAAGCATTGACGCAGCGCTCTCAAGTTTTGGAGACAGGCAAGAGTGACATTTCCATCAGCAACCCCCCCCCCCCCCCCCCCGCAGAACGAAATTTTCAGATATCAGTCAGTCGCATGCAATTCTCATTGGTTGCTGGATTAAATATTACCCAGATACAACAGATACGGTTTTTTTTCTGATTGGCTATTGTGTAGCCCATTTCTTTTTTTTGATTGACTGATAAGTGGCTCCTCACAGCAGAACTCCAGGGGAGCGCTTGATTCCTCCACGGTGAGGGCAGCGCGGCCAGCTCATGTTGGCGCGCTGCGGCACATTAAAACATTAAATAGCCAAGAGTTTTTTTCAGCGTGAGAAATACAATGTGTGGCGGGAGTGCGTGACTTAAGACCGAAATGCGTGAGTCTCACGCTCAATGCGTGACACTTGAGAGCCCTGAACATGTTACATTTAGAGCAGAAGACAGCTAGGTACGTTAGCTTGGAAAACAGCAAAGGGTTTATAGTTCAGACCACACGAGACAAAGAAGCATGTAGCATCTTGAATTCATGTGACAACCGCTGTTCTGTACATTGTCTGCACCCAGTACAACAGGAGCAGGATAACATGGGGGGACTACTAAGCTAACATTAGCAAGCTAGCCAGCCGCTAAATAAATTGAACTGAACTAAACAAAAATAAAATATAAGATCCCTGATGTGGGGATATGAACCCTGCAAAGTACTGATTTGAGGGTGTTTACATTACTTTATGTCCTGAAGTAGATTAGTCACAAACAGTCGATTAAAAGAAATTAGCTGGTGTTGAGAACCATGAAATGCATTTTTGTACATTCGATAAGAAATGCCAATACCATCACTGATGTGTTTCAAATCACCAGAGCAATCCCATTATTTAGTTTAGTAAAAAAACTAATTTGATTTAAGTGTGCATATACAGTACTCTTTGGATACTGACATTCTGAGTGAACGTCCTTCCTTTCGATACTGTTTCAACGGGTCTGTTATTAGTTATTAGTTTCTGATCCCAGTGGGGCCTCGTTATCAATACAAAATTGTTAAATAATACTACAAATATGTATTCTATGCCTAGTCAGAATTATCTCTGATTATTGCTGAACAACCAAAGTCGCAAGTCTTTCTCCACCGGAAGAAGAGCAAAGATTGACACTGAAGGCTTTTCTTGATGGAAAAGATCTTTACCCCCCTTCTCCCAAATGGCTTGGTAAGAGTTTGATTGACTGTCAACTGCCAAGTATTTGATTTTTTTAAAGTGCCTGATCTTTCCCAAACAGTTTCCAATGACTGCCTCTCAGATGGTTCTGTGCAACAAACCATCTAGCGGGTCATGTTGGCATCGTGCCGCCTCTGAAAGTTCAGTGTGAAAAAGCACTTCTGGTGTTATTTAGGAGTCTTCTTTAAAGCAGTTGTGGTGTGAAGTAACCAGTGTTATCTGTGTAAAAGGGGCTGACAAAAGTGTGCCTAATAGAGTGGAATATGTTTCCTGCCAACAAATGGGCAATTCCTGATCCTATGTCATCTCTTAATTGTTATCTTTAATATACAATGTTGTTGAGAATAGTTTTCACCTGCTACCAACCGGAACAAGCATAGACCATGGAAGTTAGACACACTGACTCTGAAGGTATCTAAGTTTATGTGACTTTTTTAACCGTCAACATCATTATTTTACAAAATTGCTGGTCCCAGTATTACGGGTTTGTGATTGTCAGATGTTTGACTCAGACATTCAGTATGGTGTGAACGTAATTTCAAAATAACTTTGTCACTCATTCTTCAGGCAACTTTGCCTCCCAGTAGAATTTAAACTGTGCCAATCATATGCCTCCCCTTGCTGAGAGTGCCAAACACGATAAATCAGAGCCTGGTATTTGTATGGAACAAGATTGAACACGGCAAAGCTGAATAATACAAATCCATAATATCCAGAGCTTCTGTTTATAAATTAATTTACAATTTTGCATGCCATTTAACTAATGTATTCCTAAAAAGAAAAAAAGAAAAGTCACGGTGGCAGTTATTAAAAATTCTTGCCGGGAGTGAAATACAAATATACAAATATTCAAAATGACTGGACATATGTGGCAAGGATCTGTTCAGTTTCCTTGCCACAGCAATGGTTTCATAAAAAAAACTGTAATGGCACAGTTACGTCTCTGATAGGCACAGTGTCAGGTCTATTTTTTTAATCGTCAGTTGCTCTCTTACTAGAAGCGCATGGATAATATTTACTTTCCGTTTCAGAAACTAAACGAAAATCATTAACCGCACTCTAATTACATCGAATAACCGTGACTTATTTTCACACATCACATCTTAAGAAAAGTGAGGTGCGATAATTCACTATGAGGACATATCCAGAAACATGTGCAGAAAAGGAGCCGAACAGGTACAAAAACAAAACAGTCAAAATCGAAAATACTTTTGAACGGTGGAATTTGCCAAACATTCAGATCTTACAGGGATGCTGAAGAGATGTTTTTACACACAGGTTGCACTTGATCCCTCCCATCAAACAATTGTGTGTTCGTTGAAGAGGTGTGGTGAAGTCAAATAGTTTCACATCTTTTTTAGCTCTAAGGACTACATGAAGGTGAGCTGTAAAAAGATTATTCTCTGTATTCACACCAACTAATGTGCATCTCGTTTTTTGTTTATTTGCCCAGTTAACAGCTTTTTGTATTTTCATAGGCTTTGTGGGTGCAACATAGAACATCCAGGACATTTCCACACATGCAAGGGTTGATATGAACCCTGCAAATTACTGATTGTGATTTACCAAACGGTGCTTCCCCGTTGACCCAACCCACTATACCGTTTTACCCAACCACTTAACATGATAAGAGGCGCAGATCCACCACTCCTCATTGTTAGTCATGTCTAAAACAATGCATCCTAGAATTTAAAGGTAGAAACAAAGGGGGCTTGTTTTTCATAGCTGTCCTGTGATGATTTCAATGGAAAACAGCTCAGAATGTCTTCTGCTGACTCATTTAAAATTGAGACTACCCTGAAAGGGTTCTTAACACGAGAACCGCTTACAGATGAAGATGAAGCCACATTTCTTTTAGGGCCATTTATTATCCATATAAGATGATCCGTAGAAGACTGATACGTAAAGAACTAGCAAGTGAATCATAACATTAGCATTATAATGAGGATGGATGGATACTTTTTGCCTGCTTTATATACTTGATCAAGCAATAAAATGTAGTATTACACAATACAATAGTATATTATGAATGCTTAATTGTTTGTTTTATCGAAAAATGAGTTTCACTTCAAACTTTAAAAGAGAAAAGACTTTAGAATGAGTACCCACCAAATGTAATTCATCTCAGGTAATATTGGCCGTGTTGTCTGGAGTATAAACTTCCGAAAATCAATTTAGGATCAAGACAAAAATAGGAACGTGCATCCAGCTGCTGCTAACTTACGAGGAAACACTTCACAGTTTGTTTGTTTTCTGGCTTTTTTTAAACGTAATGTGTACATTTTGCTAAATATATTGTTCCTTGTCCCTGAAAGTAAAGTTGAGTGAGGTTACAACTGTTAGTTGGCGGAACTTGCTAACGAGTGCAGCTCATGCTAGAGCAGATAAAGACACTATATTTGTGAGTGGCTGTTAGAACACATTCTTTTCATGCCTAAAGCTGCAACTTCTAAGAGGCTGCATTTTTAAATGTTAATTTAGCTGCACAATTTTCTACACAGTTTTTCTATAGATAACAGGAGTATAATGGAGTATATGATAATTTGTTGTTTCTATCTGAGAGGTTGTGTTGCTTCAACCTTACTCTCTGTGAAGATAGTAGTTTGTTTTGAAAATATATCATGGACAAACACACCACCCATGCCAGCTAGATGGGTAACTCGAGCGTTATAGTTTGAAGTGTAGGACCGCTAATCAAGCTACGGCATTTAACGAGTTGGAAAAGAGAGAATATGCAGCACGACTCAATGTTGAACTCACCCCCACATGACAGCATTACATGTTCATTTCACAAAGGCCCTACTGTGTCATACTGATAGTTTAATCAGCATTGTGGTATCGCACACCTGGCAGGTGGATGGAGGGGATCTTGGCACCAACATGGAATATAAAAACATTTTACACCAGATTTGAGAGAGGAAAAGCCTTTTGACTGCATTGAAAATAAAGTCTTTGGTGTTTTATTTAAACTCTTGTTGGTCAGTGTATATTGTTCCGTTATACAGCATACACCCCTGGTTACTACCAAGGGCAGACATGCCTAGAAGGATATTGTTGGCAAGTCCTTGAGCCCTATTCTTAATAAGCCATGACATAAATGAATAAATATACTCCCTCTTGCCTTTTGTTCCAGCCATGGAACTGCTATTAACATGATTTTCAACCTTTCCCTCTTGATGATGCCTTGGAAAAATGTGAGTGCAATGTTAAGAGTGATGCGACAGCAACTGCAAAGGACAGGAAGGAGGGAGTAAGAGACAGAGACACAGATTGAGGGAGGGAGAGGGGGAATGTGGGAAAGAGACTTCTTCTAGAACATAATTTGTATGCATAGAGGCTCGTACGGCAGTCAGCAGGCCTCAGCGACAAATTGTCCTACATTTGTCCACATTTATGACCAAATAGGCGGAATTTGCATCCAAATTAAACAATGAAGATGGTGGAGGGAGGCCGAGGAAATAAATAAAGATTACTCATTATGAGGGCTGAGAGAAAAAAAAAGAAGAATTCTATGAAAGATAGAACACTCTATCCAACTATTCCAGAGTGTATTAGAATACATCTGAGAATGAATTACTCACCGGTCAAAGCAAATAACTGACCCCAGATCATTCACTGTCGGTTAGATGATAATTGATTTAATTAAATGCAATGTTTGGTTTGGGTATATGAGCCAGTACAGTGCAGAGACTTGAGACAGTTTGTACATTGGCAGTTCACCTTGAGACCCCAGCTAAGTTGCTAAATTGCTTGAATATAATTCAATTCAGTTTATTTAGTATAACCCATTCTCACAAATTACAAATTTGCCTCAGAGGCCTTTACAATCTGAACACATAGACATCACTGTCCCAGGACCTCACATCGGATCAGGAAAAACTACGCAAAAACCCTTTCACAGGGAAAAAAGGGAATACACCTTCAGGAGAGCAACAGAGGAGGATCCCTCTCCCCAGATAGACGGATGCAATAGATGTAATGTGTACTGAAGGAAGCATTACAGAGTAACAACACATAGAATGAGTATGACAGAGTGTATGAATAGTTAGTAGTAGGCATGGGCCACGATCCAGACCTCCGTGATCCATCAGGCAGATGGAGATAGAGAGGAGAAGTGGGCAGAGCATCCACAGGCCCATGGCATCAGACCCAGCCAGGTCCAATGGACCCTATGAGATGTGAAGTCACAAGGACTCCGGAGAGGAAGCAAAGTTAATAATGTTCCATGGAGAGATGAAAAGTCATCCATAAGTAGAGAGGTAAGAGGAAAGAGACTTTCCAAGTGCTTAGTGTATCCTAAAACGTCCCCCAGTAGCAGGGGCGGCTTGTCCATAAGGGCGATTGGGGCGACGCACTGCCTCGGGGGAAAAGAAAAAAGAAAAGAAAAAAGTCGCATTCTACCACTAGACGTCTGCTCTGCCTCTGTATGTCATTGTCCAATCAGGTAACAGTCATTCAGTCAGCCTAAAGTCGTGCTTCAAATGGCCCCGCCCCTTCTGGGGCGATTTTGGGCGAAATGAAAATCGCCCAGACCTCTCCCATTGACTCCAATGTTAAACCCATTTTTTCACAAAACAGAGCTCTCAATGCATTCTCTATGGCTTCCGGGAGGAGTCGCCTCCAGGTCTTGTCATAATTAATCGACGTAAAAGCGTCTCAGTACGTCATACAGCTCGACAGAGGCGTATTCAGTCGGCCAGTGCTCAGGGCAACAGCAGCGATTCAATTCTTTCTTTGAAAGAGACTCCTTTCGGTCGGCGTAACATTGAAGACACATCGGCAACAATAGAAGTAGGACCTCCTAGACCAGTGGTCACCAACACGTCGATCGGTCGACCTCGGAGACGTTCCCTGTCGCTCTCCAAAATAAAATGAAAATAAAATCAGAAACACATTGTTCCTCATTCTCGAACATTTTCTGAGGTGTCTTCTGAAACGTTTTCTTCCTGACTGGAAGATGGACGTCAGAAAAGATCTCCGCCTGATGTTAAAGAACGCCTGTAAACGGGTTCTCTGACAGCCGTGTTGTCAGCTGTGCTCCTGAAAGAGGAACGAGGACTACAGGTGAGGCGCAGGGAAATGCAGAAAGACCTTTATTGACAACTCCACATATTACACACGGTCAAAGTACACCGACATAAAACTAAGTCATGAATAAATAAATGTTGAAATGCCTGTACCTTAATGTAAATGTTTACGTTACGGTATTTACAAGTTGTGCCTGCGCATGCGCGACAGCCGAGATTCTTGGCGACTTGCCAGGTCTTACCTCCGTGAGTTTGGCTTTTCTGCTGTTGCCCTTCAAAACAAAAGCTCAACATTTAGCTTTTTCTTGTCTGGTGGAGCAATCTGGTTTACTTGAAAGTGATTGCAATTGTATTTCTTCTATTATTTGAAAAAGCACAGATGCAGGAATCACAAATGGGGATCTCATATTTATTATTATTATAATTATTTAAATTTTGTTGAAAAAAATCACCACATCAAAGACCAGGAGCTGGATTACTGACAGACAGCTCACAGACTGCCTCAGACTGTCTGTCTGCTTATGAACTAACCACAAGCTCACAGACAGAGTTCAGTCACAGCCGTCACACTGACTGGAGTCACATGACTTGATGGCATTGTGAGAAAGCTACACATAGACAGCTGTCTGAAGGTCTGTGGTTTTGGGAGGGTTAATCATTATCAAAAAAATTGCCCCCCCTGAGAATTTTTTCAGGAGCCGCCACTGCCCAGTAGCCTATAAGCCTATAGCAGCATATCTAGGGGCTGGACCTATAAGCTCTGTCAAAGAGGAAAGTCTTCAGTCTACTCTTAAATAAGGTGACTGTCTGCCTCCCAGACTGAAGGCTCTAGCTCCCATCCTACTTTTTAAGACTCTAGGAACGACAAGTAGCCCCACATTAATTGAGCGCAGCTCTCTAGTGGGGCAATATGGTACTACAAGCTCCTTAAGATATGATGGAGCTTCACCAATCAAGGCTTTGTAGGTGAGGAGAATAATTTTAAATGTGATTTTAATGGTGAGCCAGTGCAGAGCAGCTAATACAGGAGTAATGTGATCTCTTTTCTTAGTTTTAGTGAGTACACAAGCTGAAGTTTTCTGGATCAACTGGAGGGACATAATAGACTTATTAGAGAAGCCTGATATTAAGGAGTTGCAGTAATCTAGTCTAGAAGTAACGAACGCTTGAACCAGTTTTTCGATCAAGAGATACTTTACAGTGGTGTTGGATGCCAGACCAATGTCATCTGCAGAAGCCACATCACCAGATAATTGATCTCTGAATACAACCCACGTGAAGTTTTTGCATGACACATATTTCTAAATAAATAAGTGTTTCATTAAATGACCAGATACTAATTGACACATGAGAAACCTGAGGCCAGCTGAAATTCAAATTATGAGGAATAGTTTGTTCTCGGGGTTTAAGGCAATCAGTCTGCTGTTCGTACCGTATTTGATGGGTACCATAGGTGTCCAGAGCGTGTGGTCAGTAGGGGCCCAGAGTCATTGTTTCCCAGGGGCCTCCAAAAGGGTTCTGAATCATTAGTGCAATTGAATATAGCCGCTCCACTATGGACGACCAGGGAAACCAATCGTGGAACGCACAAGATTGCCCCAACCATTGTTGGGCTTTTGAGATATGGTTTTGTTTTCTGTCAACACTTCTTCTTCCTCCTCATCCCCTCCTTTTAATGGGAGTCAGCCAGCCATGTATAACGTGCTATTTGGGTCTTGCTCATGAAAATTGTTTGCACAGCAAATCAATGGCCACACATCCAAACAAACATGATCGCTAAGCAAACGTTTGAGCATGGAGAAAGACTGCATGTAGGTCTGCAGCTCTGAGCATACAATCCCTTAAAGCCAGGAATAATTAGCTTACTGTGCTGTTTGCCTTTTGATTTATTGCGAGTACAAAAGTACCACCTGTCACATCAGTTTAGTTAGATGAAATACTTTGAGGCTCCACATCCATGACTCTGTATTAAATAACAGATATTTAGTAAGGTATTGGTGCTGAGTGACCTTAGATTCATTGAGGCCTCCAGATCTATTTTCCCAAAGTTGTGTTCTTTTCCCAAAGCTCTCAATATTTCATCAAATATACGTTTCACCTATGAATGTGTACAAACTGATGCAGCCATAGTATGGCCTCTTGGGTATAAATATTGCACTTGGTATTCAAATAAATTGAGCATAGAAACAAGCACATACAGACCAGTGGAGGCTGGTGTAATTTTTTTTGTAGGGCCATCCAACCAATTTTAGCAAACATCCCAGTATGATTAAATGCAACAAAAAAAATTAAGTAGCGACGTTCACTTTTTCCAATATCAAGTTTCAAGTTTCAAGTTTTTTATTGTCACATCCCCTTTTATACAAGTATAATCGGTTTGTGAAATTCTTATGTGCAAAACACCCGACAGCAGTAGCAGACTAAAAAAAGAATAAGAATGGGAATAAACTATACAATATCCACAAAAAAAAGAAGAAAGTATTAACAATATATATATATAAAACAATGTAATAGAATATACATCCTGACAATATATATATATAAAACAATGTAATAAAATATACACTTTTTGAGACAATATATATATATACAGGACTGTCTCAGAAAATTAGAATATTGTGATAAAGTTCTTTATTTTCTGTAATGCAATTAAAAAAACAAAAATGTCATGCATTCTGGATTCATTACAAATCAACTGAAATATTGCAAGCCTTTTATTCTTTTAATATTGCTGATTATGGCTTACAGCTTAAGAAAACTCTAAAATCCTATCTCATAAAATTTTAATATTTCCTCAGACCAAGTAAAAAAAAAGATTTATAACAGCTGAGTGTTTTCAAGGCTCAGGAAACCCTTGCAGGTGTTTCGAGTTAATTAGACAATTCAAGTGATTTGTTTAATACCCTACTAGTATACATTTTCATGATATTCTAATATTTAGAGATAGGATATTTGAGTTTTCTTAAGCTGTAAGCCATAATCAGCAATATTAAAAGAATAAAAGGCTTGCAATATTTCAGTTGATTTGTAATGAATCCAGAATGCATGACATTTTTGTTTTTTGAATTGCATTACAGAAAATAAAGAACTTCATCACAATATTCTAATTTTCTGAGACAGTCCTGTATGTATACATACAATATATATATATAAAACAATGTAATAAAATATACACCGTGGCCATAGATATTCACAGAATATGTTCTGGTGTATAGTGTTAATGAGGGTCTCAGTCCTTGTTCAGCAGCCTGATGGCCTGACTGAAGAAGCTGTCCCTCAGTCTGTTTGTGCGGCACTTGATACTGCGGTATCGCCTGCCTGACGGTAGAAGGGTGAACAGTTTGTGGCCGGGGTGGTTATTGTCTTTCATCATCCGTTTGGCCCTGGCCACGCACCGCCTGGTGTATATGTCCAGGATGGAGGAAGCTCACCTCCAACGATGTACTGTGCCGACCGCACCACCCTCTGTAGTGCCCTACGCTCCAGGGCGGTGCAGTTCCCGTACCAGACGGTGATGCAACCTGTCAGAACACTCTCGATGGTACTGGTGTAGAATGTTCTGAGGATGCGGGGGACCATGTTGAATTTCCTCAGTCGCCTAAGGAAATACAGGCGTTGTTGGGCCCTTTTCACCACGTGAGTGGTGTGCGTGGTCCATGTGAGGTCCTCGGAGATGTGCACGCCGAGGAACTTGAAGCTGCTGACCTCTCTACTGCAACTCCGTCTATGGAGATGGGGTGTGCTCTCCTCTCCGCTTCCTGTAGTCCACGATCAGCTCCTTGGTCTTCTTGACGTTGAGGACGAGGCTGTTCTCCTGGCACCACTGTACCAGTGATCCAACCTCCTCCCTGTAGGCTGTCTCGTCGTCGGCGGTGATCAGCCCCAACACTGTTGTGTCGTCAGCAAACTTGATGATGACGTTGGAGCTGTGCATGGCCGTGCAGTCGTGGGTGTACAGGGAGTAGAGAGAGGGCTCAACACGCATCCCTGAGGGGCTCCCGTGTTGAGGGTCAGCGGCTCTGAGGTGGTACTGCCCATCCTCACCACCTGGCGGCGGCCCGACAGGAAGTCCAGTATCCAGCTGCACATGGTAGAGTGCAGGCCTAGACCTCTGAGCTTGGTGTCGAGCTTGGCGGGAACAATAGTGTTGAACGCTGAGCTGTAGTCCACAACCAGCATTCGCACACAACAGTTCCTTCCTCCAGGTGGGAAAGGGCGGTGTGAAGTGCCATGGCAATTGCGTCGTCGGTGGATCTGTTTTGACGATATGCAAATTGCCATGGGTCCAGCGTGGCAGGCAACATGGAACAAATGAAGTCCTTGACCAACCTCTCAAGCATTTACTGACAATCGAGGTGAGGGCTACGGGTCTCCAGTCATTCAGGCAGGTTACCTTGGGGTGTTTGGGGACAGGCACAATGGTGGACATCTTGAAGCTCTCAGGAACAACAGCCTGGGACAGGGAGAGGTTGAAGATGTCTGCGAAGACTCCTGCCAACTGGTCTGCACATGCTCTGAGGCGCGCCCGGGATGTGGTCGGGACCTGCCGCCTTCCGGATGTCCACCCGCTTGAAGGCTCTGCGCACGTCAGCCTCTGAGATGATCAGCAGGCTGGTCTCCTCGGCAGCGCTGCCTTGGCGGGCTGCCGTTCACGTCGAACCGAGCAAATAATGTATTTAGCTCGCCTGGGAGGGAGGTAGAGGAGTTCTCTTCACCGCTGGTTCTCCCTCTGAAGTCCGTGATTGTCTGTAGCCCCTTCCACACACCTCTCACGTCATGGCTCTTGAGCTTTTCCTCCACCTTGTTCCTGAACTCCCGCTTGGCAGAGCCGATGGTCTTACGGAGGTCGTAGCGGGCTCTTTTGTATTCCGCCATATTCCCGGAGTCAAAGGCGGTGTTACGCGTGCGGAGTGCAGCGCGAACATCGCCATTTATCCACGGTTTCTGGTTGGGATAAATCCGAACCGACTTGGTAGGAACAACGTCATCTATGCATTTCTTGATGAACCCGGTGACTGAGGACGCGTACTCACTGACGTTGTTGACCGACGCGACCCTGAACACATCCCAGTCAGCACGTTCAAAACAGTCCTGTAGCATAGACTCCGATTGGTCCGACCAGCGTTGCACTTCCTTCACAGCGATTGGTTGCTGTTTCAGCCTCTGCCTGTAGGCGGGGAGTAGTTGGATGGAGCGGTGGTCCGATTTGCCGAACGGTGGGCGGAGGAGGGCTTTGTATCCATCCCGGAAGGGAGTGTAGCAGTGGTCGAGAATCCGCTCCCCCCGCGTGTTGCTTGTTATGTGTTGGTAGAACTCCGGGAGAACTTTCTTCAGGTTCGCTTTGTTGAAGTCCCCCGCCACAATGAAAGCAGCCTCGGGGTGTGCCGACTCCTGCTCGCTGATCGCCCGTAGAGTTCCTTCAGCGCTATGTCCGTGTTAGCTTGAGGCGGAATGTACACAGCAGTTACGGTGACTGCTGTAAACTCCGCGTAGCCAGAATGGTCGACACATGAGCATTAGGTACTCCAGGTCCGGGGAACAGAACGACTTGAGAGTATGTACATGACTTTGGTTGCACCAAGATCTGTTTATCATGAGACATACCCCCTCCACGATCTTTACCAGAGAGAGTCTTTGTTCTGTCCGCGGTGGACGGAAAATCCTGCCGGCTCGATGGCTGAGTCGGTAACCTCCTCCGACATCCATGTCACCGTAAGGCAGATGATGCAGTTGTCCTTAGTTTCGGTGGAATTGAATACGAGCCTGTAGCTCGCATAGCTTATTGTCCAAAGACTGTACATTTGCCAGTAAAATGGTGGGTAGTGGGGTCGATTGGCTCGACGTCTCAGCCTGACCAGCACGCCAGCTCGCTTCCCCCTCCGTCGGCGACGCTTGCGTGAGATCGCGCCTAAAATGGACGGAGATAGTTCCGCTACTGTTCCTGGCGGGACGTCCGAGTAAGAGTTGAAAAACTCTGGTAGGCGGCGAGCAACTGCCGATCCAATCTCCAGAAGTGTGCATCTGTCGTACGTTAACTGGCTGCTAACGTTTTGTGCAAAAATAGTCGCAATAAGAAGAATAAATAACAAAAAACTACTACAAAATCCGGGAGCTCGCAACACAGCAGCCATCACGTACGGCGCCATATTTTATGGCTGCTTGACGGAGTTATCTATGTGTGTCCTGGTGTTCTCATGTTTTCTAAATTTGTCCGACAAGTGCTTCATGTCCCTTACTCCCGTATCTGTCCATGCTGGATCTGTCTCTGTTGATTTATAAAGCAAAACACTGCATTAGCACGACATCATCCAGCTAGAGGAACCTTTCGGGTCTCTAGAAGCTTCCTGTGCTGCTTCCCTTTCAGCCAGTCTGTTGTCTTCTTCGGTCCTGTTGATCTGGGCTCAACTGTTTTATCTCTAGTTTCTCCACCAAAGTTCTTCATTCAAAGGGGTCTTGGAAGAGGTATGTTAGCGAGTCGGGTTTTCTCGGAAGGGAAGTGTCCGTGCTCCCGCTGAACCTATTTTAGGATGCTAAATTATATACCACTCATTTATATCGTTAATCAGTAATAGACTAAACTGCTTCTTATACCCGTCTCTTCTGGGCCAAAACAATTCGGCCCCAGCGCAGCTGAGACATGCAGACAGGTGGAGAGGAAGTGCAGGAAAGCATATATTTTGCGCAGATATTCAATTTTTTAATTATAATTTCTAAATATAATTAATAATATGAATTTATTAGTTTTTTTGTGGCTCAAGGTAGGTGCCCTCAATTGGCCAGCCTCCCCTGTGCACATCTAATACTATCTCAGAAGGTGGAGAGAAAATAACATTGTTCAAAAGTTCAAGAAACTTCACGAGAAATTTGAGAGAAAAATCAAGATCTTGAGAGGTGAAAGATTCAGATCGTGTTCGGCCCACTTCTCTGCTCGGTTCGGTCTGAGTCAGTTTGCTGATTGTCCCTATGCGCCATTCATGACCCTTCATGTGATTGGTGCTAAGTGCCTTGGGTTTGTGATAGCGGGCAGCGTGTGGTGAATATGCTAAAAAATATTCACAGCCTTCTAGATTGTGAGTGGGCTCGAGGGGGTAAAGGCCTTGGATTGATTACAATTGTTAATCAAGAATCAGTTCGATACTTAAAAGAGAAGAAAGAAAAAAAGAGCACTTAATCGGAGAGCCGATGGTCCGCCAGCTCCTGGACTTCATCCACCCCATGGGGCTGCTCACTAGGACTATGTTTCTTTTATTTTTCGTAATACCAACCAAAAACAAATGTAACATTTTGTTGTCTTATTTCAAAGTAAAAGCACTACTCTACTCTATGACTCATGTAACTTATTATGAACTTACTATTAACCACTTTATTTACAATGGGACATTTCTATTTTAACAATCCACTTTATCAACACACAATTGCTATGTGTACTAGCACCGCGGTTTTTCAATGAAAGAGATTTAGTTCACAAAGTGTCAAATAAAAACAGCAGTTCAACACTGGCTTCCGAAATACGACGGAGCCCTCATCGATGGTTAGCTTTTCAGCTAACAGTGTCTGACGGATATATAGAATATTGCGTCAAACATACATATTAATGAACAATTCACATATTCACATATGTGGGCAGGTTGGGCTAGGATCCTGGCGGTCTCAGTTTGAACACAATAGCAAACTCCTATTTAGGAAACTACTTGTTTCAATAAACAAAACTTGAGTGGCTGACCTTTATTTAATTAGCACCTGACAGTAAGTGGCTCCTCCTGAGCCTTCATGAATGTTTAATCAAAATACCGACTACCCTTCTGTTTCCCAACAAACTGCCTCCTGTCTCTCTCTCTCTCTCTCTCTCTCTCCGTGCACAAACGATTACCCTGCAAATCCTTTCAAACACATCTCCCGAAAACGTGTCCACTAACTATGTTGTGTTGGTATTCTGAAGCAGGTTTGGAGACCTGGAACAAGTGTGAGATGCCACTGGTGGAGCCTTACTGAAACCAGTATGAACGTTATTGAGCCTCATCCAAGTGTATAGTCAGCAGAAATGTCTTGCTGCTGCACTCGTATGAGAGACATGCATAAACATGATGCTGATAGGAAAAAAAACAATACGCGACAGGAAAACAACAGCAATCTAAAAGCATAATCGGAGCATTAGTCTAAATGTCACAATGTAACAAAATAACTTCTCTAGTACAGTTGAAAAGGTATGTAATACAATAGAGGGTTATGGCTGTCAAAGTGAAAGGAAATGTGACATACATTTAAATAACATTTTTGTTATTTGGCTCCCAAATGTACCCATAGTTTATTACATGTCCAGGTTCACCATCTTATTTTAGAGTGTAAGTGTAAAGTGATATTTGCATTTCAACACAGATATTTTCTCTGAGAATTTGACCTGATTATGGTGCTTGGTAGAATAAAATAAACAGCAACAAAGAGATTATAATCCATCATGTTAGGACCATAAATGTGAGCAATAATTTCCAGTTTGGGAATGAACAAAATGAGTATGATTTATCCTCTGAGGACCAAGGAGGGGTGTCTGTCATATCATGTTCATCCATCTAGTAGTTGTGATATTGTCCGACAGACTGACCCCCCCCCCCTAGAGTCTGCTAGTGTGGCTAAACCCAAATGCATTGTTGTGGTTGATGTGTTACTCTACAAATGGTGCAGTGTAAGCCATCTGTTTGATGTTACACATTCATGCAAAGCCAAATTTAAAACGTGCACAATTAATACATAAATAACAGCCACATTACAAAAAGTAATAACTGAAAAAAATGAAAAACATATTCACTTCGTTATGTAATTACAACCATATGTATTGCTACTATGCTGCATTTTGTAACAGCTTGAATCCTGTATGTAAAATGTCTTCACTTGTACATGGGTCAGAATTTAACACTTAATCTAAATTAAACTTCATAAATATTGATTTAAATCTCTGACTTGTGGTTCTCCCCTGCCATAGTTGACTTATATCTTAATCTAAACAGACACAAAAGCAGTTATAAGATCAGATTCTTATCATCTTATGCATAAAGCATAATATAGTCAAAGCTCAGAAACCTCAATTCATATCATGGCTGACTGCAACCATCATTTGACAGTGACCCCCAAACAGGAAACAGCTGCAAGAGTTCTTCCAGGGACCAAAAGGTCTGACCTCATCCCCATTCTTAACTCTCTACACTGGCTTTCTGTCAGTAACATAATTGAATATACAGAGGTGCTGCTTGTTTTAAAATCAATACATGCACCAACATGCATAACAGACATGTTTAAAGAACACACTCGTGCCAGGCCTCGGGTCATGGGGCAATGGGCTGCTTGTGGTGTCCAGTTCCAGAGCTAAACTTGTCAAGCCTTCTGAATTAAAAAAACAGACTCCAAACTCAATAAAAGTTTACTTAAATCATTTGAGTTATTTCAAACAGCGATCTCAGTGATAGGGAAAAAATAGAAAGTAAAAAGGTGCATGCTATTGGGTTGAAGCGCGGTGGCTCAGTGGGTAGCACTGTCGCCTCACAGCAAGAAGGCCCTGGGTTCGAATCCCGGTTGTTCCAGGTCCTTTCTGTGTGGAGTTTGCATGTTCTCCTCGTGCCTGCGTGGGTTTCTTCTGGGTACTCCGGTTTCCCCCACCATCGTAAAGACATGCACCACAACCTCACCCCTGTTCGTGTGAATGAATGTTGGTGGTGGTCGGAGGGGCCGTAGGCGCTGATTGGCTGCCACGCTTCTGTCAGTCTGCCCCAGAGCAGCTGTGGCTACTGATGTAGCTTACAACCACCGGGATGACTGTGTGTGTGTATGACTAATGGACTCTGGACTGTAAAGTGACTTCGGGTGTCTAGAGAAGCGCTATATAAATTATTATTATTATTAATATGTTTTCTAACATGTCGGGCACCCTAGATGGTGCTTAACTATGTTTCTTCCAATTTTTATTACGGTTCCTCTTAGAAAGACACCATAGAAGAAACTTAATAATGTTCTCTCGATTGGAAGAGCACTAAATCATGTTTCCTTTACTGTAAAGGAACTTTATCATGTTTCTTCTACTGGAAGAGCACTATAGGGCATTTCATCAGGTTTCCTCTTCAAGAAGGGACCCCTACACAGTGCTGTATTATGTTCCCGCCACTCTAAGGGCTATTAATCATGTTTCCTACACTGGAAGGGCTTATAGTCATGTTTCTTCCAATGAAAGGGCTTTTAGTCATGTTTCCTCCACTGCATCCTAGATGGCACTTTGTCGCGTTTCTGTACTAGCAGCACACTCAATCAAGTTTCCTCCAATGGGAAGGCACTTCAATCACTTTCTTCTCCTGTAGGGGCACTTGTTTTCATAGGTCACTTAATTGTTTTTCCTCCACAGGAAGGGCTCCATGGGGGGCCATTTCTCATGTTTCCTCCATTTGAAGGAAATTAAAGCATGTTTCCACTGGAATGGCATCCTAGAGGGCACTTCAACACATTTCCTCCACTGGAAAGGCACCCTAGAGGGTGCTTCATCACGTTTTCTTCACTGCAAGGGCACCCTCGAGGGTGCTTTACCAGATTTCCTCCACTGGAAGGGCACCTAGAGCATGCTTTATCATATTTCCTCCACTGGAAGGGCACCCTCAAGGGTGTTTCTGCACATGTCTTCAAGTAGTTAGTTGTTAGACAATAAATGTGTTATAACACATTTTTGAGAACATATCTAATGTGAAAAATATTGGGAACTGTATTATAAATTATATACAGGCCGTTTATTACAAAATGTGTCAGACTATGATAAATATGGCTGTCATTACTGAAGTGAACATGTATGCCATTTTGTATAGTTAGTAATTTAATATTAATTCAATTCAGTTTATTTTGTATAGCCCATTAACACAAAATACACATTTACCTCAGAGGGCTTTACAATCTGTACACATACGGCATCCCTGTCCCAGGACCTCACATCGGATCAGGAAAAAACTCCCAAGAAATAGAATAAACCCTTTCACAGGAAATATAAGGGAATAAACCTTCAGGAGAGCAACAGAGGAGGATCCCTCTCCTCGGATGGACAGATGCAATAGATGTCATGTGTACAGAAGGAATCATTACAGAGTTACAACACATTCAATGAATATGAAAGAGTGCATGAATAATTGGTAGTTGATGTGCACCACGATCCAGACCTCCACAATCCATCAGGCAGATGGAGGTAGAGAGGAGGAGTGGGCGGAGCATCAGTGGTCATGGCATCAAACCCAGCCAGGTCGAATGGACCCGATGAGACGTGAAGTCACAAGGACTCCGGAGAGGAAGCAGAGTTAGTAATGTGCAATGGAAAGATGAAAATTCATCCATAAGTAGAGAGAGAAGAGGAGATAGGTGCTTAGCATATCCTAAACGTCCCCCAGCAGTCTGTAAACCTATAGCAGCATATCCAGGGGCTGGACGAGTGCAAACCTGATTCAGCCCTAACTATAAGCGCTATCAAAGAGGAAAGTCTTTAGACTCCCATCCTACTTTTTAAGACTCTAGGAACCACAAGTAGCCCCGTATTTTGTGAGGGCAGCTCTCTAGTGGGGCAATATGGTACTACAAGTTCCTTAAGATATCATGGTGCATCACCAATCAAGTGTTTGTATTCCCGCATGATGTGGTGATCTTACATCATGTGTTGTTTTAAGCCAATTCAAATGTCAAAATGCAATGTTTCACCGAGCAGTAGATGTCATTTCAACTTTGCCTCTATGATTCACTTTTGATGGCTTGGATGTATACCAGGCAGTATCGACTTCATAAAGCTCGGATTAGGTCAATAAAAAAAAAAAAAATTACAAGAAATTACCATTTTAAGTGGCAGCTAGGTAATTGGCCTCAGCTCCTGGCTGATTGGTAATCAGCCAGCTGCTGATGCTGCACCCATAAGAGAGCAACAAAGAGTGGAAGTGGGAGAGAGGTGAGCAGAGCAGAGGCTCTGCATCCTGAAAGCAAATAAAAGATGTTGCCAAGTATCTCTGGTGTGTCGAATCTCTGGTGCTTTGGGGGGGGGAAACCTACGGGTGACTGCCCGAAAGCCGTTGCACCTATTTATATATTTAAGATATGCACTGCACAAACCCACGTTTACAGTAAGATATCATTAGTTTCTATGTCAGACACCGAATTCAGTTAAATGTTCATATTTCCTCTAAAACAAATGTTTTATACTTCAAATGTAACTGCATCATTTCGAATAGTTGCAGGCCTAACAATAGAAGAGTTTATGCAAATGAGTTAAGAATTTTTGCTGAAAATGATTGTGGAATATATCATAGAGTCTCTACTCAGCTGCTTACAGACCATTTGAAAACCGTGGGTCCAAATACATTTGTTTGTAATTTACCCCATTTTAACAATGACCATCCCATCCATCTGAGACTTTCCAACACATCTTTTGAAGCTAGTTAGTCCGACATGATCATCATCTTGAGAGGGGTTTAGCAAATGGCCAATGGTTGTGATGGTTTCCCACAATACAATCATCCATCTTCCTGTTTCTTGCTGTAATTTCTTACCACTCTGTCTTCAGACACACACACACACACACACACACAGTTTACCATTAAAGATGCACCGGATTGCATTGGAGAAGGGATGAGTTACCCATGTGGGGGTAAAAGGAACCACCCAGGAAATAAATGTGCGTTGTTTGTGAAGTCATTAAATCTCTTTAATTCCTAATGATTCAGAAAGCACTCTCCCCGGTTTAACGGCAGGTGTCTGTCTCCCAGCAGTGCCATATGTGTATCACTGGCACATGGCTCGCCTCCTCTGGACTCTCCCAACATGCGCTCAAAAACAAACCCAAAACTGGTCAAGGTCACAGAAGAGAAGGAATATCAGGAAAAGCCGCAGGGCATGTACACACATACACACACCGACACACACACACTCACACACACACCACAAACTCACACACACATACACACACACCCACAGCCTGCAGGATCAGTTTTAGTGTCAACGCACCATAGAGAGAACACAAACTGTGAGAAGAGCCTTTTTGAGGGCGCAGGTGGGCCTTGGAGTGTCCGAACATCATTAAAAGATGGATTGGGTCATAGGTGATTGAATCGTTCCCTCAGGTGGCAGGGAAGGACAGTGACAGAGAGAAAGCAGCAGACTGATGAAGGCGTGTGTGGTGCAGTAACAGTCTGCTGTGGGTGCCCTTGCTGACTGGGCTCAGAAAGGGCACGGCAGAGCCTCAGACTGGAAGCGAGTTGTAGGGGTGAGAAGTCAGGGAACTTTGAGATGGGCTCAGCAGGTGGCAGTTTGTGATTGAGCAAGCAGGACCTCAGGACTACAGAACAAAAACTGTTGCTTTATTTTCTTTAAAAAATTTGAACAGGATTCAGTTTTCCACAATTTTACCAAAAGAAATGTAAAGTAATTAGATATAATGAAGTACTGTAAAAAAAAATGCTCCATATATATATATATTAGGGCTGTCAATCGATTAAACCAAATTAACTAATTAATCGCACATTTTGAAAATCATTAATCGCGATTAAAAGTGTTTTTTCGTCTAAAGACTAAATCTTCTAAATGAACGAGTAATCACTTCAGACAGCGTGTATTTTAGACACTTGTTTAATTGTATACTTTTTTCAAGACAAAACTTCACACAGAGCTATGATTTCAAAGAGGCTCCTACCTATAAAGTGCCAGTGAGGTATTTAATATCGTGTATAATAAATTGTTTCTTCAGTGAAACATCCAGATTAGTAAAAAAAGAAGTGCATTTGAGACCCCATTGGTCCTGTCATCTTTAACATTGAACAACAGCAGAACAAGTGGCCTTGGTAAACGGACAAATATGTCATGTTAACCCTCTGGAGTCTGGGCTCATTTTCTCGATTTTACAAAAAAATGTAAATTCACCTTTTAAAAGCTTTTGCATGTGACACATCCCAGTGTTTCCCCCACCATTCTATCAGGGTGAGGCCCCGCCCCCCTGACATTTTCTCTATAGTGCCAGATTACAGCAGAAGTAATGTAAGGTTCTTTTTCTTAAAGAGCACGTCTTTGTTCTTTTATTAAACTAAACGTCTGATATTGATCGTCTCTACAGCAGCATGTCATTCTGTCTCGACGTGTCGTTCACACTTCTCAGCTCTCCGTCCCGCGCGCCGCAGAGCTCCATGCCGGCGTGTCTGCGCGCGCATCGGGCGGAGCAACAACAAAAGTCCCCTGCACCTTCCGCCCCGCGTCACCGACACGTCGCCCTCTGTTTCTCTGTGAATATCGAGGAGCAGACCGGAGGAAGGAGGCGGACTGCCGCGGCTTGACACTCAGAGGAGTGCAACAACTTCAACGCACACCGGAAGTAAACAAAGTTGCATCAATTGCGTTAAAATATTTTAGTGCGTTAATCGCAGCCAAATTAATCGCATAGATTAACGCGTTAACGCTGACGTCAGCGTTAATGCGTTAATCTATGCGAGACACGCCGGCATGGAGCTCTGCGGCGCGCGAGACGGAGAGCCGAGAAGAGTGACCGACACGTGGAGACAGAATGACATGCTGATGTAGAGACGACCAACAACAGACGTTTAGTTTAATACAAGAACAAAGACGTCTTTAAGGAAAGAACCGGTGAAAAAAAGCACATAAACGGCTGTATGTCTTAAGGGAATTTAAGACGGCAAACTTCCTGTGCCAAGTTCTTGTTAACTTTTACAGAAGCAAATGAAAACTTCCCGACTGGAAAAACTACAGACTGGTATGTGTACGGTATGTGCACAAGAGGGCTCGACAGCACGTGATCAATACCACCCAGGCCGCAACCTCCTGTTATGCAGAGTAAAGCCAATGCGTGAGTGTTTTAAAACATCCATTCTCTCACGTGATCAGCAGGGGGCAATTTTCTGCTACTGAAAGTGTTGTCTTCTTCTATTAAGCATGATGTTCATTTAGTAAATGATGTTCCATTTAGTCAGAGACAAATATTCCATAAAGCAGGGTATGCTTTGGTGGGGGGCTACAAGGTGATTGACAGGTCGCTGCCACTACCATAGATGTAAACTGCGTCTCTACGTCCCTTCTCAACATTCCACATATGGTAACTTCTGTTCATGCCATTCCATTATCATCCATTATGTCTTTCAATTCTTTCGCGTCAAGCGTGGCTCATCTCCTTAGTATTACTTCGTTAAAACAGTTATCATTTCTGCCATCCAACATGGAAGAGATAACCACTATTTCTGCTTTATACCTGCTGTGAAATCCCACAAATGTCGGAACATTAAACGCCCTCGGTTTGGGTTCATAACATCATCCGTGGACTCACACAGCTCGGTGAGTTTCACCGATTACGTCTGGATACCTGCCGCTTCCAGCGGTACTAGAGTAAAAGCAGCCAGTTAGATTCACCAATAGCAGGAGGTTATTGATGACAGACGGAGCATCTCAAAGCTGATTGGCGTTCGCAACTCAGCGTCGTGCACATTTTTTCGCAAACATGTGCTACATTCGCATCTATTCGTGTCCGTGCATTGGCTTTGCATGGGATCTACTCGTGTGAAAAATTTGCAACGCTTTTGGTGAGAACGCAGCATCAAGGCTTCATAACGACAGACCAAAGGTGACTTCTTTTTTACAGTCTTTGATACCATGCAGAATGTCAAGCCTGGCTATCTTCCAATCATCAGTAATATTGGTGACAAGAGGTGCCTGCAAAGACCCCAGAGGGTATTCAAAGAGAAGACTTCAGAGCAGTTAATTTCCTCTGGGAGTGAGACTGTTTAATTCATCCCTCCATCCTTCACATACAGTATAGTTTAGTATTTGTTTTTTTTCGATTGTAAGAAACTGAGACTACAAAGTGCACTTTGTCGCACAGCAATTGTTGTACAGTGAGACTAAATTAAGCTTGTAACTTGTTCAAATACTGTTACAAAACATAGACAAAAGTATGCTTCATTCAGTTAAGTGAGACTACAAATGGAGTAGGAATGGGGAGGATCCATTTTGGCCCTGAATATCACGCTTTTGATTTATTCCAGTATTGTCGGCAAATACACCTATTTGTTAATACTGCAAATTGTGTGACTTCAGTCAGTGATAGATAATAACTTAGCAGACATTATTACGATGTGAAGTCTTTTAATGCTACCCCAAATCTTTACATTTTGTAAAAAATCAACTAATTAAATAAAATTGTTTTCAGCTGACTTACAATATACTGTAGAATGTTGGGGAGGTTAATGTCCTGTGTCGCAATGAAACTTTAAAGTATCAAGTAACCAAAGTACTGTCCTGAGGTACAGTGCTTGTTTATGTCGACCGATCAGAGGTTGGATTCCTGAATGTGTGGCAGCTCCGTTTTCAAATGCAGGGGAATAACATGAGATTTTAAAAATTACTTTGTTGGATAATAATTTACAATATTGTAACTGCGGTCTATATTTGAGCATGAATTAAGAAATTGTGTGTTTTATTTTGGTACCTTCTAGGCTTCAAACTACATCAATAACACACATTTAGGAAAAGTCTGGGGCTGAGAGGGTCGTTTTTACTTAACCAGAGTTATATGACATCTCGACGGTACGGCTAAATAATGGTTACGTAACTATTCTAAACATTTCTTAAATGTCGAACAAAAACATGGACACAATACCAGAGAATGTCTGCCGGTTGGATTTAATCCCATTTTGAACGAGTAATGTTGTATTATTTTCCAGATCGTGAGTAGACATGGTGATGATTCAACAACAAAGCTGTAACAAACCCATATTGTCTTTTGTGCCGAGCGGTAGGCTACTGTTTAGGAATTAATGTGGAATGTACACATCGCCGTCTCCAAAACGCTTTTCTGCTGCAGCTCGAAGCCAAAAAAACAAACAAATTGAGCTGCTCGAGGTTCGACTTGTGAAACTTTGGATGAAACACTCGATGGTTCACTTCCCATGACTAATGTATTCTGTGTGTTACTTTACAACCCGTGAAAAGACAGACAAATCAAGTGGGGCACACATCAAAGTAGAGAGAAAAATAAGACGACAAAAGAGAGAAAAACATCCATAAAGTTGTTCTCAAACTCTTTATTGAGGTTATATTAGTGCAATCTATCAGTGATGTACTGGAAAATCCATAACCCTACAGTGGAATTTCACCCCTGTGAGCTGTTCCCCTTTATGAAGTGCAATCTCATAGCACGACTGCAAGCCTCCACGGAGCTCATTTTTCAAGCAGTGTGATGTGGAATGGCCATGTCAGGAACGTAGAGGCGTTGACTGGAGGTGGGGGCATTGTTGTACCATTTATCCATCAGAATGCTCTGTGACACAGTTGAATCGCCCCCACGCCGTTAAATAAGAATCTGTACCATCGCAAATTCAATTTGTGATTGATTTAGTGCATTTGCTTGGAGTGAAAAGCCTGTTCATCGCACGTATTTACAGCGAGAAAAACACAAGCCAGATAAGGATCTTAGATCCGTTCTTCAGCATTGTGATGTTGATAAATCTTTTCTATCTTGCTTGTTGTACACTGCAATTGTTTCACAATTCACACCCCTCAAGTTCACAATTTAAAACACTATGTCTCTGTTACAATATGTTTTTCTGAAAAAATATATACAAAGGAGATGTCACCTATGAATTGTCGTTGGGGTCAGCTAAGTTGTGGAAGGAGAAGGAGGAAGATGAAAAAAGGTTCTGTGGTGAGCAGAGTGGCCCTTTAATCTGAGTTTCGGCGGTTCGACCCCTGTCTCCACTAGCCCTTGTTGATGTGTCGTTGGGCAAGACATTTAACCCCAAAATTGCTCCCGTTGCTATGTCTACGGTGTGTGAATGTTAGTTCCTGCTGATGCTGATTTCTGGAACTGTAGCTCCTTCCATCAGTGTGTGAATGGGTGTGATTAGGTGATGTAACAGCATATTTGACAGACTCTAGTTTAAGAGTTGTCATGCCATATGTGTATGCTAGCTAATAACATAGGCAACATGAATGGTATGAATATTATTCAGTGACTATATGTCCCATATTTACCTAACCTAAACGTTTTGTGAAGTAGCCATCTTGGGTTGAACTATACGCAGTTGTTGACGATCATTACGCCAAGCAAACTGGTTCAACCATGTGTTACTTATAGACTAGATTACTGCAATTCCTTATTATCAGGCTACTATAATAAGTCTCTTACGTCCCTCTAGTTGATCCAGGATCGTGTACTCACAAAAACTAAGAGATCTGTGGAAATCTGGTTGTGGAAATCTGGATCGTGGTCCATGCATACTAATTATTCATACATTTCTGTAATATTCATTTAATGTGTTGTAACTTGTTAGTGCTGTTTATATCTACCCATGACATCTAGTGCTTCTGTCCATCCGGGAGAGGGATCCTCCTCTGTTGCTCTCCCATGTGGAAACTTTTTTTCTGTATTTCGGGGAGTTTTGCCTGATCCGATGTGAGGTCCTGGGACAAGGATGTGTACAGATTAAAAAGCCCTCTGAGGCAAATTTGTAATTTGCAATTTTTTTGGCTACACAAAATAAACTGAATTGAAATGTAATTGAATTATATGTTCGACCAATATCAAGGAAAACAATCACACATATTTAGAAGGAAATTATCATTATATATGAAGCAACAACACAGATCAAATATTTTTTTGCCATACCCGCCCCATTCACTTCAATAGAACTGCAATTCCCATTAAACACACGATAGTTTAGGTATTGTCGCAAGCATAGATTTTCACTTAATATTAACCTACAAGACATTTTATTTTGAATTCAAATGTGGACTTTGGAAAAACATGCTGACCAAATAATAACATGCTAAAAAGTAAATAGTGAGCAATGTGATAAAAAAACAAGAAAACAAAGAAAACAAAATCTGATCATTTATAACACTGAGGGGGGCATTTTGACACCCTCACAGAAATATATTGCTTGGCTCGACATTTCCACCGAATCTGGTTCCCTAGCGACGCCTGGTGTTTTTATGTCTTTTGATAAGCAGGCTGACAGATAACGAGCTACAGCTAGCTAGATTAAATAGATGGATTATAGATTTGGAAACATGAATCGGAGCAGATGATGGATGGATGTCCAACAATCTCTGGCGATGCTCCAGGACATGAGTAAAGTAGAATCAGATGGGAGAGAGATCAATGATGACCCATCAATTTCACGGGAGGAGAAATCTTCTCAGAGGAAGAGGAGCCGACGTCCCGAAAAAATGCCCTGTTGCACAGATGAAGAACCGTGTGTGTGCATGCGTGTGTGTGTGTGTGTGTGTGTGTGTGTGTGTGTGTGTGCGGGTGATAGTGAAAAGCAAGCGAGCGGTCTGTTTTTTTTTTTTTTTCTACAAGTGTAACTAAAACAAAATGATCCAAAATTAGTTTTAAAACTTCAGCCAATGTTCTTCTTCTATTAAAGTTTTTTACACATTAATTATGTAGCAGTTTGTTTGTTGTAGCCCACAGTTTATTGATTATTCAAAAGATGCGGCAATATATAACATATATAACATTTTCCAGAGTTATTTTTTCAGATATTATTGATTATTAAATGCTTCAAGAAATAACACTTTACCGTTCATGTACATATTGTATAAAACTGGCAAACTACGTGAACACCAACAGAACTTCAGAAACGCCACTTTAAGCACTCTCATTGGTTGAAAGTCCTGCTTGATCCGTCCACCTCCTCTTAGCCTCAATAGTCTTTCTTCCTACTAAATAGGTCACTTGCTCCTCATGTTTGCAAAGTCGAATAGATGCGTTTTATACGTGTGTCCACCTTCACAGAGGGTCCTTTCTTGACTTTCATTCATCAGGTGCAGGCACGTGCACAGATAGAGCCCTAGTGGTGCTCAAGCACCAGCCCTTTTGCCCTGGATGAGAAAGGTGCCCTTTTTGCTGGAGCCCACTTTTTTTCTTCATTAATAAGTATTTAAGAATAAAAAATAGTCTCTGTCATCAAGTCCTCCCAAATGTGTTTGGATATCTGTCGGGGCATTTATTGGAGTTCTTGTGAGAATTTCGCCCCGACATGCTCCGCGGCGCTCACGAGCTAACCAGCGCCCCGCCGCGCCCCCGCCGCGCCCCTCCCTCCTCCTCCTCCACTTCCTCCTCCGCGCAGTGCTCCTCGCGCCACCAAACGGGTGCACCTCCTTCACCTCTGACACGCAGCATCAGACACACAGGTCATGAGTCATGACGGTGTTTGTCCCCTGACGTTGTTTGGTGATAAATTAACCACAACTGAAAATATTACGTCACAACTGGTCCGACGTTTCCTAAAAAAAATAAACAAACACAAATTCCCGAAATCCGTTTCGAAGCCTAGTCCAGCTGTTTACTGACGTCATGTTTGAGAGAGAGAGAGAGAGAGAGAGATCTGTTTTATAAATGCCATTTAGACAATTTCGATAGTATGTTGAATTTATTAATTCATTTTATAAATGTCACAATAATTCACAGCTAGAACAGAGCAGCTAAACTATGCTAACAATAGCTCTCGGTGTCATGCTATCCATGTGCCGCATTGTTTTATGTGGTATGTTTCTCTTTGTTTTGTCTGTTCCAGTTTTACAAAGATCAATCTTGTATGATTAATTGCTGAGGGTGAAAAGAGTAAACGCAAGAAAAAACAACACTTGTAATAGCTTCTTACTAACCAAGAGTGATGTCATGCTGGGAAATATCAGATTGAGGCCTTATAACGTTTTTACAGAAGTTTGATATTTCCCGGCATGACCGAACGGTCGAGGTTAGTACGTTGTTTATATAGCATTTTTGGCTCCTATTATTTTGTAAATGAAAATAAATTGTAATTGTTAATAGAAAACATGTCATTTTGTTCAACTCTCATGTCTTCTCACGACACAATGTGTTTCAAGTGTTGCTAGCAACTTGGAAAAATCATTTTGGCGATGGGTGCCCTTTTTTTTGGTTTGAGCACCTGCCCCCCAAAATGTCTGTGCACGTGCCTGATCAGGTGCCACCACCTTGTCGAGAGCTTGAGGTCATTTCACATATATTCAGTCATATTTGAATCCTTCGAGTCATAAGAGTCATATTTGAATCCTTCGAGGGTGCCTCCCTAGTTGTTTACCCTGCCACCTGTCTTCATGCTAATGCCAAGCCAGTCATTTCCTGGCTGCACCTTTATTTTGAATGGTCTGATGTTGGAGTGGTATCTTTAAAATGAGATCAAACTGACCACGCCTTCCTACTTTTCTTTGACTGATACTTAACCCAGGCTAACTGTGTGACTTTGACAGTTTCGTGTTAGAGGTCGTTCTCCTGCTTTAACGCATTACACTGTCACCAGGGAGGCTGAACGGTGAAAGCTCTCACTAATCTAGCTTTGGAGGAAGTTGCCTGCCTCTTGCCATCTTCCACGCCGCGTATGTCTACGCCGGCATCAAAGTTCCACCGCGTGACTTCTAAACTGAGGTTCGCCTTCACGGGGATGTGCAGGTTTTGAAGCCCCTGTGCAAGACAAAAAGAGCTTTTTTCCAAAGAAATAATGGCTGTTTATATGGAGTGCGATGTGAGGAGCTGTCAGCCCTCTGCCTTTAAGTTGATTTGCAGGAGTGTCAGAGGAGAGTGGGGGACTCGAGGAGGTGAATCGTAGATTGTCAGACATCCATTCTCTGGGCTGCTCTCTGGGGAGTGCTCCAGTCATTGTCAACAATAGGCAGGATGAACAAACCAAATCTGCTCGAGAGCATGTAATAATCCCTAACATAATGGCGTCGCCATATAGGATAATTCAATCGGGGCTTGAAAGAGGCAACTGTTGATCAGTGCTAAATTGAATATTTCAGACGTGCGCTTTGTGAAAATCCCCAAGCTCTCCCCCCACCTGATACCCCATCGCCTACCTCAGCCAGCCACAGTTCCCCCCACACACAAACCCACGACCCGCTCCACTGGTCAATCAGCTTTTTATTTTTTACATTGAGGCTCAGAAGAGCTGTTAGAAATCCACAAGGTTGAACAGCTGATGGATCACAGAGTCTGTTTCATCTCCCCCTGCTTTACATTTCCTGCAGGCTCATTACGTCGCCCGTATAGGCTCTCAGCTCCGGCTTGGCAGTGAAACTTGTTTGCCTCATGCGCATCGCGCGGCACCCCTTGTGTCAATAAACTCAGTAGCTAAACACTTCAAACAAGGCAAGTTTAATGAGCGGCAAAGCAACAATGTACCTGAGGGTATGGCGTTTCTCTCCATTCCCTTTGTCTCAACTGGCTGAGAGTAGCTTATCCTCTTCTCTAGCGCTGCTGTGATGTGACATTGTATGTATGTCTTTGCATATTTTGTCGGACTGAATATAAAACCCAAAAAATATATTGCCGTGCTGCCTGCTTTCATTTCAAAGGCTATTACAATTAGGGAATTGGGAATTAGAATAAAACAAAAAGCTCCCTCCGTTAGCTTAATTACCGGGGAAATTTTTTTGTGCAGATGCTTATAGTCACAGAGGACGTGTGAAAGTAATGCACAACGGATTCAAATGTAATTGTATTATAATAATTGCTGTTTTGCTATATAGCCAGTGTTTCCTGTTAAATCATAGTGTTCTGCTTATTTTAATTACAGTAGCATGTGAAAGGCAATAAGTTCAAATGTCAGAAGTGTGTATTTATTTGTATCGTTTGAATTGTTTCAGTCACAGTTTCTCTGTTAATCAAAAGATCTGGCAGATAGCTCAAGCTAATGCGTGCAAATACCTTGAGGTGATCGTGTTCTGTTGTCTGGCAATTAAGTCCCATCATGCTTTGGGTGATTTAAACTTTTTTTTACTCCTAATATATCTAGGTTTTGTCATTCTGCTTCATGAAGAGTTGTGTGTGTCCACAGAGCGGCTATTGTTGTATTTTTTCTTCCCAAAGAGGAGAAACGGGACAGTTTCACATCCCATGTAAATCAGGTGGTATTTACCAGCAGCACTTGTTAACAGATACATTTGCCATGAGAGGATGGATGGGAAGAAGTAAGAAAAAGTTAAATTGTGCAACTCAAATCGGTTTAAATATTTAAACTTTTTTCTATTATTTCCAACTTTCATTTAATTGAATTCATCTGCAAGACACAACGCATTGTCATCTGAAACCAGCGACTGCAAGGTAGAGCTACCTCCGTTTCTTTTTTCTCCTTCGGTGCTATATTTGAATAAAATCAACTTCCCACATAATTATATTTTCCCCACTGCAGTGCAGACGGAAATGTGCTGAATCAGCGGGCATGTGCATACTTTCTTTGTGTTCTAGTTGACGCCTCTGAAAAAGCACTTTTTTATCTGAGAATGCGTCAACTCTCTGCTGAGGTTTTTATATATAGCAGATATGTATTGCAGTAGCTAGCCCTGATTTTACTGTGCGTTGGAGGTGCAATCTTCTCACAGGAGAGGTTTGTTATCAATGACTTTGTGCGTTGTTGCGCAAATTCAACTCGTCAGCCATAAAAACATTTGGCATGAGCTCCGGTTTGTAAGCAGTGTGAGGACAGTGACCACATCTTGAGATACAAAGTAGAAACAAAAACCTTGTTTTTTTTATTATAGGAGGGGGACTGCCTTGTGTGGCAGTGTCTGAAATTATACAGGCTTGGACATGAATTATGCTTCTCATTCACCAGCAGCACTTTCTTGCTGAGCTAAAGACTCCCACCTCGCCTCTGAGATGTGCCTTCCCTCTGCCTCGCGAGCTCCCCTGTGGCTACTTAGCGGAGGGCGGACTGGGTGGTCTCACTGCTGAACTGCTACTGCAGCTTGCATACTCCAAGCCACAGAATGAGCCTTGTATGCCATAGCTACGTAGGCCTACAGTGTTCACCAAACACACTTGGAATTGTTAATACCCACGTCTGCTGTGTGTTGCTATCGGGCCAAAAGGCCACAGCTAACGTGAAGCCGCAGCTAACGTAAAGCCGTGCTAACATGAAGCCCCGCTAACGAGAAAAAAAAGAAAGAAAATAAATGTACACTTGTATTCATCTCCGTGGGCAAATTCTTCTCGGCATTTGACCCAGTGAGTAGTGGGCCGCAGTCAAGCGCCCGGGGAGCAACTGGGTTCAGTGTCTTGCTCAAGGACAACCATTGAGCTACAATCTAAGCTGTGCTAATGCAAAGTTCGCGGTAACGAGCTGGATTTTAAAATCTCCTCAAGTAACTTGTAAAGTTACAGACCAGATATACATTTATTTTTGTCTTGAGGTTTCTGATTACTGCAGAGATGTGAGCTTCAACAGGTGATAGGAACTGCAGGCTCATTGCCCTCCATGTGGTGGGTCACTATACTTATCGTACCTCCCGCCTCATAAATAGAGGCAGAGATGAAGACTTCCTCCTCCTTTTTCCACCTTGACCCGTTTGCTGCTGTTTAACCATGTGAATTATTTTCAACGTAAGTAGCAAGTTCTTTCTTTTATTTAGATTATGATGTATTTCAGATCATGAACTGATCATTTAATTAATTAAGCTGAATTAATGATGACACATTTTTAAATCTGTTTCTTTCTTTGTTCAGAAACAACCATGTCATTTTTCAGCTATCAACTTCAAATAAGTCTCAAAAAACAGCTCAAGTGATTGAAACCCTTGTTTCCTGGAGGTCTGTGGATCCAGTCAGAACCTTATATCCATTATAGGCAATGCACAAAGTCTAGTTTGGATATCAAAAGACCGAAAGGAACGAGGGCCTCTCAGATGGAAGTAACATCATTAGCAGGTTACGGCGGTGTTATTGCAGAATTTGATAATCCGTTATTAGCAGCAATGAAATGTAAATGGACAGGCGTAAGAATCCTTGCTTGTACCGTTCACATCCTCTATTGTGCGATTTGCAGCTCTTAAGTCAACCAGAAGGAATTCGTAATAGTGGAAATGGCTTTTCTCTGCTAATATCTTCTCCAAAATCAAATGAAGGGGAAGGTTTTCATGTTTGTCAATGTCATATGTTAATTGGTCAAGGGATCGGAATATTGATTTGGTGGGTAAATTAGATTTTCAATCTTCCCAGAATGAAAACCTGCTCCAAAATTAAATCTCCCTCTGTCTGTCTGTGCTGGCTCTTTCTTTGGGCTTTTTTTCTCCCCCGCTCACATTCTGTGCGGACTTCAGAAAAATAAAGTTGAAACGAAATGGAGAAACAATACTGGTATTCAGAAACAGCCCCCCACACACACACACACATAAACACACACACACACACGTGCACACACAAGCCACCGGCTTCAGCCTTGAGCAGTGCTGCAGGAAATGAATGACACTCCAGTTGGTGATCAAAGCAGGTGAGTGGAGCCGGGTAGCAGAGAGGTGTTACAGTGCTGCTCCTATATAGCCCCTCGGCTCTGCTGCTGCTCCAGGTACAGTGCAGCCTTGTCATCTCCCTCCTCTGTTAGTTATCTGCAGCGTATCTATAGCGTTGCTCACTCAGGCATGGCAACAAACAAAAAAACACTCACAATGCGTTCTTATTACTGCCGTCGCCTCCTCTCCACTGTTGTGTTTAATAAGGAGATTGAGCATGGAGAATTCATTCATATGTTTTCAATACATGCGGGGAGAGGTGGAATTGGAAATTACTCTTTGTTGTGTTGTTTCTGAAGGAGGCTTTTTGTGCTCCAGAGCTCCTGATTCTCATCCATTGTAATTGCCTTGGGCTGAGAGAGGGGTCACGACTATTGGAGTCGGAGGCGAGCTGCTTACATATCTGTACCAGGGCTTAATATTTCAAGCTCTGAGCAGCCATCCTCTCCGCCTCCTGTGGTCTGAGAGTGGCTGTCACACACTCGAGCTCCCTGCAATGCCACCACGGCGCCTTTATTACTTACAGCACACACGCACACATGGCTTCCCACACACCTGCATACGCACACAAAGGAGGAGCTGTGAGGAAAGTTCTCCATCATGTATCGATCCAGCCTCCGGCGACTGGTGCTGCACTTTTGTCCCTCAGTTTTTCAAATGTTTCGACACAAGGTCCACCTGTAAAATACAACTGCTTCTTATTAAGTAATCTACCAACGTTTTCATAAAAAATCATTAGACTTTTTTTCGACCATATATTTCCAAGAAATTGCTGTTCGTCAAAAGGAGAAGCCGCTGAGCTTATCTCGGAGCCACAGTAAGTACCTGTCTGAGCACACACACACACACACACACACACATAAATACTAACTTGCTTTGTGTAGGTTTATTTAATTATACGAAAATGACCAAACGTTGCAACAATGTAACTTTGGATGATATCTCCTGTCTCCTCACGCCTCGCAGTGTTGCAATGGCTGAGTTGGTGGCCTGCCGCTAACAGAGCTAACAGTGTAAACTGCAGCAACAGTGGTGATGGAGCTAACAGTGTTTTCCTGAGGCGTTATCAGCTGTAATCACCATTTGAGCTGAGTGCAGAGGTGCGGGACCGTGCGGTGCACTAATTGGTATGCATGACTGGCCCAGCTATGTAAACATAGAACAGAGAAGCATTGCATGTGGGTGGCTGTGGCTCAGTGATGAGCACGGATTGTCCTTCAATCAGAGGATCGGCAGTTCGATCCCTGGCTCTAGCCCACCTCGATTTATCTTTGGGCAAAACTCGTAACCCCAACATTGCTCCTGTAGCTGTTAGTGTGTGTTAATCCTGATGGGCAGGTGGCTCCTGCTGTGAATGATGTCATGTACTGTTAAAATGCGTTGAGTGGTCGGAAAACTAGAAAAGCGCAAGACAAGTTCATTAACCATTTACAACACACAGAGGAAGAGTGACTTAATTATCTGCAAAGGACATCACTCTGCTATATATTTACAAAGCAAATAGTTGCTGTTATATGATTTGAATAACTCTGAATGTGGAATAGAGGTCGGTTAGAGTGTAAGTTCACAGGACCACAATGAAGACTTAACATTAGGGCTGTCAATCGATTAAAAAAATTTAACTAATTAATCGCACATTTTGAAATTGCGATTAATCGCAATTCAAAGTTAAAAGTTAAAAGTTCTTTCTTTTTAAAGACCAAACTTCACACAGAGCTGTGTTTCAAAGAGGCTCCTACCTATAAAGTGCCAGCGAGGTATTTAATATTGTGGATGATAAATTGTTTCTTCAGTGAAACATCAGATTAGTAAAAAAAAAGAAGTATATTGAGACCCCATTGGTCCTGTCATCTATAACATTGAACAGCAGAACCAGTGGCCTTGATAACTGACTGACATTCACATATGTCACGTTAACCCTCTGGAGGCTGTGGGCATTTTATACATTTTACAACAACAAAAAAATTCACCTTTTAAAGGCGTTTGCATATGACACATACCCCCGTGTTATACATCAAACATTCCAGAACAATCTCAGCTCTATTCAATGAGGCTCATTGTCCTCCCGCCTTGTTCTCTGCTCTCTGACTGACAGGCTGCTATAGAGCAGGGGTGTCAAGTCAATTTCATTTCAATTGGAACTCTTATTCATGGCGACTTAATTAATGTCTTTGCTATTGTTTGTACTTTAATTCATATTGTTAAATTGTATATAAATCATAATATTATTTATTTAGGTGTACTATTATAAATATTTTTATATATATTTTATTTTAATATAATTTAAAAAACATAATAAAATATAAATATATTATTTTTTTTTTTATTTATTTTAATTGACATTACTAACTCAATTATCAAAGTGGTAACAAACAATTAACTATTAACAATCAAACAAGGTTCTTCTGGGCTGGTGGGTGGTCTGAGTGGTGGTTCTGGTCTCGGTTGGTCACTGGTCTGGGCAGTGGTTCTCTCTGGTCTGGGTGGTGGTCTGGTGGTCTGGTCTGTGGGTTCTCCACTGGTCTGTCTGGTGGTGTGGGTGGGGGTGGTGGTGGTGGTGTCTGTGGGGTCTGGTTCTGGTGGTCTGGGGTCTGTGGGTCTTCTGGTCTGTTCTCTCTGGTTCTCTGTGGTCGGCAGTGGTTCTGGGGTGTGGGGGGTGGTTCTGTGGTGGGCAGTGGTCTCTCTGTCTGGTTGGAGTGGTGTCTGGGTCTGGGGCAGGTTCTCCTGGGGTGTCTGGGCAGTGGTTCTGTGCTGGTCTGGTAGTCTGGTCTGTCTGGGTGGGGTGTGTGGTTCTCCACTGGTGGTTGGGGTCTGTCTGGCTAGTGGTTCTTCTGGGTTGGGTTGGTGGGGTTCTGGTCTGGTCCTGGGTGGTTCTCTCTGTTCTCTGGGTGTCTCTGGTCTGTGGTTCTGGTTCTGGTTGGGTCTGGGTCTGGGTCTTGGGTCTGGTCTGTCTGGGGTTCTCTCTCTGTCTCTGGGTAGGTGTTCTTCTGGTCTGTCTGGTGGGTTCTCCACTGGTCTGGTGGGTGGGGTGTGGTTCTGTCTGGTCTGGTGGTTCACCACTGGTCTGGGGTGGTTTCTCCACTGGGTCTGGGGTGGTGGGGTCACTGGTCTGGTGGGGGTGGTCTCTCCTGGTGGTGGGGTCTGGGTGGTCTGGTGGTCTGGTCTGGGTGGTGGTTGGTGGTGGTTCTCCACTGGTTGGTTCTGGGTCTCTGGTTGGTGTGGCACTGGTGGGGGGGGGGTGTGGTTCAGGTTCTGGTTGGTCTGTGGTTCTGGTCTGGGTTGGGGTGGTTAGTGTCTGGTGGGGTCTTCAGTGGTTCTGGGCTGGTCTGGGCTGGTTTGGTGGTCTGGGTGGGTGGTTCTGGCTCTCCACTGGTGGTGGGTTCTCCACTGGTCTGGTGGTCTCCACTGGTCCACACTGTGGGAGGAGCTGAGACCTTGATCGAAGCTGACCTAAAAATCGAAATTTTTTGTGAAAAATAAATGTATTTTTGAGAAAAAGAGTTCAGAATGAACCAGTATAGTCAGAATATCACAGTATTACAATAATAATTATTTATATTGAATAACAATTAGTATTACATAACATACAACATACTTTACAACATAGTATTAATACAACATATACATTGTACTTTAGACTTTAAAACATGATTGATTGTAGTATTATTATTAGTTATTATATGTTTGTTAGTGTATGTTTATGTTGTGTATATATTTATTGTATATGTGATGTTGTTGTTGTGTGTGTTGTGTGTTGTTGTGTTCTAAATTAAATTTGACCCTTGTGGACCCTGTGTCATTTCTAATCTCTGCTTAATGAAACTGTGACTTGACTTGACTAAAAAAACAGAAAATAAAAAATGAAAAAAAAAGTCTTAAAAAAAAAAAAAAATGTATCTCATGCTCACTGAACCTATGACACGTAAAGCTGCGTCTCAAGCAGCTCTAGAGTGAAGATAGCAGCTTTTAAAACAAAAATAAATTAAACAAATTAATTAAAAAATATAAATAATTATTCATTAATTTTCTTTTATATTATATTATAAATACTGAACATTCTTCAACAACATGAAGCCTTAGTGACCACTGACATAGACCACACCTGGGTGGACCTGATCATAGACCTGATTTGTTTTGTCAATGTTCAAGTCAGTCACACGCATCGCACACGCACGCAACACACACGCACGCGCACGGCGCGATGATCGAACGGACGGAATGATGAATGAATGGAAATTTTTATTTTATTTTTGAATTTTAAAAAAGTAAAATAAAAGTGACTGTTGAAATGTTGACCGACGTCATGCGACTCGAATCAACCTCGAGAGGAGATGCGGAGGAGGTCGATCCGTGCGTCTATCCAGACGCCAGGCGGCTCCCTGCTATAATATAATACGGATAATAATAATATTAATATTAATAATATTAACCCAGACTCGAGAGTTTTGTGGGTGGGACTGTGTCAACAAAACAAAACAAAGTTCAAGTGGTGGTGGGTGGGTGGGGTGGGTAACGAACTGTTATGTTATGCACCACGCCACGCCCTCTCCGCGCTTGGAAGAAAACCTGAAAAAATGACAATAGACCCGCGACACACTGCGAACATTTAAATAGGAAAGCAAAAGCGCGCCTCTCTCTCCTGGCTGAGCAGCATGAAGATGAACAGACCGCACTCGGCTGCAAAAAAAAAAAAAAACCTTCAAAAATAAAAAAATTTTTTTTTTCCTTTTTTTTTAAAAAAATCATTATTTATTTTCATCATCGGGCCACATAAAATGACGTGGCGGGCCACATTTGGCCCGCGGGCCATGAGTTTGACACATGTGCTATAGAGCCTCACCCGTGAGGTGGGAGGTCCTTTGTGATTTACTGAGTGTTCATTGGTTGTTTTTTTTCCCCAAAATGTTGACAGACAAACGGATTGACCAATCACGTTGAAGGTTTCATGTGACGAGATCTTTCCGCGCCGCGTCACCCGACACGTCGCCCCTTCGTTCCTCTGTGTATCAGAGGGGGAGACGGGAGGAAGGAGCGGAGAAGGAAACCCGACTGATTCATCTACGAGTTTAAACTGATTTATGATCCTTATTTTCGCGGAGAAATAATTGTTTTAAAAATGGAAACAGTGTCAAACCGTACTGCCGTACAAAATTTGCGTTAATTGCGTTAAAATATTTTAGTGCGTTAACGCGGCCAAATTAATCGCATAGATTAACGCGTTAACGCTGACAGCCCTACTTAACATACATCGCAAAAAACACAATCAAACTCTCCCATCTGACCCATCCATCCATTTTCATCCGCTTATTCTGGGGTCGGGTCACGGGGGCAAGCAGACCCAGCAGACATACCCAGACTTCCCTCTCACCCGCAACATTTTCCAGCTCATTCTGGGGGATCCCGAGGCGTTCCCAGGCCAGCTGGGAGATATAATCCCTCCAGCGTGTCCTGGGTCTTCCCCGGGGTCTCCTCCCAGTTGGACGTGCCGTCCCATCTGATAGTATTGAGCTTATTTCATTGTGCTTAAAGCATTGCAATTTAAATAGATATATGTTTAATGTCTACTAAAATAACTGCTTTTGTGAAATTAAGGAAGTGATTAGTCTGGGTTTACACACACACATATTGAGTTATAACTCTCTCAACTTCTCTATTTTTCTGGTTAAGTTTTGAATCCTGGGGCTGGTGGCACGGTGTAATTTGAAGGTTTATCTGGCATCTGGTGTTCTGATTGTACATCTGACATTTGTATTGCTGTAACAGAATAATGCTTTTCAGCCTGATTGAAGAAGGAAGGACATTGAAAACATGGTGAACCAGGTGACAGAGGATTCCTGTAAATTCTTTAGTTCCTTTTTCTGAACCCTCAATTTATACTGTCAGCAAGAGATAGTAGATGTTGTCCTATGATATTGATGAAGGTTGCACCACTCTTCACTTCCTAAATTAAATTTGACCCAAATCCAATTTCACATAACTTTCCCATTAGCAGCTGGCACTACCTCCAAAGCACACTGGACCCAAACTTTGCAACCTGTTGAAGGCAAAAACTGAGGCCAGAGGCTGCTTTATTATAAGGCCATGTGCCCACATAGCTTTGTTTAAATACCACATTTAGATGAATGTCACTGAGCCAGGAATAGAGGTGAAGTTTGCAGCATTTCAGGAAAAAAATAATTCTCATTGAAATTTAGCCAAAAAGGCACCCAGGTTGTTTTGCTCCGGTTGTCCTGTGTTAGTGTGGCAGCAGACATACATATTTGATGTCTTTCTGATTAAGTACATTAATAGATGTAATAATAGCTTTGACTATCCTATTGCATATTGTATATCCTTTTTGTTTCAGATCATCCATCGATCTATATACATTATTGTCTGAGAGATTTGTACAATACACATAATCCTAATCATTACAGCATAAATGTGACTTTTCAAATCAGATTTCATTTAGACAATTTGGCAAGGAAACATAATGACACTTTGACTCCTGAATTTCTCTTTCTGAAAGAATTCAGACTTGCACGATGTCTCGGGTGCTTTTGGTTACCAACACTGCAGTCATCACTACGTGGATCATCACTTGTTTTCCATGTATTAGTTATGACCTTCTCCTGCGCACAAGGAGAGTGTGGGAGGCTGGTGGGCGTAACATTTTATACTCACATGCGGATTCTATCTGTGGATAAGAACGTTTTGTCAGCTGGTTTAGTCATGTCAACCGGGAGCGCTAATCACAGGGTATCAAAAGAGTCATGTAAACAGCTTAACCTGACTAACACGACACCTGCAATTTTTGCATGTTTTTCTCAAATTACCTTTAATGTGTCACTAGAGGAGTACCACAGATGTCCTGTCTTGTGTCTCAGACGTGGCACTCTTATTTATGCGTACATCTCAGAGCACTTCAAAAGCAATATTTTACATTTTTCTAATCGTCAACAAATCCCACAAAAAGAACAAACCAAAACTTGAAGTGAATTGATGCTACTAACAAGTATTGTCTGTGTAAACAAAGCTTGATAAAGGATGTTCCTCTGTGGCATGGCGCTCCATTCTAGTCCCAAAACACATCAATGAGGATCAGCATCAAATGTTAATACGCAGCTGGAAATAGTCCCGAACGAAACTACAATTTATTCATATTCTAGCAACATTACCTGCAACCTACAATAGCCTACTTTGAAAGAAAATAATGAGGATAAATAAAAAGCGTTCATTAAAACATAATTGACGAAACATAATAGTGTGAATACGAGAAAGAAAATGTATACCCTTTGATGACGTACTGAATCTTGGATAACATACTGCATTTGTGTTACTTTCCTAGAGACAGGTCAAAAAAGAAATTATACATAAGTATCATATGCTATATATACACTTACAAAAACATTGTGTATCTATACTCTATCCGTACAGTGTAATAAAGCCAATGGTGGCCAAAATGACACGAGGATACACAAATTAAAACTTGTCAAACTCTTTGTGACATGTTGATTGGTTTTTATAAGAGAAACAAATGGGATTGTGTCAGCGTTCCACCCACAGGGTAGGAGAGTTATAAAATACCACCATTTTTGTTTCTTCTCCTTTTTGTTAAGTTGTGGACAACATATTCTTTAAAAATGCTCAAGCAGCCAAACATTTTCTAACATTAGAAAGTAATTGACCTGCCAGACCCCAACCAGGGGCCGACAACTATCCGGCTCTCTGTAGACCCTCACACAATCCTATCAGATGTTCTTCATGTTCAGGCTGGTTGAGTACATTTGGAGCTAGGCATGGTTAACAGTTGTATGATACTGATACTGGCTACCTTGACGGATTTAAAGAAGAAATACGCATCTCTATAAAAAAATGTGTGGAGCAAACATTTGTGAAGTAGGTGAGCACATCGTGAACTAGTTTTATTTAGCACGTCCTTAATATCATTGTCTTCTGCCTTCATCACCAGATGATGTGGCGGGTTACTTTTACACTTGGATCTGCAGTCTTCATCTTCTATCTTTATCTTTTAAACCTGGTTTTACTGTGGCATCAGTTAGACATGCTGGATATATCCTTCAAACGCTCTTTGTAGACTCTTCCAGTGCAGTCATGACACTGTGTGCCCCATGGTAGTTAAGACAGCTCGAAGGAGTTGCATCAGGCCCCAGAGTTTGGCAACGTTTCTTTTCTCCCAATGTGAAGTGCACTAGAGTACTGACGTAGACCATGAGTTTGTGTGGTAAGTTGAATTGCTCCCCACTTCCATAGACTGGCTCCCTCCCACAGACTTGGCAGAGCTGCCCTCGGTTAATGGCCTGGTAGCCGGCTCTGGCTCATGGTGCTTTGGCGAGGCCGGAGAGAGATCCTCCTGAAACGCTTGAAGATTAGCTCAGAGTGAAGGTGATAACCTCATCGTCTGAGGCAAGCTTCCTCACTACTAATGCCAATTACCCCCTGCCTCATGCATTCCCTCATAGGGATACACTGACACGTATGCACCCACATGCACATGCAGCCATATGTACACCCACTTGATTTGCCTTCACTTCAAGCCTGGATGGTTCAGGCTGCATTCTGCCAGGGGTCTCTTTAATCTTTTAGGTTTCTCCCAAAATGCATCAGCACCCTTCAATGGTAAGCAAAGGCTATCGACAAAATTGCCTAAAAGTCCTCCCCTATCTTCCGAGGTAAGCCTCTATTTAAACACGTCCAAAATTAAGCGCTCTGACGCTCTCTAACACTGTTCTTACCAGCTTGTAAGAGCTTTTCTCCATACTGCTGCAAACTGCTGAAGTATCACACTTTTTTCATGCATGTCCGAATGTATCGGGTTGTACAAAGTGAATCTGTTCACAGGCTGCGTTAAAGAGTGTTTTCTTAACTGACATTGGTTCATAGGTGAGGATCGGAAGAAGTTTCAAAGCATGTACCGTGCCTGTTGCCTTGCTGCCTTTAGGAGTGTGGTCGGTAGACAGAATTTCCCATGATAAGCATCAGAGAGGGAAGGAGGTGACCAGAGAAATTGAAAGATGAACCACTCTGACAGAGTAATTGTGCAGTGGAAAGTATCAGTAACCTAATTAACACCGCACTGTAGCCTTTGCCGCATTCAGATCCTGCTCTGATATGTTTCGTGATGCGTTCTGACACTGTAGTTAAGGGAATCATTTCCTAGTGCATGGTGGTATGAGCAATGTAATTGCACTTTAGGGTTCTGGAGTTATTGCATTATGTAAATGACTTCAGAGTCATGTGGAGGATAACTTAATGATGTCCCTAACCAGTTGTACTTAACATGACAGAAAGGATTTTTTTGGGGGGGAGTTTTTTGTGATGCTATCATATTTTGTCTTAAGAAATGTCCCCTACTTGGAATTTTTTTTACGATTCGTGATTGTTCAACATTCACTGACAAAGTTGAAAGAGTTTTGCTTGTTTCAAATGAGACATCTCAGCCTTTTAGTTTTAGTCTGTGCTCCTCTCAATGTTTTTTATGTGGCTGAGTTGAAATAAGGTGATGGCACAAATCAGGATTTATTCACACCCACGCTTGATGAAGCACAGTCTCCGAGTCATAAACTATTTATAGATCATACCCAAGTAATACTTTTAGAAACTAGTAGGCAGTAGTTTTTAAATCCAAATATACATAAAGAAAGCTGTTTTTTTCACAGGAAAATAAGCACAAAAGCCACAACTACTACACAATTACTGGCATTAATGTTTCCTTGCGTGGAGCTGGTTTGAAGTGACACATAGCCTGATAGAGGCACATGATGTTTGGCATTTCAGACACACAGACGAGGAGCGCAGTAGGCCTTCCACATGGTCATGGACCCTGGCTATTACAGCTGCTCCATGGTGGGCCCTCAGTCTAAATTTACATCAAAATCTTTCTGATCAGAGCAGCTGCTTGCAGCAATGGTCAATTCAAGGTGTTGTGTGTCTGCTGGGGTCCTTATGCTGGCTGGCAGATGTTCATTAGCCAGCTAGCCTTTCATCTCAGTATGGAGAACAATGGTCTGGCACTCTGTCCTGCTCTTTCATGAGCTAATCAGGCATCATATCTGACCTCAAACCCAGCAATAATCCATTCAGTGCTGAACACCTGGGATCGTGCTGAAATTCTACACACAAGTTGCCAAGAATTTGACGAAGTTCTTTGGTTAGAGATAGTTTTGCCCTCTAAGATAGCTGTTTGCTGATTTGAATGATTCTTAATGTGTCTCACATACAAATGAATATACCCCCCCCCCCCCACACACACACACACACACGATGCATCATCTGTGTATAGCTCTGTGTTTTTCACCTCGCATACATAGTTGAGGTATTCGTTTTTAGAAGAAAATATTGACATTTTGGGAAATGTGTTTATATTTTAACAACGTTAAACAGGACAGAAACTGGTTCTGTCCTAGAGGCTATACATCACTCTAAAGCTCACAAACTAACATGCCACTGAAGTGTACACATTACACACTGTGTTTTTCTTCCAGTCTTTGAGTAAAGCTAGCTGTAGCCTCAGATTTACTGTTGAACTGTCTCTTCAATTATATATGTTCTTGTATCTTGTAGCCGTGCTCTCATCTCAAAATCAACATCTATTTTTCACCTGTGTTCACCTTTCCATTTAATATCGGGAGCCGATGGGTAACCCGTGAAGCTGAGCTAGTTGTGTGAGTCTTCACCCACAATCAACCACAACATATGTCAGAATAGAGTAGCAGTGACTCCACTTTAAAAAACACACACACACCTTGCCGTTTGTTATTTCCACTGTGGCCTCCGGAGCCGACTGGCCCGAGCTAACTCAACAGTTGCAGGGTAACTGTGGTCACCAGCAGGGACACTTTTTTTGACAATGATATGTAGTGTGAAGCATGGACATGTCATCTTCAACTCGAGCATGAGGCGTCTTGGCACGGACACCTCGGTTTGTGCCACAGCTGCCCGTGTCCTCTGGAGGGAAAGAGTCGCCGTGAGGAGGCAATGACTTGTTTAGCATAGTCGACCCAAAGGATTTACACTACCTACTTATACATATGCATGTTCCCAGTGCCACTATACACACTCCTACTGGACACTTAAGCCCCATTGCCCCACCTGTGGGGCAGATTTGATGTTTTGTTCTAAACTGTCTATAATATTATAATAAACATGAGCAAATGTATTGATGTTGTACATCAAATTAAAGAAGACAACTGGGGCTACAAGTATCAGTGAGCCATTTAAACACAACTCAAACACCAACTGAAATAAAAATACAAATATCATGATCATAATTTTGTCAGGTGTCGGCCCACTCAGAACGTTTCCGTAGCTAGCGACATGTAGCTTTGTGCAATCAATCATAAAAGAAGAGATGTTCAAAAGCAAGAGGACTTCACATAGATTCTAAATATCTTTACAGAATCCTTCTACACCAAAGTATCACGGAGATATAAGCCAAAGAACACAGAAATATTAATCGCTTCATAGCTTTACATTCAGCAAATTCAACATACTTTTGTTCTTGAGAAGATGAAAAAACGTTTCTCTCCCCTGCATTCCAGCTGGCATGGCTTTAGTGTGTGTGTGTCGGTCCCTTTAAAAACCAGGCAGACTTTTGGGGAAGCGTCATAATCAGCTGTCAGGAAGTTCAATTTCAGCAAATCGGATTTCACGTTTCAAATATGGCGACGCCTTTCTGTCTCCTATTGGCTCACAGTGCTGTCAATCTTGTCTTTCTTGGTACCAATCGATTCTATTGGCTCTAAGTATTCCAATGACGTGTCGTTCTTTAAAATCCGCCCTTCCCCGGCGGAGATATCTGCGCGGGCAACAGCTGCGCTGTGACAGATCCAAAAACCGGCTTTAAGCACAGCACGCAAGCGCACAGCACCACTTTGTTTGATCGTTTTTTTATCTTTGATTTACTGTTTTAAAGCCACATAATGATGTATTTGCATGTATTGATCACCACAAGTAAAAGTGAAAGTGAAATAAATGGTTTGGTACATGAGAAAAGTCAAATGGCACAGATGGTGCTTCAATGTGCATGCCCAAATGCAAATTTTAGAGACCTCGCCTAAATTCTCTTTACTAAAAAGTCTCCAACTATTGTTCTGCTTTATTTTTTCTGAGTCAAACTTTGCAGAGAGTCTGTTCACAAGTTGTATTATTATCTGGATGATTTTAGGCCTTTGCTGTGCATCCATCCAGGATATATTCATCCTGAAAGTGCTTTTTTTTCTAATCGAACCTGAAACTTCTATGAAAATAGAAGATTCATCTTTATTTACTCTTAACCAGTAACATATATGCTAATATTTACACATCTGAACAAAAGCTCATTGTGTTCCTTTTATTATAACACCAACATTATTCAAATAGCTTGTGTGGTTGCAGAGCTACACCCTTTTTAGTTTGGGTATGTCATTTTGAGCAGAAACCTAAAAAAACGGGTGGGGGTTAACAGGTTAAGGCCATTACAGTAAGTGTGACGGCCAAATCACCCTTTCTAAAACGAAAGAAGGGTTCTTATGTACAATATATATAGATATGAAATTAAATGGAAACTGATCTTTAACCCACTGGATTACATTGACATGAATGGTGATTCCGAATGTATTGTATTAACATGGTAATCACTTCTCTCCGCTTTAGTCCGGAATGAAATATCTCCAAATAGTTTTATTGCCATGGCATTTGGTACAGATAGCCAAGGTGGCTATGGAGGATGGTTGATCCGCAGACTTTCCTCTTTTGCACTAAGTTGGTTCAACTTTTCACATATCCAGTGAAGTATTTCACCATCTACCAGATGGATTTAAAAAACAATTTGAACAATATGTAGTGGTCCCCCTTCGCTAATGTGTCCTAATGACTTGATTATTCCCTGACGCCACCATACAAACAAATACATGTGGTTTTGAGAGAAATGTCCACAATTCTACTAGATTGTATTATTCTACTAAATAAGTTACATTAATTATTTGCAACAACTTCGGTGCTATTTCCAGTCCAAAATGTTAATTTCCCTAATAATTATCAACTTCAGTTTCAGTGCAATTACAATGGATTCCACAACTTAAGTCTTTTTGCTTTCAAGCACAGTTTGTCAAGGTGTAATTTGATCGAATTCAGTGTCTCGTCCAACCTTAGGTTTGACGTACCTAAGCGTTAGAGATAATTCGCTGTATTTCCTGCTGGGATCAGGGGATCGATAGTAATCCTGCAGAAGACATAAATGCCTTTTCAGTGTTTAATGCCAATATAACATAAGTACCGTGCTCAGTGTATAGGGAACAGGTGCCTTTTATCTCGTTGCTAATGCTTACAGCATATTTACCCATTGAACTGATATGTGAGGTGCATTAGCAGAATTTTCTCTTCAGCAATTGGATATCAGGTAGGTAAGCCCGTCTCAGATACTGCATTCAGCATGTCTATTACTGGAGAAACAATTATTAGTCATGATATCAGTTGCATAAATTAATTTGAAGAGTAGCAAGGTGATGCCTCCACTTTATGTTCGTAAAACGCACTCTCTTTCAAAATTTCTGTCAGAAACAAGAAAGAAAAGAAATAACGATGTAATTTCTCTCCGTTATCAGGTAGGTCACATCACACTGGTGTCAACAATGTTTTTAAATGCTGTTCATGCTCTAAAAATGTTTTCTTTCCCTGCAGCACTCCAATGAAACAATATCGTGATGGTTTTTAAATGGCAACATCTCCGAGCCGATATGATTGCTGTTAAGAGGACTGAAGGGTGTACTATCGCAAATCCATACTAAGCCATGAGCTGATTGATTCCAAATATTACAAAGGCAAACACCGGGGTCAGATTTAATTGATTTTTCAGGAACAATTTGCTGAGCAAAATTCTAACTGCTTGGCCAAACAGCTATGATGAGAACAATTGCCTGATTAAGGTAGGTAGGGATATTATTGTTGCCTTTATACAACCTTGATTTACCTGTGAATTATGTCTGAATAAGTAATTTGATGTATTTTGCAGATTAATAATGTACATTACATTACATGATTTTCAAAATAATAGATCTCTGTAATAAATTGCATTTAGTTAAAACAGGGTCCTTTCTGCTCTGTCTTTTCTGAACCTATAGTCTTTAATGATGGAGCAATACACATAAAAACACAACGTATTGTTTTGCTTTGAGAGGGCCTGATGTGAATCATAATTCCTGTGCCCCTTCTATATTTAAATTCATACATTTCAAGCTTTTGCTGCATGCCCCTCTGCAACATCTCTTTGACAGACACCTGAAAAAGCCGTATCTGTAAGCGGGCATCCATGGGAATAAGCTTTGAAGAGATTACATTTGATAGCAATCTTCAATGGGACCTTGAATGACAGCTATGCATCTGTTTGGAGACAAATGCAAAACAAAATGCTGCCACTCAACTACAGCTTTCACTTCATCCCCCTCTATAAGTATCAACCAAGAAACTTCACCTGTAAAACAGTGCAACAGAAAGACGTCTCTGAACGTCTGGGCTGTCGTCGTTCAGTGCCTAGTAGACAAGGTGTGGAGTAGCAAAGTCACAGAGCCATGTCCTACTACTTACTTTCGATGGAATGTGATGCTTTTGAAATCTGTGATCAAAGGCGAAACAATATTTTTTCATATAGTGTCAGCTGACAAATTATGATATGTCGGACATAACTCTCTCCAATGACTTTGACAGGCACATTACACATGCATTCAAGGCTGGAACAGTCTCACTCTTGTCAGCCTTTGTTGGTGCCGCGCTGCGTCGGGACACAATTGCTTTTGTGTGCCGTCTCTTCCTCCCATCCTTCATGAAAAAAGCATCACAGTTGACATGTCTTTGATACAGTTCATTTATTTTGTCTCCGGACGATGCATTTCAAAGAGGGCCAAGATGCCCGCGTCGCCAAATGTGTCCCAAATAAATGATATCCCAGCCAGAATGGGACCTCCCTGGAGGGTGTCCTAGCCAAAGGCAGTAAATCAATGGGCCTATGCCAGCATCCCAGCATCCTCTGTGCAGGAACACACAGTTGGGAGAACAACGGCCCCAGTTGACTGTGCAGCTCAAAGGGCCTCTGACCGCGCGCCAGGAAGCTCCTCAGGGAGTTCAACAGCACCTCTTGGGACACTAAGTGAGGAAAGATGGAAACCAAGCAGGGTACGAATTACAATAAGGCCTGCAAGAAGGAGACAGGGAGAGAAGAGAGGTGGGGATACAAAAGAGTTACCAAATTCACAACCCAAATGGAGAGGTGGGGTGTAATATCATCTCTTTGAAAGACTAAAGCTCTACCAACTGTCTACTTGTGTTTGGCGTATAGTTGGGAAAAAAATATCCGCGAGATATTATTTTTGTGTGAATGGACTGGATGTGTGTCTTTAGTCACAGAAAACAATGAGACCAGATGAACCCATTCATGTTCATCTCTGGTAGCCTATATCCTCTTGCTTTCATATCTCCCAGCTCTCAACATAAATTAATGTGTGTAGCACTTAAAAGTAATCTCTATCATATAAATGATTCTAAAGCCCCTCGGCAGAATGCGAGAAGTCCCATATCAACTCACCAGCTGCTACCTTTAAAGTCCCCGATCGTTTGAGTCCAGCTTCGGTGGCTAGTTGGGATATTGATGTGGCGCCGTCTGCCAGTTTGCCTCTTCCCACTGGCCTCGAGCCAGACTTTAGCAAAGACATTAGTGAGAAAAGTCATAACCCACAGGCAGCTCGGTTATTGTCTGTCCAAACAAGTTGGAGAAGAGGCCATTTTGAAAGGATTTACTCTCCGAGGCCGTGTTTGCACACATCAACGTCCATCGAGGCAACATGTTACATCACACACACCTGCACACGTAGCAGTAAGTCATTTCCTTATGCAAATGTCTCTCGCATTTACATTATTCAGAAGCTGTTCTTTCATGTCAAACAAAGGCAAATATTTAGACCTCGTAAAAAGCACATTGATTGGTCTAACAAGGAGTGAAAACAGGGGTGCATTTCCTACTCACCTATGTGGTGCATCAGATTGTGAGAGTGAGACTAATCATTGTGTTTTCTTTAATTTATACTATTTTCTTAGAAGTAGGTTTTTAATTTGTAGCTAGTGCTTAGCTTTGAACTAATCCAGTTCATACTCCAACTGAAATCAAACAAATGTACTTGAAATAATACTAAATTAAGTTTGTCTTCATGGATTTATTAATGCAATGCATAATTGGGGGAGAGGCATGTCTGCGGATGTGTTTAATTGATAGCAGCTGGCAGGCTGAGCCTAGGCAGGGGACAGAGGGAATCGTAGGTTACAAGCCAAGGGCATGCAGGGGTGTTGAAGAATGGGAACCACAGGACATCTACACCGACCAAACTGCATTTGTCTTTAAGCCCATTAATGTACTGACAAGCAAATGGCTAACTAGCCACTGCACGTTTCCCTTGTGGATGTTTGCCGTTGTTGCTTCAACCAGTGTGCCGGAAAGGATGTGTTCATGATTTAAGTTAGTGTGGCTATGAATGAGACATTAGGAACAATGCTAAAGCATGTTGTTGTATGAAGTATGTGGCACATGCTCAACTGGAAAGGTTTTGTTTAAACACATGTGTGTGTGTGTGTGTTTCTCAGTAATCAGTAATTCATGTCAACATAATGGCTGTTTACTAATAATTAAATTTTTAACAACAATTGTTGACAAAAAGTTAAGAAGAAATCACCCCCCCCCCCCCAAAAAAAAGAGGGGGAAGAGAGAATTTGTGATTGTCTCAGCAGCAACTGTAGCTGCAGGCTACTTGACTTACTTTATGGTCCGATTGAGTAAGCCTGTAAACGGCCCGTCCTCTGTACAATATCTCAAGTGGTTACCAGTCATATGAGTTATAGGCTTAACTGCTCAGGCAGGAAGAAGCTCAGTCTGTACCACACATGCAACCTACAGAATAGCACACACACAATAAAGAAGGGCCTGGACATTTTCTGAATTAGTAGATATCTGGAGGAGATGATCAGATAACCAAACTGGACCATAACATCTCAGCTTACATAGGTGGCAGACGAATACACTTTTAACGGAGTATTTCTGGAGACACGAATTAATCCCTTCGACCCTCTTTCATTTCCCAGCACTTTAAGACCACATCTTGTCCTGCAAAGTACTTGCATAAGTGTACCTCTGCGTGCACATGTCTGTGTTACCACGTTTCTATTTTAAATGCTATGAAAACCTGCAGGAGGAAAATGACTAGGTTTGAATTACTCCAACGAGCACACCAATCAATCTTTGTTTCTTACCTCCCACCAAGTTCATTTCACTTTGTTGAAACACGCGGAGAAAACCACATATTGGGTAACACAGACCCATTTAGAAAGCAATTTAAGGTACTACAGAGATTCTAGGGCCAGTGATGGAGTGTTGCCTCTTAATTATACTGTATCACCACTGCAGCCCTCCGATGTGACTTGATGCTGCTTTATTGTTGGTCATGGGAGAAACTGAAATGCATGACAGATGAAGCATAACGATAGATCTGAGGATAATGTTCCAAAGTAAATGTTCGCTTATACATGCTTTATTATAACATTTCCCCATAAGTACAGAATAGGGACACAATGTGTTTCTGGAGATTTTAAGAGATGTATGTTGATGTTGGTTAGCACAACATTATTCGTTGAATATAACATTATATTTATTAAGGTTTTATAAAACTAATATTGTTTTGTTTTTTCGAGGGATAAAAGTGTTACGGACAACCGGAAATGGGAATAGATAGAGGGTACGACACATATTAACATATTGCTTCCGTTTCAAAATATTGCCCTTTTTTTTTTCATGGGTCACACTTTCCAGTTTCAGTAGGTAGGAAAGACTGCTTGGAAAGAAACCAAGCAATATAATGTAATAATGGGAGGCATATTTATTTTATGTTTGTGCATGCTATGTTTCAGTCTTTATGCTAAGCTAGGCTAACTGGCTGCTAGTGGTAGCTTTATTTTTACTGTACAGACTTCAGAGGGAATATTATCTACTCGGCAAGAAAGCAGTGTGTATTTAACGCCCTTTCCATAGACCGGAAAAGGAAACTTTTGAAGTCAATCCATTTTATCCCCAATTAATTGTTCACCTTAAATGTGCTGAGAATATTTCCACCGTTAACCACACTCCCGGCAGAATAATTTAGGTAAATCAAAAGTCTTCTCAACTGAGGTTGCAACCGGACTGTGATGAAGACTGATAAGACAGGTCGTTCCAAAACAGTGTTGCAGTCGCTAGTGGGAACACTGGAAAGCTGCACACAGAGTTTCGTTTTTGGGAGTCCCCAAAAAAATATGAGCCAGTATGATGATGCTTGTGGTGATACAGTTTACACTCATGTTCATACAACTCATTCCCAGCAGGTAAAAAAGACACCAGTCTACTCTATATCCAGGTCATGGCTCACCTTCCAGTTTATTTGAAGCTTGTTTGGCCCCTTACAATGCTAATGAAGATGAACAGATTACAGTACAATAAACCATGCGGAATCATGCCAGATATATTGAAGCAAAATATGCAAGAAGCAGAATGTAATCTGATCGGTCATCGGAACCTGATCGTAGCTCAATCTGTGCGGTCCGTCTTGTTTATGACTTAACTGTTGCTGGTTCCTACGTGTCTGCTGTGTGTTGGCACACGTGAAGTGTTTTCGAAAATGAGGTGATTCAACGGCCTCCCACCAGGAGGAAATCCGCTCAATCTGCTTTAGTCCTAACACAGAATTTCATTTTAATTAAATGGTTAATGAGCCATGGGATTAATGCCAATGACTTTTTAAAGCAAACATCTATAAATCATTAAAGGCCCATTTGAAAAGGAGAGCGAGCAGGGCTAACGAGAGTACGTGCCTCCAGCTGCCCACCACCAGCTCTCGCTTTCCCTTTAATACACATGAGCCATCACCATTGGTCAAATAAATAGCAGACAGACAGCTAGATATGAATGAACCTCCTCTTAAACAGAAAGGATGAAAGATTTAAACAGACATGGATGTGCTAATGATATGACATCTTCCACCGGAAACTTAAAACACATCTTTTCCGACTATACCTTGAATATAAAAAGATTAGCAATTCAGTGGCACTTGAATGGCACGTATTTTTGTAGTTTGGCTTTCTTAACGAAATGTAACTTTCTTGATTCTTGTGTTCTGAGTTTGTACTAATGGTTGAATGCACTTATTGTAAGTCACTTTAAATATAAGCTATAGACATCCCTGTCCCAGGACCTCACATCGGATCAGGAAAAACTCCCAAACAACCCTTCACGGGGGAAAAAGGGAAGAAACCTTCAGGAGAGCAACAGAGGAGGATCCCTCTCCAAGATGAACAGTTGCAATAGATACCATGTCTACAGATGGACAGATTAGAGTTAAAACACATTCAATGAATATGACAGAGTGTATGAATAGTTGATAGTAGGCATGGACCACGATCCAGACCACCATGATCCATCAGGCAGATGGAGGTAGAGAGGAGTGGGCGGAGTCTCAACAGGGCTATGGCGTATAGTTGGACAACTGCTAATTCTAGACTTCTAGCTCATGCTGTATTTTTGGCTTTGAGAAAAATTGTAACATATGGATTGGCGTTCTTTTTCCATAACTGGTGGCCTGCTGGTTTCCACTTGAATGTCCCTGCCCCAACCAGTACACTTCAAAATAAAGTACATTGCATTAGGTAGTGATTTTATGCAATGTAATGTAATTTGTTGGTGAGAATATGAATGCCAATGTTTTCTGTCTATTGTCTATGGGGATACAAGTAGTGCTGAGATCCTATAGAATAAAATCACTACCTCATTTTCTTATCCTTTTTTATTCCATGCATATTTGATCTTGAAACTCAATGTGATTCCACAGTTACATGTATAGTGCATTTTTTCAGTATTAATACTATTTATTTCTTCCTCGTCAGGATGTGCAACTGATTATTAAGATGTCATGCTAGGAGTATCTATTGGCCCTATGGGACTGAACTGGTCAATCACGTTCAGGGCAGATTAGTTTGAAGCAATCCATATTATGATGTAATTATGATATAATGACCCAGGTTGACAATGATTAAGAGATCAATGTAATGATGTTGTTGGACCAAACCAGCATTAGCACTAAGACTAAATATATATATAAAATGGAGAAGCCTCTCCAACCCAATGCAGCCCCACATCTACATGCACATATTACAACACACATGCTTAGATTAACACAGGTGAAATCCACCCCCCCCCCCCAACACACACACACACACAAACAAACAGGTAGAGCATATGCAAACATAATGTTGAAAATGACCAATATCATTTGGCTCGTATAAGGCAATGTTTCCAAAATCTTTGTTTCTTAAAAATGCTTATTGACCTAATTTACAATAAACTGAAAAGAGTGAATGTGTGCGTAAATAGACCTGCATTTCACTTCTCAGGATCTTGAATATTTAACCCATCCATTTCCAAGAGATACACGTTCAATACATCACAAATTACTTTGATGCATGTGATAATGAGAACATATACAGATATTTCACGAATGAGAGGAAGTAAATACATTTAGGCAGAGTTAACAGGCGTCTCCTTCTCTTCATATCCTCTAATCAGTTCAACAAACATAATGTGTGCTTGCCTTTTTAAGTTAGATTCAGTGTTATCAGTCGGCTACAATTATATAGATGTACAAGACAATGGAAAAAATCCAATGGAAGACATTCAGCTAATTTACTTTTTTGACTCTTATCAAATCTCCGGCAACCAACATGTATTTGGAAAAAAAATGGTGTAAAGTACAACTTTTGAGGGGAAAAAAACCTGATACAATTTAGCCATTTATTCCTTCAAATATTCTGGTCTCCAAAAGTTACCCAGACTCCATGACTTTTAATAAATAATTAATGTAGGATGCTTTTACTTGACATGAAGTTTGATTTGTGGTTTATTTAGTCTTGTGGTTATTTCGGGGCGTTAGACAAAATACAATGAATATAGAAGAGATCAATTTAAAAAAGCCGACCTGACAGTTACAGAGATGCCTCAAATCACTCGAAACTTAAAGTCACATTGTGTAAGCTGACATGCAGAGTCAGATATCGGCAGTGAATCGAGCCTCTCTGTCTGGGTTATTAAATTTAAATCCTCTCCCAACTGGCAGCTGCCTTAATGGATAAGTTTGGAGACCCTGAAGTTTTACATCAGTCCTGGATGAGGGATCCACTAACAGAACACACCTCAGTGTCCTTGTGTCCTGTAGTCACAGGCTGACTGGATTTACACTTGAAATGGATTAACTGCTAAGTGTTTATGACCGAGGTAATGATCTGATATAATTCTTATTTTCTCACTCAATTTCTGTCACAACGCTGTAATGTAGTGGCAAAATAATGCACAAACTTGGATAGCAAGTATTACGAGATTTCCAATATCTTGTTTTTTTACTGTTTTCAAGCCCATTATATCGGAATTATGTCCATATTACTATTAACATCCAACTTCGAAGATTGTAAGTAAACGTGTGCCGGTCGGGGTGGTGGATGGTCAAGATGCATTTGTGACTTCTATGAAAATGACCAGAGTTGGTATTCCATCACAAACCGGATAACCTTTTTAATAATAATATATCTTTAAACCTTTATAACAGCCATAGATGTTATAAAGCTGACCCATTCTGTCGTGAATTCATTAAATGTAATTTAATTTAATTAATCAGGGGGTTTTGTGTGATATCCTTCGGAACCATGGTGAGTTTGCTACTCAGTCAGGCTGCGTGTCACATGAGTTTCAAGTTTGACTGGGAGGGAGATTGGGCAATCGTTCGCCTGTTGTCCTGTAGCGGTCGTTGGCAGTGGAATCAGAATCAGAATCAGAATCAGAATCAGAAATCAGAATCAGAAATCAGAATCAGAAATCAGAATCAGAATCAGAAGAATCAGAAACAGGTTTATTGCCAAAGAATGTTTTCACAAACAAACGAGGAACTTTTTTTGGCGGAAGGTGCAAGAATCGCGCACCAAGACACCGAGGCGCCGTCTGCGGCGCCATCTAGGAAAGGGTGGATGAAAGATGACAGCATAACATGAGGGAAGAGAGGCGAGAAAAAGAAAAAGCCACCCCCCGACTATGCCCCTAGAGGGGTACAGTGTGGGAGCAGGAGAAACAAAAAACACCATTGCACATAAGCACATACATTTGGTGGATATTTGCGACGCTTGTTATTTTGCAGACACCAAAAGCTCCATCAGCATCGCTGCATTAGCGAGGTGATCTGCAGAGTTTACAAAGAGTTCAGCAGATGTTGAACATCCATCAACATCTGCAATCAAGTGCATTTCATGCATCCTGACACATTTAAGTGTTGATAGATTGTTGGTTATTGAAGATTGTTAAATTGACCCATTTCCACTTTTGCACTGATTTTTTTCTGCCTCAACAATAGACATGGAATACAACTAGTGTGTTGTCTGCACATTCCCAGTGTAAACATTTATCTGCCATATCTTTTGGAAAAATCTGCCATCGACCAATTCTTATTGACATTGGCCACCTGCCTCATTTTATAGAAGTCTCCCTTAATGCATCAAAATGAATTATTTCAGTTGTGGAGCTGAGCAACTTTTGAGTTGAAACTATTTCATTTGACAAAGTCAGTGACTAAGGAACCCCATCGGCCACCTGTAGATGATTTATCTGGCTCGCCCTCAACTCCGAAGTCTATTGTGTTGTGAAGAAAAAAAAGAAGAGAATTGGATGTAAAATCCCCAGTGGCCTGTGCTAAATTTACCTTAAACCAAATCACTAAAGCTTACTGGTGCTTGACAGTCTGGGCAGGTGTACAGACTCTTCAGCAATATCCAAGGGAGACCCTCGAGCACGACTCACCCTTTATGCATTCTTATTTATTAATCTGACTCGCTCTCTCCTCTGCTGAAGGCTTGATATGCTAAAATATACTCGGCCAAAATGCCCCTTTTTCTCTTCCCGCCCGTCTGAGGAGTTCTTAGCACTGACTCAGAGCTGCTCATGGAATTAAATAGCACACAGTAGCTGCTTCTATTAATATAGATTTCAGGTATGTGCAAGGTGAGCGCTTTATGGCTTGAAAAAAACCCACAAAAAGAAAGACTGGTGTTGCCAATGCATTTGTTGTTGACATTGACAGACAACACAATCAGGTTGTGAGCACTCTTACCAACAACGCTGTCTACTGAAGTGTTAACTGCCCTGACACTGCTGGTTTCACTGTGTGTCTTGACATGTCTCACTGCGAGTCAACACCCAAACGCATATTTTTTCTTCTTCTGTTAAATAAATAAAAAGCCAGAGGATGGAATAAACGCAGATTCTAAATAGGAGCTGACAGCACCACTGGTTTGGAGATGGAAGCTTCAGTGGAGTTTATTCTTCTTTTATTTTCTCCCCCCCTCTGTATTTTTTTGCTGACAATCGTAGGCAGAGAAGACAATAGATGAGAGGTCTCTTTTTCTTTTCTCTTTGGTGTCACAGCTTTACTGTCTAGCACTGCAGTCGTCAGTAGAAGGCCTCGTCCCATGAGGTTAGAGGATGCTTATTAAATGGCAGCACAAAGACAGCAGGCCACTCATGCGGACGGGGCGTCTCCAGCATGAAGGAGGTGAAAGGTTTAAGAGCAGAGACGGACGCTTTAAATAATAATGAAGTCCCTCTTTGGAAGGAGGTTATTGTTGTGTTGCGATATTTGTGTTTGATCGGGCATAATAACACACTTCTAGGGCAATATTCTGTAACTTATGAAAAGGTTAAGAATATCTTTGTGCCGATGTGGTGGAACTTATGTTCAAAGTGAAGACTTTTTTTTAAAGTGTTATGAGCACTATATAAGAAACAGCATGCTGAGCCCAGGGAACAGATGGAGGGTTTTTGGCTCTGAATTTTACATCTAAAGGAGGACAAAACCACAGCGCTGTGGTTTCACTCAGCTGTCAAAAACTGAGTGGCACTGCATTACATGGATGATTACCAATAATTCCCTTGCCGGGAGTCAACTGAAAATAAGACAACGATGTAATTACAGTCCCCTTTGGAAAACTGCTTTGTCATACAACAGAATAATGATATGCTCTTTTGACACCCAAACAGTGTCTCCGGATCGGTCGGTGTGGCAGCGGGGTGTGTTTAAGGCTTGGCTGCAGAGTGGGTGGAGCGGGGGTGTGGTTCAGGGAACGGTGTCTGATTGTCATCAGCTGGTCTGATGGGTAATCAGTCCAGCTGATGACAATCTGTGTTTGTGTATCTGCGAGGCTTTGTCTTCAAAAGGAGCTGGATGGACTGAAGACGGGGGTGGAGTGCCGAGCAGAGACACTGTCTGAGGTCCGGAACAATAAAATATATTACAAATATCAATCCGACTGCTCATTCCGTGGTGCTTAAAGGGGGAACCTACAAGTGACGGCGAGAAACGTGTCACAGTCGGTAATGGCCCTGTAAATCAAATATGGGACTTTTATAGAATCACACCTGGAGTCCTTACGTGTAAGACAGCCAGGGAGTCCTGGAGTATAAAATGATGCTCGTCACTCTGAGGCCCGGAGATCATGCTCGTACTGGGCCTTGATTTGTGGGATCCGTGACGGCAGTAAAGAGTAGGACACTCAAAAACAAACGTAATAATAAGAAATGTTACACAGCTGCTGTGTAATTTTTAATTACAATACGCCACACATACTCTAGTGGCAATTGGTAATTTTCAATTCCCCATAGTTTTACATTACCATGATACATCTGTGGAGGGTTGACAGAAATCTTGATTATTACCAAACGACTGAAATGTTCTTTCGCCGTTTGCTGAGGACGTAATCCTCTGAAATCACTTATGCCTGACCTGTGCAATGAACGATCTACCGTCCACTGGGAATGCATAACCCGGTCTCAGACTGTGCAAGAATTTGTATTTTAGTTCTGCCGAGTGCACAATTGCATTCAGCACAAATACTTTTGCCCTAGATCTCACCATGCTACAATGAAAGTATATCAATCTACCTGTCTACTTTAAAAACACTATGAATCTTTACCTGATCATAACATTGTACTCCTGTTTCGGTTGGGAAATGTGACAATCCTGATATAAGTGAGTAAAGTGTTACTTTCTGTTCATTCCCGTGAAGGTTGAAAGCTCAGCTCCAATGATGCACAGTCTGCCGACGTACCGGTGCCACTTTGAGCCAACAATCACAGTTTTAAAAGGAAATATAGAGCATTTAATTTCAATAAACTTGAAAATCCCTCAGCTAATGCTTCCAATGTATTGAAATGAGAGTAAATATGTTGTAATATTTTCATTCTATGTTTTAACGTTTATATCACACATCTGTATAATATACGTAAGGGTCATCAATAACATGTGTCCAAGGGAAATCCTTGTTCTACTTCCAGACAATATCACATTGTTATTCCATAATAATTATCCAATGCAGTACATTTTCAAGTACAGAAGAAAGACAAATCTAAGTTGAATTTTAAACATTTAAAGCCTTTGTCTGTTATATTTTTTCACATCCGTTTTCTGTTGTCATACAAGGCTGATGTTAAGCTATGTTAATTAAAGGGCTTTCTTTTCTTTCTTTTCTTTGGTTGATCCACCGTTATTGTGAATGTGAAAATGATACAAAATAAATGTTACGGTGCTAAATTTGAATTTAGAACATTATTTTAGCAAATGTATAGTTGATTAAATAGTATATTTTTTTAGATAGCAAGTCCTGCCAAATAAAAATAAAAATGTTGTTTATATATTTTCCTAAACTTTGACATTTATTGTTCTATTGTTCATTTTTAAATCTTTTTATACACGTATTACTATTATTAAAATGATATACTAATGTACGTGTAAAAGCATGTATTGTAATTAGGTCAGTCAATAGATTTTAAAAAATTAACTAATTAATCGCACATTTTGAAATTCATTAATCGCGATTAAGTTTTTTTTTCTTCGAAAGACTAAATCTTATAAATGAACGAGTAATCACTTCAGACAGCGTATATTTTAGACACTTGTTTAATTGTTTTTTTTTTTAAAGACAACATTTCACACAGAGCTGTGTTTTTAAAGAGACTCCTACTATAAAGTGCCAGCGAGGTATTTAATATTATGTATGATAAATTGTTTCTTCAGTGAAACATCCAGATTAGTAAAAAAAAAATGTATTTGAGACACCATTGGTACTGTCATCTTTAACATTGAACAACACACACAACAGCAGAACAAGTGGCCTTGGTAAACTGAACTAACATTCAAATATGTCATGTTAAAGTGCAAAAACTTAAAGTGCAAACAAACGTGAAAATGAAAACAGGAAGATCTCTGCTACTTAAACTGAATTATGCCTAATCATATTTTACTTTCAGCCATTTGCTGAGACAGACAAGCATGTTCACATTTTCTGGAGCCAAAGCTGCTCTCCTCTTCTGGACAATATGACCTGAGAGTGAGAACAGCCGCTCACAGGGCACAGTGGTAGCTGGGGTTGACAGGTGTTTCTTTGCTATTCCTGCAAGCTTCTCATGTGTGTGCTGCCTTCCTGAACACCAATTTAGTGGACAGTCCCCCATCTGCAATTTTGGCTTCACTCTGTAACGGTCCAGAGCTTTGTCAATGGACTCCTCCTCTTCTTCTTCTTCTGAATCTGTATCAGTAGAGGCCAAGAAGGAGGAAGACATGCTCTGCTTTTTTGGATCCTCTGTCTCTCTTCTCACAGGTTCAGAACGCATCCCACCCTCTAGCATCAGGTTGCGCAGTAAAACCCACACCTCACCTCTTTCCTCTTTGGGGAGGCACTTCAAGTCCTTAAATCTGGGGTCACACAGTGTCGCAATTTTCAGCATCTTCAGATTGGTATTCTCTTTGCGTATGGCAAGGTCTGCAGTAAAGGTGTCTTTGAATTTCACCACATAGATGGGATCATCATCACATGAAAGGTGCAGGCATGTTTGAATAAGGGCCTTAAAACAATCACTCTCACACACACAGGATAGGGAAACAGAGAATACTAGCAGAGTGGAAGCAAAAGTGCAGAGAGATAGAGGGAGCATAGAGTAGAATATAGGCCCCACTCAAAGAAAAAGACTGTCAGAGGGAGAGCACACACATAGCCTACAAACTGAGAGACAGAGTACAAGGTAGTCCACACTCAGAAAACATTAGCAAAGGGAGAGTATACACATATAAACATGCAAAAAAAAACAGAGATGATATGAGAGAGAGAAAGAAAGAAAGAGAGAGTTGGGGGAGGCGACATCGAGTACAAATATAGGCCCTATCGAAATGAAAGGGAGAGCAGAGACGCAGATGGAATGAGAGAAGTCGGGGAGAGGAGTAGCTTAGGCCATAAGCAGGAAATACTAGCAGAGGAAGAGAGTAAGTAGGCCTAGATAGATAGATAGACAGATAGATAGAACAGATAATATAGAGACAGATAGACAGACAAATAGATATATAGATAGACAGACAGATAGATAGTGAGATAGCATAGACACACAGATGTTAGACGAACAGAAAGTGTCTGTAAATAGACCAAATATAGATACATTTTTATTTCAGATTCTGTTCTGGTAAATAGGTTTTTGCTTGCTACACACACTAACATGTATGCGCGCCCACAAACACACAGTTCGAGGCAGACAAAAAAAATGCACATGAGAGGACAGAAAGAGTGACTTGCCTGCATGGTTCAAGTAGCTGCTCCAACTTCTCCAGTTTAGCCAGCTCCGATTTCGTTGCTAGTGCTAAACTTTTAAAACGATAATCGTGCCTAAACGGTTTTTGAACCGATTTTTTTTTTTTTTTAAAACCCATTAAAACAAAAAAACCTAGAGCCATATTCCCTGTTAAGCGTTATCATGGAGCACACCGACACATATCAGGATAGATACATAATATACACACAACATATGTATTAGTATGATATGATATGTGCATGCAGATTAGGGTTAATCCTGTCACTGTTTTGATGGGCAAAGAGAACAACCAATCAGAATCAACCAAACTGACACGTGACGGACAATAAAACAAACTGACTACGCCACAGTTACACACTGAAACCTGGACGCCCACTGGTTTCTTTATTCCTTATATTATATTCGGTAACACCACCATACAGCAGTCGATCGCGTACATCAACACATCTGCTAGCAGACTGTCACGCTCAACACCGAGATGTTGGTCTTGTGCTGAGCCAGGGAACATCTTGAACTAGCGACTCTTCCTGCTGTCCTTGTGCAGTTTGCTGTGCTTTCAACTCTCGATCATTTGACGGGCTGTGTTTAAATTGCCCAACAATCTTCCGACATTTAGCCAGGACGTTCTACATACCACTGTCTTTAAGGGCAACAGTGATGGTCCTTTGCACACTGTGTGCCACGCAGGGTAGATGCTGAAATGGAAGCCTCACAGCTGCCAACATGTTGCTTCTATGGTAGCTTAATTCAGCTCGACAAATGCTACACACTACTTTGGTTTTGACGATTGTTCCGTCACTTTGCCTCTTAAAGTGAAACTTTCCGCCTATCAATCCCTCAGTTTTCTCCATCATTAACTACCATCCCTGTCTCTCCTAGCAAACTGACTGCAGCCACGCAGCGTTTTTGTGTCAGGGGTCAACGCACACCGGAATTAAACAAAGTTGCGTTAACTGCGTTAAACATTTTGTGTATTAATCGCGGCCAAAATAATCGCATAGATTAACACGTTAACGCTGACAGCCCTAATTGTTTTGCATTACTTTTAGCAATCTTTCAATGATTTTTATTATCAACCATATTTATTCCTGCATTGTTTTCTTCATGCATATCATTATGCAAATAAGGATCAGTCATTCAAAGTATCACAGGGTCAACTTTTTCAATTCAATTCAGTTTATTTTATATGGCCTAACATAACAAATTACACATTTTCCTTCAGGAGAGCAACAGAGGAGGATCCCTCTCCCCAGATGGACAGATGCAATAAATGCCATGTGTAAAGAAGGAATCATTACAGAGTTACAATACTTGCAATGGGTTTGACCGATTGTATGAATAGTTTGTAGTAGACATGGACCACGATCCAGACATCCATGATCCATCAGGCAGATGGAGGTAGACAGGAGGAGTGGGTGGGAAATCAGCAGCGCCATGGCATCAGACCCAGCCAGGTCCGATGAACCCTATGAGACGTGAAGTTACAAGGACCCAGGGAGGAAGCAGAGTTAATAATGTGCAATGGAGAGATGAACATTCATCCATAAGGAGAGAGAGAAGAAGAGATAGATGCTCAGTGTATCCTAAAACGTCCCCCAGCAGCCTTTAAGCCTATAGCAGCATATCCAGGGGCTGGACCAGGTGAACCTGATTCAGCCCAACTGCTCTGGCTCCCATCCTAGTTTTTAAGACTCTAGGATCCACAAGTAGAACCCCATTTAGTGAGCGCAGCTCTCTAGTGGGACAATATGGTACTACAAGCTCCTTAACCCTCCTGCCAGGTCATTCTGGTCATTTTTCAATATTAACCCTCCTCCTCGCCGGGTCAAATTTGACCCGATTCAATGTTAATAATGAATTCTTTCGGGAGTCAAAACAAACAAACACAAAAACACACTTACTTAAAAAAACAAAACAAATTCTAATAATTAATTTTCTTTTAATTTTAATAGTCATGTCATGACCTCAAGGGTAAAAAAATTAGTAAATATAAAGGTAGGTAACAGGAGTAAGCGTTGTTCGGGTCATATTGACCAACAGTATGAAAGGAGTGTGAGTGAAATCGGGGTCAAATGACCGAAAGCAAACCTGAGGTTAAGATATGATGGTGCATCACTAATCAACTTGTACCCTATTGGTGCATAGAGTGACTGTACATGCTAGCCAGCTATCTAGATAGAGCTTCCTGCTTGTGAACTCCATCCTTCATCCCCGGCTTGTCGCAGCTTATTATCACCCCTTTAACCATATTTCACAGGAATTTTGCAATAGTGAATCATTGTATCCTCTAAATTGTGGTATGGTAAAATCATGGTATGGCATTTTAGAGGCTTATTTCAAAACCACACTTCTCAGTTGAAAGTATTGAAAATACCGGTCTAAACGTGAACATTTAATCAACGTTAAAAAAATAAATTGAAAAAAAACATTCACTTTTGCACATCTTTGAAATCAAACAGATCTATACAATATATTTATTTTAAAATAAAAGCAATTAAAATAATTGTATTTCCCTGACTCATTCATCAACCGCTTCTTTCTCACATTTCAATCAGAATCTGTTGTCAGACACTTGGCAATTGATGGCTCGCTCACTAACTTAGGGAAGGTGATGTAACATCGTCACATTGATTATTCATTTGTATATTTGTTGAAAGAAAACACAAACATTACTAACACTGGTTGCAATCTCTCAACTGACACCAGAGAGGGAACATGAAGATGTCACTAGAGACTTTTTTGCAGAAAGTTTAAATTTCAGAGACAACACCATTTTGCAACTGGAGTAGTGTGTTGTCAGGAGGAAGGTGGCAAGGAAGTAGACGCAGACACAACTGATGGTTGTGTGGTAGTGGGTTGTGATGGGCATACTCAGACATCTGATTCAAAACATTCTAATGATGAACTGGGGACTTGTTCCCTCTCTGACAGCATTTCCAACTGGGCAATACAGTTTGGCATTTCTTTGGTTGCTTTGACAGTACTATTGGGAAAACTTCCCTTTTTTCCATTCTAATCTTCCAAAGGCTGATAGGACCCTTTTGGGGGACTGCGCCACTATTTTGGTATTCTGCCTTCGCTGAGAAATACACCATCTCAGTCTGTTCATATACTAGTAAAATCTTTCACTTTGAAGTTTGCAAAAAAATATAAATGGACTTCTTTTATTGTAAATCTCTAGTCTGGCCCATCTTGGGTCTGCCACTGAGTGTTACAATGAAAGAATCAGTCTTGAGCTCAGAATAGGAGTTCCTTCATTACGATTTTGTTAGCGTTACACCAGCTTGAAAAAGGTTTTGATATAGAGTGTAAGACATTAAAACTCCACTGGACACAGTCATTTGTAACACACCAGGCAGGTCATTTGTTAAGAACACAAATAACCACAATGGCTACCACGGTTGTGACAAATGTATGCAGCCTGGGGAATACATTAACAAACGCATGACATACCCTTCTCCAGACTGTGCTCTCAGGACACACAAATCATGTGAAAACACGGTTGATGAGATTCATCATCATAATGGGCCACATCCATTTCAGGGCAGCAGCGTTAGCATGGTTCCTCAATTCCCTTCAGATTATATGCATTTGGTGTGTTTAGTTGTTGGTAGATGAATACTACAGATCTTGCTCAGGAGTGCCTGTAAAACATTGCAGAAAGAATCAAGGAATGATGGGTGGAAAAATGAACAAATGGACATAAAACTAGTATGTTATCATAATAAATGTGAACAGAAGCTGCATACAGAGTATGAGTTGTTCTAGAACTACTGTGCAGTGTGACCATCAACATGTCGAAAGAACGCAATATGAAGAGCATGTTGTACTTGTTGTTGTGTTGTGAAAAAATCCCAGTAAAGATTCAATAGAAACATCAAAGATAGCGGATACTGAACATTGAGTCCCCGCCAATCCGGTTTTTGGAGATGTACAAGACTGTTGACGGTAAAGTTATTGTGAAGGATGAGTTGCTTAACTTCCTTCTTTTTTTGTGAGTGCAATCCCAGTGAGGTTAAAGATTTTAATAGGCTTGCCTTCATCAATTCCTTGATTCAAGATACTACTTCTCGTATATATGTCATTGGGGATATGGATGCAGATATCTCATACACTAGCTCATTATTTGCCAATCACATGGCTCCGTTCTGTAAGGAGAATCATTTTCTTTTGTCAAGTGAAGTGCTTTTGCCTCATGTTAGCTATACATATATTAGTGAACACTCTATATGATACTGATCTTGTAATTCTTAGTCCATGTCATGCTGGTCTCCAGCTGCTCCTTACTATATGTACTGTGTGGAACATGATATCAAATACGATGCCACAACTTGTCTGATAACTACCTAGGTGTCAGTGATAAGGTAACATATCTAGTACATTTTATTACAGAACAGATGGCCGATGATGAAGATGAATATAGACAATATCGTAGGAAGCAAACATTCTCTCATCAGGTTTATTATGTCTCCAGATGGATTGAATATGTCTCTGTTTAGATATTGTACACATGCTACACTGCACACTGGTGGTCTACTTACAAAAGAGCAAGCTTACAGAGACTTCAGGTAGCTCATAATGACGCCATGAGAATATTACTGAAGAGACCAAGATCGAGTATTGCCAGTGACACGTTTGTGGCTGCAGGAGTTAATACTTTTCAAACCGTTTTAAGAAATCTTAAATATAAATTTATCTGCTGATTTAATGACTCTGAAAATGAAACCATTTTTGTTTTATTAAACATAAAGTTTAATACTACACGCCACCAGTCTCAGCTGTGGAGAGACATTGGTAGAGCTGTTTTTTTATAAGGTCTATGTATTTTAATTGTGCTTATGTATGTATGATATTAAATTTAATGATCTGTCTTATCTGGACTCTGAGTCTGAAATAAAGTGTGGTTGAATAAACAGCATATATAATTGATGATGCATTTTTGCCTTTGGAGCAATAACAAAGGTTGACAATGCCAATGTGTCATGGGCTGAGCTGGTCTCCACTCAAGTCTGATCTTTGGGTGAACTCAAATTCAACAAACAGTTAAAAATTGAAAAGCTCTCACAAAATAAAGTTCATCTTTTTTCTGTTCAACTTTCAATTCTCTCCCCCTTCTGGGGCTCCCCAAGAAAGAGAGCTAAAAATGAAAACATATTGGACTTGTATATTGATCAAGTAGCCAGAAACATAACTAAAAATTGAATGAACAATTACTTCTGGAAGTGTAAATACGCGAGCGTAGATAGTTACAGAGGCCGACGTCGATACCAGAGACAGCCGTGCAGGTGGTTTGGGGATATTTGTACAAACAAATGCTTTTCAATTAACCATGCAAAAGTCTTAAATGTCTTACATTTACAGTGTAAAAATGTTACATTGGAGAAACAAATCAGATTTGTCTGAAGTTTGAACTCTTTTGAAATCCCTTGGATTTGTGTGTGTGTGTGTGTGTGTGTGTGTGTTGTATGTGTGTATTTGTGCCTATGAGCATTTTATATGGATATTTATGTCAGTGGTATCTTCTATTTGTAATTTTAGCTACCTGCTTTTGTCCTTACAGCAATTTGGCTAACGTGGTTTGTTTCTAAATGTGCTCTATGAATACATTTAATAGAATAATCATTGCCAATGTCTTGTTCAAACTTGTTCCTGCTGCCCCAAAGTTGCCCAAAAAAAAACCACTTATTGCATTATTATATTCAGGGTTATGTTTGGTTTAAGATACTGGTGACAGTAACAGCGTGTGTGCTTTGTTTTGTGGCTTTTTAGAGTCAGTTTTGCCAAGGGAGAACATCTGTGTGGTCAGTCTTAGCAGGTGCTTTGTGCACAATGGTGTCCTCTGCCTTGGCAGGTTCAGCAGTCCATTGCAGGAAGTGGAGGATGTATGTCTCATCAGGGAATGAGAAAACGACTGATCTTTGACAAAAGTGTATGAGATTAAGTTAATGTCCCACTTCATTGCTTACACCGTTAGAAGGCAATGCTCTGCACGGAATATAAGCAACATAGGAAACATTTCCCGGTGATCTTTATGTCTGTCAACACTCTGTCTTACTTTATCTGCTGACCTTTAACATTGATGAACATGAATACAGGTGTATTCAGTATAGAAAAATAATGTGTTTTTTTAACAATATGGTATGTAAACATGTTCTAGTAGAAACCAAACATGAAGTACAAACCTGAAAGTTAATGTGATATGTGACCTTCTAAAAGTAAAATGTCCAGATGAGAACTCAGTAATTGCTATGTAAACATGTCATACCTGCCATTGTTTATTTTGTAACAGGAGTCAAGGTGAAGAATACTTTCTTAATATAGCACATATAAACACTTAGAGAGAGCGGGGCAGCTGACGGCCACGAAGCCACGACTCAACCGGCTGCGTTCCAAGAGAAATACAACTCTTGTACTGCCAAACTCCCGTGTGTTGCCCTGATTTGTGCCCCTCCGACACCCACACTTGTTACACATGCTTTAACAAATGTTTTGATTGGTGATATGGCAGTTTTGGACATTGTGGTTAACTGTGTAAAACATAATAAATGTGAGCCAATATAATGATGTTGTACATCAAATAAAGAACACAACTTGGGCTATAAGAATCAGTAAGCCATTTCAACACAACTCAAACACCAACTAACATAATCGTTAAAATATTATAATCATAATTTTGTCAGGAGTCGGCCCACACAGCATGTTTCCGGAACTAGTGACATGTAGCTCGGTGCTATCGGAAAAAGCCAGATGGGTATAAGCAAGAGGAATCCCGACCACAGAGATATGAACACAAAAACACAGTAACAGAAACATATATACGAATATTTAAATATCTGAACAAAAGCTCACATGGGCTGCATTTATTATAACACCAACATTATTCAAATAACACTTTTTGTTGCTTTGGCTGTTATTTCGAGCAGAAACTTAAAAAATAGGGCAGATTTAAGGTTAACCTAATAATAATTGTAATATAATGAATCCTGCGTACATATCAGTGTTCCATGCTAAGTAAGCCAAGCCGTTAAAGCCAGTCTTTACACAAAATAATAATAATAATCCATAGTCTTATATAGCACTTCTCTAAGTACCTGAAGTCGCTTTACAGAGTCCAGTAGTCATACATACACAGTCATACCGTGGTGGTAAGCTACATCAGTAGCCAAAGCTGCCCTGGGGCAGACTGATAGAAGCGTGGCTGCCAATCAGCGCCTACGGCCCCTCCGACCACCACCAACATTCATTCATATCTATACGGTGTGGCGCATGTCTTTATGATGGTGGGGGAAACCGGAGGACCCGGAGTAAACCCACGCAGACACGAGGAGAACATGCAAACTCCACACAGAAAGGACCTGGAACGACAGGGACGACCGGGATTGGAACCCAGGGCCTTCTTGCTGTGAGGCGACAGTGCTAACCACTGAGCCACCGTGCTGCCCCATAAAATATACCGTATTATGTTGTGGGGACTCAAAAGGAAGGAATAACCCTAATATATGCCCATGGAGAGGCTAACGATAACTCTATGCCACTTTCTTTAGCTAGAATGCTAGCTAGAATGCTAGAAGAGGGTTGCTTTTCTTAGCTAGTTAGTTAATATCTGCAAGAGGAGGGGCCAACAGTGACTGTATCCTACTTTCCTTAGTTAGTTACTGTAACAGGTTTCAGGCTGTCAGCAGTAGGCACCAAAGGATCAGCAACAAGAGGGATATTTGGCAATATATTTTATTATTCCAGACAGCAGACTGTGTCTCTGCTCTCCACCACCTCGCTCCTCTGTCCCTCCCACTCCTTTATGGAGACAGACGCACAGATACACAAACACAGACTGTCCTTAGCTGGGCTGATTACAAATCAGCCACAAGCTGAGGACAATCAGACACCGTTCCATGAACCACACCACCGCTCCACCCACTCTGCAGCCAAGCCTAAACAACCCCCGCTGCCACAGTTACATTTACACTTTCTTTAGCTAGTTACCTAGTTAGTTATTATATGCTAGAAGAGGGGGCAACAGTGAATGTTGGTTGCTTTTCTTAGCTAGTTAGTTAATATCTGCTGGAGGAGGGGCCAACAGTGACTGTATGCCACTTTCTTTAGTTAGTTACCTAGTGAGTTAATAGCTGTAGGAGTCGGGGCTAACAGTGAATGTTGGTTGCTTTCCTTAGCTAGTTAGTTAATATCTGCTGGAGGAGGGGCCAACAGTGAATGTTGGTTGATTTCCTTAGCTAGTTAGTCAATATCTGCAAGAGGAGCCAACAGTACCTTGTGGCCGCTAGTTCGCTAGTTAGTCAATATCTACTAGAGGGCGTGACTGAAAGCAACATCAATTGGCAAAGAGAAATTCCCCTCTGTCCCTGCATTAATCTTCCTGTTAAATACAACTGCCAAATCGTACTAAAAACTTATTTATGGATCGACCGCCGCCTTCCCCGTTTTTTTATTCATCACATTCAGAAGAAAGATCAGTGAAGAGAGGACATACACCAATGGTGCCCGACCTGACTTAAACCAAGGACACCACTTACAACTTAAGTATTTCAAACCCCGAGGTCACCTCAAAGACACATCTTTTGAGGACAGACTTATTTGGACAGAGAAAAACCAACGATTTAACAAAGCTTTATTTATGTCCGGCTGGAACAAGAATCCCTGAACATTGGGATCTCTACTACCCACATGGCTGTCAGAACATCTTTACCCCTGTAGTTTGACACCAATTCACACCTGGTCCCAAGACTCCAATGACTCTCACATACACATATGCCTCTAAAATATAGTTTCCAAACCTTAGGAAATCTAAACCAGTCAGTTGCACTGATGAGGCTTCTCGAATGGACATTCAGTTTTGAAATGTTAATGTCAGTTGCTTGGTGCCATGAAGCCTTGATCTTTGAACATGTACCTCCGGTTTATTAAATTAGATTTCGGTTGGTTTGTGATCTCTTTTTTACCATGGATTATTGCTATCAAAAACAAATGCAGGGTTGTTTCGGCTGAAACGAGCTGCAGCGTTTTTGTTATTCATGTCTGTGACAAGTGTGTAACCGTCACTAGTAGGTGTCCCCCCCCCCCCCCAAGCACCAACAAGGAATAAGCATCCAGAGGAATGTTCGGTAATAAACTTTATTCCGACCGCAGACTGTCTCTGCTCTCCACGCTCCCGATCTTCCTTCTGTCCAGCTCCTTTATGGAGACAGACTTCCGCACACCCCGCTGCCACAATGTCATTGCCTTTCCTTTTTTCCAATACTTATCATTATGACTATCTGCTCATCAGAAATGACATTTTTCCAACAAATAAATGTTTATGTCTTGCCATTACAATTCACATGCTGTTATGTCTTACAAAGCAGAAATGAGTCAATGCCGGATCTCTCTCACCACGCAGTCTCGGGCTCTGACGGCAGCAGGGGGTTCATAAACTCTCTTTTCTTTCCTTCTCTCTCTCACATTGTGGACAGCGGCAGCAGAAATTGTTCACTAAGGTACCATCTATTGTGTTGAGATAATTGCCCATGAGTAGAAGCTCATCAAGAGAAGAAATTGAAATTATTTCCTCGTACTCAGGGACGGCGAACCGTGGAGTATAAAAGATGATGAATCTCTATATTTCCATGGGGATCTGCGTACGACAGAGATAGACTCGATTAGGTTGAACAGCAACAAAATTACACACAATAACTCTTCCTGTGTGCCTCTTCCTAGCACAGCCATTTGCCTCTGTTGTTTTTTTTGCTATCCAAGGAGTTAAAGGTTGGGTAATGTTGCTTGTGCTGCGCAAACATAGATTAGTTTCCTCCAATCAATCACAACCACCCCTTCTTCCACAAACATGCCGCATATTTCTCACTGCCAGTGGATTCAATTTTACAAACACAAAATTAAACATCTTGTAAATTATGTTTATTGTCCTGTGTCTCTCTCCCCCCCCCCCCCCATGCCCTGCAATCAAATGCCAGCAGTCATTGCTCATGTGCTAATTGAAGTTGTTGTTTCTTCCTCTTATGTAAATTTCTAGAATGCTTAATTGGGGTATGTATCACAGTTAGCCTGCATTATTCCACCGGCTTATCCTATTCTCAATGTAAACACTATGTTCGCACTGCAGGCTTGTTCTGAAGTATGTGTGCTGTTGGGCACATGATGTATATTCCTTCGAAGAAGAGAAAAATACCCCCCCTTCAGTCAGACATGCATACATACATATTTGCACAAGTATATAGAAATATACATATATACTGTATATTTATACCCCTTCATGATTTCATCCAGATGATGGACACTGTTGATACAACTGAACTTGTCACTAAATTCTTAATTAAGAGTAAAAAATGCTAGATAAGCACAGGTGTTGTATTAGTAACCACAAAACTGCCACTAAAGTGGCTTCAATCAATATTGTTCTCTCAACAATGCACCACTTGACCATGCGGAATGTGAAAGGGATCATGCGTGGTGAACAGGATTATCATCACACTCAGGAGCTCCCCAAAGCTAATTGCACTTCACGCATGAACATTTCCATATTCTTATCTCAATGTTCGTTTACTTGTTTTCATAGGGTGGCTCATACGAGTGAGCCACGTCAGATGCAGCTAACGCTCCTAACTTTAGATAAATGTCAATGAAAGTATAATTTCCGTCATATGGTTTGAATTTGTTGTAACTCTGTTATGTTGTTCAATCTGTACACATCTGTTGCTTCTGTCCATCCGGGGAAAGGGATCCTCATCTGTTATTTTCCTGAATGTTTCTTCCCTTTTTTCCCAATGAAAGTTATTTTTCAGTTTTTCGGGAAGTTTTTCCTGATCCAATGTGCGGTCCTGAGACAGGGATATCATATGTGTACAGATTGTAAAGTACTCTGAGACAAATTTGTGATATGTGTTTTTGGGCTATACAAAATAAAATAAATGTATGTGGCAGCTGTCTCCAATCTGGCCTCGGCTGCTGGCTGGTTGACAAGCAGTCAGCTGCTCTGACTGATTGGCAATTAGTCAGCAGCCGATGCTGCTCATATAAAAAGGGCAGCAGAGCTGGAGAGGGAGCAGAGTGAGCAGAGGCGCAGGTTTGCGGTCTGCTGAGTGTTGTGTGCCGACAATTAAACATGTCTTCCAACGGAACCTCTTTGTGGTCTGAGTATCCTTGGTGCTGGTGGGGGAAACCCACGGGTAACGGCCCGGAAGCTGTTACAGTGGAGCCCAACGTGGGGCCCCCTGGAACCAGTGCCTGGAAGGGATGGAGTCTGACCAGGCAGAGGAGCTGATGAGCAGCTTGGGGCGGATGCTAGCCCGAATAGAGGAGAACCGCCTGTTCCTTGAGACCCTCCAAAACCCGTTCGCCAGGACCCGTTGGCGCTGCTGAGCCCCAGGACTCGTCGGAGCTGCCGACCCCCGAGCCCCAGTACCCGTCGGAGCTGCCGAGCCCCAGTACCCGTCGGAGCTGCCGAGCCCCGAGGTCCAAGACCCGTCGGAGCGGCCGACCCCGGTTCCCCACGTCTCATTGGCGCTGCCGACGTTCCCCGGGACCCCGAATCCCCCGGCGGCGGCGTCAACTACCCCTGCTCCGTCTCCATCCCGGCCGGTCCCAGCTCTCCGTTCCCCGTCCCCATGTCCTAAGCCCGGTCCCTCAGAGCCCCCTCCTCCCGTGCCCAGTCCCCCAGAGCCCCCTCCTCTGCCCAAGCTCTCATGTGGGGGGAGGGGGAGTAGGTTAGGTCGGATGGAGCCCCGGCCTAAATCAAGTGGTGGGGATATGTGGCAGCTGTCCCCAATCTGGCCTCGGCTGCTGGCTGGTTGACAAGCAGTCAGCAGCCGATGCTGCTCATATAAAAAGGGCAGCAGAGGCGCAGGTATGCGGTCTGCTGAGTGTTGTGTGCCGACAATTAAACATGTCTTCCAACGGAACCTCTTTGTGGTCTGAGTATCCTTGGTGCTGGTGGGGGAAACCCACGGGTAACGACCCGGAAGCTGTTACAATGTAATTAAATGACCAGCATAAACCCCAATAAATACCATACAAGTCTCTGTGTCCTGCCTCATATGTCCTAAATTGAAGAATTGCTTGAAACATTGTTTGATAAAATCAAGTTACCCGGTGATACTTAATTCACAAAACCCAGAATTAGCTGGACACAAAATAAAATAGTTTTCTTAAAATACAGATTTTATTGACAACGCAGGGAATAAAAGACTAGTTTCAATAAAAGGCCTAAATGCAGATCACAATAAAGCAGGGATGGAGTAAACTGTACAAAACATAAATCAAAACAAATGAACAAGCAATGAAAATAAACAGTGGGGGGCTAAACTTCCCCATCAGGGAGGTCAGTAAAGAGTTACGCAAAAAAAGTGAAAATTATTACAAAATATGGCAATTATGAATAAACCACCACTGCACATGAACCAATTAAAAACAAATTGATCTTCTAATAGCAAGCTAAGGTGACTCAAACTATACAATAAAATACACGCACAGAATGGCTACTCGAGTGCTCGCCCTTCTTTAGCACAGCACGAAGCAACATTCAATTGATTAGTTAAAAGGCACAATAAAATGTAATAAGTCTGGGGGAAACCGTGTTTGGTTCCTCTCATGTCTTTGATTAAAAACTTGATCGACTGAAACACAGTCCGCTCTCCCAGTTGAAGACATGCAGGTGACTGGAATCTTTATTTATGAAGAACCATGTTAATATTATTTTAAGGGGCCTAATACCGAAATCTGTTCTGCTGAAGCATACCTTGTTTCTTGGCTGATATGCCTTAGCAATCACTTCAAATTTTAGTACCTATACAAAAAATGATTTGAACAATTATCTCACAGACCCTTTATGTGTTACTTTGAACTCAAAACAGTACTCAATATATCACTAATAACATCATGTTTCAAAACAAACAAACAAATTGGTCACCAAAAAAAGGCTGTCCTCAGTTGCTCTCAGGTGTGTCTCATTTCAGGAGGACAGGCCTAGGTGAGCTTCCCTCCCCGTGAGACCCGTAGTATTAGGGCATGAAACATGTTCTTGTTAAACATTAATGTGATCAAAAACCAGAAGAGTTAAAGACAGCCACTATAATACAGAAGATGGTGTACATGCGTATCATCTTGGTGGAAACATCAGTGTTGCTCTTGGATGGAAGACATGGATACTGAAATTTGTTTTCCACTGTTTGGCCATATTCACTTTAATAACCTTTTAAATTAACCAATTGTGGTTATGTTACTGGTGTATGAATCCGGTCGTTTGTTTGTCAGCAGGATCACAGAACAACTACTGATGGGATTTTCATGAAATTTCTTTTGTGTGTGTTTGTATTGTACTTTGTTCTTATAATGTTATTTTGAATATTGTATATTTCCTCTTATTTAAACTACTGTATACAATTTTATTTCAAACCTAATTCAATGTATTTTTCTTCGGAAGGGGGCCTCAGGAGGGTGGAGAGGTCAACGTTTGTTGTTAATAAATCAAGCAATATCATCTTTGTTTTTTAAACAACATACAATACATTATCATGTTGAGGTAAGTAGAATATTGTTGTTTTCTCAAAGTAGATTTTCTCTCATGGTTTTGTTGTCAACCATTAACAAACACATTCACATGTATGATAATGATATACTATAATTGTTGTATATTAATATTACTAATATAACAAATAACACATACATATTTAGAACCTGACTTAATGTCAGAGGTGAAGAGGGCCACAGTGAGAGAACATGGGCTGATGGTGTGTTGTGCAACCAGGCGGCAACTTCGGTGCGGCCTAGTGAAGCCGATGCAGAAGGGTCTTAAATGCTGCATTCTCTTTACTGAGCACCAGGGTGTGACTCCTCTGGTTGTATAGAAAGCTTTGAGAAAATGACTCTACTTCTCTCTTGATTTTCTTACCTTAGTAACAATTGTAAACATGAGTTTCTCAATCTCAAGTTTCAAGTCTTCTTATATACAGCATGATGTTCATTTATGGAATTATGGTTCATTTAGAGTCAGATCGACCATAAAGCAGGGTACGCTGAAGGGCATGTTAATCTGTGATTGACAGGTTGCTGGCACTACCAGAGCATGGCTCATCACTACGTCACTCCTCCCCAGTTCATTTTGTTTATTGGTTGCAAAAAATCCAAGACGGGCAAATTTAGAAGCCAGTGCTTCAAAACGACATCCATATCATGATCTGGCGTGTTTCCTGTTTTATTTTGAAGTCCCTGTCTCGTTTCCTCTGTTTCCCTGCTCTTCCTTCCCTGTGATTGCCGGTTTCAATCCTGATTGTTTCCAGCCACGCCCTGATTGTTTCCACCTGTGTCTCCACCTGTGTCTCGTTCCCCACTGTGTTAGTCTGTGTCTTCCTGCTGGTTCTTTGTCTGATTACCTTCGCATTGAAAATGCGGAAGGTTATGTTTTGATCGCCGTGTATTTATTTATTTCTATGCGTGTTACTCGCGTAACTCAAAAAGTATTAAACCGAATCGCATGAAATTTGGTGGGATGATTGGTTATTATCCAGGGAACATTTGATTCGATTTTGGGATCGATCGGGTCAAAGGTCAAGGTCATGAAAAGGTCAAAATCTTCTTTTTACCATAGAGCGGTCAATTTTTATCCAATTGGCATGCAACTAATGCCAAAATGTTCATAATTCAATGCCCAATCTTGTGATATGCGAAGGTATGCGCTATACCGAGTGCACATTCTAGTTGTTTTTTGTTCCTGTCTGTTTTTTGTCCATGTTCCTGCTCGATGCTAGGAAATAAAGCTTGTTTTTGAGAACTCTGCCTTCTGCTCTTGGGTCCAACCTTTGCTCCCATATGACAATCCACTTCTTATATGCACAGTCGGTGTGTGACCAGCTTTATCAGACTTATTCAGTTCAATTCAGTTTATTTTATGTAGCCCAATATCACAAGTTACAAATTCGCCTCAGAGGGCTTTATAATCTGTACACATACGACATCCCTGTCCCAGGACCTCACATCGGGTCAGGAAAAACTCCCAATAAATGAAAAATGAAAACACTTTCAAGGGGAAAAAAGGGAAGAAACCTCCAGGAGAGCAACAGAGGAGGATCCCTCTCCCCAGATGGACAAAAGCAATAGAAGTCATGTGTACATAATGAACAGGTTATGACCTCAAGGTCACCATATAGTCCCAACAATCCTCCGTGGAGAAATATCCAGCAGTTAGGAGCCAGAGCGCCATCATCAGACAGGCTGTGCTTTCAAATTTACTTGACAGAAGGGAAATAACAGCACTTCACATAAAAAAAATAAAAAAGGAACTCTTGGAAAAGATAATGAACACTGCAATGCCAGAGTAATACCACGTAAGAATAGCAGGAGTGTCCTTTAAGTGCCTGGTTCAAGGATACAATGATGAGTACTTATTGGGGGAGGCAGGTTTACTGAATCACGGGCCAATGCTTTTACACCATATAAGAATCAAGAGCTTTCATTTTTTGCTGTGGCCATGATGTCACCTAGTAATGCTTCCTCTCAATCTGCAGTGGTAAAAAGCCTGATCTGCCTACAAAGGGCCTGTCATTTGCAGCCAGTAATCACAAGTATGGAATTCAAGAGAAAAGGGCAATTTGGCAATGTTTTATTATAGTCACATTGAGTGCAGACAAGAGTTAATAACCTTACCATTTAAAAAATCCTGTCCTTAAAAAAAAGGCTTTTCACAGGCAGATAACGTTGTGGTTTATTTCAATAACATTTCCAAAACAATGTTCTCCTTTTACTTTGAGAAAATATTACATCTTGAGTACTCTTTTCTTTTCAAAAGTACGAGCATGCATTTGATCAAATTAATATATCTAATATTAATGAAATGTAATGAAAAGATGTGTCATTACCTTCGCATTGAAAATGCGATCGGGTCAAAGGTCAAGGTCATGAAAAGGTCAACATCTTCTTGATCGCATGAAATTTGGTGGGATAATTGGTTATTATCCGGGGACCATTTGATTAGATTTTGGGATCGATCGGGTCAAAGGTCAAGGTCAAGGTCATGAAAATGTAAACATCTTCTTTTTACCATAGCACGGTCAATTTTTAGCCAATTGGCATCCAACTAATGCCAAAATGTTCATAATTCAATGCCAAATCTTGTGATATGCGAAGGTTTGCACTCTACCGAGTGCCCATTCTAGTTTCTTCTGTTAATGGTCTCATCAAAAGATTAAGAGTAGTAATTTGTGTACACTATGTAGCATTTAAAAAAAGTATAAACATGTATCATATTAGTTCCATTGAACAGCCATCTAACAATTACTAAAGAGCCCAAGCTATATTGTAACTTTATCAAATGTTCTAGAGTGCATTAAAAGCATTTCCACTGACGTTTATCAGTTACCATTCTCAAATTAGATATACAATCCTCAATGAGTATATACTATGTATGTGTGGCATGTATTCTTATAAAACAGTTATATGTATTGTATACATGAAATGTTTGATACTGCTTCTGAAATTTTGATTTTACACAAAAGTGAAGAACAATTTCTATTTTTTTTCTTCATCACTTGTCCAGTTTCCGAGGAAAGATAAACAGTTTAGTTTACCACCAATGTAATTTCATTTATTTATTTTGCTTCTTACCTTTCAAAAGTAACCAGCTATTTGCATATTAGCCTTATGGTTGGGGAGCTATTCCTCATTGGTTTTGTATATGTGTGATTTTCTCCGAGGCGTAGGGTTCAGTTAAACAAATGCTAACTTTAGCGGATAACACACAGCGACCTAAATTCATCAATAAGACATACACGATTCAGACACACCAACTTCGTCATGTTTTCTGATAGAGTATCTGCTCAAAATGCATGTTATGTTTTCAGTGGTCAATGAACCACTGAAAGCTTTTTTCAAAGAGTCATAATAATGTCAGTCATAATAACATCAGTGGTTGTTCCATTTCATAGATCTGTAGATGCAATTCCTCTGCACCAGTTCCCTCTTTGGAGACTTGAGACTGAGGTTAGTCTTCTTACTGCCATGTTAGCATCACAATGGGAACTGTATTTTAAGTGAGGCTGAAGATCACTACCCTTGCTTTTTAAAATATGCCATTTGTGGATGACATCCGTGGAATCTGAGCTGCTCTTCACTCAAGGGCACAAGTCTGTGCAAGAGCATGAGAACGTAGCTGAGAAATGAGGTGGCACGACCGGCCCTGCTCGTCGCATTACTTACTGTTAATTTTGCTTTTGTAGCTCGCTTAATATGCTATTGACTGCATTAGTGGAGAGATTAATGTGTTGTTAAATTATTTTGGCTCATGCTGCTGCCCTGTGTTTCGATAGACTGCCTCGTCAGCTGTTCCAAGGATTATTTGCCATGTACAGAAGCTCATAGGATTCTAATGCAAGGCACATTCAGTAGTCAGATCTGTAGACTAAGATGAGAAATCCTCTGCCAAGCAAGATGTGATGGGAGTTATGGCTAGATAATTCAATTCAATTCAGTTTATTTGTATAGCCCAATTTCACAAATTACAAATTTGTCTCGGAGTGCTTTACAATCTGTACACATAGACATCCCTGCCCCAAAACCTCGCATCGGACCAGGAAAAACTCCCAAATAACCCTTCAGGGGGAAAAAAAGGGAAGAAACCTTCAGGAGAGCAACAGAGGAGGATCCCTCTCCAGGATGGACATGTGCAATAGATGTAATGTGTACAGAAGGACATATTTAGAGTTTAAATACATTCAATGAATGTGACAGAGTGTATGAATAGTTCATAGTAGGCATATTCCACGATGGAGATGGAGATAATGATGCAGATCATTTTCAAAGACTCTGCTTTATTTTATATTAGTGCAGAAGAACTTCAAGGTCTGCTCGTAGTAATAAGCATCATTAACAAAACCCACATCTTTTCTTTTATAAAAACTACATTTTATTAAAGTGACATTATCATTTTTGGAATAGTGGTCAGAATAAAGGAGCTGTGTGGATTAAGGGTTCTAAAACCTTTCCCAATGCAGTTAAGACCAATGTCTTTAAGGGAGGGGCCTGTCAGGAGAGCAGCAGCTGTTTGCTTCAGGCAAACTCGGAAACAAAAGCTCCATGGAACCTTTGCTCCTCTCGTAGGAGTTTCCATTTGCACACTTTAAAGAGAGCGTTGCAGACACTTTGGTGCTTAACTAAGGCCATCAGATAAAAGCCCTGCTTCATAGCTTTACAGTATTAGTATTTCCCCCACCATGTATTCTCTCATTTGTATAACAAATGAATGTGCATTGATGAAACAAGGGAGGCAGTTAAGCTTTTTAAATTATATCAGCATTTTTTTATCTAACAGCTGTGAAAGCTGTGAGTGGATGTCCAAGACACAAGAGGTGGTTTGATGCTAATATATTTAGAAATGAGAGAGCTGTGAACAGGTTACCTCTACCTATTCACATGGCCAGTTTCCTTACATCTCTCTTCAACTATCAACAGTCTGACTTTTACCTCGTTGAAAACAGGAGCAATTCATTAGTTGATCAATTTCTAAATAAACTATAATGTTATGAAATGAAAAAAAAAAGTGTTCTACTTTAGATTGGCCTGTTTTCATACTGATGTCATTGTGGGGAAGGCACCTCAGAGATAACCAATTGCAGGGCTGCTGGATAGTTAGCTAGCCTTCTAATTCCACTTAATCCCTTATTACTAAAAATGAGCCTGGACCAAAATGTAAGTCCCCATTCAAGTGTCTTGACCAAAACATCTAACAACAATCACCATTGTCTTACATTAGTCACATGATTTGGAAAACAGTTCAGTGTCTGTTCTAATCCTATTCTATTTCCATGGACCAGACACTAGGGGAGCACACCATTCTGTCAGTAAATGGTTGCTCGAGTATTTTTTTCTTTGTTTGTATATCATTCATTTACTTCCTATATCACTTTCATTTCCAGGAATGCCAAACCATTGCAACTGATTTCCCAAAATGGCCGCCTGGAACATCCTTGGCCCTATCACGAGGTAAGGGGGCATTCCCGAGATTGCATCAGAATAACAATATTTCAATTTAGCTTACATTAGCCACCTAAGCTAAGACTGTCTTGAACAGGGGTAGGTTTCATTGATTTGATCATTCAACATTTTATATGTAAGAGTAACAACATAGTATTCCTTCTCCCTGACTTTATCCACATAGTGCTGGAGAAAATGTATTCTGACCAACTTCGGTCAGCTTTCAGAAAAGCTTTCCTCGGACCAGTCGAGATGCACGGCTGCCTGACTCGCTGTCATCCAAAGGCTCTGTTACAATATCCTAGAAGTGATGACACCCAATCGGTACTGACTGCATACACTGAACAAGTCGAAAAGACACTTCTGCTCATCGCTTGAGCATAATAGTCTCAACAAGACCTCCAAGAGGGGCTGCTACTGTTTAAAACTACACTCAAAAAAACGATTCAAGCCCTTCTTAGAGGGGACACATTTAAATATTGTTTGATACATTTAAATAAATCAATTACAAAAATAGATATTTATATTTAATAGGTGTAACACAAAATGTATGAATACTTTCATTTATTAGATTTATTTAGGTTAGATGGTGTGCATATCAACTCAAAATAAATGTGTTTCATTGGGGACTACCCTTTGCGCATGCGCCTTCTGAAAATCAGTTGTTTGCATGAGGTGAAGACACTTTCAGGGCTGTACGGTGGTGTAGTGGCTAGCACTGTCACCTCACAGCCAGAGGACCGTGGGTTCAATTCCCAGTCGGGGTGTTCCTTCTGTGTGGAGTTTGCATATTTTTTTAGTTAGTTAGTTTATATTTTGAGTTGGACAAACACAAATTAATTTAATTGAATGAATATCGTTATTTTATTTTAGATGTATTTGATACAAATGAGTTGGACTAACTTAATTACATTGTATTGCACTGATGTGCTAAATTTTAGTTGGAGTTGCATATAATTATTGGATGGAAAACCTGCCAACAATTTAATTGAGTTCATCCAATGAGTCATTTCTTTGAGTGTAGACAGAACAATCGTGTGTAGGTGAGTGTGCTTCAAGTTAAACACTGCTATGGTGTCTTAGCTGCTGCCGCCATTTGCCAGGCATTAGGCACCAACTATTACTTTGCCAATGCAAATTAGAAGCCCGGTTCATTTCCGGTGATTCCTGTTCTCTTCCGTAGTGAGGTGTGCAGGTGTTGGTTTTCCCGAACAAAGAGATGTTTAGATCATGATAGGAAATGACTTGTGTGATGCCTAATCTACGGTGCGAAGGACCAAGGCCATTCACAGAAGAATCAGATGGAGCGGAGTTTTTATTCTTTTTACATTTTTTTAAATAAAAATGATCTTTCGAACATCTCTTTCTGACCGTGCTCTGTCACTGATGGAAAACCATCACCTGAATAGACTCCACACAGCGAGAGAGGTAACACAAGCACAGTAATGAAAGATCTTTATGCATGCACCCCTTCTTTATGTATGCATGTCCATGGCTTTGTATTTTTCCCATGGATCCTGTGTTTAGTGAGTATGGACATGTTTTAGCAGAAATGTTTGAGATGCATTTTTTTAAGAACTTTAAATTGTTAAGAAGTAATATACAATCTGGAAATAAGCATCATGACTATATGCTTGTGTTGATTAAAGATGAGGATGGTGGTCAGAGGAATAATCAAACAAGTTGCCAATAAGTTGTATGACACTTGCAGAAACGCATTAACGGTTAGTTTAGACGCGACAAAACTCTTTGGTTTAGATTAGTAAATACATCATAGTTTGTGTTAAAGAAATATCGTAATACGTTAGTAGCGCCTATAAATATGAAACATGAATCAACTAACGTTTACTTTTGGTTCCACATGGGACTCGAACAATATATGAAAGTCGATTATAGTGGAAGTCCTGTGTTGGTTTGACTTTCTCCTTTATTTTTATTTCAGTTACAATCAATCAATATACTTAAACATTGCTTAATGCGACCCTAATGCAAAAACATCCACATTTAGTGTATCCGTAGATTGCAGAAATGTGCGATGCTAACAGTTGACAGAGCTGGAATAGTTAAATGTGTTTTTTTCAATTTGTGATCAAGCATGAGTTCCTTTAAACAACATGTAATCATTACTTACTGAGTGAAACTTAAAGATGACTATATCACAAAAGATTCCACTACACTCTCTGCTTGTTTTGTACTATTTATATAGAAACCACACAAGTGACATTAATTGGACCTCGCTCATGCTCATGCAGGTTTGAGGCAGTTGATTGTACCACTGGTTGTAAAATCCACCTTCTAGCCTGCAGACATAAGCAGACTTGTCACCAGAATGCTTACTTGAGTTTTAGGTAGTAGAAGGTATCTTGACAATGATCAGATGAAGTGTTGAACAGAGGAAGCAAACATCAGTTACATGTGTAAATTACCTGCCGTAATATAGCACCTATTATCATACAAATGTAACCTATTTAGTTTCCTGTCAGCTAATGCCTGTAAACTGTCAAGGAAATCCTTGCAAAATTTGCATTAACAGAAAAAAAGAAAGAAAATTGGTGACATATGTGGAGGCAGAAACCAAATGATTATTTTAAGATACACAGCTGACAAAACTTTCTGACAGTTTCATCATGCATTACTACACAGCAGTTCCTCCCAACAATTGACATTGTTGGCTCTGATCAAAGCCCAAACAGGGCTGTGACATTTTTGTGACAGAGAGCATAGTTTGGAAACACTGACAGCGCTTCAAAGGCTATAATGTCTCGGTGAGACTGTGTGTAGGTGCAGGCGAGCGTGGGCTTGCCGACAGTGGGTCGCTTACGTCGGCGTTTGTAATTCTAATGCCATACAAGAGAAAAATACTCTTTACAACATTTATTTTTAGATGTCGTCATTGCATTAGATGTTTTTTCCTCCCTGCGTAATCTACCCGATCACATCACCTGTTAAAATCAAATGACTTGCAGTGCTGTTGTGTATATTTCATCATGCCTGTTGTTTAGTTTTCTTTCCCTCTGTGATGAATCTGAGCTGTGCCCTTGTTGAGGCATTGTCTGCGGGTAGCACAGTGAGTCTGACTGATTGATGGTAGACAGAGGCTGTCACCCCCGGAGAGTAAGCATTTCTGTGTCGTCTCCCCACTGAAGGTCCTGTTGAGCTTGTTAAGGGAGAAAACACTTTTTGTTTATAGCCACTCTGACGGCGGCGGGTGACAGCTCCTGCTGAAGAGGAGGGAGAGAGAGAGACTCCCTATGGCACAATGCTCTCTCTCCCCCCCCCCCCCCTCTGTCTGTCTCACCTTCCCGCCTGTCTCCATCCATCCACTCTCTCGCTCTCCTGTCTCGCTCTGGCGTTGTGAAATCTGTTGAAATGAGCGTGGCGATTTAAAATGCAAATGTGGAGTCCCCAAGCAAAAACAAAATAATCAGCTTCACCCATCTGGACAGCTGTCGGTGAATGACATGAAACCAGAAACAAGATTTTCCTACAACTAAGTTGGTTCACATTCACTCCTGGAAATAACAACTTTTTCTTTTGTGAAGGAGATTTTTTTTCTTTCTTTTTCTTCCGTGACCATGAGCCATACAGAATGCTGCTGTGAACTGGCTGTCTTCGTTTGATAGGACTTATCAAAGAGGCTGCTTCTTAATTTTATGGATCAATATTCAGTGAAATTATTTTGTAGAATAGTAGAACCAAAATAATATGACATTACGACACATAATCCCATTGTCTTCATATTGCATGGACATCCTTTTTTTCTTTTCTTCGTGTGAAAAACATACGCGGGTGTCTCTCGTGTTGCAACACAAGCACGTTGGCACGCAAGTGTCTTAACAGAAAGGACCTTTTACGCTGTTTCCTCAGTGAATAAACCGGATCAAGAATCAGTCAGATGAAATGATCCTGCTGCAGCCACTGGTGAAAAATGGAAATATGTACCGAGGCAATAAGCTCTTCTGGGAAAGCTTGAAGAAGGGGGATAAACAACATCTAACATTAACGAAGGTGAAAGTGCCCAAATGTGTTCTTTCCTCCATCTTCTAAAGACACCCCCCCCCCACGGCACAACCCTCCCTTCTCACTATCTATTTATGTAGTCACCTCGACTGGGAAGCACTTCAAGCAAGGCCTCATTCGCTCCCAAATGGGCTCACCAGAGAGAGCCCTGTGTGTCTTTATCTGTGTGTATGAGTGTGTGTCTCTTTGGTTTGGAGGAGCGGTGTAGGAGTGCAAAGGAGGCCGGTGTGCCATTTGAAGTTCGGAGAGCCAAGCAACTACACGAGGCCCGACACAGTCATCTGCCTTTTTCATCACGCTGCACGCTCCATGTGAATTGTATTCGCGCCACTTGGCGAGCAAGAGGGAGCTCGCGCTGCCACGACCCTCACTTGCCTCCGCCAATGCCAGACGTCTCTGTACGTCTCTGTACGTCTCCAGTCGGGCTCCCAGCATGGCAGCGACAGTGTGGAGGTCGGTTTCCTGGAACAGCGTGGGAGAGTGCGAGTCGGAGGGGTGGTTGGGTCACGAGGGAGCGGCTCCCCCTGAGCCGCGAGCAGTGGAAGGCTTCAGATTCTTGGTGTTGTACAAACACTGCCATTTCAAATGAAAGGACACATGAAAGCCACGTTTGATGTTCAAGGGGCTTCACCTTGCTCTCGACAGCAACAAGAGCGACAAGCAACAAGCGGATGAAGCATCGCTTTTGAGCCTTTTTTGAGGACAGAAGTGCAGCAAAGACTCCCTCAAAGTGATGACCTGCCTTTTTAGGGACGAATCTGTCATGTAATTACACTAATTTCAGATCATCTGTGCGAAGAGGTTTCCTGCGTCGTACCACGGTTGAAGACTGTGCCTATCGTTACTATGTCGGACCTCGGGCCTCCACACAGTCGCGCTGTCTTGTCTCTACAGACCGTGCCCCGGCGAGAGTATGGTTGAGTTTCCCTCCCGACTCCAGCAGAGAAGGGGAGTGACTTTGACCCGCTGGACATTTTTGACATTGATTAGTTTACTCTGGTTTCCTCCTGCATGTTTGTGAATAAAGTCCTTGGCTGGATTAAATCTGCAGGTTGAGCATGCGTTTGGGTTCACCAACTACATCATAACAGCAACACATGTTGTTTTTGTATTTGCTTTCACGGCGCTCACCTCACCGTCTTCATCATTGTTTAGCATCATGCATTATTTATCCCGATGGCGGCAGTCTACCCACATACCGCCGTCACTGTCATGCAGCTGTTTGAAAGATGCGCCGTTACAGCTCTGGGAGTGCTCACAACCCCATAGCCCCTTACTTTGGCACTCTCAAGGCATCTTTACCAAAAATTCTCCCCACGTAGGCGGCGCTGCATGCTTTAAAGGGTTCTGTAAGCAAGTTTTAGTGAGTAGCAACAGGCACAGGAAGTTACTGGAGAGGTTGCGTAGGTGCTGCGTGACCGCCACTTATCTGACAGGTGTGGAAAAGAGTCTCGGAGGGAGCATGGCAAACGGGGATCAGAAAGTTTTTTAACTGGGATCTTGGACGGATGAGAAAATAAAGCATCCCTCCCCTCATTCCTTATCAGATGTCAGTACAAAGCGCACACAAATGTCGGTATGTATTCCTGGTTGTGCATGCGTGTACAATAAATAAGAAAAGTTTGTGTGTGTGCGTCAAAAAGGGAGAGAGAGACAATGAGGGAGCAAGAGCATGGCGGTATGGTAGCCAGCATTGTAGCAGACATGATTACGTACCTTGATCTTTCCTATGGCAAGAACAAGACCTCAATCTCTCCCTATCTCCCCTTTAATCAAATCCCTAACTTTTTTGCCTCCCTGCCACAAAACTGTCACAGGCTGGAAATAAGCCCTTTCCTTATCAAAGAGCCAAGGGTTCAATTGATTTGCAGGCTGGGAGGATTTTATTCAGAATCTTTGAAGCACAAAAATAAATAAATGCAAGAAGAGAAAACACCTGCAACCGCCCATCAGGCAAATTACTTCTGACTTTTAATTTATTTCAGCAGGAAATGGAAAGCTACATCCTAACCACATTCAATAGGGGGACGGGCAGGGGGGCGAGGTGTAATCAGGCGGCTCACCAACTCCAAGGCCTCCATCCTGTCACTTTTAATAGCCACTCAGACCGCACAATCTGCTCGGACTGATATGCTCAAGCCTTCCCCATAGTCATAGCCATCTCCGCCTTTTCTTCTTCCTCCTCCTCCTCCTCTGTGTCCTTCCTAATAACAACTGAACATGTCCAAACTTCCCTGGTGCCCCACATGAAACAAATCACAGCCAAAGTACTTTCTACCTTCCATGTATCGCTGTGGTTGGTAGATTTGAAAATAGGGGATGGGGAGATTGGCATGTTTCATTTCCATTCTGAGTGCCATTCCTGGCTTTGATACAAGGAGAGATTGGATTTAAAGTTGCCAAATGGGCTTCCCGTCTAGTTTTGGCTTTGAGTCTGTTTGGCAACGCAATAGCACATTAGTTTATAACTTGTTGTTAGCCATGCTAAAGGAGAGTCCAAGTGTTTAGAGAAATAGCTTGTCGAGCAGAAAAGTTGCATCATCAACATTTATGATCCACAGACGATGTATTTAAAAAAATCTTGTGGATCTTTGGATTGTTCCTCAAGCCTCACCATAGTAGTATTATTAATATCATAATCTTTAACTGATACTAAGTAGAGTAAAAACCCTCTGATCTGTGAGTGCTCATATGATTGGACTGGTGCTCACTTGGATTGGGCCAGCAGGTGAATGCATATTGCCTCATTCTGAGTGTCCCTGGCTTGCAGATCAAGTTTTATCTACAAGCCGCTTGCTCTTCCAGTGCCTAATGAAGCTCTCTGAGAGGAGATTAAATTGCAGAGCGGGACAAAACAATAACCATTACCAGTCACCTTCATTTTGCTTCATCCGTTAACATACTGGGCCGCTGCTGCTCTGCGGCAGCCACAACTCACCGTGCCACGTAATGTAACCAAAAAAGCAGGAGAAGAATTTATGATTAAAACTGTCATGGAAATAAAATATGTGAAAAATAGACACAATCTGTGCTGGGCTCATATTATTTACTCAATAACAGATGCATGAAGTGGAGTGGTGAGTTTGACATGTTGTTAGTGAGGCATTCAGTTTGCTGATAATTCAAATGCACAGTGAAAATGTTGCAAATATGTTTATTGGCTGTTTCTATGAGGGGTGTCTGGACACAATGTTTCATCTATCATGGTGCAATGCTGCCTAAAGCTCACAGAAAACACCATACCTTCAGCTTTTTCAATGGTTTTGACTTTGGTGTAGGATTTGGTGAGAGGTTATCATACAGAACATATTTACGTGGTTCTACCATACATCGCTTCTGCAGCAGTGCATCATCTAGCTTTGTCCCCCAGATCAGCAGAGACGTTAACCTTGTGTTAAAGACAGATCTGCATCCAACATCCAAGTGTCATCCTGTTTCAATCAATTGGCTCTTTTTACAAAGAGATCTCAAACGTCTTTTAACTGGGTTTCAAATAGAACACACTGATACAGGATCCAGTCTGCTGGCCAAAACTGGCCCTGAAATTCAAGATGTCAAGATTTCCAATGAAAATGTGTGAACTCATCAGTCTCGCCATGGTTTTCCTCCTCTCCTTTGAATACAGCGGCTCGGGATCGATCGTCCATTATTCTTGAATTTCATTATGTGAGAAGAACAGTATCAGTAAACAACGTCATGCACAGTTTACGGTACAAAAAGTGTAGTGTATGAAAAGGCCACCTGGATGCTCGTGTGAAAATGGGCTATACAAATAAACTGAAAACTGAAACTCTCTCCTCTTCTCTCTCTACTTATGGATGAATTTACATCTCTCCATCGCACATAACTCTGCTTCCTCCCCCGGAGTCTTTGTGACTTCACGTCTCGTTGGACCTGGCTGTGTCTAATGCCTCCTGCCATGGCCCTGCTAATGCTGAGGTTTTTTCGATTTCTTCAGAGTTTTTCCTGATCCTATGTAAGGTCCTGGGACAGGGATGTTGAATGTGTACAGGTTGTAAAGCCCTTTGAGGCAAATTCGTAATTTGTGATATTAGGCCATATAAAATAAACTGAATTGAATCTCACTTAGCCCTGATGTAGATGCATAAAATCAAAGAATAACAGTCACTCATTTAAAGTATAGGTATATGTATATATATATATATATATATTAGGGCTGTGAAACGATTACAATTTTTAATCAAATTAATCACAGGTTTCTGTGGATTAATCATGATTAATCACATATTACCGATATTCTCTGTATATTTTTGTGAGAACATAAAGATTTATGACAAAAGACGGATATATACATTTATACACAGGGGTGCACATAACTTTTCAGTGAGTTACTCAGGTGAGTACCGGGAGATGGTGTTTGGTACTCACTCCATATGTAGCTTTTGTGACGTTCACCTATGGGGGGGTTGCTAGTGAGAGTGTGCTCACCAGTGAGACGGAGAGCCGAGAAGTGTTAACGCGACACGTAGAGACAGAAATGACATGCTGCTGGTTAGAGACGATCAACAACAGACGTATTGGAAGCTCATTCTGCGCATGCGTTAAATGCGTTCAAAAAAAATTTATTAATCCTGTAATTTAATCATAATGCATTCACAGCACTAATATATATTAATTAGAATATTCTAATTAGATGGAGGTAATGAAAACATATTCTGCATACACTGTAGCTGCATGGACCTACGCAAAGCAAATTGACCTACAAAAGGGCACGACTGATAATGCAAAAGGTTTTTTCGTGGAGATTCATTGGTTTGTGAAGTAGTGAGCGTACGACTGAAAAATGAGACTTGGACTTTACTGCATGAGTCGTGCAAGAGTTTGTTGAATGGATGTTTCGCTGCTGTTAAATGTAGCCCCCATTAACTTCAATTCATCAATAGTTTTCTCTGTTTTGTTGATTCTCCTTTCAACGTGGAGGCATGTGCAAAAAACTAACTTTCCTTCAAGGCTGAAGTCATCCTTTAAGTGGTGAGTCTCTTAAGAATGTTTAAATTACGGAGTGCTTGCCCGTGCATTCGAGGACTAATGGAGAGAAACATCCTTCAAGAAGACCAAGCAAGGTCCCTCTGATACTGTGAAAAGTACTTTTCTCTCTGCCTTCTCATCTTTCCTTCTATTCAATGTGTCCTGATGCAATAGTTTGTTTGATTTCAATTCAATTCAGTTTACTTTATATAGCCCAATATCATAAATTACAAATTTGCTACAGAGGGCTTTACAATCTGTACACATATGGCATCCCTGTCCCAGGACCTCACATTGTGTTATTACCATTAACAAGGATCAGGAAAAACTCCCCAAAAATTGAAAAAAAAACATTTCACAGGGAAAGAAAAGGGAATAAACCTTCAGGAGGGCAACAGAGGAGGATCCCTCTCTCCAAATGGACAGATGCAATAGATGTCATGTGTAAAGAAGGACGCATTACAGAGGTACAACACATTCAATGCATATGCCAGAGTGTATGAATAATTGGGAGTAGGCATGGACCACGATCCAAACCTCCACAATCCATCAGGCAGATGGACGTAGAGAGGAGGAGTGGGCGGAGTATCAGCAGGGCCATGGCATCAGACCCAGTCAGGTCCAATCAACCCTATGAGATGTGAAGTCACAAGGACTCCAGAGAGGAAGCAGAGTTAATAATGTGCAATGGAGAGATGAAAATACATCCATAAGCAGAAAGAGAAGAGGAGAGAGGTGCTCAGTGTATGCTAAAACGTCCCCCAGCAGCCTATAAGCCTATAGCAGCATATCCAGGGGCTGGACCAGGGCAAACCTGATTCAGCCCCAACTATAAGCACTATCAAAGATATGTAGATTGATAACTTGTGTCAAATTTCCACTCGTTACATCAATACAGACTTTTCTAAATACACTTGTGTCTTCGCAGGAAACAACTCAGCTAGGTTTAGGCAACAAAACTACAAACTACTGTTTGGTTTTGGAAAAGATTGTCGTTTGGGCTAAAATAACTACAGAAGTGCCGTTGCGTAAATACATCAAAAATAACTTGAACAATTTGTGACCAGGGTGAGAGGAGTCAGCTGCAATCTCCCTTGCTCCCCTCAGGGTTCCGGAAGCAAACAAATCCTGGAGGCATGACAGATTGCAGCCGATCACCCTCTCAGCAGGCGGACTCATCCCCATTGGAGAAGAGTCCAATGAGGGTGTTGTCGTCCACAAACTTCAGGAGCATGACAGACTGGTGACTGGAGGTGCAGCTGTTGGTGTACAGAGAGAAGAGCAGAGGGGAAAGAACACAGCCTTGGGGGGGAACCGCTGCTGATGGACCGAGAGGCTGAGATGTGTTTCCCCAGCCTTATGTGCTGCTTCCTGACAGAAAGAAAGTCTATGATCCACTTGCAGGTGGAGTCGGGCATGTGCAGCTGGGAGAGCTTGTTGTGCAGCAGAGACGGGATGATGGTATAGAAGGCAGAGCTGAAGTCCACAAACAGGATCCTGGCGTAGGTTCCTGAGGACTCCAGACCTGTTGGCTCTGTAGGCGAACGACAGGGCGTCCAGATGTGGGTCGGTGAGGGTTTTTAAGTGGGACAGGACAAGGAGGTCAGGATGACGGGCCTGTTGTCATTGAGTCCCGTGATCCTAGTTTTGTGTGGGACGCGGATGATGGTGGAGGCCTTAAAGCAGGCTGGAACATGGTATGTCTCCAGGGAGGTGTTGAAGATGCCAGCATGTAAACACCGGAGACAGCTGATCAGCACAATGCTTCAGGGTGGAGGGGGAGACAGAGTCCGGGTCGGCTGATTTTCGGGTGTTTTGCTTTTTGAAGAGCCTGTGAACGCCTCTCTCCAGAATATAGAGGCTTGTCACTGGGGAGGTGGGAGGGGGAGGTGTTGAGATGGGTGGTACAGAGGCATGAGCCCCTGATGGGCTTGGGGAGGGTCCAGTGCCCCATCCCCCCTTTGTGGGCTTTTGAGGTCTTTATACTTCCTTGTATAAAAACATTGTGGGAATTACAACCAAGAATGATTTGTTTGCGATATCTACAGATTACAACGCATTCATTTTCATAGGTATACCTATGAATGCTGGATGAGACCAACCCACAATATTACACACTGAGTCAAAGCAAGTTGCTTTGGAGCCTCGGAACTGTCTGACTGTACACGCACACACGCAGTCTCATTAAATTAATCACAAATGAAAAAAGGAAAAAAAGACAGCGGATTCTTTTGAAAACAGACACTGTCACGCTCTGACTGCTTTAATGGGGTGCAGACATGAGTGAGATTTAATGCTAACTTTGGATAATTGGGGTTCCCCCACTGATGAATAAGCAGCACACATTAACACAGCGTTGATTTATCATTCTTCCCTTTGTTATTTTCTGCTAGTTAGTGTTTGATGGATGAAGCTTTTTACACTTGTGCAAACATAATATTTAAAAAGGAAAATGTCCAATAATGACAGGTAATGACGCCATACATTTGAAAGCCTTCACTTTCCCTCATTCATGCCATTGTGAGAAAAGCCTTCCACACAATGCAGAGCACTTTGCTAACAAATAAAACAGTAATTGTGCTGTTGCTAGTTATTTTCATGAGGACTTTTTTTTGATCGAAAGCTTTATTCAAAGTATTAGCTCGATTTGAATTATAACGTATAATGAATTATAAAAATGCTACTCTTTACCACTGTGATTTAGTTAAATATGCTATGGAATACAGTGTTACTAAACATCCTAGCAAAGTGTTATGATGCATTCTTTATTCTTTTAACTTTGATAATAGTTTTATTTCTTCAGAAAACATACCTGTACCTGTAATTTAATATCTCTATCTGAAACTTTATGTTTCCGTATCTGTGTGCATACAGTATGAAGAAGTATATATTAATACATTATACACATTAATTATAGGGAATCGCAAACGCAAGTTACGTATCTAGCTATCAGGGCTCTCAAGTTTTGAAGACAGGCAAGCATGAGATTTCCATCAGCACCCGATGCTCATTTTTTTGCTCCGTCCCGATGCGCGCAGAGTTGTTGGGGTGCTGAGCTATTTTGATCGACCTATCGATCGGCGTATTGAGCACCCCTGCATTCAAGCATTAAATAGCCAAGAGTTTTTTTTTTCAGCGTGAGGAATACGATGTGTGGCGGGAGTGCGTGAGTTGAGACCGAAATGCGTGAGTCTCACGCTCAATGCGTGAGACTTGAGAGCCCTGAACTATGGTTCTATGAATCCTGGATGACCGCCAGAGGCAGTGCTTAGCACTGGATTTCTTCCGTCTCGAGCATACGCAGGTTGAGTCTTAATGACAACAAAGGCACATGTGATCTCGGATGACCCACCCACTGGGTATAAGTTCCGGTGTCATCCCGAGATCAGTCCTACGGAGTCTTCTCGCGAACTCACGAGATTCCGAGTGACCAAGAACTCTGGCGGTCATCCAGGATTCATAGAACCATAGTTACATATGTAACTTGCGTTCTATTTCATCCTTTCTGACCGACAGAGGCGGTGCTTAGCACTGGATGACTTGTACCAACAGAGTCACGAGGAAACCCAGGGAGCCTACCGTGTATGGATCAGGCAGAGGACTCTGGACGAAGAACCACCCCCAGTGGGTGAGTGGTGGCAACGTTCACCCTGTAGAACCTGGTGAATGTGCTTGTTGACGCCCAGGAGGCTGCGGCACATATATCCTCCACTGGGACCCCTCTCAGGGTTGCCCATGATGTGGAAACACTCCTGGTAGAATGGCCCCTCGTGCCGCATGGCAGGGCACGGCCCCTTGCTCTGTTTGCACAGGCAATGGCCTCCACAATCCAGTGGGATAGGCGCTGCTTTGAAAGGGCCAAACCCCTCCTAGGCCCGCCATAGCAGATGAAAAGCTGCTCTGATTGTCGTATGCCTGTGGTAGTTTCGACAGAGGTTCTGAGGGCCCGTACTGGGCACAGGAGCTTTGACCGCTCCTCTCCCGATGGGGGGTCGAACTGTGCCAGCCGGACAGGCTGGTTGACATATGAGCGTGTCAGCACTTTAGGGAGAAACGCTGCATTGGGCCATAGTGTGACATCCGAGCCATCCGAGTTCCACCTGAGACAGGATTCACTCACCGATAGGGCGTGCAGCTCGCTTACTCTCTTTGCTGAGGTGATGGCAAGGAGAAAAGCGGTCTTTGCCGACAGCCATCTTAGCTCTGACCCCGACATGGGTTCGAAAGGAGGTGAGCATAGTGTGTCCAGTACCATGGACAGGTCCCATGGGGGAGCCCTGGGGGCGCTCGGAGGACGCAGTCGCCGAGCTCCCTTTAAGAAGAGGGAGACCAACCTATGGCTCCCTACCGTGCCATTGTTAGTCCCAGCGTGCTGTGCTGAGATAGCAGCTACGTACACCCTCAGGGTAGAGGGAGACCGGCCCCTATCCAGGAGGGACTGTAGAAACTCTAATATAACCGGCACGGGGCACTGCACCGGGTCGGTGTTGCGGCCCACGCACCAGTCAGAGAACAACCTCCATCTACACTCGTACTGCAGATGGGTAGATGGTGCTCTGGCATTCCGAATAGTCCCCTTGACTGGGTCTGTGCAGCTGCTCAGCAGCTGGTCGGACCCTGCAGTGGCCAGGCCCATAGCTGCAGGCGGCTGGGGTTGGGGTGCCAGATCTGGCCCCGTAGCTGCGAAAGGAGATCCCTCCAGTCCGGGAACCGCCATGGCGTCCCGGAGCAGAGTCTGTGCAGTAGGGGGAACCAAGTCCTGGCTGGCCATCGTGGGGCCACCAGTAGGAGACTGTAGCCCTGTTGAAGTACCATGAGAAGCGTTGGCAAGATCAGGGGAATTGGGGGGAAAGCATAAAGAAGGCCCCCCGGCCATGTGTGCGCCAGGGCATCTTGCCCCAGAGGGCTGGTCCTCTCCCTCAGGGAGAACCAGTGGGAGCAGTGGGTTGACGTCTCTGAGGCAAAGAGATCTACCCTCGCCCTGCCGAAGAGACCCCAGATGCTCTGCACCACTTCTGGGTGGAGCCGCCACTCCCCCGGTGGGGGTCTGTGGCGGGAGAGGGAATCTGCAACCTGGTTCTGTTCCCCTGGAATATACATCGCCCGAAGGCTGGTCAGGCGAGGGGCTGCCCAAGTCAGAAGGGCGCAAGCCGCGTGTAGCAGCTTTGCCGACCTGGTGCCACCCTGATGGTTTATGTGGAAAACGGTCGGGGTGTTGTCCGACCGAACGAGTATGTGTTTCCCAGCCAGGAATGGCAGGAACTGCTTGAGTGCTAGGTGCACAGCCCACAGCTCCAGGACATTGATATGCTCGGTGTGGTCCTGAGCGGACCACTGCCCCTGAGCAGTCCTGTTCTGCCACACTGCGCCCCACCCTGAGAGGGAGGCGTCTGTTGTGACGACCTCCCGCCGGGACGGGACCATACCCATGGGGACACCCCCCGACAGGTACGCCCTCTCCCTCCATGGTGATAGGGCTCGAAGGCACTGCTGTGATACCTCTACTCTCCTGTGCCTGTGGCACGTGACCTCCAAATGGAGGCTGTTCAGCCATCTCTGCAGAGGGCGCAGTGACAGCAAGCCCAAGGGAATAACAGCTGAGGCGGCTGTCAATTTGCCCAACAGGCGAAGGAAGAGAATGTAGGGCAACCGCCTGCCCCCTCGGAAGAGGGTCAGGTTGCGGAGGATGTCGTCGACACGCTGGCGTGACGGACGGGCTCTCATAGCGGCTGAGTCCAGAGCTATACTGATGAAGGTTATGCTCTGAGACGGGGGCAGAGAGCATTTCTGCATGTTCACCCTGAGGCCCAATAGGGCCACATGGGAGAGAAGGCGGGTGGTGTCTTGTGCAGCCTGTGCACAGATCAGCCAATTGTCCAAATACGGCATTATCTTCATGCCCTGCAACTGCAGGGGGGAAAGGGCAGCCGCAACACATCTTGTGAACACACGTGACGAAAGGGAGAGTCCGAATGGAAGCACCCTGAACTGAAAACAACGGCCTTGAAAGGCAAAACGAAGGAACTGTCTGTGACAAGGCACAATGGGGACATGAAAATAGGCATCCTTCAAGTCGACTGATGTGAACAAGTCCCCTCTGGAGACGGTACGAAGGACGTCTGCCATGCTGAGCATGTGGAATGGCAAGACCTTCAGGAACTTGTTGAGTCCCCTCAGATCTAGGATTGGGCGGAGTCCGCCATCTTTCTTCCTTACAAGGAAGTAGGTTGAATAGAAGCCCCTGGGCTGTGACAGGGGGTCCACCGCCTCGATTGCGCCCTTGGCCAGGAGTTTGGCAAGTTCCTGGCTCAAGGCTAAGGCCTTTGCCGGGTCGGCGATGGTGGTTACCCTGACCCGGCCGGAGGCTGGGGGCCGGCGTCGGAATTAGAGCTTGTAGCCCTGGGTTAGGGTGGACACCACCCATGGGTCTGGGGCATGAGCTGCCCAGTAGCTGATCTGCTGCTGGGAGAAAAAACCAACGGCCGGCCCGGAGACTTCATCTCCTGCCCCCCCTGCCTCTAGTGGTTGTGGGGGGGCGGCTGTTAATCCCCAGGTTTGGAAACCGTCTGGGGAGTCTGCCGGAAACTTCACGTTGTGAGTGGGTTGGCCTCCCAGCGGGGTGCTGAGGCCTGTGCTGACTATTAAGGCGAGCGCGGGGCTGAAAATGGTCTCTGGGGGCCGATGTGGGGCCCCTGGACGCCCGTCGGGGTGGGGGCATGTCACGGCGAAGATCAGCGAACTGCTGCCTGGTCTGACCGGCTTGTACAGTTCGCTGGAGCGCCTGGAGTGCGGCCGAGCCGAACATCTCCCCGGGCTCGACTGGGACAGTGCGGAGAGTCCTTCTACAGGTCTCCGACAGGTGTGACTGACAGCCAAACCTGGCGGCGGGTCTGTACCAGGGTGGACATCAGGTGCCCGAGCTCCATCGACATGAGGCCAAACGCCTGCAGTGACGCATCACTGAAAGATAGAGGAGGCGTCGGGAACATCCTGCTGCAGAGAGGGCAAGCATGAGATGGGAGAGGGAGTTACCGATACGGCCCATGCGGGCTGCCGTGTTGTAGGCCTGGGAAAGCAGTTCGTCCGTGGCCCGACACTGGGGCCGAGGGCACCTGGCCTCTGGTCTTAGAGTCTCCTCCGGGGAAACTATGAGGGACGCAATAGTTGGCTCAATGGCTGGCATGCGCTCAAGACCATACTTGGCCGCGTCCTGCATGGACGCCAGGGTTCGTCCCTCGGCCGAAGGCCGGGAATGAGCACTGGTGTCTCTCCAGCATGCGTGTAACTCCCTCAGATAATCTTCGGAGGGAGGAACAGAGAAGGCGGCGGGGACGGAAGTGCGCCTGAAGAACGCACTAACCTGTGGGGGTTTGGGCTGCTGTATATCCAGCTGAAGGCGTGCCAGAGCCATGCGCATGACAGACCCGATGGAGTCGTCCTCTCCACCCTCCAACCGACTCTGGACGTGGTGAGCCGGCGCTTGTAATGGTTCGGTTGGGATGGGTCTGGCTGGCCTGACGGAGGGAAGTCAAGCCTGCCGCTCAGGTGTTCCAATTCTGCCAGTCTTGCGGCCCTTACTGCGTATGGCATAATGCCGCAGTTCATGCACGCGTCTTCTGAGAGGCCCTCCCTCAGGTGCTCGAGGCCAAGGCAAGAGGGGCAAAGGTCATGGCCATCCTCGAGCTGGAGAGGAGTCATGCAGGTCCTACAGTCAACAGGGCTAAATTTAGCCATGGCTCTGGAGGGACCCTGTCTTCCGCTACTGTGGCCCGGGTCCCGCTGAACGGGTCGAAGACAGTCCGTCTAGTGAGGGTAGAGCGCGGACGCTGACCTCACCAGCACGGTAGCTGTAGCGGCTGGGGGTCGCAGCAGTAGCACTCCGCTACTGTGGCCCAGGTCCTGTAGGACAGGACTGAGACAGCCCGTCTAGTGAGGGTATCAGCCACCACTGGCCTCACCAGCACGGTAGCTGTAGCAGCTAGGGTCGCAGCAGTAGCACTCTGCTACTGTGGCCCAGGTCCTGAGGAGCAGGACGGAGACAGCCCGTCTAGTGAGGGTTGAGCCACCGTTGGCCTCACTAGTACGGTAGCTGTGGTTGCTGGGGGTCGCAGCAGTAGCACTCCGCTACTGTGACCCAGGTCCTGTAGGACCGGAGGCAGCTGTCGGAATTAGCGTGGCTTCCGTTAGCCCGAGTTGCTTACCGAGGCACTCTGCTAACTTTGCCTGGCGGCGATGCCACCAAGGTCAGCGCGCACCCTATCCGAGTAGCTACAGAGAGCTGGTCACGCCCGCGTCGCAGCCTGCGACGCCGAGCGGAGATACTCCCATTAGCACACAGTTAGCAACAGCGAGCGCGCTCTGCTACTGTGAAAAAACTGCAACCATTGATAACAATTGGAACGCTCTCACCCGATTGACGCTTCGCGATGGAGGTCCTGGTGAGGAACAAAGGTAGACTCGCTGCGTTCTCCGGCCCGACTCGATAGTCAGCCGTAAGAAAACGCGCCGTCTTCCCCCTCCGAGGGGAAGCTTGTCGCAGCCTCTGGAGCGCGAGGGATCGCAACTCCGACCAGTTGGTCGCAAGGCTCCACGCGACGAGCTTTAGATAAACCTCTGTACAACTTCAGCTTTTAGCTAACGCTAACTTAGAGATTCCGTTAGCCTGCGTTTGCGAGAAGATGAAAAAGGACTGATCTCGGGATGACACCGGAACTTATACCCAGTGGGCGGGTCATCCGAGGTCACATGTGACTTTGTTGTCATTAAGACTCGACCTGCGTATGCTCGAGACGGAAGAAATCCAGTGCTAAGCACCGCCTCTGGCGGTCAGAAAGGATGAAATAGAACATGAAATGTCCGAAAATAACATCTGTCATCAACTTGTCACTTTGTAAAATGTCTAAAGACACATGTGCCTCAGTGAATGCTATTCATGTTGAATTCTTTTTCACAAGTCTTTTTATTTCTCATATCATAAAATGTGAATTTCCCACATGTTAGGATGTGACATCTTGTTGCACACATGTAATTCCACACACATTACAATGTGTTAGATTTGACATTGATAACTCTAATGTCAAAAAAAAAATTCAATGTGATGATACATGCTGTATTACTAACTTATTATTATATTTTACAAACCCTTCCTGATTATTATTCGATAAACCACATCGTTCATTAGAACATGTTAAATGTGTTTCATGTTGGTATCGGACCGCAGAGAAAGAATGAAAAACATTATAATTGATTATCAAGGTTGGAAACTACGGAGTAGACTGCAAGAGACTGGCTCATTGTAGAGAAACAAGCTTAGGAATCTCGCTAATCGGCGTAATGGTGAGTTGTATTTTTATACACTTAATATAAGTTTTCATTGCCAGTCTTATCCTTCTATTTGGTCATATTTATGATGTCATATTTATCGCCAACACCGTGAAGGCCAATCCGTGCGAAACTGGTCCGTGGCAAAAAAAAGTTGTAGACTGCTGCTCTTATATTTGACACATGTCATCACATAAAACAAGTTTAGCTAAATGAAAGTCATAGATACATTTAGATTAAAATAAAGTTCTTATCAAGAAATCCCGACGTTCACAATGACCGAGGTGGTTGCTTTGGAATGTGCACTAGCAGCGAGCATATCATTTTTTTCACCACAGGCCAGCATTCATTCTTTGGCTCTTTATTATAAATGACATTATTAACAGTATTTCTGATGTGTTCCTGCTGGTTTGCAGATTCTGGGCGACGTTGTGGGACTTCCTCCTGGCATTGCGTTGCATTTCGTTTAGCAGGTTTTTTTTTTTGGGCTCCTTCATAGGATGCTTCCACGTTGTAGCACGCTTTAGCAGCTAACGTTGTTACTCTGTCTTGTGTTTGCAGATTTGATTCCTCGGGACCCTGGTGAGTGATATTAAAAGTGTATATTAATTTATGATGGCAATGAACCAATTGTTTGTCCGAGCTAACTGTTTCATTGTGCATTAGCTTTTACATATGATCATCAGCTCTTGTTTTATTTCTCACATGTACAATACAATGTACACGTTAAATTATCACGTGTGAATGGATAAATCATTGTGTTACTTTTAGAGAACACTCTAATATACATGTTTCAACTTTTTTAATAACCATGTTCCTTATATTCAGAGTCTGAAGGAAACACTTACTAACAGACAAATAAAAGTGTGTTTCCATTCAGAGTGAAATCCAGCTTTCAGCCCACCCACCTTCAGCTTGTCAGTGAAACTAACCACTTGCATTAAAACCTTTTATGTTCACATGCGGCACTCTAGTATATATTAAACACATTATATCACTGACACCTAACAGGGCACTATGCGTTCTTGTACATTAATACAAAATCATCTCCAGCAGCACACCGCAGAGAGATGACAGAGCTGTCTTGTTTTATACTTCTTCGCACTGAGGTGCCTTATCAACTGTGCGTTATTTCTCTCTCTCTCTCTCTCCTTTCCCCACTCTTCTTCTCGTGCTCACTGTGAGTGGTTGGTGTGATGTTTTGCTTTTCCTCTGTCAGAAGTGGTCTCTGGAGTTCAGAGATGGAGAGTGGATCAGGGGTTTGCATCTCATTACTGACGGTGGATGAAAGGATCTACACCCAGATCAAAACATCTGTTAATTGCATAAAAGGGAGACAAATAATGGTATTTATTAAAGGGAGTAGCGGGTAGCTTTGGCCTCCGTATTTACACCCCCCACCCCTGCTGTCAACAGCATACGCACTTGTTTTTTGGGGGGGGGTTCTTTTTTTCACCCTACTTTATTTACTTGTGGATTTCCTTCCAGCTTCTCCCAGGGAGAAAATGTAAAGTATCATAAAAGAAGCTTAGATAATAATGATGACGGGGCTCATTACTAACAAATTATTATTAAAAAAAGAAACAATTATATGCACACAGGCAGAAACTTCTCTACATCTGCAGCTGAGGAAAGTCAGTCTTGTGACTCAAGGGGTAGGGCGCAAACAAACAAAGCCACCTAACTAATTATTGTAGAAGTCATTCAAAGTCAGCATAAGCAAGGAACACTTTAACCCTGTAAGACCCGGCGTTGTAATATTACAACGTCTCTTTTATCTCTCTAAAAAACACATTTGCAAAAAGTTTTTTGGGGAAAGACCATATTTACATAGTCAATGGGTCCTATTGTCTTGCCTTGCAATGCCATTGGATTGTAAATGTGTATATAGTAGTGCTGTGAAAAATAACGCGTTAACTCAGTTAATTCAATTACAGGTTTAACTAGTTTTTTTTTTTTAACGCATTTAACGCATGTGCAGAATGAGCTTCCAATCCGTCTGTTGTTGGTCGTCGGGACGAAAAAAAAGTCACTTGCAAAATGAGCTTCCAATACACCACTTCAATCTGAACTCTGTCCGCTCTCATGCAGACAGTCGTGCTGTTCATCGGTAATGATCCTTCCGCAGGTTCACCTACGGAAACCTTGTTACGACTTTTACTTCCTGTAGATCAGGGTCTCAACACGTCGATCGCGACCTGCCAGTCGATCGCGGCGTAGTGTTGGTAGATCGCATGACATTAAAAAGATTGGCCCGCCCCCTGACATGTTCTCTAGAGCACGTCTTTGTTCTTTTATTAAACTAAACGTCTGTTGTTGATCGTATCTCCACAGCAGCATGTCATTTCTGTCTCTTCGCGTTGCGTTAACACTTATCGATCTCCATCTCGCGCCACAGAGCTCCGTGCGCGCATCGGACCGAGCAAAAAAAGTCACTTGTCAATCTGTCCCGTGTCCGGGCCGGTGAGGTTTCAGCTTTGCAGCGGTGTCCCCGCCGTCCCTTTCATCACGGCCCAGTTCATGAAGAAAACCCACACAGTCAGTTTGCCTCAGCAGCTGCTAGAGGAAGACTAGAGGCCTTTAGAGTGTATCATGGTGGAGTTAATGGTTGACAAACAAGAGAAAAATGTTCTGTTTAACCCTCCTGTTACCTTTACATTTACTAACATATTTTACCCTCGGGGTCAATTTGACCCCAGCAATTAAAACCTCCAGAAAATTATTAGAATTAATATTGCTTCCCAAGTTTAAGTGTGAGGTACTTTATGTTTGTTTGTTGACTACCTAAATAGCCCTTTAAATAAATAAAAAGTTGATATTTCTTATATGTTTGACACAGTGAAAAACAGCCTGGGGTCAAATTGACCCCAAAGAACACCGACATTAAACATTGAATGGGGTCAAATTGACCCGAAAGGTAACAGGAGGGTTAAACATTCTGTTTAGGATGAAGATGTATTAATGTTCCATATGGAAGAAAACTGCTAAATAACTGCTGAGTTGCAGCACCATTGTATAGGTGGAAGGAAGCGCTGTGCCAACGGCTGCTTGTTTCAGTAGTGGCGTTTTGCTTTTATTTTATTGTCTTTTTTTTGCACTTTTCCTCTCTTTTTCTTCTTCTTTTCTTTCACGTTTGTCTTAGTTACGGTCGGACACTGGACCATAACTACTTTTTTCGATACTTCTACTGTGGCTTTTGTTCACTTTGTCGTGAGTATCGGTGAGCCAACATATGACGGGGACCGACGCCCACTACTGCCGCTCAGCTGATCGCGCTGTGCAGGCAAGCTTCTGCCTGGAGAAAGACCTGTGATCCGCTGGAGCTACGGAGAAGGGCTCGCGGCTGCAGAGCGGGTGTCAAGCGGAGGGCTAAAGAGGAGATACAAACCCTGGTGCCCCGTCGATCATAGCGAGGCGGAGGGTCTTTAGCGAATAAGACGGATGAGCTCGGCGCTGGTAATGACCGAGAGTCTTCCGTGAGAGCAATCTTTGTGTTTCACTGAGACTGCATCGCTGACTATCCGGATCACAGCAGCGCCTTTGCCCGGCTTCAGGACTGTTCGGGCTGACAGAGCGGTAAGAAGAGGCGGGATCGCTGTTTATGTGAATGAACGGTGGTGCCACCGGACCATGTGTGCGTGAAGCGCTGTAGGCGAACATTGAACTGTTGGCCGTGGGATGCGCCCGTACTATTTGCCGAGAGAGTTCACGTCCGCCATTTTGGTTACCATCAGTGTATCGCAGCCGCCATCAGCTGACGCTGAGGAAGCTGTGGACACCACTCCACTGTGTCTGCTCTGCTGAATCATCAGCCTGGAGCATTCATGGCTATCACTGGTGACTTTAACCACACCACACTGGATAAAGCTCTGCCAACCTTCCATCAATACATAGACTGCCCAACTAGGAACAATAAAACTCTGGACTTGCTGTAACTAAGGACGCATACAGCGCCACTGCCCTTCCCCTCGGCAGGTCTGATCCCTGGTCCGGCTGACACCCAGGTATGTTCCTCTGGTGAAGAGGCTGCGTGACCACCAGGACTGTGAGGAGGTAATGACGGTCTACAGGACTGCTTGAGTCAACGGACTGGGATGTGCTGTGTGGACCGCACGGGAGGACATCAACAGTATGACCGACTGCATCACGGAATACATCAAGTTCTGTGAACACACCACCATCCCATCACGGACTGTGCGCTGCTTCCCCAACAACAAGCCCTGGATCACCAGGGACCTGAAGCGCTTCTTAACATGAAGAAAGCTGCTTTCAGGTCTGGAGACAGGATGAGCTGAGAAAGCCCAGCGCCCCTGAAGGTGAAGCTCAGGGAGGCAAGGACTCCTACAGGAGGAAGCTGGAGGCCAAACTCCAGCTGAACAACACAAGGAGGTGTGGTCTGGCATGAAGCAGATAACTGGCTTCAAGGTGGGAGGAGACAGCCAGGGGGGCCCTGGAGAGGCCAACGAGCTGAACTGTTTTTTCAATAGGTTCAGCCCTCCCCGTCTCCACATCACACCTCCCAAACACCTCCTCCCTCTGTCCCCCTGCTGAGCTGCACATCCACCGAGCCCCTCAATGGGCCCTCTCCACCTCCCCTCTCTCTGTGACGACTGACCAGGTGAGAAGACAGCTGGAGAAACTACACCAGCGCAGAGCTGAAGGTCCTGATGGCATCAGCCCCAGGGTCCTAAAGACTGCCACCCAGCTGTCTGGTGTCCTGCAGCGCCTCTTCAACCTCAGCCTGAGGCTGGGAAGTCCGGTGCTGTGGAACGTCGTGCCTGGTCCCTGTCCCAAAGAAGTCAGCACCATCTGGCCTCAACGACTACCGATGTCCGCCTCACCTCCCATGTGATGAAGGTGCTGGAGAGGCTGGTCTTGGCCCACCTCCGCCGCAGGTGAAATCATCGTTGGACCCTCTGCAATTTGCTTACCAGCCTCATGTGGGTGAGACGACGCCATCATCTACCTGCTGCAACTCAGTCGCACCTGGATGGAGCCGATGTCTCTGCTGTGAGACTTTCTTTGACTTCTCCAGTGCATTTAACACCATCCAGCCACTGCTGCTTGTGAAAGCTGCGGTGGGCGGTGTGGACGCGTCCACCATCTCCTGGATCACTGACTACCTCACAGGCAGACCACAGTTGTCAGAATGGGCCTGTCTGGAACGGTGGTCAGTGATGTTGGCCCCACAGGGAACTGTTCTGTCTCCTTCCTCTTCACCCTGTACACCAGTGACTTCCAGTACAACACGGAGTCATGCCATCTGCAGAAGTACTCTGATGATTCTGCAGTGGTCGGGTGTATTAGGGATGGACGGAGGAGGTACAGGGCAGTGGTGAGTGACTTTGTAAAGTGGGCGATGAGAACCACCTGCGGCTGAACGTGGCCAAGACCAGAGAGATGGTGGTGGACTTCAGGGAAGCGACAGCTCCTACACCTCTGAGTGTCCTGGGTGGACGTGGACATGGTGGAGGAGCAAGTACTGGGCGTCTCCATCGACAGCCGACTGAACTGGAAGGCCAACATCAACGCTGTGTACAAGAAGGGGATGAGTCGTCTCTTTTTCCTGAGATCCTTCAACGTGTGCAGCAAGATGCTGGAGTTATTCTACCAGTCGGTTGTCGCCAGTGTGCTGCATTGCCATTGTCTGCTGGGGAGCAGCATCGAGCGGTGACACCAGCCGTCTTAACAAACTGGTTAGGAAGGCTGGCTCCATCATCGGCTGCCAGCTGGAGCACCTGGAACAGGTGGTGGAGAGAGGTCGTTGAAGAAACTGGTGTCCATATTGGACAACCTTCCACCACCTCCTACAGGGACAGAGGTACTTTCTCCAGGCGTCTCCTCACGCTCCGCTGCCACAAGGAGATACAGGAGAACATTCCTGCCGACGGCTATGAGGCTCTACAACAGTTCACCTCTTGCCAGATCACCCTAACCCTTCTTATATTTTGTGTTTTGTTTTTTTTATTCTTGTGTGTTGCTGCTACTGACTCGACAAATTTCCCCTTGGGGATTAATAAAGTATATATCTATCTATCTATCTATCTATCTATAGAAGAATGTATAAATGTATATATCCGTCTTTTGTCATAAATCTCTATGTTCTCACAAAATATACCGAGAATATCGGTAATATGTGATTAATCATGATTAAACCACAAAAACCTGTGATTAACCCGATTAAAATTTTTAATCGTTTCACAGCCCTAGTATATAGGTGTGGCCATAAGGCCATGAACTCACTCTACCTGCAAACTTTCCCGGAAGCACATCTCCTTGTTTCATTCAACTCGATATATCAACATTGAAGTAAGTAAATTCCATGAAATATTTTTTTTGGTGATTGTTAGAATATGTAGTTCATGTAAATACTAAGTTATTGTGGAATTAATGCATCACATTAGATTTTCAGCTTGTTATGTCATTGTTGTAATTTCACAACGTTGGGTGAAAATGGTAGCTAAAATAGCAGGTGCACCTTGCACACTACATGGAGACATTCCACTTCTCGGTTGTTCAGATACAGGATAAATACTTACAGAAATATAATGTATTTGATGATTCACACTTTACAAAAGGGTTATTTGTTGTAATTTTAAGTTTAGACCAGATTTGAATAATTCTAAATGGGTTAGGGTAACCCAAATCCTATGTTATTTCTATGTTCGCAGTGAGATATAGTCAACTGGTTTTTTTATCTGGACTTTGTTGGTTTGCCCAAATATCTCCTTGTTACACAAGCCAGATAATGTTTGTAGAATGCTTTGGAGGATGGTTGTTCAAGGACAAGTGTAAATGTTTTGGAATGTGGGAGTTGCATGTATTTTGCATTGGTCAGGGAGAGGGGTAAATGTTTTGGAATGTGGGGGTTGCATGTATTTTGCATTGGTCAGTGAGAGGTGTAAATGTTTTGGAATGTGGGGGTTGCATTTATAATGAATTGTTCAGGGAGAGGTGTAAATGTTCTCGAATATGGGGATGTAAGAGTTCTGGGGGGGTTGTATTTTCCTTTTGTAAATGTAAGTAGAGAGCACATTAGGCTAGCCAGACAGTATTGTGTGCCATCAGTGGAGTGTATTGCCTGAATAGGATTAATTTGCATTGGAATTAGTTATACTTGAACATTCTCTAACTATTGTTTCCATTTCAGAATGCCACCAGCAAGGAGAGCTTTCTTCAGTATCCAGGATGTCATTGAGGCTGTCCAAAATGGAGAGAGTGATGTTGAGATGGAATCAGACACCAGTGATTCGAGTGATGAGGAAGTGGAAAAAGAGAAAAAGAGACGCACTGATTGTCCAACTGAGGATGATGACAATAAGGACATTGAGCGAACCAACACAAGCCAACCAACTAAACTGACTATGCCCCGGGACCGGTCTCGCTGGCTGAAATTCTGCTACCAACTTGGCCCAACGTTGCAATATTACGTTTCCCTAAAAACTTACAAAAACATTTTTTTTAAATTAATCGTTCATTATCTGCATCAGAAGACTCTTACATCATCATCTGACTTTTTAAAAAAAAGTTTTCGATATTATTTATATGCTTGGGTCTTACAGGGTTTAACAACGCATCTGGAGTCAGTCAGGGGCAGAAACACAAATGATAATGGCAACCTAATACCAAATAGGTGACTCCTGCTGAAGTCCTGCAACACGAATCAATCTAGCTGCTTTCAGTCTTTTCAAAATAAACTTCTATCCTCACAGAAAATGACTTTTAGGAGAGGTTAGGAGAGATAACCTAGGTTTAGCAAAATATTATGAAAAATACTAGATGGCCTTATGGAAGTTAGGTACCAAATTAATCCCCTTCTCGTTTTACACAATATTTGCAGCATTTATACTTAAGCTGGTAAATGAATGTATTTTGTTGGATATGCTACTGTATGAGAGCAGGCGGCTCAAGGAGGAGAGATAACCCAAAACTGACTTCCAAGAAGGGTTTTTGAGAGAGAGCTCTGGCACATGTTCCTAATTTATCAAATAATATTATAAAAAATTACTATATGGTTTTAAACAGTCGGGCAACGATAGTATATGGTCATACATAATTAATTGGCAATGGTGTACATACATGCTTGATAAGAAAATACTACTGTTTAAATTTAGTATTATATGTTGCAATGGCTTTTCAGATTGCAAACATATATTTTACTGCGTTATCAAGCACTCATGAACTGTTTATATAGTTAATGTCAAACAAATTAAATATGAATGAAATATTCATGACAACAGAGCAAACACCTGCTGATAATGAACAGCATGTATGATTAAAAGCTCCATGACATACAATATACTAAATGGTCCCTATGGTGTTTTTCATGAACTACATATTAGTATGTCTTAAACATGTGTGAACCAGGGTCGAAATAAAGTGTTGCCCATTAATGAATTACTTTTTAATCTATGTATGCAACATGTATTGGTTTTGTGTTGCTCCTTTTTGATGTTTGTATTCAGATCAACATAATTCTGTAAAAAATGTCAAGCATTACACAGAATAAATATTTAAATATCAATTTAACATAATGTCATTGCATGGGTAATCATGGCTCCTTCTGCACAAATACTATTTTCTCATCATCCATTATTATCTACTTACATAGCTGACATGTTATAGCTGCATGAACTCAATATCTAGCACTAAGTGACTGTGAAGCATTGCCAAGGCTTATCTTATTTTCGTATGCTCCGCCATTCGAAATGCTGGACCACAATATTCAACGAGCCAGAACGGATTTATTTGGTCTCTTCTCTGACTGAAGGGTAAGATACACCTTTTTACAAATGTTATGCACATGCTACTTCCATGTGATGGGAAAATCCACAAGCTGGCAGTCTTCCTTTTGTTGATCTGGAAACAGCTCTGAGATTAACATGGCACCCTAAAAATAAGTGATTTGATTTGACCTTAGCTCCGGCTTGTACTAGGATCAGTCGCAGGTTTTATTTGGCTTGAGCCACTGGCACCGAGTTGCAATGATGATATGCAGTAATATGTGTTAAAGCATCTTTATACAACCCTGTATCACAAAAATTACATTCTCCCAGACCTAAAATGCAATTTGCAGTTACATTTGACTGAAACATATTTCTCTCCAAATCACGTTTGATTGAAACGTATTTCTTTCCAGATTACGTTTGTATTTGATGTATTACAATTAAAAATACGTCTCTAATCAACGTATCTTTGCCGTTTGTAGTCTCTTTTCTACGATGCTATTATGAATTGGAAAAAGCGTCCTCTAGTCTTATTTAATATGTTGTTTCGCCTGCGTATTATGACAGCAATAAGCGTTGTAACGGATCATATGAATTGGAGTGAAGACTTATACTGCTGGTGACACTCCTTTATTTTATTTAGGTGACAATAAGGCAACACTCACATCGAAGTACACACAAACATGCACATACCAATACTTACTTATAAATACAAACCCATTTAATCACAAACATGTGCAAGAGCACCACATGCTAATGCTATGTTCCAGCACGCATTTGACATGCACACAGACAACTGTTTTTAGCAACATACGTTTTTTTCCCTGGTGTAACCACGAGTGTCAACAAATGACACGGTTGTATCTTTGTGTTTTCTGTTCCAGTTTGTGTTACAGGCTGTAAAATCACTTTCATTTCAACAAGATTCATGTGGAAAATTAATGAAATACATAATTCAATTTGTTAGTGTGACCACTTTCTCTCCACCTGAGCCTTTTCCTCCTTCTCATGCTGATTTCCTACGTTTCCCAAAATGCACTTCATCCCTGAGCCACCAGAGAATGAATAATAAAACTGCTTCTTTTTTAAAAACCTTTTTCTTTGGTGTAACGGCATCTAAAAATGTAAAATCTAGCATGATACGCTTTTTTGTCACTATTTTTCCATTGTCAGTGAACAAAGAAGCTTTTTCTATTAATTTGTTTATTAACTTGTGATACTATTCAGAAGGAATTGGCTGTCATGGAGAACAACAAAATGTAAATTGAGCAACACTGTGTAATGGTTACAGGCACTGGAACCCAAAAGCATTAGACATACACAGGAATGCAGGAGGAAGATCTTTTCTTGGTGATTCAGGCAGGGTCAACACCAGGTGGTCCGTCAAGCAAGGCAACAAATCCAAAAAGGGGCAGGCAAAAATCTTAAGTCGGGTCAACAGGCAAACAGGGTCGTAACGGGCAGGTCAGCATTAAGATTTTGGAATTCTCTGGAGAGTTTGGCAGCAACACACAAGACAATCTGGCAGAGGACAAGTGGAAGTGAGGGAGCTAAATAGTGAGGGACTAATGAGGGGATGGGCTGCTGGTGAGAAGGGCGTGAGGACCAGGTGAAGGGAATGAGGGACAATCAGGTGAGGATGACAGGATCTGGAATGACAGGAGAGTTGCAGGCAGACATGATGAATATAACTATGAAGGTGGAGAAGTCATGACACACTGAGGGATCTTTTAGCCTATGATGGCACATCTGAATCGATGTGAATAATGCACCCATTAAATAGCTCCATTAACCACAGTTGTTCTTTGTGCCAGGTGTTAGACTGGGCCCAAAGAATCAATTTATTTCAAGCTGTAGCTACTTTCACAAAGCTGTGTTTGAGTTAAGGAGCAACATCAGCAGGTTAACATGCTCACAATGGGGTTGCTAATTTCTAGCATATTTACCGTCTCACTTTGGTGTGTAAGTATGCTAACATTTGCTAATCAGCGTACAGCTGAGGTTTGAAGGGAATGTTGTTGGTTTTGCAGATAATTGGGCATGAAGATGAACATTTTGACCTGAAGATGGTCCAAGATAAACTTAATGAGTGAAAACAAACTGTGAAAGTGTTAAAGTTCTAGAACTAAAACACAGCAACTCCCAGACACCGTGATAGCGACCTGTCAATCACAGGGTAGCAACATCCTGAATCATACCTCATATTGTCTTTTTTACTCTAAATGGGACCATAATTAACTTAATTGAACATTGAATGATCGTGACTGAGATCCTAAACTCATGATTCCAATGTTTAATGAGGTAATAGACCAAAACATAATGAATGACGGGCATTATTTTTTCAACTGCCTTCTTTTTTCAACCATAAGAGTGGCACCTTGATGGCCATACTAAATAGTGGAAATTTAAGTTACCTTCACAAAGGATTCACTTTTCAGACCCAGAGGTGACCTTTCTAGTCTGACGATCACTCAACCAGCTTGCATAGTACATTTCCTTGACCCATTAATTCCTTGACCCATTCATTCATGTACGGCGCTACCATTCAAGGTGCAGTCAGGACAAACTCATTCATACAACATTCACACCTCAGACACAGTCTATGAGTTAAAGTGTCTGATACATTGTCATCGACGGGAGGTGCCGGGGATCAAAGTGACCGCCGCTCTTCTTGCAGACGTGACCCTTTCCCAGTGATGATTTACTATGCCTCTGTGAGCCAGTCTGAGATGAGCCAGTATTGAAAATACATAGATGGTTTTCAAACAATCTTTTTTCAGTCATCTATCTATAGAACTGCTCCCTCCATAGGGTATTATTCTGTACGAAATTGCATCGGTAGGAAATATTGGGAAAATCTTTCTAGCTGTCAGCAAATGTTGCTTTTCTTCCATATTTTCCTTTCCCAATCTTTCTCCCTGTATATTCATATTTACTCATCCCTCTCTAAATCCCATCCATATGTTGATTCTGCAGAAGCCTTTATTACATGATGAATACATCTGGTAGACTAAAAGTTATCTTCAGCCCCGAATTATCGGTTTCCAAGTATAAATTCCCTTTAAATGTCATCCCTGCGCTCATTGTCATACTATACGCTCTCAGCTTTGCAGTTGTGGATCCTCCCTGCCAGGATGAACAGGAGGAATACGTTTAGAGGTATTTAAAGCCGAGATGTTTGTGTCATTTAGAAACCACACAGCTCTGACTTAGCCAGCCCTCAGAGAGCAATGGTACAGGTGGATCATCTCTGTTCCCTCCCCTCTCCGTCGAGGCCCTGACTGTCTGTGCCATGACCGGCTTTCGCTGTCAAGTCGAACAGAGTAATCCCTGCAGTAAAAGCCTCGCACTACAGGTTCACACTCTTCTCCTCTCATTCGGAACACCACCATGCGCTCAAGTTCATTTTCTGCCTCGTGAAAGGAGTTCAGGTGCCTTCTGGTTTTCATCAATGGCCGAAACTGACAGAGGCTGAAAGGCAAATAGGAAATAAAAACGAGGCGAGTTGAACGGGAAAATGTAGGCAAAATGGATATGTGCTGTACATGTTGATGTGTATTGTTGGCAAAAGACAGGAACAGAATGGCCCTTTCTTTGGCATTAAAGATAATACTCTAAAAAGGCCCATCTGCCTTATTGAATTCCGACAGCCCAAATACATAAAGACACACACCCATGCTCCCTATTAAATACACACACTCACACACACACACAGACACACACACACACATATGCTGAAGGGCTACTCCCCAGCTGTGTTTTCCAATTCATAAATGTCATTGACACTGTGCTCAGTATGATACATCTCATATTTGTCCATGATTTGCATAAAGACACGATCAACATTCAGGATCAGGGGTTAACAAAAGTGACTTGATTCCTTCAGAGCAGAAAAGAGAGGATGACATGGTGACTAGAGTGTGATATATGGCTTCCATGCACTGTGAGTGGGGGACTCTCAGCAGACAGAAGGACATCGACAAAGTTTTTCTTAACCAAAGAAGATAACTGCTAAATAAAAAAGACAATCTCACTCCCAACTTTGAAAATAGCGATGCTTGGTCAGTGACCCTAACCCTTCTGACTATGAGGCTCTGGGGGCCCCTCTCGAACATGTCTAACATTATAGGCTTGTTTCATGCGTAGTGTCTTTTTGGTAGAAAATTCATGAGCAGTTATTGTTAGGCAACAACATCACTGAGTTGATGTTTTAAACTTGACCGACTTATGAGATGTAAGTCTCATAAGATGAACCGAGGACTGACGTGTCAAAACTAGGCAACGCACGAGGCGCCCTTAAGAGTTTGAATGGGACACACCGGGCTTTCGATATAAAAGCATCGTCATCGCGATTGGCGGCTCAGAGATGCGCTCCTTCAGTGTGATGACATAGTGAAAGAAGTGAAAAAACCCGTTGTTAAGTTATTTGGATGTTACATGTTTTCCATATATACAGCATGTGACGTTGTTTTACGTTTCACTTACATTTAGTTAAAGCCCAACCATGATGTTTCTCCCGAAGCTAACGCTATTAAAGCTAATGCAATGCAATTTGTGAAATTTTAATTGAATAAGAAACTCTATAATCTTGGAATATTGTGGAAATATAAGAGCAATGTACATATATACACGTATGTGATAAATAATTCACAACACGGTGATGTTTACCACCAGACAGCGAGAGCAGTTGCACAACATGCACAACTACCTGCAAGCTTTTATTTCAAACTGCTTTCTCTCTAGGTTAAGGGAGCAAATGGCTAATTTAAAGTTGAGCGGAAGATGTAGGAGAATAATCATTTGAATGCAGAGCAGCTGGATATCGTTTGGTTAGTAAGGAGACACACTGCATTATCTAGTTGCATCGCAGTGTATTATACACATGAGTACTGCCTGGCTTCAAACAAACAGACTCTTTTCTTGTGCCGATGAAGCTGTGAATCTAGAGAGTAGAGTAAGATGCAGGTCTGGTTCTCAGATGTGGTCAGATTTTAGAACAGTCCTGGTTTTTAAAGGAAAAGATAGATTTTTTTGGGATATGCTTTAATGCTGCATTCAGGTGCAATCAGGCAGACGACAGATGGACAACACCTTGTTTGAAACTGGAGCTCAAAACACAAATGTCAAAATGCTAATGGTATTAAATATGTTTAATGAAATGATTTAGTGTCTTCTATTTTCTGTAATTATTCTAACAATACATGTAGCTAGAGAATGAAACGTTCTGTTTCTATCATGTTGCAAGCATGAGCAACTGTCTCCAACTAGAGGGAGCTACATCAATGTTCAGCTCTGATTGTCATTCTGCAACACACTTCTTACAAAAATCACTACACACTGTGGCTGTCATTAGACACACGATAATGCAAAGCATCTGTTGCAATCACTGGGAAAACACTTTTATTTGAAATGCAAAACGTTACTGTAATTTGCAAGACAAACACACACACACACATACACACACACATATTATATCACTTATAAACTAATTGAACACCAATCAAACATACCTCAGATAAGCTCATCTCTTCTGTAAGAGACATGGGGGCAGTGAGAGGATGAGGAAGGAGATGAGAAAGACAATGTGGATCCGGTGGCCCGAATCAAATAAGGTATCCCAAAGCATCTTTATTTGGTGTTCTTATTTTTACTTCTATGCGTTTACAGTGACACATTTTTCTTTCTTCTTAAACCTACAATTACAAAAAAAAAGTTAGATATATTCTTATTTTTCATTTTCTAAAGGCTCTATATTTATTTTCATGGACATATGAGTAGATGTACTGCACTGGAACAATCTTTCAAAGAAGTGTGTATGAGAACATTATCATGGTATACAAAGAACTAAAGACTGCAGTTTTATATTTGGCTCGTGTTAGGTTTTGACACATTGAGCCTAATTCTGTGCAAACAAACACAAACTCATCCGTAAACACAGCTGAGAACGGGGCTCATTTCCTCACACAAGTAGCAGACCCCCCGAGATCTTTTGCAAAGTAAAAAAAAAACTATACAGTATTTCATGAAAGAAAACAATTTTGTCACCGTTTGCCACACAAATGAATCACACGATCTGAGACACACTGCTGTGCTCAATCAAAAACACTACTATCATTTCCACGCTAATAGCGAATTACATCTTTTTCACAGATATTGGTCGTAGAAAGCATGTGCATATACTCAACACATAAAGGTGCATTCACACCAAAAGCGAAACTATTTTTTCGTGCGACCGAATCCCATGAAAAGTCAACGTACAGACGCTTGTGGCTGCGATAGACGCGATATTTTCCCGGGTGGCTCGTTTGGGGCGTTTGGGGCGACGCAAATGTGGCCGGCGCGTTTCCAGCGGCGCCATTTTCGCCCCGAGTTGAAATATTGTAACTTTGGGGCGGTCATCTCGCAACTCGGGCCAATCGACTCTTGTGTTCCGCTCTCGTAGCGCTGGAAGCGGAAGTCTTTCAGGCGTAACAGTAACTTCATCGGTGAAAGTGACCGAGCTGAGTGAGCCTACGGGTGATGTCATGAACCCAAACACGAGGGCGTTAGTGTGTGGGACGTCCACAACAAATATAAACCAGAACTAGTGGTTAGTTATTCTGGTGGATGAAGGAAATGATAATGGTCTTTACGGAGACGAGATAAACCCCGCCCCTCGCGCAGCGTCTCGACGCTTATGGCTTGAACACGGCAAATGGTCGAGCGAGTAAACTCACGCGTTTTGGGCGATGCGAAAAATAGTTTCGCTTTTGGTGTGAACGCACCTTAAGACTGGTGGTACGGTATGTAAAAAAAATATTTATATGCAGTGTATTATGCAATAAAAATCTGAACAGAGTATATTCTAAATATAATATAGAACAGTGTGGCATTTTGAACGGTTAACAAGGGTTTTCAGATTAAAGTGTCTTATGTAGAGAACCGTGTGCAGTATGTGTTAATGTGAGTTTAGTGTGGAAGCGCTTGCAAATGGTAGTCATGTCTAGTCCTGTTTATTTAAGCCTTTAAATTTGAGAAAAAGTGGGACACTTCACACAAATCTAATGATTCCATTCTGATTTTATTCACTGGCTCAACTGATGGAAACCCTATGTCGTCCTATCGGTGGCTGATATGCGCTTTGTCAATCCCTTCACTTCCTTTATACTGGATTTTTTTTGCCTACTCTGCAAGAAAGGTTCATAAACTGTGATCCCGCTGCTTTATAGCCAAGTGAAAGAGTCGTTCTGCAGCCTTAACATTGAATCTGACATCCAATATCAGACATCTACACAAGGGCCTTCCAACATTAAACTTTGATGCACTGGTGTTTGGCTTCATCACCTGTTATTTGCTGCAGTCCGCTGCATACAATCCAAGGTAACACCAGTTGTCAGTCGTTGAAGTTCACATTAAGGTCTAAATTAAGGTTCTCTCTCCCCTGAAAGTAATCTATACGTAAATTGGGACCACAGTTTCTATTTCTTTAAAGGTGTGTGCCATGCAACATATACCATAAAAATGTCTTTCCCTATTCTGCTAAAGGTGAAAAGATTATTTTATTACTTACAATTCAAAAGCGACTAGAGAGTGATGAGATGAGCCAAACACAGGAACCTGGAGTGAACCGTTTCCTGACTGCAAGAATCCGTTTCCTTCGCCAAGAACCTTTATGTCTCATTATTGCTGCCCGTTTCAAGGTCCCTGACCAACGAATGATGTCATCTCTGGCTCCGGTGAAACGGACAGCCCAAAGTCAGCCAAGCGCACCGCCACATCTGCTTTTAATCCAGTCCGGCATTCCACAATTATTCCTAATGTTTTTGCTTATTTGCATAATGAAGGGGTTAATTATGCTCATGAGACGCCCCAGTGGTCTCGTCTTGAGTGTCGGAGACACAGCTGTATGTCTGCGAGCTAAATCATGCGCTAAATATGTCACCTAGAATTAGATCCATTTTGGCCTTGGCTTACGGTGCGCTGTGGTCAAGTCGGACGTGAAAGGGTGGGCGGATATCAGTCAGTAACACATGGCCTCCGGACATGATGCAGCGAGTCAAGCATCGTTCCCACTCGCTTGAAGATCAGTTGGACAATAAAATGTTGTGAACAACGGGAGCATATTTCACTTTAAGTACAGCATCAGGTCTATAGCGTGTTTTTTTCTTCTTTTTATTGGATGTTTTTGAACCTGTCAGAGGCACACATGGAGCATCGCATGGACAAAACTGTCAGGCTTACGAAAGCCAATACTTTAATCATTCCTCACCTCTACAGTTCATTTAACATTCGCTAGGGATTAATGGCGTCAGCACAGAGAATGTTTTTTGCCCGCGGTTGGGTCAGTTAAAGGGACACTTTGTCTCGTCCCTTGGCGTCTGATACCACACAAATGCTGGACTTTCAACCAGGACAAAAGTTCATGTCATTCTGTGTTGATCAGTTATTTAAGTTATTTTTATGTGAGCGATGTTCTTGACATGTTTTCCATACTTACGTTACTTTTTTTACATTTTACCTCGACATTGAAGCTCTACCATAAGATTGTTGCTAAACTCAACGAACTGTTTTGGTTGTAACAAAATATTTTTTATTGAATTTACAGAAATAACCACAGGTATATTGCAACCGTAGTGGAGCGTCATAGTTTGACGCACTGGGCTACCACGTATGGCTGAGTATCGTTTAAAATTGTATGATGCCAGTACCAGTACCCTTAAAGAGATATTTGAAATATGTTTGTTACACTCACTGGCTAATCTCTACCACAGTGCACTGTGATCCCCGACATAATAAAAAGAGAAACCGGTAGACACCTTGTTGTGGCTGGATTTCTTCCTTCTGGCTAGATTCTGACTAATCTCTTAACCTGATACATATAAACTTGTATTTTTCTCCTATCTGACTGCTGGTGAGACGCCACAGGATACTCACCCACTGGACCTCAGAAATCAAACACCCACAGGTAGGGATGGGCATCGAGAACCGGTTCTGTTTTAGAACCGGTTCCCAGTGAACCGATTGTTTGGGATCGTCAGCCAAATTCTTGAACGGTTCTGCTAACGGTTCTCTGCGGCGTTACGCATGCGCACATTTTTTTAGTTTCTTCTTCAGACTGCAGCAAACATGGCAACGAGGCAGAAGCGTTCTAAAGTTTGGCTCTATTTCACACGACAAAATGACAACTATGCCACTTGTAACGTGTGTAAAAAGTCTATTTCGTCGAAGGGAGGAAATACAACATATATGAATAAGCATTTGAACACAGCATGGAATTAAATGACAGGAATGTCATGTGTTCGATGCAGCAGCTCAGCTAACGTCGGCGCTTCATCTCTTTCTGTCCAAGGTAAACTCCTCAAAAGTGATCACAACCACTCACTGTGTGAAGCCATTTGCCTTTATTGTGTGGAGTCGATCAAGTTATCTTCTGTCCCTTCGTTTGAAGCATACATTTGAGCTCCGGCATTGGTCTCCCATTATTGATCACTTCAAGTTTGGATTGAAAGTCCAGTTTTGAGAAATGTTTGATCGTAACGGTGTTAATTATCGGAGTGCGTGTGCTATCAGCAAACGCTCGCGTTATCGTGTTTACCCATTATTAAACTGAGCATATCGATTTTTAATCCATTATTAAACTTAGCATATAGCTACGCTAGCTTAGCTACAGAATCTTCCATTGTCAGCCCCCTACATTGAGGTCGTGTTTGCCTCCCCTCTTAATGTGGCTTTCTGTCAGCTCAGCAAATTCAGCGATTTTGTTCGTGCCATTTGTTTCATTGTGTAAACCAGCTTTCATTATATTATTTTAAATAATCTCCATTGCCATCCAATTTAGCTGATGACGTTCAGAGTCAGACCGGTTCAGAGGCTGGTCGTCTGTCTGGGTCACAGGCTACAGCACGTCTTGTACACCTCCTCATATCTTTGTGTTCAGGCATCCTCCACCCCATCTGAGAGTGTTCTCCACGGCTGGAGACACAATAAGTCCTGAGAGATCGCGTATCCTCCCGGAGAAAGCAGACATGCTTATTTTTCTGCACAAGAATTGTTGATGATCCATACAATTGATGGTTGCACACTTGGTATTTGCCACTGCTAGTTTCATTTTTGGCAGCTCAGTTCATATACCCTTTAAAAAAAAGGAACGAGCACTGTAATTTCTAGGAACATGTTTAAATTAAACAGAATACATTTTATTTAAGTTATGTAAGTTTTATTTTAAGTTCAAGAGGAATATGTATAAATGTTTTTGGTTATTAAAAAAAATGTAAATGTGTATGTTTACATACTGTATGTGGTGTGTGCAGCATTATAGAAAATTATATAAAAGAAAATTAATGTAAATAAACCCATTTGTGCTCTTTTTTTCACCCCTTGCCCAATAAGAATCGATAAAAGAATCGATAAAAGAATCGATAAGGAATCGAATCGATAAGCAGGAATCGATAAGGCATCGGAATCGTTAAAATCTTATCAATTCTCATCCCTACCCACAGGATACAGAGAGTTTGTATCAGAGTTCACTTCACGTAGATTTATTTGTAACCAACAGTTTCACAAATAAACCTTAGTTGGGTCCGGTAGGCAACAACCTCCCTCCACATCTGTCTTTCCCAACTCCTGAACAAACACATTGACATATTATTTATAACATCACACTCAATGCATGTGCCGCCTCTATCCACTCCCTCTTTACATAGTTCTCGTCACTCAGTTTAACCCTCTACCCCAGTTCAAGCCGGTTACTTTAAGGAATGTGAAGGATCTTGCTGACGTATCCCCCCTCGTCACTCTCTTATTGTTATTTTCTTGCTCTACAGTTTCCTTTCTACCGGTTAATACTGGAATAGCAAAAGGTCGCTGTGTCGATCTACATCTGCCATTCTTGTAACTCGTGTCAGGGGGAGAGATGTGTGTGCGCTCTAATCGTTGTAGATGGAATATAAGCCTAATATAAAACTGTGTGGAAGCACACAATTCAAAACATTTTATCCACCCCAACCTATTAGAAGGTCATCCTTCTGGGCCCTTTTCTAGCTGCATTGCTGAGGACTATTAGTGACATTATAGCTTGAAGAAGAGATTATTTTAAGTCATTGGTGCATTCAATTTAACAAAGTTATTAAGTTTGCTACTCTTTAACTGGCAATAGATGCCTAGCTTTATACCCAGGGCTATATTCGTAGGTTGCAAGCTGAGGTTTAAACTCCAAACAGAATACAAATAAAAAAAGCTAGATGTGTAGCCAAATGTCTTCCAATGCTTGGATATGGCAACAATTCCTTTTCTCAATTATACTGAAAGACAGTCATATTAAGTCCATGTTGGACTATTTCATTGTGAAAAGGGCCTCTTTTACTCTAATATGACAAATAATGGATCCCACATCATGAACAGGAAATCATGTTTTTACTTTACATTACATGTCATTTAGCAGACTGTCATTTTTCATCCAAAGCGACTTACAATCAGTGGCGGTTCGTCCATAGGGGGCGCTAGGGCGCCGCCCCTCTTAAAATTTGGACATGAAAAAAAAGAAGAAGAAGAAAAAGAAAAAAAATCCTGTCAAAAAACATTATATGCCAAATAATTTAAACAGTAAATATACCGTGTTGACGCGCTAAATGTGTGTGGGAGACCGTAAGCCCTGTCAACAACCACTTAAGTTAATGTGAAAAATATAATATATCGCCATTATCACGGAGAGAAGCCCTCCCTTTTCGAGGCGCTGGTCTAACGTGTGTGTACGGCATCGATACAACATTTCAGTCGTTTTGGCAATGACCGGCTTCACATTGGCGGATGAAACCGGGAATCCTGGGGCGCACAAATGTGCGCACGCGATTGGATTATTCGGCAGATCAGAGACCCGTATGTTCCCTCAGCCCATAGAGCAGTGTTGCCAGGTCCGCGGTTTTCCTGCGGAATCGGGCCACTTTTGAAGTGTTGCGGGTTGAATTTTTGTGCCTGGTTCGGGTAGACCTATTTTGCATGCAAATTACATGAATATCTTTAAATAAAAATCCATATTTTAAATGAAATAATTTATTCATACCCAAATCCTACCAAACTGACTCCAGATCAGCACGTACACATTTTACTTATGATAATATACTGTATCTAATTACACAAGGCCATTTTAGGACCTAGGTGAAATAATTTGAGGGAAAACTGCTTTTAATGCTGGCAAACTAAACATATGTTGTTACTTTGTAGATATTACAATACATTTGGCAATGATAGCAATGCTGTTGGACTTTAAAAGCAGTGTATATGGTTTGGCACGGGCATATTTTGAGTTCTGATATTGGGCTGGTTTTATCTCACAGACCTGGCAACCCTGCCAGGGAGCTCCACCTCCACGCAGGTACGCGAGCAACATAGCTAGCAGAAGCTTGTTGTTAGCATGGCGTCGGTGACTGAAAACTCTGTTGTATCTCTACGCGAAAGACCTTTCAATCAACGGTGAGATATTGATAAGAAGAGGCTGAAAGAGTTGGGACCCGAACATCCGGAATTAAAAATTCAGCAGCAAATCGCTGACCGCGGGAGGACGTACACCCGGAGATTCTCCTCAAGCCGATATGCTAACCGGACCTGGTTAGTGGATGCTCCATGAGTAATTCGTTTTTTGTTCCCCCTGTCTGTTGTTCCAAAGTCCTGGGACTGAAACTCTCTGGACTACAACGGGGTGAGGGATCTACAGAGCTTCAGACAAGTGTAAAGCACGAATCTTGCCGCAGTTATCTAGCTAAGAGCATGGAGCTAACTCGCTAACAGCTGTTAGCGAGTTAGCTCCATGCAGACCAGAGCAGCAGGAGACCGAACTGGCATCGAAACACAACGAAGAAGTTCTGAATACCAGACACATTCCCTCAAGAATAATGAAACAGGCTGGTTACAGACATGATTGACTTTAACCAGAGAGTTATTGAGAAGTTTGCCAACTTTAAAGAGAGGAGGCTACTTGTCTTTACAGTAGTGGGTCTGCTCTGTCACCCAATGTAACATGTGATCTCTTTCTGACTATTCTGCTCTGAACCTCTTTCATGTGAGGGTGAAACTCTTTTATTTTGCAAACCTCTGAAACCCAACCCAATGTTCCTTAAAGCTGCTCTGAACCTCTCATGCCCAAAGTTACAATGTGTTGATAGTTGTTATTGGACAGTGTTGAGCACGCTGTGTTCTTGAAATAAAGCTTTGTTTTTTACTATATTCTACTCAAAACCTCTTTTCTTCTCATTGTTGAGTGATATTTAAACTGCGCCCCCCCCCAAAAAAAATTCACCAGCCGCCACTGCTTACAATAAGTGCATTCAACCAAGAGTACAAACTAAGAACAACAAGAATACAGAAAGTAACATTTCGTCAACATAGTCGAACTACAAAAGTACCATAAGTAAGAGCCATTTAACTGCCACTGAAGTGCTAATCTGTGTTTTAATCCAGATATAGTCTGAAAAGATGTGTGTTTAGTTTCCGGCGGAAGCTGTAGAGACTTCCTGCTGTCCTGATGTCAGTGGGGAGCTCGTTCCACCACTGAGGAGCCAGGACAGCAAACAGTCTGGATTTAGAGTGATTAGCTCGAAGTGCAGGAGTCACAAGTCGGTTGGCTGTTGCCGAGCGGAGCGAACGTGCCGGGGTGTACGGTGTGACCATATCCCGGATGTAGACGGGGCCCGATCCGTTCGTAGCACGGCACGCCAGAACCAATGTTTTGAAGCGGAAGTTTGCACTTCCTTTTCCTATTTAGACATGTGACAGTGGGGGTCAATATCTTGGCAAAATTCCTTGAAGAAATAATTAGGAATACAACCTGGGAAATTTCAACTATTCATTTTCATAATAAAACAAATTTAGATGTGATACTTTGTCTTTAAAAAGGTACAATTAATGTGTTGTCATATGGCATACATGTGGATATGGAAACACGATGTGTGCATTCAACACTTTTGATAACATTTAAAAATTGGTTCAGACATTTCATAAGTATTCCGTTTATCTGTATTATTAATTACACCGCTCGTTGTCCGGGTGGAATGTAAAAGAGGTGGGATTGCCACCTGCAGTCAGAGGAGACAACGCAGAGGACGGGCCCTTGTGAGCGAACATGAGGCTAAGATGATGGGATGCAAGGTGCTCCAAGTGTGGTTCTTTGCTTCTTCAACAGCCACAGGTACCAGTATTTAGTCAGAATGGACAATACAATGTGAATTTGATTGAACAAACATTCTGATAATGACAAAATGTAATTATTATTAAATGTAAAAGAAAGAAAAAAGACCTGATGTGACTTTAAATGGTAAATGGCCCTGTATTTGTACAGCATCTTTCTAGTCTTCCGACCACTCTATGCGATATTGTACGGATTGTATGAATAGTTTGTAGTAGGCATGGACCATGATCCAGACCTCCGTGATCCATCAGGCAGATGGAGGCAGAGAGAAGGAGTGGGCGGAGCATCAACAGGGCCATGGCATCAGACCCAGCCAAGTCCGATGGACCCTATGAGATGTGAAGTCATAAAGACTCGGGGGAGGAAGCAGAGTTAGTAATGTTCAATGGAGAGATGAAAATTCACCTGTAAGTAGAGAGAGAAAAAGAGATAGGTGCTCAGTGTATCCTAAACGTCCCCCAGCAGCCTACAGTATAAGCCTAAAGCAGCATATTAAGGGGCTGGACCAGGGCAAACCTGATTCAGCCCTAACTACACAACAGCCAATCGACTTGTGACTCCTGCACCTCGAGCTAACCACTCGAAATCCAGACTGTTTGCTGTCCTGGCTCCTCAGTGGTGGAATGAGCTCCCCACTGATATCAGGACAGCAGAAAGTCTCTACATCTTCCGCCGGAGACTGAAAACACACCTTTTCCGACTATATCTGGATTAAAACACAGATTGCACTTCAGTGGCACTTAAATAGCACTTACTTATGGTACTTTTGTAGTTCGACTATGTTGAGGAAATGTTACTTCCTGTATTCTTGTTGTTCTTAGTTTGTACTCTAGGTTGAAATGCACTTATTGTAAATCGCTTTGGATAAAAGCGTCTGCTAAATGACATGTAATGTAATGTAATGCAACTATAAGTGTTATCAAAGAGGAAAGTCTTGAGTCTGCTCTTAAATAAGGTGACTGTCTGCCTCCTGGACTGAAGGTGGAAGCTGGTTCCATAAAAGAGGAGCTGGATAACTGAAGGCTCTGGCTCATATCCTACTTTTTTTTAAACTCTAGGAACCACACTTAGTGGTGGTCATCGAGGCTTAATCGTTTACAAATAGAAATCGATCTGATAAATAAGATTCAAACCAATTTAGTGCTGTTCCTGAAATGCCAATTGACTGATTCATAAACCGTAGGCAGAGCTACGGGAGCCATTTTAGGGTTGGAGTCCACAGAAGCATGGACATGGGCAAGCAGAGCCGGGGATCGAACCCCTGATTGACAGACGACCCTGCTGACCACTGAGCCACAGTCGCCCACTTTACATGATTTACATGCCATATGGCAAAAATGTATAAACTACCGAAATTAAACAAATTTATTGTTCAAATATTTCCATTATTTCCCGTTATTCCGCAATGTCAAATAATAAAAACAATTTCATACTGTTATATTTTTAAGTAATATTACATGCAATAGCAGGCCAGAAACTAATAATCCTGATAGCGAAGAGATTGGAGACAAAACGGCCAATGACAAATGACCGACCGTGCTCTGGCATTGTGTTTACACTCTTACACACACTCGCTGTCGTGTTGAGCGCCAGAGCAGATTGTTTGGGGAAAGGAGAGACATGGCAGAGGAACTGAGAGAGGTTACATGAGTAAACCTAAGTGAGAGAGGGTATCATTGTGCACATATGTGGATTATAGACAACACGGCAACAAACAAAAAAGATGAGAAAAAAATTGTTTCTACACTCAAAAAGTCCCACCCACCCCCTGGCTCAGGACAAATATGACCCCTTATTGACTTTTCGTCCGTCCAGAAAGAAACAAGACGTGATTTGTCACTGTTCAATAAACATGTTGTGATGCATTTAAATGTTGACAAAAGTGTGTGAATGGCATTTAGTGCAAGAAAACAGGACCGTGACATGCAACAACAAAGCATCATAAAGTCCCCATACGGCTTTAATTGCACACAACTCATTTATATGCGTTTTTATTTTCATTTTCCAGCTTAGTAGACTGGAAGTAAGAATCAAACAGAATGTTGTGATTTACAATCTAGTAAACTTTGGGCCATGTCTTCCCGGTTTTTCATTTGATTCCAATCAGCCTGGGATTCTCCTCTGTGTGTTGGCAGTGAACGCCGGTGTTAAATGTTCTGTTCCTTGTCGCGTGGCAAGCTGGTTATCGCATATTTATTCAGATCAAAAGTAGGCTATACCTGGAAGCATCGGCTGATTAATGTGTCGTCAACTTGTATCTTGTATGCACATAAATGTCTCGATAATTTGCATGCATCAACGGGAGACGCAGATTGAAAACAACAACAAAATGAGAGGCCTCTGCTCGGGTGAGTTTGGCTCTCAAAGAATTGTCACTTAATCTTTGGCGGTTCTTCTCCTTTGCAGACATAAAAGGATTTCATGTTCCCCCGTTGTCCATGTTGTTAGGAAATAGCAGAGTTATGTTTGTGACTAATTAAAGGAAATTGGATTGAATGAAGTTATTTCTCCTAGGATATAGCTTAAGCATTTGTCTGATGACAAACACCAGAGGAATCCATTGATGCTGTGAAGGATCACAGAGGGAGGAATTAATTTGCTGCTTTCGTAAAATCAAAGCACTAAATAGTGGCGCGCTATTGTCATAAAAAGCCGTAAGAGTTTATTACATTTGTAATCATTGTTAAAAAAAAAAGTCCCTTAACAACACATGTCCCTTAAGGAATGACACAAATTCAGTCAGCAATACTGCTGCTATCTTGTATTTCCACATCACGATACCGTCCCATTGTTCCCATGGTCTTGGGCTATATTTAGATGCAGATAGTAATTAATGATCACACTCAGGTCATTAATGACGATAATACGGTGTGATAATAAGAGAACAAAATTACACTGCAATTTACAAACCACTTTAGCACTGTGCTTGAAAGTCCGAACCAATTTTTCAGTCTGTCTAGTAATATGTTGTGGTGGACCGTGGAGAATGTAGCGCTGAGATCTAATAATAGCAGTAATCCATACTCCATTCTCACGGCCTGTATAGCTGTGCTGTAGACTGGATGGTTTAATCATCTGTTTGTTGTGCTGGTTTGTCCTTTTTTGTGTTATTTCTCACAGGCCAGACATGAACTGTGAATTGGTTTCGACAGCTGAGGAGTTCTCCATACTGCATTCTCACACACGACGCCTTCCATCGTCTTCTTCCTCATCATCAGGGAACGGATCGCAGCAAGAAATCTCTCTTCCAGTGTAACAATGTTATCCAGTAGAGAGGCATTCATACCTTCGTACTGTGACACTTAGCTGTGTTTATGGCTGTATTGCTAACTGTGTTTATCATATATTATACATACACTACCGTTCAAAAGTTTGGGGTCATCCAGACAATTTCGTGTCTTCCATGAAAACTCACTTTTATTTATCAAATTAATTGAAAATTGAATAGAATATATAGTCAAGACATTGACAAGGTTAGAAATAATGATTACGATTTGAAGTATTAATTTTGTTCTTCAAACTTCAAGCTCAAAGGAAGGCCAGTTGTATAGTTTATATCACCAGCATAACTGTTTTCAGCTGTGCTAACATAATTGCACACGGGTTTTCTAATCAGATATTAGTCTTCTAAGGCGATTAACAAACACAATGTACCATTAGAACACTGGAGTGATAGTTGATGGAAATGGGCCTCTATACACCTATGGAGATTAGAAACCAGACGTTTCCACCTAGAATAGTCATTTACCACATTAACAATGTATAGTGTGTATTTTTGATTAATGTTATCTTTATTGAAAAAACAGTGCTTTTCTTTGAAAAATAATGACATTTCTAAGTGACCCCAAACTTTTGAACGGTAGTGTATATATCGAGTATATTGATGCTCATTATACTTGTGCTACCTACCTGAGCTTCACAGTGGCTCTCATAGACTCACATATGGCAGAACTGCCATGCAAGCTGCAGGCCATGTTTATCAGATGCAATCCAGACATGATACATGTCATGTTCGATAACGATACATCTAAATACATAAGCAACAGCGCTCTCTGTAGAAGCGGGGTGCGGGCTCAGCGGACCGAGTCGAGGAAGTCGTCTGGAGCCGGCTGCTGGATATGCTAACGTTACAACCAAACTCTTCTTCTCGTCCCTGCAGTCAATGAGCTGTGAGCGATGAGCAACACTTCCAGGGGGGGCCGTGCAATAGCCCAGCCCCCAAAAGACCACTCACTCTAATTGAATGCAACATTGGCTGTAGACATACATACACATTCTTATGAAAGTCAATCTAATATACAAATTATCATGGGAGACAATCTAAAATGACAAGTTTATATTTTGGCATTCCTGGCGTGGGCCTCCCAGCATGCACCAGGGCATCAGACTGTATAATTTAAGGGTTGTACTTAGCTAGCAATACAACATTTCTACACTTTGTTCTACAATTTTTCCACATTTCCATTGATGGTTATTTGGAGTCATGTTGGTCTCTGTACTGGTTGTAGACTGGCTCGATAACAAGTGTGAGTTAATGAATAATCCAGGTTCTTTGTTGTTGAAGCCTTGACTGTCCATGTCGATATGAGGAACTTTGTAATTTGAGTTTGAGAAGAAGGAACTATGGTAATTTAACTTGAAAAAAAATATTTCTGTGTCTGTGTCTTTTGTCCCGGCATCATAATGTCACTAACACCTTGAGTTTAGAGATGTCAGTCAAATCTGAAATACTTTTGTGTGAAAACATGAAAGAAAGACGAAAGAAAGAAAAAAATGTAGTTTCAAGATCCTCCCATGACAGCCAGTGATAAATATTTAATCCTGTCAATCAATACCGAGCATTTCATCAAGAATAATATACTTTACTCCTTGACTTTAGTTCAGCTTCTTTCTTTTTTTTAAAGCGCAACAAATCTTGCAGCTGAGCCCAATAACCTTGTTTCTGTTCGTACTGTAAAGAAGCAAAAGAGCCACCTTCAGGCGAGAGTCATGGAGGCGGCGACAACCTGGGTTTAAATTAAGATAAAGTATCGGGACTGAGCTCAGTGTTCTAGTTATAACTTCCATGGAGGTCAGAGGTCACACCTGGGCCATTCTTTCTCTGCTGCCGCTCGGTGTCACTTCCTCCACCGTGAAGGTCAGTCCCACAAGGGCTCTGTGTCAACACCAGACCTCTCTCTACAACAATTGGGTCTTTTTCACATGGGGCCAAAAAAAAAGATCCAGCTGAGATTTTGCTTCATCTAGCTGCATGATCATTTTTTGAAGTTCGCGAATTCATGTAACATGTTTCTAAGAAAAAAAACATCACGCTGTGTTATTTAATAAAATGGAGGGCGTGACAGCTTTTCTTTTTTCCCCCGTGTCGCTCATCAAACGCGGTCTGCATGCTCAATATTCAGATGATGTTTCCAAATGACAAATGCTGACACACTTTTCAAACCAACCAGGACTTGTCATTCTTATTCTTATTCTTTTACAAAGGCACCTTTTGTGTCTGATATGAAATTGGATGAAAGAATTGAAAAAAAGAATGTGGGAATAAAAATAGCTCAACAAAAAGTCAGAGGCACAGTGAAAGGAGGCGGGGACAGCCAGCCTTTCAAATTAGCTCTTTCTTTATTACCAGAGCTGTATTTTAGATAAACTGCTTACGGACTAATTTAGAGGTTAAAAAAAGCATAGCTAAAATTTTGTATAAAACATCACTGTTTTTATGAATAAAAGAACACTTTATATAATAAGAGAGTAACACTACTGAAAACGAGACACGACACAGCTTTTCAGTGCAAGAACAAATGAATGCAAATAGACCCATTAGTGTTTAAAATATGTTCTTGTATTCAATTCAATTCAGTTTATTTGTATAGCCCAATTTCACAAATTACAAATTTGTCTCGGAGTGCTTTACAATCTGTACACATAGACATCCCTGCCCCAAAACCTCGCATCGGATCAGGAAAAACTCCCAAATAACCCTTTAGGGGGAAAAAAAGGAAGAAACCTTCAGGAGAGCAACAGAGGAGGATCCCTCTCCAGGATGGACAGGTGCAATAGATGTAATGTGTACAGAAGGACAGATTTAGAGTTAAAATACATTCAATGAATATGACAGAGTGTGTGAATAGTTCATAGTAGGCATATTCCACGATGGAGACCTCCACAATCCATCAGGCAGATGAGAGGAGGAGTGGGCGGAGTCTCAACAGTGGGCGGAGTCTCAACAGGACAGTGGCGTAGTTGGTGTGGTATGAAAGCTGGACAGTCCAATCAGTCAGCGGGAGGTCTCGGCGACTTCAAGGATCTCTCAGTGTGCTTGTCATGTCGAGGATTATTCCCTAAAACGCAAAGAGGGGGGTATCCATCTCCGCCGCACTGCTGGACGTCCCACGTCTGTGTCTGCTGGGCCTGTGAGCACGGGCGCGGTGGACAAAGATGCATACATTATCTCGGAGGAGAATGGATGAGGTCTTCTCCGTCAATGGTCCCCACAGCAACACCCCACAACAGCACTATTTCTCTGCTCTGGCGAGCCCCCTGCTGAGAGCCAGCTGCTGCATATGCATGGGAGTCAATATGTTCGAACCTACCCCTCGGCGGGTCATCCAGAGTCTAATCTGCCAACGGTTATTATGGCGGCCGAGCGATGGGGAATCCAATTGTGTATTACAAAGTCACAGACGATTGAGCGGCTGCACGCCAGACACCGAGGCCGGAGACCAGAGGATCGCTTCTCTCAGTGGCTTCCATCATTCTGTCCACGCCGGTCGCTGGTGCGGAAGATGTCTCCTCGCTCTGCCCTCGTGTCGATGGCGCTCCACTTCAAGCAGGTGGTAGATATTCATGGCCTCCCCTCAGATGAACACAGAGATTGCTTGGCGGGGCGGAAGAGGTCAGCCGGTGAGAGACATTAAAGCAGTGTTGCAAAGTCAACTATCAATACTTTACCCTCCCTTATGGGGCCGTGAACATGTTGCGTCTAAAAGCGCTAGCCGGGCAACTTCCATCCTTTTATCAAAGGTGCTTGGGTGGGGATTACGCTCTTTTCGTGGCTGCAGTTACTAAGCAACCAAAACCTGTACGCTGCGATGACAATGATGATAAGGTTGCAGTAATTCGGCCTCACTGACGAAACAAAGTCAAAACAAAGATAAATGGATTTCCGGCACTGTAAATCCTTCACAGTAGCCGTACTGCTCGATACGTCTGCGTCCCTTTGGCTGACCTTTAAACCGGTTGCTGTGACGCCCTTGGATTGAAAGGACGGCAGTGAAATAGACCGTGGGACGGATCGTAAAGCTCCGGTAACACCAGCACTAAAATGATTAACTTCTCCGCCGTATATTTCCCAGAGACTGATATTCACGGAAGCAAGAAAAGACATGCAGCTTTTCTCTGAGGTGTTCCAAAAGTTGCACTACTTTTATCTCTGACCACAGCTGCAGGTGCTTGGAAAGTCTTGCGCCTCCGTTGATGACGCGCTCGCGCCCTCGTCATGTATGCATTCACCTCAGTGGATTTGAGGGTGCAAAAAAAACACAGCCTTTGAACAGCTGATTAATTTAGTGACAATTGTATTTGAGTGTTAAGAAATTATCAGAAGTCATATTAAAGTTAGTACAAGTGTAATCCCTATGCATATGACATTAGTTACCACTAACTAATAAGGTCGACTTCATAACCAATAATAACCTGCTTCCCACTTTTTACCAAGCCATAGAGTACCTTCCACTCGCAACCCCTCATCACAGGTTTCAGAGCAGTGTGACCAAATACTTTTTTTCTCTGGATATTTAAATAATATTAAAAAAGCAACAATTACAAAATAAGTCGGAGGAATGGATACAAAAAGTGGATCTTAAAAGTTTTAGAATTTTTTATGCTGCTCCCTGATAAATGTTACTTCTGGTACCTGTTCCGAAAAGATTGTGCTGTTGCTCTGAGAGAACCTGTTATATTGTTCCAATAACATTACTTTAAAATAAAAGCGTGCAATACACTAGTTTTCAATTCATTATTTAATTTTGCACATAATGCGAATAATCACAGAAAAATCATGCGATTGCATTTTTTTTATTTTTCGCACAGCAATAATATATATATATATATATATATATATATATATGCTCTGCAGTGAGATCATACTTAGTTTGAGTAATACAATAACTATTCTTATTAATAGCTTATTACAAATCAATGAAGCATAAATACATTATTTAAAGACATTCATGAACGCTATATAAAAGATGCCTTATTAGCTATTTGTCACGTTACTGTCACCTATGTCCCATAAACACATATGTTTCAACAGGCGGCTATTGCTATTGTTTTGGTGAGAACAAGTTGACGCGGTCGTCGGATCTGAGACATAACATAATTGCCTGGTGATATAATGCACGGTCTGTGAACATAATCATTCATTCTTGTCCAAAGCATGGCATTTTAGAGTTCCACAATTACAAAAGCAGCCCTGTATTTTGTCTGAGCCTGAGCTGTAAGAAAACCCTTTGTAAGCTGCTCTGAATGAGAAATTGGTTTTGGCTAAGGTCTTCTCACCCCTTTAGCTTGTTCACAATACTTCAGCCCACGTTTCCTTCAAACTCACAAAATTCTCTTTTGTCAGCCGCCTTCTGCACCTTCTCCGCTCGCTACCTCTGGCTGCTTGTGTTGAATGCGAAGCCTCGCTGGTGTGTGTGTGTGTTGGGCGGGGGGGTGGGGGGGCAAGAAAACCACTCCCCCTGGCCTGCACTGGACCTCTAGGCCACCAGCTCCGAGCTCTCTTCCATGACCGCTCGCTCAGCTCCCCCACTTCCCTGCGGCCACCTCTCCCTCCTGGCTCTGCAGCACTGGAATGACCTTCCCACTCCAGTCAGGACGGCACAGGTACCTCCAAGCTCTTCTAGAATAGGGCGGAAAAATCATCTCTTTGAGAAGCACTTCACGTTCTCCACAACCCCCTGAAACCCTGAATCATATCTCCCTTCTCTACTTGCCATTTAAAATTCCTCTCTTCCTCCCTCCTCATCTGTCACTGCTCTTTCCTAAATGTGTAGCCGTTTCCTGGCAGTTCACTATCTTACACTAGGGTAAAAAGAATAGTTGAGAGACTTTGCCCTACATACCGCATAGCTGTTATCACGGTCGCAGAATATGGTTTGATTCGGTGTTTGTGATCATTTTCAGTTGTTTGAGACGAAAAAGTTTTTTCTGCAGTTGCATAATTGAAGACAATGGTGTGACGTAAAACAAGCACCACCAGAACTAAGTGTTCGACAGCTCCTGGAATCCGACATTCATTCAAACAAGTCAAACTTTAAATAGATCAATCCAATTTGCAGGATTGTAATTGATGTATCCTTAAAAAGAGATACAGTAAGTTCAGGTGAGAGGAACAAAACCAAATGGGTAACTGGCTGAGCAGTTTCCTCTCTCGTCCCGATAGTAGATACAATGCAGGAAACCGGCCCATTTGATCCAAATGTAGATGTAATTCTAATAATGTGCTCATACAGATCAGTTTTGACAACCGCAGTTCAACTGTGACGGACAGCTGGAATCTCTCCCCTGCTATCTGCAGCCCCTCTGGACAGGACGCACAGACCGCCATCCCTTTCTCAACAGACTGATATCGTAAGAGAAGGTTAATAACACAGTACGATGTATCTATACGCAAATATAGTATCATTAGAAACACCTCTTGACGAATGGTTTGCATGATGAAATGCAATAGCTTTAATGTGTTAGGGAAATGTAGACAACAAGGTCAGTCATGGTTATAGCACTAATGTTATTTGGCTCCTGAGGAGCTGTCCAAAGTCGTAACAAAAGTTATTGGACAATGAACAACCGTGATGATGTCATGGTTCCACAGGCTTGAGATGTGAGAACCACAACGTTACACCACAAAGTCAGCAGTACAAACCGGGGACGTGGAGTTTGAGTGATGTGGGCATTGACTAGGCAACGGGAGTCTAATTAAATCTGCTGTTGAATTGCATTATGGGAAGTGTAGGATCTAGAGTTTGTTTTTGTCTTCGGGAAGTGATATTTTCAATAGCTGAAGTGCCACCTTAAGATGAGGAGTTTCTTCTCCTGGAGAATTGCAGGTAAATATTTATTTGTCTGGTAACGGATGGTTCTCTGTGCTGAACTAATATTTCACACATGAAAAGGTATTAAACTATAATATCTGCAGCTACGCTCCTACACAGCTTATTGTTTTTATTGTTACTGCCGCTGGTCTCTCTGCCAGCACACATCCCTTCTCCACTCCACTTTGAATCTCAAGGTCTCAGTCTCCATGTGTAGATCCAATATGTGTCTCGTATTTTTTGTTGTAATGTTATTTATTTATGATTCTTCACTGTTGCAGCACTTCCTTTTTATAGATTTTCTCTTACCATGCTTATTGTTATTGCTTATTCCGTTTGTGTAAAATATGTATTATCACTTTTATTATTATAATTTGATCAGGGCATTGGGAGCCCTTTGTTATTAGACTTTGCTGCGCGGCTTGCTCTCAGGAGGGTTTCTCACCAGTAAATCTGGAAGAATTCAGAAGGATTAAATCTGGATATATTTGGTGTGATTTCCCGATTATTCCTGAATTGTCTTTGCGATGTTCAGGCGAATCCGTTGTTACAATAAGCCCCTATAATTTCATCTGGGCCGAGTTGACAATGATGTATCAGCAGCTTTTGACAAATTATTGATTCCGGACTCAGTATGCATTAAATTCACGGTAACTGTTTGACAGAAGGCATTATTCAATTGTCTTTGCTCTGAGAGCTCTTTCGTCGTGACTGTTCGGCCTCAGGATGGCAACGCGCTGGGGCGATGTTATTATACCTATCAAGTACACTAATGATCTATCTCAGGGGCACAGGTACAGCCCAGTAATTTATGGGAGCTGGCGGAAATCTGCAGGCTAATGCCCTCCATCAAATGTCCACAGGGGAATGCAATGCAATGCAGCACACCGGATGCACATGTCCCTTTGCACTGCTCGCTAAACAAAACCTGATCCCGGCACTTTGTTTGATTGACGCTTATGCCATCTCCTCTTCCTTGTTCTTCTTCTTTTTCTCCTTCCTTTTTAAATACCACATGCCACTTGACAGCAAAGCAAATGACATGTTCATGGGGGCAGCGTGTTCCTGTCCACCGCTGTTGGTTTCTTAGTGTGAAATGAAAGAATCCCCCCCCCCCCCCACTACCACCACCACCTACTACACTCTCGTTAATTTTTCTCGCTGCGGTACGGTTGAATGGACAAAATCCCCAGACAGATTGATACATCGAGCTCGCCGGAGTGACGTGGACTCCCCCCCCCCGCCACATCCCCACACACACCTCCCTTATACCCTCACCACTACCTTACCTTACCCTTCTCCCTCTTCTCCACTCTCCCCATGAGCTGCAGAGGTGACAGGTCATACATCCCTTCAGACATGGGTGTGGGGGGTAGGTGGGAGGAAGCCGGGGAGGGGATGATGAGGATTGGTGGAGGCTGGGGTGAGGGGCTGCAACACAAACCTGAAGGAGATTTCTCCTCATGCATAGAAAGCTGTTTCCCCCTCACCGACAATGTTTCCCTCGGGGATGCCACTGCCAACACCCAGCATGCAAAGTAGTCTCTCTCTCTCTCTCTCTCTCTCTGTGCATCTCTGTGCAAATGGGGGTACGGGGCTAGGGAACTTTGTGGCGCGGGATAAAAGGCAGGGAGCGGCATATCACAAAAAGTCGCCACCCTCCCTATCATCCATATGATCCTGAATGCCAATTACCCTCCCCAGCTCTGCAGGGAGCGGCCTGTCACTCAGGATGTGGCTAGTGTGTGTCGGGCATTGAGTGGCCAGGCGCTAAGAGTTTGCCATTAGAGGAGTCAAAATCTACAATATAACGCTGGTCAGTGCTGGATGGCACCGTGAAACACACTTTAAAGGAATGACGGTCCATGGAAACACACACACACACACACACACATCTATAACTGCCACATGCCTGACATGAGCGGGCTACAATGGCAGGTCGAGACAGAACGTGGCTCCCGAGGTAACATCTCAAACTGTTTCTTGCCGGGAACGGTCAACTCAGTACATATAGAAAAACAACAAGTTGATTTTTTCTGGAGCAAAGTTAAACTGTTTGTGGGAAAGAATAAAATATACTCTATGTTGAGTAAAGGCCTTGATGTGGATTTAAGTTGCTCTGATGTAATATATATTGTATCAATAGATCAAATGAATGAATGGAATTTGACAGTGACAAACCATCCTAGATAATTATTTTAACTGGTTTAAAACTGCTTTTGCTTCATTGCCTTCATCTTTGCTATCCCAGCAGGTAACTGGTTGCTGACAATGCCCCGCCACAAACTCCAAGCTAATGCTTTCTCCAATCCAACCTCATAGGGTGATAATGTCTAAATAATCCTATATTTTCCCATTCTTAACGATCATTTAACCTTGGGACGTCGGTAGTGAGCGTATCTTGAATGGTAAAGGTCAGAGCTTGGAATGTCATGCCATGGGCTAATTACAATATCTAACCTTTTTGTCCTTAATACACTTCATCCACATTCATCATTTTCAGCACATACTGTTACCCTTTTTTCTTCTTCTTTTGTTTGCCTTCTTCACTGGGCTTCAGTCTAATAGTATAAAACAATTGAACCTGTCAAATGTTTGTATTATGTTTGTATTCAATCAATGCCTCTCAGGAAAGATGTGGAATTACAACATCCTCTGCTTTCAAATAGAATAAGGACGTCAAATAAAATATATTACAATAACATCAGATACTTTAATCACTATATAAAAGGGTATAATCTTACCTAGAATATGAAAGAAAGAAAATATATTGAAGGATTAGACATCCGATCTCTGTCTGATGTGACTGAGCCATTGCAATGACATTTCCCAACCTGAGCATATGTTGGGATGTTATCTCCCCGTCATCATATTTCCAACCACATTTTTGATAATTCAAACAGCATTGCGCTATCGGTCATTCCTGTGAGCAGATGCTGCCCAGATCCCTCTATGTATTGCCATTTCCTCTTTATTGCCAGCCAGCTTATCCGGCACTGATGGAAATGTTAAAAAGCAGATATGAGCAGAATCCAGGAGGACCGGCCTTTGTTAGAGCATGCATTCACATCAGATGAGAGCATGGCGATAAGAATCAGAGCAACGCCTGCAGGTCGTGTCTCTCTATGCGTAACAATCTACGGCTGTGTGGCTGAAAGAAAAACACTCTGGAGAGAGGGGCGATTTACGGGGCTGTTTCGCTGGTGAATATGTATAAGGTGTCTCAACTCCTTTTTGTCAAACCTGATTGATCAATATTGCACAGCACAAATCAAGGTCTTGTTTGTACTGTCTGGAGCTGTTTATAGGTTCATAATCTATTTGTTTGTGTGTGTGAGTGTGTGTGTGTGTGTGTGTGTTTGGGGGGTCCGTGGCCTCTTTTTAGGGTGGAAAATGTACATTCAAAACCCAGAGCATTAACTCTAAATTATATTTTATTACTTGAGATGAACAAGTAGATCAAAAACAAACTTTATAACGTTTTCAAGAATGATGAATTTATTTTCATTTAATTTTGGAGAGCGATACGGAACGTCTCCGAGATCAACCGGTCGATCGCGATCGACGGGTTGGCGACCACTGCTCTACGACATCTTTACATAAAAAATAGTTGTTTGATACCATATTTATATTCAACATATGTATGTATAACTTTTAATTGTTGCACAACATGTAACCAACTCCTGGGAAGGTATAGCTCACGGTAGGTTGAACGCAACCGAGTGCAATAACCACACACAGAACAGAAGGAAATGGGAGAAAACTTATATTTTAGCAATAATTTCCAAACATCAGGAGCATCCACGATCCATTCATAGGCATTTTTATTTTTGAATCATTATAAATGTTAGCACCAGATTATACAACAACAGAATTGTTTCAATTATTGTTCAACTTTAACGTCAGAAGAACTAGTTCTATCGGTTTCTGTAGAGTGTTGGGGAAAAATGTGTTTTAGAAGTTCTCTCTCTCCTGGAATGTGTTAACAGTTGTCTCTTCCAAATGTCTATGGAGGATAATCTAATCCTGTGTGGGGTCATGTGAAAAGGTCACAACCCAGGCTCTCATGGGAAAAGGTCACAACCCAGGGGTCTTGAGGTAATGACCAAACCGAGCTTGACTGGAACCAGATGGACTTTGGAATGTGGATTCTCTCTGAGATCTATAAAGGTTGCAGTATTGCACAGAGAAGGCAGCAGTTATTTCTGACGGCCTTGAGAGAAGGCTCAGGGATCCTGCTCCATTCAGCTGAATGTTTTCATGACTTGTTTGTTATTTAGCGTTTGGTTGATGACTTGTAAACTTGTTACTATAATAAAGTGTTATGGGTCAACCATGCTTAAACTACTTTTGATCTCTCACAAGGTAAAGGAACATTTATTTCCACCACATAGAGGATAGAACGTGCCGATTGGCTTATTATGAACTCTGCGGTCTAATTAGGGAAATATAAGAATAAATGTGAAGTTGAGTGAATGTTTAAGAAACTTTTGTAATTCATTATATTAATTAATTAACTCTGTTGCTGGGTTACACATAGGATACTGCTACATTATAGCTTAATTAGATGTAACTGTCATTAGCAGTAATTGTATGCCAATAATAAGGAAGTTGTAGATACAAAGAAAAAAAGGAATGTCATACCTTTTTTTTTATTATGAAAGAAATTATGAAGAAATACAACAGAATATGGAACAGAAATTCTTAAAAATTGTCCAGTTTTAAGATTCCGCTGGACTGCCCACCTTAATGTCATCCTGACCTTTGACTTCGCCATCCCCTCGCCATTCTCCGATACATGCAGTCAGAGCTCCGTCTGGGAAGGCAATAAAAGCTGGCATGCCGAACACGACGGGATGAACACACGTAATCAATAGAGACAGTTGCCTGTAAAGGTCAAGCGCGGCTGTTGGTAAACACTGAAATGCAACTCGTGACAAGCCTTGACTTGGCTTGATCCGCACCAGACACCGGCTCGCGGCATTCGGCTTGGGGACCACCGCTGGATGGTTGTTGGCTCTTCTGTGCTGCCTGGTTGGAGCATTAATGCGAGACACAAAGAGGCAATGCCAGGAAACAAAGACAACATTGATAAGTTTAGTCACCAGTCGGTCTGGTGCGATTGTGGCCACAACGAACCATGATGTCATTGTGTACTGACACACCAGGGAGTACACTTTGTCAATGCAGCAAGGTGCAAACACATTAGTCAGACTTTCAGCTTGCTTTTTAATGTTTAACAACTCACATTTATAAACAGCAACATCTCAACTTTCAACACCTCATTAGGCACCACTGACAAATTGGAAGCGGCCTTGACATGTATAACCTCAGAGGGAAAATGAGTCCAAAATGCAGGACTTATTGGAAAATGCATCGTCAGGCTTTTACACCTCATCCCCACCTCAGCGACGGCAGCCTGTAACACACACATGTTACTTGGACTAGCTATAAACACATGAATGCATGTGGCAACGGGCATTTTTTCAAACCGATTATTCTATTCCTTCCACGTCAGGGTGCCGTGTGCCGCGAGGCAACTTGCTACAGGGGAGGAAGGCGTGCACCGGCTGGTCCTGTGTGCTTTTCAATATGGCAGCACCGCACGCAGTTAAATATGATAGTCCCCTGCCTTATCTAATGTGACGAGGGGTCTTTCTTGGCCGTGCCACAAGGCTGCTTTGAAGTATCTGTCATTGCCCTCCCCTGGATAAATGTCATGTGAGGAATATCTCAGGTGGCAGCTGTGTCATTGCAATGGTGACGGCAGGGAGCCAGAAAACCACCCTAAAGCCTGACGCTCCAACACTTGGGACAAGGGAGGAGGTTTCTCTCTCTCTTTTCGAACAATCTGCAAGGTCATACAAAGTAGCGAAAATATAAAAGTTATATTCAAAGCTGCTTTTCCCTACTATGTTGTATTCCCTTTTACCAGCCTTTTATTGCATTTTGTTATTATTTGAAGAAAATATGTTTGTGTCTGCAAAACAAGAAACTTTGCCATTTACAGAAAAACCAAGCTCTCAGACATTTCTCAGAGGCCACTGTATTCAATTCAATTCAATTCAGTTTATTTGTATAGCCCAATTTCACAAATTACAAATTTGTCTCGGAGTGCTTTACAATCTGTACACATAGACATCCCTGCCCCAAAACCTCACATCGGACCAGGAAAAACTCCCAAATAACCCTTCAGGGGGAAAAAAAGGGAAGAAACCTTCAGGAGAGCAACAGAGGAGGATCCCTCTCCAGGATGGACAGATGCAATAGATGTAATGTGTACAGAAGGACAGATTTAGAGTTAAAATACATTCAATGAATATGACAGTGTATGAATAGTTCATAGTAGGCATATTCCACGATGGAGACCTCCACGATCCATCAGGCAGATGGCGGTGGGGAGGAGGAGTGGGCAGAGTCTCAACAGTGGGCGGAGTCTCAACAGGACAGTGGCGTAGTCAGGAGCAGGAATTCCACGACCCAGACCTCGATGATCCATCAGGCAGATAGGATCTATGCCGTCTCGTAGGGTCCGATGACCCCATGAGACGTGAAGTCAAAAGGACTCCGGGGAGAAAGCAGAGTTAGAAATGTGCAATTCATCCACAAGGAGAGAGAAAAGAGGAGATAGGTGCTCAGTGCATCCTAAACGTCCCCCAGCAGCCCATAGCAGCATATCAAGGGGCTGGACCAGGTGAACCTGATTCAGCCCTAACTATAAGCTCTGTCAAAGAGGAAGGTCTTAAGTCGACTCTTAAACGAGGTGACTGTCTGCCTCCCGGACTGAAATTGGAAGCTGGTTCCATAAAAGAGGAGCTTGATAACAGGGCTATTCACATACATCCATTCAAATGGAGAAGACCCTTTGTCCCCTTGTTGTACCAAAGGTTGGGAAACCTTTCACAGAATTGAAGCTCATCTAGCCTTGGATGCATATTGTAATCGTTGTTACATGCCATAAGACTGAGGTGGAGAAATGGAGCAAATCTTGTCAGTCTAACTTGAGTGTCAAGGAGAGGCTTCTTTTGCACCATCACTGAGAGAAAATGTAATTATTCATCTCCTGAAATAAGTACATTGATTAATAACCTGAATGATATGCTTTTCCTCAACAAAAGAAAAGTAGCATGTCTTGAATGAATTTCATCATCAGCGTTCATTCATCCCCTAAATGTGGCCATGGCTTATTGTAAACTAGAATGGGCACTCGGTAGAGTGCATACCTTCGCCGCAGCCACATGTTGGCATTAGTTGCATGCCAATTGGATAAAAATGTACCACGCGCTATGGTAAAAAGAAGATTTTGACCTTTTCATGACCTTGACCTTACCTTTGACCTGATTGATCCCATAATCTAATCAAATGGTCCCTGGATAATAACCAATCATCCCACCAAATTCCATGCGATTTAAAGAAGATTTTGACCTTTTCATGACCTTGACCTTTGACCCGATCAATCCCAAAATCTACTCAAATGGTCCCCGGATAATAACCAATCATCCCACCAAATTATATGCGATTCGGTTTAATACTTTTTGAGTTATGCGAATAACACGCAACCACGCACACATACAAATAAATAAATACACAGCGATCAAAACATAACCTTCCGCAGAATGCGAAGGTAATTATCATCATGAATGGAGTATGCAGGCCACACTCTAAGAAAGAGAGGTCCTGTTAAACCAGTGGTTCTCAAACTTTTTCTGTCGTGCCCCAATTCGGAGAAAGAAACATTTTCATACCCCACCGCCCCAACGAAATTCTAACTAAATGGTCGATGCTGAATTTGTATTGAAATAACAACTTTTTGTGACCCCACTCATATTCTCAAAGGAATCAATATTCCCTTGATCAAGTCTCCTGACCCACATATCCAGGTTCTATGAAACCTGATCTGGTCTGCAGCTGAGGAAGGTGCTGCTCTCTGCCTTAAAGATGAAGAATTAATTCGTTCAGCTTTCCAAATATGTCACTTAGCCAATTTCATCAGAAATTATTTATCAGCAAACTTGCCTGAAAATTAATAATCATAATTGAATTAATAAATTTGATTCCGGAAAGTATATTAAAGATAAAATAAATGATAAATTGAGTCCACCTCCTCTTTGCAGAATAATATGTGTACAATTTCAATTACTGTACTGTCCTGTATGATACCTGTCATGCATATGTCACAACACGTTTGCTCGTGAGAGCGACCGAGCTTTGCTGTGAAACAGCTGAAGGCTGCACTCCTGAAAACCGTGTGCTTTCAGGGACCTTGTTTTTATGAAATTGGCCATGCTGATAGCATGGGTCAAAACCTTGTGCAGTTCAAGGCTCATCTGTCTTGTTGCTAGCGCTTCTCCGTGTATGATAGTGTGTCCATTGCATATTTGGAGAAACTCTTGATCAGCGCCTGCATTCCTTTTCTCTGCCAGGGTCTGCACAATCTTTGCAAACACCCACACAACTCTCCTGTGTTCTGTCAGGTTACTGTCAAGAAGCCTAAAGAGGTCATCAGCTGATGCCACTTTTGCAAAGTGTTTTGCCTGCATGCGGAATTCACCAAGTTTCCTCTTAAAGAACTCCAGTGGCTTATTTACGTGAGTGGGGTGTAATCTTGCCAAGTGTCTTTTTAATTTGTTTGGGCTTCGTACTGTCCGCTGCCAGAGTTTACAGAGATAAAACACAGACTGGTCTCTCCTCATGTGCGGTTGATTTTCTTTTCCCTCCTGCCAAATGTCTTTCCGTTGTGCACACTACTGAGTTACACGTGAGTTGCAAAGGAGCTTGGACGTTGCGATCGCGCATGTGCAAGCGTAACCTGTTAACGCCGTTAACGCAACGTAAACATTTACCTGTACTTTCGTAATATGTGAAGTTCTCGGCACAGCCCCCCGCGCCACACCTGTAATACCTCGGTTCCATACTTGAGCGCTTGAGGGGCGCGCCCCAAGTCTTTCCAAAGAGGGGGAGGCTGTTAGATCAGTGAAGATGGAACATTCTTACTCTTTTTAAGGACACTTCAACTTACTGAAATGTATTGATTCATTATAAGATATGCAGACTCCTTTTATGGTCCCTTTAACTTACAAAGAACATAAGATAAGTATGAAAAGAGTGTAGAATTCTTTATGTGTTAAGATTATTCTAAATAATGGATTACGACTGAAGCAGGTTTTCAACTGAATGCAGATGATGTGCTTATGTATCCAGCAAAGCTACTTTATGAGTAAAAGTGGCGTCAGTCTCAGTCCATATAGCAGCATGGTTGAATAGCCCATGCCTAGCTCAAGTGTTTAAAATATTTGCTTCTTTACACATCCAACAGTTAAAGCGCAACATTATGTCACAGCATGTCACAGTAGACATATGTCCAAGTCACAGTATGGCCAAGTATGTGCAATATTCCCTCTTTTAGTTATATTTGAGTTAATTTAAGGGGTTAAAGGGGACATATTATGAAAATTCCACTTTTTTAGTGCTTCTGTGGGGCCCTCAGTAACACTGGACATTGATATTTATTTTATTGTATTTGTATTGTTATTGATTGTTAATTGTGTCATTATTCTCCTGGTGTGTGTATGCATGTGTGTGAAGGGTTAACAATGGTACAGGCACTCAGGTCAGCTCAGGGGTCCTTCTGGATGAAAGCGAGGGAAAACCTTCCGCTAGTAGTTAGCCAGATAGATCCACAGCCTGCAAGTCTGCAGTGATGTTGCTGAGTGTGTTCTGTTTCTGTGCTTTCAGGTCAGTAAACGTGATTAACTATATAAAGGTAGCGACAGGGATCATCGTCAGTAATCCGAATATGTAATATGTGAATGTGATGTGATGATGTGTCGAAGGGTATATAGTGCGTCAGAGTCATGCTAGCGAGTGAGAAACAGTAGTAACCACCTGTAACCTGTGAGAATGAGAGTTGTGTGAACGTGCAGAATGTCGCCAGGGTGAATGGAGTAGTTAGAGTGATAGTGTAAGCCAATGTGTTGTTTGTATGTATATGTATAAAGTAGTTAGCCAGATAGATCCACAGCCTGCAAGTCTGCAGTGATGTTGCTGAGTGTGTTCTGTTTCTGTGCTTTCAGTTTCCGTGAGTTGATATAAACCATTCAAAAACCATACACGCCTGGATGTCATATGTCCAAGTGTGCAACACTTCTATACGTTAATTTGGGTATCTGGCATGTCTCCCAACACAAAAACGCTGGAAAAAAACAAATCACGCGGCTTGTTGTGGTTCCTCTATATCAGAAACGATATGCTTGAGTGCGTCCAAAGGGATCACCACCAACGTCTACGTAGATTTTGAAGCACGCCCATGTAGGGAGTCTGGCTCCATGGCCTTGGACCGCCCCCCACCACAACTTTGCAGGTAAAGTTTATTTGAAAGTTGTGTTCATATTACAGACATGAGTCATCAAATAAGTCATAAGTCATCAAATACAACGATTAGCCAATGTACACAAAAAAAAAATGTAGAAGTGACATTCAGAAACGTCCTGTTGAGCCCTAACTTCTCGAACTTGTTCGGGAGCCTCTTCTTGTTCAGGGTCTGACTCTGGTTCAAAACGATATGGTTGCACAACGCTATCTTCATCGGCAGTAGCCATATTTCTACAAAGGTAATGGCTAGCTGGGCAGGCAGCAGCTAGGCGAGCGCATCTCGTGGGGGAGGGGAGAGGGGGGAGCTGGCTCATTAGCATTTAAAGGAACAGGCACTCAAAACAGGTAAATCTGTGGGGAGGTGTTTTTGACAGGGTAAAAAGGGTGCTGTTTGAAATGATTCTTGTGGTATTTTGACCAAAATGTGTTACAAACATTTCATTAAGACCCCAAGGAACCATATCAACTTGTGGAAAAATGGGCATATGGTCCTTTAAATGTTGGTGTTTTTTAAACAGTTGTGCTGTAAACATCTGCCTGCTGCAACCACAAACACTTTCTGGAGAGATAAACAATCAGCTAAGACTCACTATGAAGAGGAGTTTGGCCGGCTTGGAGAGGGCTGCTCCATTGCAAAATGGCCGCCGAGCTGTAGGTTCTTAAGCCACTTAATTGAGGCTGGGCTGAAGAGCTTCTAAGGGCTCAAACTCACCAGACGCAACTCTCAAAAATGGGTCGCTAGCAAAACCATTGTTTACCTATGGCCTTTCAAGTGCGCCTTTTAAATGCCGCACATAAAAGTAAAAAGCATTCTCAATTTTAAGCCTGCGGAGTCGCACAGCTCATCAATGTCACACTCGGTCAAGGCAGCCAATCGGATCAAGCGAGAGGCGGGCTTTACTACTTTACCACTTCCTTCCTGTTTTCGTGTGGTATTTACCGTACCCTCTCCTTTTTTTTTGCTTCAGCACGCAGACCCGCTACACAGGCGCACCGGGCTGTTTTGCCCGGCGCGTTTTTGCCAAGGCGATTTTGGAGCGGCTGCGCTTTTACAAGTAGCATCTTGTGTGATCGAGCCCTAAAAGGGCTCATGGCTGGAAGGAGCTGGGTGAGCACTCTGAGAACAGACACCTACGAGCAGGATAGAAAGAAAAGATGAAGAAAAGAAAGAGCTGGTAACCTGGACCTGCTGAGTTGAGTGTTTGATGAAGTTCCGATTCAGTTTAGGAACGGTTTTCTCCTTGTGCATTTCACAGCACATCTGTTTTACTGCTAGCGCTTTCTCCCCCCCTCCCATCCCCCAGGGACCTCTTGTGACATTACAAGAGCTAGATTCAGGGAGCTATGATGCACTGTTATAATTCTTCATGAGGATAGGACACTTTTTTTTCCTCTTTGGGAGATCAATAAGTGAAACTCCTTACCCACAGAACTGAAATTGCATTAGGAATGATTTCAAACTCATTTAAATCTGAAACACCTTCGAAAGAGGGATCAGTGATTTAATCTTGGAGGATATGGATCTGGTCTGGCTGTGATGTTATTGTACGTTGTTTACAGGTATTATGTTTCTATGTTCTTTTTTTATGAGGTTTGTTTATATTTATTTGTTGGTTCAGTTTGAGGCCTGTGCTGTTTTGTATGTATTTTTTTGCTTGTGTTGTGTTCTTCTTTGTTGCTTTATTTTCTGCTGTGTTGTAAATATTATTTGATATGTTTGGCACTATTTTATATGTATTTTTAGAATGTTTTTTGGGTTTGTTTTCTATATATTCTTTGTTTTGTGATGTTCCTTGGTGTGTTTTGTGCTTTTTTGTTTGAATTTAACCTATGTGCAGTTTCATATAAACCATTTCACAGATATTTCAGGAAACCAAAACTGTTTTTTGTTGTTGTTGCAGTTTCAAACATGTATTTGCTGACTTTGTTTTGATTGTAGTTCTACACATTGCTAACTGTACATTGTGGTTTTACTTCATCCTATACATTCACTTCGGGAAAAAAAACATGAAATAAATTAGTTATGCAGTGCAACAAGCTATTTTTATTGTGATATAAATTATTATGAAAAAATCCCAATCACATACATAATCAGACAACTGCAGTGGTTTACAATGCAACTCGTTAAAATGGGAAGAAAGGAAATATTTCCACAGTCATTTGTCCCCCTGCCAAAATAAATGTGTTAAGGGTGAGCAAGGCAGGAACCCAAAAGAAGCACAAGGAGTTCTTTCAAAATAAAAAGGTTTCTTTAATCGTGTACTGAGCAGAACCACAGTCTGGCAACAGGAGAGAAACTAACGATCCAACAACATCAAGGGGTATGAGTACAGGTTAAGTAGGCAGCGTCCTAATTGACGATCAGTCCCAGCTGCTCCGGCAATCACCGCCCAGGGGAGGGAGGAGACAGCCACACCCTCTTGGTGAGCCCTAGACAGACAGGGTAAACACACAGGAGACAGAAGGACAGGGAAACAGAGGAAACACAGGGAAACTCTGTCTTGTCTTGATGACAACATGACAAAATGGGTCAAGTTCCATGTGATCATTCCTGAGGCTAGCAGACACCATCTTCAACGGATTTACACTATCAAAAAATGATATGTACATTATGTAACAATGTAACTGGAGTTTCCAAATACAAGCAGTTTAAGAATCAGCATTTACATGTGATATTAAGGAATTTAATATTAGAAATATAGCGTATAATGTACCAATGATGCAGCCTTGCATTGGCCGTAAGCAGAGAAGACTGCACTGTCGATCAGGTAGAGAGAAGTTAAATGATTTTAGCGCTGAATGGGGATTGCTGGTGTTCTACTTACCCGGCAACGATGGAGTAGCCTTTCCACTTCAGTAAAGACTAGGATAATTGGAGTTTTATATTAAGATTGACACCATATGAAAGTTGATTATTAACACAGGGTGAAGCGTGGCAGATTGTTTATTAGAATCCTGTCACTATTTACAACCTAAAACGGCAGTGCCTTGTGACATTGAGAGTTCAATTGGAAGTGTATCAAATTGCTATTGTAGTGAAGGCGACTTTGAGCTGCGGACTTTGTTTCCCCGCTGCATTTGATACCGCTGACTCAAACTCAGAGTGCATGGTAAATGATGTCTTTTTTCAACATCAAATTGTTATTATTTACCACAGTAGCAGCTGCTGTGCTATAGATTTGTGTAAAAATGGTTTTGTATGGTGGATATTTTCATTTTAACTTTTTATTGTTTTTTATTAAATCAATGAGGTGGAACAGAGATGAATCAACTGCAATCACAAACCAACTGCATTGGCATTTAACCCTCCTATTACCTTTGGGAACAATGTGACCCCATTCAATGTTTAACGTCTGGAAATAAATGATTGACATCCAATTTTTTAGCTTCATATTTCATGACTTCCTAATTTATTGGGGACAACTGGGTAAACATAACATTAACTTCATGATATGTTTTCAATGTCCTGTACAAAACTTCTGTGCATCGGTGTTCTTTGGGGTCAAATTGACCCCAGGCTGTTTTTCACTGTGTAAAACATATAAGAACTAGAATGGGCACTCGGTAGAGCGCATACCTTCGCATATCACAAGATTGGGCATTGAATTATGAACATTTTGGCATTAGTTGCATGCCAATTGGATACAAATTGACCATGCTATGGTAAAAAGAAGATTTTGACCTTTCCATGACCTTGACCTTTGACCTGATTGATCCCAAAATCTAATCAAATGGTCCCCAGATAATAACCAATCATCCCACCAAATTTCATGCGATTCGGTTTAAAACTGTTTTTGTTATGTGAGGAACACGCATACAAATAAATAAATAAATAAATAAAAACACAACGCTCAAAACATAACCTTCCGCATTTTCAATGCGAAGGTAAACATTTTGCACACATTTGTTTTGGTTGTTTTGAATGATATTGAGGACACTACATACAATTGTATAGTCTTCAGAAAGTTTAAGTGCCATAACCTTACATAACCCTTGTGTGGTGTTCGGGACTGGGACCCGTTTTAATTTTTAATCAAAAGAAAAATGATACGATTCATTATTTTTTCAAACTCAGACTCTTTGTCCTTGGTTCATTGTCTGTGAAGAACATGAATCAGAAGATATTTTTAATAACCACATACTGTACACACCCCTACACATGTATGCTGCAAATGGTGGGGGCGGGACCTTATGGTTCCTGTGAAGATGTTAATAGTTCACACAACAAAGGGGTGGAGCAAACATATCAAAGCTTGCACAGCAGCCTTCTACCATTCGTCTTAGTCTTCTTTGTTCTCTCTTTCTGCTCTCTCTTCAAATCACAAATCTTCTAAGAAAAGGTGTTCTGTCCACGAGGTGTTGTCACAACTCTTTGACCAAGACAGTGACATGGCTGTTCTCTTTGCTGTTCTTCAGTCTGATTTTCCCAGCTGCTCCTGAACGCATCATCTCACTCTTCTGGTAAGCTTTGGTTGCCAGCTCAACAGCGAGCATGACTTCTTCTTCTCTCCCTCCCTCTTGCTCAGTGTGTCTCATGTATAGTTATCCCCCTGCCTCCCTTAATGATAACGATACATGCAACAAGTGTAGTTTATTTGCTAGGTTGGAGGCAGGTCTAAGTGGGTTAGATGCATCGCCGCCGTTATCGGCTCAGACAGCTATGCTAGTTAGCCCGCCTCTCCCGTAGTCGGCGCGGAGCTACAGTCAGCTGTTATTGTGCCCGGCGGTAACCGCAGCCGGATGGTTGGGTAACTGTTCGCAGGAGTCGAAGTCTACACAGAAGCCCGCCAGCACCAACCACTCCAGTTTTCCCTGCTCAGCGACACACCCGCTGAGGAACACACCCTGGTTATCGAGCTCTATAGTCAGGAACGTGAAAATAGCGAAGCCACGGACCAGAGTCAGGCCTGCCGGGGGGCCAGGCGGGCGACGTGGAGTCTTGTTTGAAGCTGCTGGCTAAGGATAAGCGGAGATACAGTCAGATTGTAAACTCACTAAAATTAATGTATGCCAAGACGTTGTCGGACACCGTAATTTTCTCTGGCCCTCTCCCAAATTTGCAGACAGACGAATTGTAGACAACTGGAAGACTTTCTGGGGAAAACCTGATCTGATGAGGAGAACGGCATTCATCCCACGCTTGACGGGCGCGCCTCATTTCGACCAAGTTGATCACGGACTTAATCTATGACAACCCAGGGTTCAGATCAGGAACCGGGAGCAGAGTTGTAGTTTAACACCCTTCTCTGCTCTTCCATTCAAGCAGTTACCCACCCTTGACTTTAGAGTAGAGACTGTGTCTGTCCCACGCCCACTTCAATTAAATAAATCAAAAGTAAGCAGAAGAGGACTTGTACATAATAACCCTATACAAGTTAACACAATTATTTCAGCAGTGCAACAAAATAGGTCTATTAAATGTGGTCTCCTAAATATTCGATCTCTGTCATCTAAAGCTGTGTTACTGAATGATTTAATATCAGATAATCACATTGATTTATGTTGCCTAACTGAAACCTGGCTGAGCCATGAAGAATATGTCTGCCTGAATGAATCGACTCCTCCAAGTCATATTAATACTCACATTCCTCGAGGCACCGTCGAGGGGGTGGAGTAGCAGCCATCTTTGAATCGAGCCTATTAATTAATCCTCAACCAAAATTACACTACACCTCATTTGAAAGCCTTGTTCTTAGTCTTTCACATCCAACCTGGAAAACACTACAGCCAATTCGATTTGTGATTCTGTACCGCCACCAGGTCCATATTCAGAGTTTATATCTGAATTCTCAGAATTTATATCAAGTTTGGTTCTTAAAACCGATAAAGTTATTATTGTTGGAGATTTTAATATCCATGTGGATGTTGATAATGATTGCCTTAGTGCTGCATTCATCTCCTTGTTGGACTCGATTGGCTTCTGTCAGAGAGTACAGAAACCCACTCACAGCTTTGGCCACACGCTTGATCTTGTTCTTACTTATGGCTGACATTGAGCATTTGAACGTCTTCCCACAGAATCCTCTTCTGTCAGACCACAACCTCATAACTTTTGAATTTATACTACCGAGGTACCGTTAGTCAAAAGTTTTTACACTAGATGTCTAACTGATAGTGCTGTAGCTAAATAAAGAAGCGATTCCTTCTGTATTTGATTCGATACCACGCCTCAATATAACAGAGACTCCTGGTCTAACTTTAGTCCGTCCCAGATTGATCATCTTGTTGACAGTGCCATAGGCTCTCTGAGAATGACACTGAGCCCTCTGAAGAAGAAGACAGTGAGGAAGAGGAGGTTTGCTCCTGGTATAACCCTCAGACCCAAACTGAAGCAACGTCACGAAAGCTTGAAGCATATGGCTCAACTAATCTCGAAGAATCCGCTTAGTTTGGCGAGATAGTCTTAAAACATATAAGAAGGCCTCCGTAATGCCAGAGCAGCCTATTACTCATCAATAATAGAAAAATAAAACAACCCCAGGTTTCTCTTCAGCACTGTAGCCAGGCTGACAGAGAGTCACACTCTGTGGGCCGAGCATTCCTATAAACCTTAGTGGTAATGACTTTATGAACTTCTTTAATGAAAAGATTTTAACTATTAGGGACAAGATTAATAATAACCAGTGCCAATCTGTCCTCAAGTGGAATGGCATGCCCTGGTGTATATTTAGAGGATTTTCTCCTATCAACCGTGACCAATTATTTTCAACGGTTTCTACTACCTGTCTCTTGGACCCCATCCCGACGGCTGCTAAAGACGTTTTTCTTTTTAATTACGGGCTCTCTATTAGATATTATCAATGTGTCTCTGCTAACAGGCCATTGCCACACACCTTCAAGGTGGCTGTTATTAAACCTCTCCTGAAGAAGCCCACTCTGGATCCAGAGGTATTGGCTAACTACAGACCGATCTCTAACCTCCTTCCTCTCCAAGATCCTTGAGAAAGTGGTCGCAAATCAGTTGTGCGACTTTCTACATCATAATAGTTTATTTGAGAAATTTCAATCAGGATTTAGAATGAAAATTACAAATGACCTCTTAATGGCAGCAGATAAAGGACTCTCTCTGTCCTGGTCTTGTTAGACCTTAGTGCATGACATCCTGTTACAGAGACTGGAGCAGTCGATTGGCATTTCAGGCACGGCACTAATTTGGTTTAAATCCTATTTATCAGATCGATCTCAGTTTGTATTTGTAATGACGCCTCGATAACCACCAACGTTAATCACGGAGTTCCACAAGGTTCTGTGCTTGGACCAATTTTATTTACCTTATACATGCTTCCTTTGGGCAATATTATCAGGAAACACTCCATAAACTTTCATTGTTATGCAGATGATACTCAACTATATTTATCGATAAAACCAGAGGAGAGCAACCAACTCTGTAAAATTCAAGCATGTCTTAAAGACATAAAACATGGATGACCTGCAACTGATGTTAAACTCAGACAAAAAGTAATTTTAATCGCCAAGTATTTAATCGGCCCTGAGTACCTCAGAGATCAATTATCTGGTGATGTGGATTCTCATTGCCCTGGCATCCAACACCACTGTAAAGAATCTTGGCGTTATCTTTGATCGACTTGTCCTTTAACTCCGCAAATCTCAAGGACTGCATTCTTTCATCTACGTAATATTTCAAAAATCAGGCACATCTTGTCTCAAAAGATGCAGAAAATTGGTTCACGCTCGTTACTTCGAGACTGGATTACTGCAACTCCTTATTAGCAGGCTGCTCTAATAAGTCTCTTAGGTCCCTCCAGTTGATCCAGAATGCTGCAGCTCGTGTTCTCACTAAAACTAAGAAAAGAGATCACATCACTCCTGCACTAGCTGCTCTGCACTGGCTCCCAGTAAAATCAAGAATCACTTTTAAAATTCTTCTCTTAACCTACAAAGCCTTGATTGGTGATGCTCCATCATATCTTAAGGAGCTTGTCGTATTATTGCCCCCCTAGAGAGCTACGCTCACTAAATGCGGACTACTTGTAGTTCCTAGAGTCTTAAAAGTAGAATGGGAGCCAGAGCCTTTAGTTATCAAGCAGTCCGGGAGGCAGACACAGTCACCTCGTTTAAGAGTAGACTTAAGACCTTCCTCTTTGACAGAGTTTATAGTTAGGGCTGAATCAGGTTTGCCCTGGTCCAGCCCCTTGATATGCTGCTATAGGCTTATAGCCGGGGGACGTTTTAGGATGCACTTATCTCTCCTTTTCTCTCCTAATGATGAATTTTCATCTCTCAATCACACGTTACTAACTCTGCTTTCTCCCGAAGTCTCATGGGGTCATCGGACCCCTATGAGGCGCATAGAATCTATCTGCCTGATGGATCGTCTGGGTCGTAAATTCCTGCTCATGACTACGCCACTGTCCTGTTGAGACTCCGCCCTCCTCCCCACCGCCATCTGCCTGATGGATCGTGGAGTCTCCATCGTGGAATATGCCTACTATGAACTATTCATACACTCTGTCATATTCATTGAATGTATTTTAACTCTAAATCTGTCCTTCTGTACACATTACATCTATTGCATCTGTCCATCCTAGGAGAGATCTCCTCTGGATCCTCTGTTGCTCTCTCAGGTTTCTTCCCTTTTTCCCCTGAAGGAGGTTTTGGGGCAGGGATGTCTATGTACAGATTGTAAAGCACCGAGACAAATTTGTAATTCTGAATTGAATTGAATGAGAATGTGTAGGAGACAGAGGATGATGTTGAGAGGACCTGATTATGAGGCATCCTCCTCTGATGAGAATGAGACCCTCAGTGTTGACCGTCCTGTCTCTCAACCACCAGCAAACATACTGCCTTTAAAAAATGGAAAGTTATCATGGTCTGTCTCCCCACTTGAACAACAGGATAGACTTAGTGCTGCTAATGTTATCAAAATAGTTCCAGGCCCCACCAGATACGCTGTAAGCCATGTCCAATACATAACATCAGCATTTGAGCTCTTCATAACACCATCAATCGAAAAGGACGTCCTTGAGATGACACATTTAGAGGGGAAGCGCGTGTATGGGGACAGTTGGGACTTGGAAGTGAACCACTTGCAAGCCATTGGGTTGATCATTTGGGCCGGAGTGTACAGGTCAAAAGGCTGGAATGTACTTTCTGGTGGCCTGAAGGAAAGATACTATGCTGTTCATTTTCCTACAAACTCATTTTAGTGATTTTTTTTTGTTATACTATCTCACACAAACATATTCGCATCCATAGCACTTAGTGTAGCACAGACCAATCATTGACACAATGCTCAAATGTACTTTTGAAAAGATTTTTTGGGGAAATAAATACATGTTATGTGTTTCTTACTGATGTTCTGATGATGAGGATGTTCTGTTTTACAAATAACATCCTTCAAAATTTCTGAAATTCTTTTTTCTGGGGTCAAATTGACCCCGAATATAATCCATGTTACTATTCTTGGTGACAGAAATAGTCTTTCATTCCAAATTGTATATATATAAAAAATATGTACTCAGAAATATTAGAAATCCATTAAATACCAAAAAAGATATATCTTTCCAATTTTAGGTCAATCAGTGAGATTTTAATGGTGATCTGCATATTTTCGCCATAGTCGCGAACAGGTAGTCTGGATGTATCAGGGGGGGTGGGGGGGAGGTATTTTTTTATTTATTTAAAGGTATATTTAGGTAGTCAACAAACAAACATAAAATACCTGACACTTAAACTTTGGAAACAATATTCATTCTCATAATTTTCTGGAGGTTTAAATTGCTTTGACCCCAAAGGTAAAAGATGTTAGTAAATTTGAAGTTAACAGGAGGGTTGAAGTAATAAGCTAATGTCTGGTGAAGTTTCGAAACTGGCGACGATACGACGACAGTAAAACCAGAGACCATCTGATGATGGATCACTCCAGCGGCAACGCCAAATTGGACCTACCTTTTCTTCAAGTGCCATCTTCGTACTGAAAAACACACCTAAAAAACACATTCTTTCCCCATAGTACACACAATCCTCGACTCTTGTTAGTGGCAAATTCAAACTGTGTAAAAACTACTTTTCCATTGTTAGTTAGGGTTTGCCTGTGTTGGATTTGAATGTTTGGTTAAGCCCTCCTTTACTGTAACAAAAGAGGCAAGACTGAAGCTTTTTAACATGTGTTTATTAAATAAATCTGAACTTGAGCTTGGTGGAGCCCCTGTTTGTGCCTCTCACACACAGCTGCTGGTTGCACAAGCACTTGCATTAGCACGACTGATAAGCGCCATCAAAAACTAACTTTCCCTCTGCAGTGGCAGTAAACAAGTAATGTTTACCGCGATGAACAGCAGGGCTAAGGCTATGTACTCCCCACACAACTACACAATAGCGAGCCTCATGGTGGAGCTGATAGTTCAGCTAGCTCAGGTACCCACACAGTGGCAACAAACAAGTGTGTCTTCTGTCAAAGTTCCAGCAGACTGCCTGTCTGACATCCTCTCATGGCTGGTTAGCTCTCGCTGTTACCGCCCATGCTAAACAGAGTGGTAGTCAGCGTCATCTTCCCTGACCCCTACCAAGACACGAGGCAAACTTATTGAAGTTCAAGGAAGGTCCGCGTTGGATTTTCAAAGCATCTATGCATACGGTTGGTGTGTCCTGTTTATATGTTGTGCGTGTGCATGTGCAGGAAAATACAAATGCGTGTGAGAAGTGACTTCTTTCGAAGTTTTCCTTTTTTACATCTCAGCGCTGTCTCGCCCCAACTCGGGATCCTTGGGGAAGCTCGAAGCTGTCCTTGGTGCGAAGGGGTTCGTAGAAAGAGGCGTAGGTGGTGCTGGTGTGTCAGTGTGTGAGGCAGGTGGTGTGTGGCTTACTGGCTGAGTATCGCTGATTTGCCATAGGTAAGTCAAGTCTGACTCAATGTCTTCCACTCGCACTGGTACCGACTCCTTTTTCGCATTCCTAATCTTTGTCTCTCACACACACACACACACACACCCACACATCCACAACCCCCCCCCCCCAAACCTCCACAAACATACACACACACACACACACATGCACACAAGGGAAACTGTTAGAACAAACTTATCTGAAGCGCCCCAGCCTTCTTAAAAAACCACGACATGCCTAATGAATCTGCATAGATTTTCGCGAGCCAAATCTGCTCCCACAGTGTGAAATCGCTTGAAGTGTTTTGTGTTTGCCCTGCTAAATCTTGCGGCATCTTGACTTCGATTTTTCTAGCAACCGATGAGGACATGAAGCGTGAGGCTGTGGCGCGACAAATAGGCTTATCTATCATGCTATACTAATGACATGAACAACAAAAAAAAGAGCCATGTTCTGCATCCCCTGTCTCTCTTTCTGCCTCCTTCAAAATATAGAGCCTGATTCCCTCTGACTACGGGTGAATGGGAAACCGGAGCAGTCCTAAATTATACACAATGGGGATATCTGCTTTCCTGTTTTCTCGCAAGATAACGGCTTGTTGTTCCACCCTTTGTTATGGACGGTGCGCACCCATGGGATGATTAGCAGAACAAAGGATGGGAGAAAGCAAACCTGCTTGTAGTTCAAAACAAGTTCTCCATGCCTTTGATGATGCACACTTACTTTAGGCAAAAGTGGGTTTGGAAGAGGCATATACACACACGCACTTAAATTCGTATGCTCGCTGCAGAGCAATAACCAAGAATTTTGACCAATTTGATCCCCGAGCTGCAGCTTGGTGACATGCAAATGAAATTAAGGAAGTGCTTGAAAGGGAACAGATAGTGTGCACCCTCGAGGTGAAGGGTACGAGAGCGCTGTTCAGCGAAGATATTTGATCCATTATACATTGTTTGTGTCTACAGCTGGTACAACCAGAATAATAAATATTGCATTAGCCGTGGGACCCACGTCTCCGTCACCCTGACAAGTTCATAACACTCTCGGCAGGGAAGGGCGGGACCTCCCGGGGCTTTTTTCCAATCCTCTTCTGTACTTCCCCCTCCTGCTCACTGGGATCGGTTGCGGAGGATACTCCTTTACAACATGGGAACATGTGCGCCTCAGCTTGGCGATTGTTGCATTTTTCATTTGGACAATAAGCAACGGGAACCCCAACATTAGCGGCTTGTTAAAAATGGTGAACACTTTGTCGCAAATCAGACTGCTGTTGCTCCCCGTTGTCTCACGAGCCCTGTGAGGGTTCAGCATGTGTTGCAGTGTGAAGTATGTGCTGTTTGTTGGCAATTAGTTATACACTACAAAAAGTGTTTTGTGTCAATCTATTGTACCTATCGTCTGCTTTCTCAATGGGTACCAGACCGTAGTCCACATAAAGGGCTCAGTAAAGGAACTTCCTCAGGTGTCATCATCACATGACAAGAACATTCTGACAAGGCGTCAAGGTAAGAGTGGAATTCATTCATTTTAAATCATTATATTAGACAGTGTTTCCCCCACCATTCTATCAGGGTGGCGGCCCGCCTCCTGAAATCTCCGCCCGCCACCCTGTAATTTTTTCTATTGCGCCAGATTACAGCAGAAGTAATTTAAGGTCCCTTTTCTTAAAGAGCACGTCTTTGTTCTTTTATTAAACAAACTCAACAGCCGTCTGTTATTGATCATATCTAACCAATAGCATGTCATTTCTGTCTCTACGTGTCGAATTAACACTTCTCGGCTCTCCGTCTCGCGCGCCGCAGAGCTCCGATGCCGGCGTGTCTGCGCGCATCGGCGCTCTGCCCCACCTGAAGCTGTTAACCTAGGGGAAACACTGTTAGAGATACAAATAATTCCCTCTATAAGTCAACACAGCCACGCACAACGAAATTCAGTTTCACAACACAACAAACACATGATGAATTCCTGTCGTGCATTTTTTTTATTTGCATTATAATGAGTGTAAAGAGCACGAAGAAAAACAATTCTCTCGGCAGAAAATAAGGCCGACATGTTTGCATTAAAACAACTTTGACTGTGTTTGAGCAGCAAGGATCATCATGTAAAGACAGAGTTTACATAACATAAATAAATACAATGTACATATAATAAAAAGTGAAATTGTAATTGTGGTCGCTATATATTGTGGTTGGGTTCCCAGTTTTGTAATTTCTGAAAGAATGTATCCAAAGTGTCTGGATGGAGCTCAGTGTTTGTGGAAGAAGCCTCAACACTATGGATGCATTTTAAGAGTATTTATTAACATTAACATTTCTGGTTGCTTTAAAGCCCAGCTGATGGCCATCATTCCGACGCCTCCTCTTGCTTTCAGCCCACAGTCAGCTTCCAACTGTTTCTGTCGACCTCCGATACTCAGACAACCAATCCAACGTCTCACAAATAAGATTAGTACTCACAGTCTCCATTCAGTGAGCTTAAAGCTCCCAGTTAGTCTCTTGTTCTCATGCATCGCCCCGCTGGCATGCTCTCCCCTGCTCTCAGCATTTCAAAGAGACTGAGCTTAGCGCCATGCGCCAACACAGCTGCTTTCCGCTTCCGGTTTCAGACTTTTCAGAATACGAGCTTAAACAGGAACAGCCACAATCTCAATAGAAACGCACCTCTCCCATAATAAAACCAATCTGATTCATACCATCAACATCCTGAAGTTATGATAACAATAATCCTCATAAAATCAACCTTCCAGTTACAAATATAATACAGTGATCATAATTTCCTATGCTTTTTAATACATTAATTAGAATATTCCTCCCTAATATCCACTATGTAAATTATCATTCTATAAGCATTATTTAAAAGATAAGACTTCCTAATTTACATGTACCAGTGTAAATAAAATCCACTACAACCTAACATTTCCAAATATCATTTTAATATGTTCAATTCAATTCAATTCAGTTTATTTGTATAGCCCAATTTCACAGATTACAAATTTGTCTCGGAGTGCTTTACAATCTGTACACATAGACATCCCTGCCCCAAAACCTCACATCGGACCAGGAAAAATTCCAAATAACCCTTCAGGGGGAAAAAAAGGGAAGAAACCTTCAGGAGAGCAACAGAGGAGGATCCCTCTCCAGGATGGACAGATGCAATAGATGTAATGTGTACAGAAGGACAGATTTAGAGTTAAAATACATTCAATGAATATGACAGAGTGAATGAATAGTTCATAGTAGGCATATTCCACGATGGAGACCTCCACGATCCATCAGGCAGATGGCGGTGGGGAGGAGGAGTGGGCGGAGTCTCAACAGTGGGCGGAGTCTCAACAGGACAGTGGCGTAGTCAGGAGCAGGAATTCCACGACCCAGACCTCGATGATCCATCAGGCAGATAGGATCTATGCCGTCTCATAGGGTCCGATGACCCCATGAGACGTGAAGTCAAAAGGACTCCGGGGAGAAAGCAGAGTTAGTAACGTGTGATTGAGAGATGAAAATTCATCCTTAAGGAGAGAAAAAAGAGGAGATAGGTACTCAGTGCATCCTAAACGTCCCCGGCAGCTATAAGCCTATAGCAGCATATCAAGGGGCTGGACCAGGTGAACCTGATTCAGCCCTAACTATAAGCTCTGTCAAAGAGGAAAGTCTTAAGTCTACTCTTAAACGAGGTGACTGTGTCTGCCTCCCGGACTGAAATTGGAAGCTGGTTCCATAAAAGCGGAGCTTGATAACTAAAGGCTCTGGCTCCCATTCTACTTTTTAAGACTCTAGGAACTACAAGTAGTCCCGCATTTAGTGAGCGTAGCTCTCTAGTGGGGCAATATGGTACTACAAGCTCCTTAAGATATGATGGTGCATCACCAATCAAGGCTTTGTACGTTAAGAGAAGAATTTTAAAAGTGATTCTTGATTTTACTGGGAGCCAGTGCAGAGCAGCTAGTGCAGGAGTGATGTGATCTCTTTTCTTAGTTTTAGTGAGAACACGAGCTGCAGCATTCTGGATCAACTGGAGGGACCTAAGAGATTTATTAGAGCAGCCTGATAATAAGGAGTTGCAGTAATCCAGTCTCGAAGTAACGAACGCGTGAACCAATTTTTCTGCATCTTTTTGAGACAAGATGTGCCTGATTTTTGAAATATTACGCAGATGAAAGAATGCAGTCCTTGAGATTTGCTTTACGTGGGAGTTAAAGGACAAGTCCCGATCAAAGATAACGCCAAGATTCTTTTCAATTTATATTTTGTGTTAAACCTCTCCTGTAAAACCATTACAATTCTCAACAGATCTTTTTCACAGCAGACATTCTGATTTGTGTTTGTCAGGAAAGCACAGGTGTTACTAATAACATTAACGATGCCTCGGCTCAAATCAAGTGTCCCAGTAAGCCATGCATTACCACGACCATGAAACCAATTCATTTGATGATATCCACCTGTAAAAGGCCTACGGTACGTTATGGCTCTGTCACAGAAAGATCTTCTTCATGGTAGAGTTCAACAATGTTAGGATTGCAATTTTTTATAAAATGTTGCTATATATTACCACTGTTTTAACATTTTTAAACATGCATATACATGTGTGTTTATGCGCTAAATTGAGATGGGAAGAAAAAAAAACTAACATGAATTGTTATAACATAAAACCAATCGTACACGGAATATGATGGGTATTCAAAATCACACTCATGCCACTTTATTGTTCAGAGTGCGCATGGCATTATTCTGCACGACATTACTCTACTTTGCAAATGTAGTCGTTTCAAGTGAGGAGAGAGTATGTTGAAGTCGCTGTGGGTCTACAGGTTTATTAAGTTGACTTTTGGTTTTAATTTAAAAATCTCTACGCTGGGTGAGCAGAGGAATGAGTCAGCATCCATGTGTCAGAACCTCGGTAATGATTGACTGCATCCCTCCGCTAACCTTCCAAGCTACATTCTGACAGTCTGATTAGCGAGGGCTTAACCACGAGCCCGTCAGTCAGTCTGCTCACTCACTGCTATTGGCTGGTGGGGTGGACACAGAAAGATGGTTTGCACCTATACTGTCCTTCAAACGTACTCACTTTGGCTTCCAGACGGTTTGGGGGAAAGCATCAGGTAAAGCTTTTTGATACTTGTATAATTGATTGTTATTCATGTTGCTACGGTGGTGATGATCACCACCCGTTTCCTGTGCTTACCTATCAAGCAAATTATTATTCATCATTAATGCAGTAGTTGCATTAGGTGCTTATGTCCTGCTGTCGACCGGCATCTGTTGTTGGGCCCAGCTCCTGCATATAGTGGAGGATGTTCACTGAGCGTGTCTGCCTAGTCTGCGGTCTTCTTCTATGCCATGACAGAGGTGTTAATATTTATCTGTTTATCTATCTTTCTCACACTTAAGTGCCTTGTCATCAGGAAGCAGTCTCACGTCTCCGCCCCTGAATAACTGGGGTGCTATTATTAGGGGTAAGGTGCGTTCACACCAAAAGCTAAACTATTTTTTCGCTCGACCGAATCCCATGAAAAGTCAACGTACAGACGCGTGTGGCTGGGATAGATGCGATATTTTCCCGAGCGGCGCGTTTGGGGCGACGCAATGTGGGCGACGCGTTTACAGCAGAGCGTTTTCAGCGGCGCAATTTTCGCCCCTCGTTGAAATATTTCAACTTTGAGGCGGTCATCTCGCAAGTCGGGCCAATCGACTCTTGTGTTCCGCTCTCGTAGCGATGGAAGCGGAAGTCTTTCAGACTCAACAGTAATTTAACCGGTGAAAGTGACCGAGCTGTGTGAGCCTACGGGTGATGTCATGAACCCAAACACGAGGGCGTTAGTGTGTGGGCTGTCCACAACAAATATAAAGCAGAACTAGTGGTTAGTTATTCTGGTGGATGAAGGAAATGATAACGGTCTTTACGGAGACGAGACACGGAGAAAAGCTCCGCCCCTCGCGGAGCGTCTCGACACTGATGGCGTGAACACAGCAAATGGTCGAGCGAGTAAACTCACGCGTTTTGGGCGACGCGAAAAATCGCTTCGCTTTTGGTGTGAACGCACCTTTAGGCCTCACAAATAAACCAGTGGAGTATAAGAGGGGGATGTCACGCCAACAAGTGGTACACTTCCTCATTAAGACTGTCCTCCCTGTTAAGATCAGCTTCAGAGAATCTTGTCAATCTTGTTTAGAGGGACGTCCAATCAGAGTTGATGGTAAATGTACTCGATTAAAGAAGATTCTGGAAAGCCAGCAAGGAGATGCTGCTGAAAACCTGCTCTTCCTGAACCCCCTGTAAGTTCCAATGTGTTTTAAAGTAAAACAACAACAACAGAACTTCCTTCTTTTCGCTTGTGTTGCAAAATAGTCAATTTCAATTCAATTCAGTTTATTTGGTATAGTCCAAAATCACAAATTACAGCCTCAGAGGGCTTTAATGGAGCCAAAATGGAGGTTCTTCGATCGCAGCAAGCAGGTCTGTTTTTATTGTTATTGTTGGGGGGAAATTGTACTGATCAGCTTTATGGGTGGAGGTCTGCTTCAAAGTGGAACTTCCCATTTATTACTGTCTGGCTTATTCAATTCAATTCAGTTTATTTTGTATAGCCCAAAATCACAAATTACATATTTCCCTCCAGAGGGCTTTACAAACTATACACATAAGACATTTCAGGACCTAAGATTGGATCACTAAGAACTCCCAGAAAAAACAGAAAATAAACCATACACAGGGGAAAAAGGGAAGAAACCTTCGGGAGTGCAACAGAGGAGGATCCCTCTCCCCGGATGGACAGAAGCAATAGATGTCATGTGTACAGAATGAACAGTGTTACAGAGTTACAACACATTCAATGAATATGACAGATGTAGGAATAATTATAGGCATGGACCACGGTCCAGATCTTTACAATCCATGAAACACAAGGAGGTAGAGAGTAAAGAGGAGGGGGGGGATCTGTTTTCTGAATATATCAGTACAGATTATGTTAAAGAAGAGGATACATTTTACAGTGCTTTTGCTTATTCCAATATTGAGTCGTATTTACTGGAACCAGAGTGTACTGCCGGAGATCAGCAGCAGAGAGAGATCAGAGCCACAGTGGAGAGTTTAGTTGCAGTAAACCAGAAGAGGTCGAGTGACGCATACTGGAGCCTCTGAGCTTAATTCCCAACCTCTTATGAGATTTAAAGCCAGGACAGCATGACAACTTTATTTAGTTGGGCTGTGGTCATTTCGGGGCGACTGTGGCTCAGACACTTCGCTCCTGTAGCTGTGCCTAAAGGTGCGTTCACAGCAAAAGCGGAAAAAAAATGTGCGCGACCGAATCCCATGTAAAGTCAACGTACAGACGCTTGTGGCTGCGATAGACGCGATATTTTCCCGGACGGCACGTTTGGGGCGACGCGATGTGGCCGACGCGTTTGCAGCGGCGCGTTTTCAGCGGCACAATTTTCGCCCCGAGTAGAAATATTTCAACTTTGAGGCCGTAATCTCGCAACTCGGGCCAATCAGCTCTTGAGTTCCGCTCTCGTAGCGCTGGAAGCGGAAGTCTTTCAGACGTAACAGTAACTTCATCGGTGAAAGTGACCGAGCTGAGTGAGCCTACGGGTGATGTCATGAACCCAAACACGAGGGCGTTAGTGTGTGAGACGTCCACAACAAATATAAAGCAGAACTAGTGGTTAGTTATTCTGGTGGATGAAGGAAAAGATAACGGCCTTTACGGAGACGAGACACGGAGATAAGCCCCGCCCCTCGCAGAGCATCTCGACGCTCATGGTGAGTACACGGTGAATGGTCGAGCGAGTAAACTCACGCGTTTTGGGCGACGCGAAAAATGGCTTCGCTTTTGGTGTGAACGCACCTTTAGGTGTGAATGTACGTGAATGTTATTTAGACCTGATGGGCACCTTACATGGTAGCTCCTCCTCAGTGTATGAACAGGTGTGAAGTCATGTAGTGGTAAAAGCACTTTGAGTGGGCGGAAGACTAGAAAAGCACTCTAGGTCCATTTACAATTTAATATTGAAAAATAGTTTTAAAACAAAGTTATATTCTAATAATCTTACTGGAACTGTTTGTAGCTGTGTTTGCTTTGAGAAAGACAGTTTATGTTTGTCTCTTTTGTGTAGGTAGCTGCAGAAGCAGTGCAATCCTTTTGTAAAATTGCCCCTGAGTTTTGAGGGAATCGACAACTTACCGGTATTTTTATAGTTCTGCTAAACATTTGCAATAATGTATTAAAACAGCCATTCTATGTGATAGATACGTAACTTTACAATTGTCCCAGGGAGTACTTTACAACTTTACAAAGCTGCATATGAATGTGCAAAATAATTATTTTGTTTCCTCCTCCAAAAAGTAGTTGCTGTGTGTGTGAGCAGTAGACCTGAGAGGGAAATAGGAGGCAGGACACATCCTGGGTCATGTTCATGTTTCAATATCTAAGGAAGAATCCAGGACTTCAGTTCTTACCTGTGGTCCTCGACTCTATAAGATAAGTAAAATGTAATTTCCCTGTGCAAATACGTGTGAAATTAAGTTTAAAAAAACGACAGCTTTACAAGCACTGGATTCATTCTGATCATATTTACTTCGTTTTTTATTGCATGTTCAGTTTAAGAGAGAAAAATATCACAAATAACTTTGTGACATTTCATGTCTGGGTGGTTCCGCATTTCCGTGTGTAGGCAGCTTGGGAGGAGATACGGGGTAAGTAGTTTTCCTTTTGGCAGTGATATAGCACTCTATCAACAGGCTAGAGGACGGGTTGCGATCGACACAAGCCTCAAATCCTCTTAAAGTATATTTTTTATATCTGTGATAAGTTGTAGATTATAAGCAGGTTGGGTGTGGTGCATTTAAATATCATCAGAGGTCGGGCTCTGCGTTTTCAGAGAAGCTTGCATGCATCACAAATCGAACCACTTGATGCCAACTTCTCCTGCTTTCCAATCAATTTCCAGAGTTTGTCACATTTCGGCTTTTCTCGCCAACTACATTTAAACTGCTTTGAAATTCGACAAGTCCAGCTATTTTCAGAAGCTGAGTTTTCCAATTGAGGTGTCGAGAGCACACTCAAAACTTGAACCTTCCGGGGGAGTGGTTTTTTTGGTGGTGCTTTTTAACTATGCCTTTCAGCTTTTGTAGCTCATTCGGCATCACAAGTGGAACTGGCACCCCGTTTTCAACCCTCACACTCTGGAGTCATCATGTGGGTGTTTCGACATGAGGAAATGTAAAACACTGACGCCAATACATACACCTAGTTAAATGCAGCACAAATGGCACATGGCGCTCGGCAAGCCTTCCCAAGTAAATCAAACTATTGCCTGGAGTGGTGAATAAAATCGATATACTCTGAAGAATCTTCCAAATTATGGCAGACTCTTTCTGCAAATGAAATTGTGTCCAAAAGGTTAACAGTGCTTTTCAGACGAGTCAGTTTCCATTTCCTAAAGTCATTCTTATTATTGGACAAAACCTTTAACGACAAATAATGAATGAAAGAGAGAATGACAGTGGAGGAGCAACTATACTATACAGCTCAATACGTATTTCATTAGGAGCTATGTATCTCTTCCTTGCTAAAAAAAAACTGAATTGCAAAAATTGAAATCATACATCTGCACTTCCTACATTAATGCAGTGCAATAAACAGTGATTATGTGTCCAATTTCCTATGGGAACCCCATATAGTGCTGTGAATATACAATTCCCTTGATTGATCGGTCTGAATAAAAGGAAAAACTAATCAAACTGTGAATAATGTCGAATAACTCTCAGATGGAGCCATCAATTGAATCATGTTGTGTACTCCCTAACATGCTCGCCTTTTAATAGCATATACTCCTTTATGTGGGGCCGCTGAGCAAGGGATTTGATTCAATCCATGTATGCAGCTACAGTCCTATCACTGGGCACAATAGCGGTTTGACTTTGAAAATCAAATCGAGTAAACTATGTTTTTAAAAGTGACATCAGAGGTTCTACAGATGGTAATACCCCTCCAGAGCAGACCTTAGTGGGCAGCTAAGAAAAGTTAGATTTATAAAATGTGTTAATACAAAGACCTGAGTGGATCATAATCTACTTGGTATGAACTTGGATTAAATAGAGTATGATAACCAATTCAAGTTAAAACCTGTGCGGAGAAAAAACAAATGCTTCTCATTAGAGCATCAAGGGTCATTGAATGGTTTGAATACAAAACTTGACTGTGGCTTACTTGTTTGTGCCATGCAGTGAAATGTAAGTATGAGTAAAACTCAAATTATGAAAGAATCTCTACTATATTAATTCAATTCAATTCAGTTTATTTGTATAGCCCAATTTCACAAATTACAAATTTGTCTCGGAGTGCTTTACAATCTGTACACATAGACATCCCTGCCCCAAAACCTCGCATCGGACCACAATACATAGATACAACATAGATGTGTTTATTGTCTCATAATAGAAATGAATAAAAGATATCCTTCTGTTGGTTAGTAAGTGCCATGCTGTCCTTTTGAGTTGTGAGTAAATGACATGAGCCACCTGGACGTAAGCAATAGATAATAGGTGTGTGTGGGGTGGGGGGGATACTTTTTTCATGTTATCTGTTGTTATATCACCTCTAAAGGTGCCATATTGTTCATTGTCTGACATATCGCAAAAAACTAGCTAAACTGGGGATTAAATGGACTGTACTTGTACTGTGCTTTTCTAGTTTTCTGGTCACTCAAAGTGCTTTAACACTACATGCCATCGTTCACACACATTCACACACTGATGACAGGGGCCAAGGTACCACCTGCACAACAGCAGTAACTAACATTCACACACCATAGTCACAGCTACGGGAGCAATTTGGGGTTAAGTGCCTTGCCCAAGGACACATCAGCATGGGGCTGGTGGAGCCAGGGGTCGAACTACTGAACCTCTGAACCACTTGAACAATGACTTTGAACCAGTTGGACCAGTACTGTACACAAGACGCATATACCCTGAGCAAGCAGCAAGCTCAGGTTCTGAAAAGTGAAACCAATGTCAAAGTGCCTGAAACTTACATTTGTTTCCTAACAGCCAGAAGCATGACTGGCTATTATCCTGTTGCTAAACACTTCTCACTTGATTTATTACCTCAGTAAACACCGCGAACACAATGTTAATTCATTTAGTAAACGATGGTCCCAATCAGATTAAGATGGATGATAAAGCAGGGGATATTTTGTTCGCGAGTTTGATAGTCACATGACTCGCTTGTCATGTGCGAATCCTACCAAAGTGGTTGTGTTGCCTTTATCTTGTGCCGCTGACCAAGCTTCGGTATTTGACAAGTTTGGAGTGATAAGGTGTTGCAACCAATAATATATTATATTATATATTATAATTATTATATAATATATTTTGGTAGAACGTTGCTGTTGAATTTAAATCAGTCAGAAAACAAATCACAAGAGGGCAGAAATAATGTAAACTAGGCAATCCTTTCACCCCACTCTGGGTGAGAGATGATCAATATACGTCTAGCTTCGCTCTCTTCTTCTCTCTCTCCTTTGCGGCTCTTCATTGCACATTACTAACTCTACTTTTTCCCCGGGAGTGTTTGTGGCTTCTTGCCTCACTGGGTCTATTGGACCAGGCTGTGTCTGAAGCTGTTCCTGGCTCCTGCCCCCTGACTCCTTGCCCCCTGCTTCCTGCATCCTGACCCTGGCCTTCTTTCTCATTGGCCCTACCTGCTTCTTTGTGCCTCCTGCCTCAAGAGCCTGGCCTCATTGGCCCCGCCTCCTCCCCGATGCCTCCAGCATCTGTGGGAGGTGTGGAGGTCTGGATCGTGGTACATGCCTAATACTAATTATTCATACTTTACATTTCGGTCATATTACTGTAATCTGGAGTTGTCAGCAAACTTCGTAAACAGCAAATTCCAGGAACCAACGTCTGTTGAGTTGTCAGTGGCAACAGAGATAACCTTTTTAATTAATGTCTGTATTAATTTCGCTCGAACTCTGGGTCCTGTGGATCAGCATTTTTTTCAAAGTCTCTTCATCCGTACACATGACATCCATTGCTTCTTTCCATCCGGGGAGAGGGATCCTCCTCTGTTGCTCTCCTGAATGTTTCTTCCATTTTTTCCCCCGCTTTTTGCATTTTATTTTGAGGAATGTTTTTTCTAATCCGATGTGAGGGTCCTGGGACAGGGATGTCGTGTGAGTACATATTGTAAAGCCCAGTGAGGCAAATTTTCAATTTGCGATTTGTGGCTATATAAAATTAACTTAATTTAGTTGAAAAAGCCAGACACTAATAAATGGGAAGTTCCCCTTTGAGGCAGACCTCCACTCATTAAGCTGATGAGTACAATTTCCCCCCAACAATAACAATAAAAACAAACCTGCTTGCGGCGATTGTAGAACCTCCATTTTAGACATCATCGGCATCTAGTTTGTTTGTGTAACTGAAAAATAATTGAAGTTGTTAAGTGTGATGAGTAAGGATGGACAGAGGGAGGAAATGGGATGGGGAAAGGAAGAAAGGAAAGCAAAGCAATTTGTACATCTCTGCCCACAACGCTGCCAGCCCTGTGATGTGTGGGTCAGAGTCTGACTAACCTACTCGCTCCGGCTGGGCTGCCCTTTCTGTCTGGCTGCACCTGTTTCACCACATTAAACACCTCACACGTTCCTCGGGGTCCCAGCTCCACACTGTCCTCTACACTCATACGCACATCCTCGAAATAAGGCTCGTATACGGCCATTCCAAACCCACACGGAGACGCAGGGTAACATGGAGCGAGAATGAAGGTCGAGAATAATAAAGATGATGTATTGAGTAAAGGTTATCCTGTCTCAAAGATGCTAATTGTTCTGTCAACAGTATTCATTTGCCAGGACTCCCAAAGGGCATGCATCCATTTTGTTTGTTCCAAGCAGATGGGTTCTCACTCTCTCTCACCCTGTGTGTTTGTGTGTGTGTGTGTGTGTGTATGTGTGTGAAACAGTGAAAGCTCCATGTTGCTATGTGCCTTTATTGATGCATATGTTGTCTGTTTGTGTTTGCGGTGTGCACACATCAGCATGTGTCTCTGTGTACCCAGGAAAGCAGGTTTAAACGAACGGCCTCTGCCGAACATCTGCATAATGTTTGTGGGCATGGAGCCATTTGCACACAGCAAAAAGAGTGGGATTGAGACTCACAACACCAGACAGCAAGCTCCGGTTCTAAAAATGAAGCCAATCTGGAGGTCCTAAACTTGCAATATCTCTACTGACCAGAAAGGGGTGACTCAACTGGTTGTAAACAGAAGTCTGATTGTGTAAAAGTCTCTGATAAATGACCTGATATCTTGCCATTGGTCCCAAATATACTTTCTCCCAAAGACTTATTGAGAAAGCAAAGGCTTCATTCATCTACTTGAAGAACAGTTGAAGCTCCAAAGATATCAGTCAGCGGATAAAGCTCAGACTCTTCAGCCCTCTTATTAAGCATCGGAGACCGCAATGACAGATGTACAAACAATCATCAACGGGCCAACAACCTGTGTATTAGAAGATGGGGAGCACAAGATCGGGATGGATCGGCCGTATACTCCGGAATCCCAATGCCAGCATCGATAGGCCCTGAGATGGAACTCACAGGGCACAAGAAACAGCGGTCCGCCCAAGAACACCCTGCAAGTCACTCAGCAACTTTCATAGGAATGAATGGGAGCCCGCCTCCAACGTTGTATCCAGTTCTCTTCACACAACCATGAGTTGAACAGGTGATCATGGGTGTGAAAGTGAGGGGAATATTGGAAATGTAGGACCCAAGGGGCCACATAAGGAAACCCTAAACAACTTTCCTTTTCAGAGGATTTAAAGTAACATTATGTAACAATTGTACCTTAAAATAACAGCTTGAAAAAAATTGTGCTGCTACAATGACTTTTAATATGGCGATTTGCGGCTCCGCCATTGCCATCGGGGGTCTGTGGGGAAATAACTCCGCTATGTAGGATTCTGGAGCCGCCCGCTCCGGGGCGGATGTACTTCGACCTGCTTTCTGGCAGTGATTACGCAATGTCATATTGTGCCACTTCACGCTCGCAGCTACAGTATAAGGGTAGCTTTTTTATGTAGCTTTTTGGTGTTGTCAACAATATTGTATTCGATCACACGTACTCCACATTCAAACATTTAGAAAACAACGTATATAGGCTGAAAACGCGATCGGTATTTCATCTAAACTAAATGTTGTCATTCTTTTGGTTATGTTGTAACAATTCGCCCTTAGCAACTCAATCAAGGGGAAAAGGTACAATACGCAACAAAAAAAAGGGAATGGGCGGATCTGCGAATTCTGGTGTTAACTCTCTCTGCTCAAATGGTCATAAAAGAAAAACACACAGTCGATATGCGGAAACCCAAATGTTATTATATTAACCCTTGTATGGTATTCATTTTTTTGTTACTCAGAAGGTGTTGGACCCGCTGTATTTTTGGGCTTTTAATTCAACACAATCAAACAATTTGATGTTAAAATACTTAACAGATGTTTTCTTCATCCCAATTACGAGCAATATAAACAGCAATTATGGTTAATATTTTCCCTTTAATTTTGTTATAACACATTTACGAATTAAAGTGCTACTGTTTTTTAAATTTTTTATCAAGATATGAGTGGACAATATTCAACAAATTTACAAATGAAGCAAGGTTGTTCATAACTATTGATTTTTATTTCTTTGAATTTGTATTGAATTTCATTAGTAATCAGGTAATTTTACATCGCACAACACACAGTTTACATAACACATTGAACACATTACATTGTTGAACACATTGCCTTTTCATACCAGCCTATTCAACACATGAGTGGCAGAGTTTTACTGTGTGTGTTGCATATGTACTTCTTGCACTTGATGCATGTATATTGCGTCTTTCTGTCCGTCTTGGGTCCACACACTTCGCACCGTTTCTTTTTGTTGCTGCCGGCCGCAACCTAGAATGATGAAAAGATCATGAATTTTACTAAAACCTCTGTCTCGTAAGCTATGAGTGTCAAACATATACTGCAACAGCATCACACACACTTACCTCAGGCTCTGCAGATGGTGGTTCTGTAGGTTGGGTGGATGGGGCACCAGCATTGTTCTCCTGAATCCTCCTCACGGTGGCTGCAGAGGCTGAGGTTCTCGGAACATGCTGTCTTCTTAGGATTTGTGGTTTCACCAGTGCCTTTCCAAGTTCCCCAAGAAAGAGGCGCCTCCTCTGGAGCTTCCCTCTGTTCCACTCTGGGTTCAATGCCATCCAGATGACAAAGGCGTTGTACGCCGAGATGTCCAGCATGTCAAAGAAAATCACCAGTGGCCAGCGTAGGGTCCTCCTCTTGCAACTATAGGCAGACACCAGCTTGTCCAAGTTGTCTATTCCTCCTTTTGAGGCATTGTAGTCCATAAGTATCTCTGGTTTCTGATGCTCCAGGCCACAGATTCTCCCATCCCTGTGTAGTGTACTTATTAGTACCACATTTTTGGTTTTCTTTGGCACATATGATACCAGGGATGTGTCAGCCGTGTAGACACACTTGGACGAGTTGACATGCCTGTTCTTTGTAGGCAGCAATTGAGGTGGGAGCTCAGACCTGTTTTTTCTCATCGTTCCAACCATGGTCACACAGCAGGCCCACTCACATACACACACAAACACACACATACTTAGCTTACAGCAGGCCCACAAACACACACACACACACACACACACACTTACAGCAGGCCCACTCACATACACACACGCGCGAACACACACACATGCGGGCACACACACACACACACACACACACACTTACAGCAGGCCCAGACATGAGGAGGACAGACTGAAGGTACACAGGACCAACAATTTCCACACTTTTATTAGTCCGGGTCCAGTGGACCCGAACACCCTGTATGTAATACAAATGTGTAGGGGGGGGTTACGGTTTGCTGTCGATGAAAATTTTGTCTGATATATGTTCTTCGCGGAAAATTAGCCAAGGCCAATAAGTCTGAGTTTGAAAAAATAATGAATCATATTATTTTTGTTTTGATGAAAAATGAAAACGGGTCCCACAGACCCGAATACCATACAAGGGTTAAATCAAATTCAATGCATCTGCAAGCCCCCAAAATGAACACATACACTACAAACAATCAAACCCACTCAAAGCGAAGTATAATCCCCGGATCCCGACAGTCCCCAAAGTCTTTGCAGTCACCCAAAACAAAAGTAAATGACTGCACGCGCACACACACACCCCCCTCCCCCCAAAAGCCGGCAAACAGCTGACCGACCAGGCGGCAACGTGGCGAGGCGCCGCGTTCAATCCCCGCGCTACTTCACCCTAGTCCGGTAGGTGCTGGGCCCAGTTCACAGTGTTCCTGCGCAGTCTTCGTATTCGTGATCCCGCCCGTTGGTATGAATCCAAAATAGAAACAATCGCCGGATTGCTGCCGTTCTGAGTCCGCTCACAAGACCGCCGCCTGTCAGCGCGCTCCAAACAAAAAAAAATATTGCGTCACCTCCCCCCGTCACCTTTTATAACCCGTGACACGTACAAATAATAACAATAATAATAATAATAATTATAATACAGGACAACACATGATCCCAACTCAATACAAGTGTATGCGAGGCTGCATCTATCGTAACTGGGTATTTACGACACTGAAGTAAACGTTAAATACCTCAAAAACTGAAGACAAATCATTGTATGTGTTTTGAAAGGACTGTTGGAAAATTCATCGTATAATGACGGCTGCTCTGGCACTCTTGAAAAGCATTGCTGATAGAACACAGATAGCTGATGGTTTCCTGTGGTTCATCAACAGGTCTAAAGAGTATTGATATGCAAACAGATGACTCAGGTATTCATGTATTAATAGCTGTGGGAGTGGATTTCAGACTTCAATTTGAATTTACGAAAGAGAATCGTGCTTTGTAGTCCTTCATAAATGCAATGAAAAGAGTGCGTGTGCATATTTGTATCCACTTTTCTTAAGAGTTTTAGTTCATCTGGCCCCTGGAGTTGTGGAATTTGTATTGAGTGCTGAGTCAGTGTACAAGTCATACGGAATGACAAGAACTTATGAGAAATACAATTCTAAGAACTTTCCAATATTATGCTTACTTTGCATGTTATTGGTTTGTTTCTTTCACATACAGAGAACTATCTTGTGAGTTTGATTCCGACAGTCGTATAAAAAACAGATTATTGACTTCACTTTATGATTGCTTTGTACTCAACGTCAGCTGAGCCTAAACAGGAAGAAAGAGTACTCACACCATTATTCTTTATCCTTTAGCCAGCGATCATCGTGGTGGATTTTTTTCATTTGTACTGCACTTTCTAAAGAAAACATGATCTCTCTGGTTAGGTTTAGGAAATACTTCTTGGTCGGTGTGGCAGCTGTCCCCAATCTGGCCTCGGCTGCTGGCTGGTTGCCAATCGGTCAGAGCAGCTGACCGATTGGCAATTAGTCAGCAGCCGATGATGCTTGTATAAAAGGGCAGCAGAGCTGGAGGGACGGGAGAGTGAGCAGAGGCGCAGGTTGTGCGGTCTGCTTGTGCGTTGTTGGCTGACAAATAAATCATGTCTTTCAACCAAACCTCGTGGTTTCGGGCTGATCCTTGGTGCTGGAGGGGGAAACCCACGGGTAGTGGCCATGGAGCTGCTACAGTCGGGCTTAAAACAAGAACGTGAACAAATACTGCAACACAACCAATTAGTTAGCTTTCGGAAAAGTAAAGGTATGTTACACAAAAGTGACTTCCTATATCAGTGGGTCAGGAACCTTTTTGACTGGGAGAGCCATGAAAGCCAAATATTTCTAAATATATTTCATTGAGAGCCAGATAGTATTTTTAAGCAGCGCGCGAGACGGAGAGCCGAGAAGTGTTAACGCGACACGTAGAGATAGAAATGACATGCTGTTGTGTAGATACGATCAACAAGAGACGGCTGTTTAGTTTAATAAAAGAACAAAGACATGCTCTTTAAGAAAAGGGACCTTAAATTACTTCTGCTGTAATCTGGCGCGATAGAGAAAATTACAGGGTGGCAGGTGGAGATTTTTTTTAAACTCAAAATTGTCTGGGAGCCATATGCCGTCACCGGAAGAGCCATATATGGCTCGCGAGCCATAGGTTCCCGACCACTGTCCTAAATTGACAACACTGCTCTCAAAAAACGGTCTTGTGGTAGAAAGTCTCTTCGATCCATCCACCTGCTCTCCATTACCAGCTCAGAGCGTTGTGTTTAATTTGTGTACCCACCACGACTGAGGATCATTACTGACTTTTCTATTAGCATTGTTTTCATGGTGGCGGCACCATGTAGTGCTCTGTTAACAGGTCGTGGTTATTTCATGTTTTTACGCAAGTATATTTTCTGTTCAGTAAAGTGTTTGACAAACTCACTTTCACATGAAGGGAGTTCACATGTGTTTAACGACAATCAAATATGTCAATACAAGACCCTGGAGAATGGAAGGAAAACAAATAAACACTTTATTATTTAATAAAAAGGTCTATGCAGCTTAACCCTTGTGTTGCCTTCGGGTCATTTTGACCCGATTCAATATTTAACCCTCCTGTCGCCTTCGGGTCAATTTGACCCGATTCAATGTTTAATGTCGGTGTTCTTCGAGTCAACAAACAAACATAAAGTACCTCACACTTAAACTTGGAAAACAATATTAATTCTAATAATTTTCTGGAGATTTTAATAGCTGGGGTCATATTGACCTCAAGGGTTAAATATGTTTGTAAATATAAAGGTAACAGGAGGGTTAAACATTGAATCGGGTCATATTGACCCGAAGGCGACAGGAGGGTGAAACATTGAATCGGGTCAAATTGACCCGAAGGCAACACAAGGGTTAAACAAATGCTGCATTTGCTCAACATGTATGTAAATCTTACGTGTGCGTAGGAAAAGAGTTAAGAAAAACTGAGAATTAGACTTGAAGTTGAGTCTTCAATTTGTCTGTCAAGTGTTCAGGGCAGAGGTGGAATAAATGTCTCTCGGTGGGAACAGTAGGGTAGTCCCTTTTTGCCACAGGCTTGCTTTCAGTTCAGACCAGTCTGTCAGAGTGTGGCCGGTAATGAGGGGCACACAGCGACACAGCTCACACTTACACTGTACAGTCTTAAGGTTAAATGATATGACAGTCTCTAACTAAGTCTTTTTTTTCCTTAAAGGTCAGCTGAATATTTTATTGCCAGCCCAGGCCTGGCAGTGTATTGAAATGGTAATGTAAATACCACTACAGGACAGCTTCAGTGAGGGAGGTCCTCTGAAAGGTCATCCATTCAACCCCATTGCTACTTTATATTCATACACAGAAACCACAAAACACTGTCACACACACTGGGACGAAAACACACGCGCTCTCAATACATTCAGTACTTTCTGATGCAGCACATAGAGTCTGACGCACAAACACATGCTTTTGTGTCCGCATATACACTGTTATTATTTCCCCCCTCCCCCCCTTTCATTTCACAATCCGCGTTGGACCTCAATGCACTTGTTCATTTCGGAACATCATTAGAGCACAAGACAATTTCCTGCAGGGAGTCCAGCCATGGACATGAAAATGAAAAATGAAAATGACTTTGATTGGCTGCATGAAACATGAAAGCTTAAGGGCAATATCTGAGGTTGAGTCTGATAAGACACATTTATCTTTAAATGCAGGTGTAAGGAAGGGGGCAGAAAGCAATCAAAGAAAAAAAAAATTTCATCACATTGGCAGAGCAGGCATAAGGTAATGCACATATAGACTCAATATGGTCTAAAATGACATGGTCGTAGGCTCTTTTGTGCCATTATGTTAACTGTAATTGGTGGAGCTGTTTGATCTCAATTAATTCAAAAAGGTAGCTACGAGATGATGATGATGAGGAGCAAGGTACTGTACAGTAGCCTGTCTGCAATGTACAAAAAGGCATTTATTTTATTTTTTTAAAGGTGCTATCCATTCTCACAATGGCGATTTTCACTTGGCAATATAATGTAGAGATCATGCAATTTATATGGTATGCATTCCATTTAGCGAAGGGGATTTCATCATCCTCCTTTTGCCCATGCTAGCTCACTGTTGTGGCTTGACACCGACATGTGAAAGACTCCACATGTGCTTCTCCTGTTATGACAGCTCAACATGTCCTCTGTTCAGAAGGGCTATTGTGCTACAGGTACTGTCAGCCTCCACCAAAAAATGGTAAACTAGTAAATGGCCTTGTGAAGCACTTTTCTAGTCTATTGTTCGCTCAGAGCACTTTAACACTACATGTCGTACACCTGCAAGGTGCCCTCTGTCCAGTAGGACAATCTACTCATTTATACACCTCCGGCACAGCCTACTGGAGCAATTTTGAGTGTTGCCCAAGGACACATCGACAGGAACTAACCGAGGAAATCTAACCGCCGATCTTGTGATTAAAGAGGTTCGGGGATCCATGTGAGCAAAGCGGAGCGACGAGATGGATGAAAAATGAAAAGCTAGTAAGCAAGTATTGTAATCAGGGCGGTTGGCCACCAACACAATTTTGTTTGGGGGTTTGAAATGTGTTTTTTGAATGAAGCTTCAAATTTCAGTTCACATCATCACTATTTGTTTGTGAGCATCATGTTTGAATTTCAGCATCTGATTGTATGTATTCATGATGAGACGGCACTGACAGATAATGGTACAGTGGTTATCAGGTTCGGTGGTACAATCCCGTGCTCCGCTATTCCAGGTCGATGTGGCCTTGAGCAAGACACTTTACCCAGAATTGCTCCTTGTGGTTGTGTCTACGGTGTATTAATGTGTTGTAAGTCGCTCGGGATAAAAGAGTCAGCTAAAGGTAATCTAATGTCAAACTATCCCCCAAGGTCACCAATATCTTTCTACCAGACATGTATTTATTAATTTGCTAATGCCATATTTACACACATACTTTTACATTTCCCCACAAAGCATTGCAGGTTCACTCTGAGCGTGCGTGGCATTTGCAAAGTGGTAGACAGTAACGTGGCCGTTTTGTCAATAGACAGAGAGTCATTAAAGTTTTACAGCCACATTTTAATCTCCTGAAAAAGGAAGCCTCCTCTCCTTCTACACACACACACACACACACACACGCACGACAGTGCTCTCCTTTCTCCATCCCTCTCTTCATCCCTCACCTCCCTCCATTTGATTTTGTCTGGGGTCAGCAAAGCTTCCTTTGCTCTCTTCCGTCGTGGATGCGTTCCAGGCTGAGTTCCCACATATGCTAGGTCGTGGGGAAAGTTGCTGACGCCGGTGTAACAATGTGGAGCCCTGTAGAGCACATCTGTGATTTCAGCCCTCACTGAAACCCTGCAGCGCAGCAGAAATGAACCCGTGTACACACACTGGTGGAAGGCAAGAATGAGAAGTCAATTTGTCACAAATACCGCCGAGGTTTATTTCACTTTTATCACAGAATTTTTTTAATCTGCATTTCTGTTAAACTGCACCCATTTGAACAAGGGCACATTCTTTCTTAACACTCATTCTTTGTCACGATACATCTCTGATGTCATTTATCAAGATATTTCATCTTCAATAATTAATAAATTGAACATAACAAGGATTACCACAAGTGAGGTGTCATCATCCCTCAAAACTGAGCCAAGCAGCCGCACGATGAAATAGAAATGATCCGTGAGACAAAATGTATAAATATTACTTCAACGACTGCCCGCGTCTTTAATGTTTATCAAGCGCTGCCGTGTTTGTACTCAACTCAGTGGGCCTACCATCCGCGGCTCCCCTAGTCCATGTTGATGTGTCCTCGGGCTCGACACTTAACCTCAAATTGCTCGCGCAGCCGGTTCCTGTGGTGTATGTATGGCTAGTTAGAGTCCTGATGGACACGTGGCACCTTGCATGGCAGCCCCAGTCATCAGTGTATGGATGGGTGTGAATAATGGCAAATAGTGTTAAAGTGCTTTAAAGTGGTCGGAAGACTAGAAAAGTGCTATACGAGTACATTTATCATTTACATTTCTCTTATATTTTCTCATCCGTATTTGACAGGTTGTGAGTGAAAATGTGTTGATGTTTACATGAAAGTGCTGACTGCAGCGCTGCCTCATAAATATGATGTTCCTATAAAATGAAAGTGGATTATGATTGGAGGGAAATATATTTTGTCGCACAATAAGTTTGCTTTGGATAGCCAGTGGCAGTCTGCCTCAGCACGAGGTCTGGATGGATGGGGGGGTCAAACAAACACAAGACTTTCACCCAGGAGACCCGTGTTTGTGTCCCGTGTGAAATCAATGTTCACTTTTTGGACCTGCACTCGGTAGTTTAAAGAACACAGGAAAGATGTAAAGCCAACCATGATGTGTTTTATTCATTCTCACAAAGTAGTTTGGTTTAATGTTTAGTGTTTAGTGTTTAAAACTGTGAAAGTAATCTGGGAGAAACGTCCAATGTAATTGACAACACTGTTTAGTTGTATTGGCATGTATTTTCTCGATATCATGGTTGACACACTGATAATAATGTGAATCCAAATCTTGGACATTAACATGTCTGAGAAAGCTGGTGTGTCTTAATACAACATTTAGCATGAGCCAGAAGCAGCTGATGATAATCATACATTCATCAGCTCTTATTTTAAACACAGAGTGGTGGAAATATTTGTTTAGAACTGGATGGAGCACTTAGTCTGAATGTAGAATTGTTTGTGGCAGATCTGATGATATGAATTAAATCAAATTGTACAGATGTACCAAGAGTAAAATAGCGAGAATCGCTCCTTTGAAGTTTAGATCCCCTACATAACTCTTTCTGCAGATTTGAGCTAGTCTTGGCTAAGTTTTCCTGCAGGCAGTCTGTTGCTGGGCAGTTAGTCTACATTGATTTATCGCTGCCTTCTAGCTACATGCTGCTTCAGGAAACGGTGTTGATGAGAAAAGAACTGTTTGCGGCCAGAAAACACAAAAACAATGGACCAAAAGAAGCTAAAACACTCAGAGTGCACTGTAACTCAACAGTTATAGTGCTTTGTGAATTTGTCATATGAGCAAAATATCTTGTGTTGACCCATAGTCGTGAATGATGTTACGAGTTTCGGAAGTAAAATCATTTTCTAAATTCATCCACATGAAGCGCATAAGTGTTTCCGAATCAGCGTGGAACAACAAAACCAAACTTTCTTTCCAGCTGTTTCTCCAAACAGCTGCTCCATGGCCACACATATTGAGATCAATAAGACGAATGGGGATGGTCTGAAAACAAAGTGTGTGCCGCCCAGAACTCCATGAACCTATTTATAACTGCTTTGTCCATCGGAATAATGATCCCGCAGCAAGGCTGAGACACCTCCCCAGGCCAGGATCCATATCCCGGTTAAGCCTGCCACCGCTGCAGCCAAACGCATGCCACGAGCAAGGTAATAACCCCTGACAGTGGCCTCTGTCGTGCCTTACACATTATTCAAACATGTGCTGTGGGCCTCATCAATCTTCTGAAGTATGGAGGTTGTTTGTTAGCGTGAAAATCCCAAAACTTGACTTCATTAAACCTGATGTGGACTTTGGGAACAAAGAACACGTGGTCGACCGGAAACAGTGATTTGGTTATTGTGGAGATACGTTCCAAATATCTAATCCAGGCAGGCTAAGTAAAGTGAAAAGAACAAAAAGAAACACATTTTAGAGGAAAGGCTGCATGCAAATGTTTCATTTATGCAAAAAAGTATTTAATGTGTTTTTCAGGGAAGACGAAGCACTTAAATATTAGTAAATCCAATATATGGTCTCATCCACTGTGGTCCCCACGAGAAACCAAACACAGAAAACTCAATTACATACTGTGGGTTTTTGTCTTTATTTCCTTAATGTAGACCTTTAATGGAATTACTTCACTAAGAGACGGATTTTCATTTATCATTTGAAATTCAGATGGGTGCATTGTGGAGGAACTTGCTGACAAAATTGAAACACATAAAAGTGAAACACACGTCCCCATTTAATTAGAGGCAGCAGGAAGAGAGAGAGAGAGAGAGCATGAAGACATTCAAAGTGTGCTTAATAACAGCAGCTTTTTTTTCTTTCTCACAATGACGTGGAAATTAAAACTAAATACTCGGCTTGATCTCTATTATGTCACTATCATTTATGTAAAGACAAACACACATGGATGGACAAAGCTATTGGATTTATAATGCATCAGGCTAATTTACTAGCACAGTCTAATCATTAAAGCCAAGGCCAAAGCTTTGACGTATTGATCATGCAAGGATAACTCACGGTTAATGTGTCTGTTTGTCTCCCCAGCGCTCGTCAAATGTATATATCATGTGAATTAATTCTCCAGCCTGTGCAGAACTTGCTAAAATACTGGAATTTTAATTTATTTTTCTCTTTTTCAGACTTGATCTGACGTATAAGATGAGAAGCTGTCATCGGAAACTGTTTGGAAAAAGGCGAGCACATGATTCATGGCGTCATGATCTGCCCTTCTGTTATACTTTGCATCATATTATTCATTCATATTTAGTGTTTCTTGTTTTACTTAGAAACTCACCTCTTTATTTGAAGACCTCACTTCCTGCCTTTGTCCTTTTTCTGGCCTACTAGTTACTACTGACGGAAGGCAGTGTACACTGTACAGTATTCAGCACATGCAGTGCAACCCTGTATCACAAAAATTACGTTCCCCCAGACCTAAAATGCAATTTGCAGTTACGTTTGACTGAAACGTATTTCTCTCCAAATTACGTTTGTATTTGACGTATTATAATTACAAATACGTCTCTGATCAACGTATCTTTGCCGTTTGTTATCTCTCTTTTCTACAATGCTGTTATGAATTGTAAAAAGCGTCCTCTAGTCTTATTTATTCTTATGTTATATGTTGTTTCGCCTGCGTATTATGACAGCAATAAGCATTGTAACGGATCATATGAATTGGCGTGAAGACTTACTGCTGGTGACGCTCCTTTATTCTCTTTCTTTACTTCATAGCTTCGTTCTAATCCAACGACCACTCAAGCTGCATGAACACCATATACTGTAGGCCTACATAAGAAATGGACAGAGTCATTGGGACTTCACCCGTTGTTTTGTGGACTGATGTTATGAGGCAACGAGTTCAGGGTCGCCATCTTGGATTATACATGTCGTCATGTTGTTGTTTTTTGCAAGCAATGAACAGAAGTTACCATATTTGGAATGTTTTGACCCACCCTGAACATTTTCTCATTGCAAGGTGCCACCTGCCCATCAGACTAATTGAGAGTCACACCACACATACATCGGAGGCAAAGCCTATGGGAGGGATTTTGCGGTTATATTTGCCATAATATTTTTTTATCTTGCTTTCTATTAGGGTTGAGCTAGTGTTGGATTGAATTAAAGGCAAATATTAATTTTAATCTTCTTTTTCAAATCAAGCATACTTTTGTCCCCGCTTCTAATAATTCCCTTAAAGTCCCTGAGTCTAAATAATATATTACAAAGAGAAGAAAGTGGCAACGATGCATATCTCTGCTCACCGGTGGTAATGACCACTGAAGGTGCAACCTCATCAGAAACATTGCTGCAAATGACCACTCGATGGCCATTCTAATAATAGTGCTTGACACCACATTAGGCCTCTGAAATGCACACGCACACATTCAGATTGGAATCCGATTCTGCTCGGAAAAATAGTGCACGTGGCACAGCGCAGAAGCAGGGAGCACGACACGCACCCAGCCAATCAGCGGACACTCTCTCCAGCTCTGCTCTGCTGCCCGGTGCGCCACGATTCGGGTCACATTTCAGTCATCTTAATAATCAGTCGGCAGTTACACCCTCCTCGCGCTCCCAGAGCTGCGTTCAGAGCGAGTGTGCCGTTTAGACATTGAGGAACACAAATGTAGCTTAGCGAAAATTCAGACAGGAAGACATTGGGTACAGCTGGTTCATTCACAAGTCTTGCAGCGATTACTCCATTAGCTGATTGGGGGCGGGCCCGATGAATGAACCAACCATTTAGAGCCAGCCCAGTTGGATAAGCCTATCACAGAGTCGTTGGTAACACTTTAAAGTTGTGTTCTCTGCTGCTGTCAGTTGTCGTTTCAGCTCGCGTCAGTTCGTATGGGGAGATTGGTCCTCTGCTGATTGCATCTAATTATTGGGAGCTGAAACATGTCAGATTCCGATTGTGGTTATCTCGTGGAGAGGTGTGTTCAGTGGCAGCCGGCGGGCTGCCCTGCTCAGGTATACTCACCCAGTGCGGTGTTTCTAGCAGCGAGCCTCCTCTCCTGCTCCACTAGCAAGTATGGCTAGTTAGTTAGCTGCTATCAGCTGCTCCCTCTACGGCGACGGGACCGGAAGAGCGGGGGTATGCCGAGGCTGCAGGCGAAGAGGAGCACGGCGCTTCTGGTATTTGGTACGCCAGGAATTCGTCTCCTCTACGATTGACAACGGCGTCATCTCCGCCCTGCAGTCACGGTGTAGCTTCATGCACACCATCGATGCTCTCTTCAAATCCCGGTAACCGCTGTGTCTTTATTACGTTGTTTCGGCGGCGCTAACTGGGCTCCGTGAGGTGAACCGGAACACTAAATAAGTGCACTCTGAGTTCAGACTCGCGCCCGAAGCTCCGGACCGTCGTTTCGATTCAAGCAGTACGAACCAGTCCTTCCAGTCACGGAAGGGGAGCGTGTTCGAACGTGATGCCGCTTGGGAAATGACATAACGGGGCAGCAGTTCATACAAACTTTAATGTCGCGGTAGGACGGCGCCAGGCATGCACGCGTCAGGAGTAGTATCGCAGCCGGCGATTACTCTGGTAGTCCCGCTATGGTCGCGGCTTGGTCGTGACATCACATTGTCTCACGTGTATTCTGTTTTGACATAGCCTGATAGTTGTATCAATGGATACGTAGTGTAAATAAAGGTTGCTAATTTAGGTTAATTTAAGGATGCAGTTGCAACTAAATAATACGTAACGTAGTTGACTGCCGCGGTAAGTACATTTAGTGGGAGGATGTCAGTGAGAATAAAATATAAATATATTCATATATTGTATACAAATGAAAATGAATATTTTAGTTTATATTTATAAAGAAGGTCGAAGTCATTGAGTCTGTAAAGTCAATAGAGCCTATGTAGTCCGGGGCAAGTTTCAGCCTTTACAAGACAGCTGGGACTAACGCTGTGCCCCTTAAGGCTGACTAGAGCAAACATTAAGCCGGTAAGGCTGGCGTGAGCATTGAGCCTCGGAAGGCTGGAGCGAGCCTTGGGTCTGGAAGGCAGGCTGGCACGAGCATTGGGGCCTGTAAGACTGGCTGGAGCTAGCATTGACCCTGTAAAAGCTGGCCGGAGCGAGCATTGAGCCTCGGAAGACTGGAGCAAGCATTGAGCCTCGGAAGGCTGGAGCAAGCGTTGGGCCTGTAAGACTGGCTGGAGCGAGCCTTGGGTCTGGAAGGCAGGCTGGCACGAGCATTGAGGCCTGTAAGACTGGCTGGAGCTAGCATTGACCCTGTAAAAGCTGGCCGGAGCGAGCATTGAGCCTCTAATGGCAGGCAGGAGCAAGCATTGAGCCTCGGAAGACTGGCGTGAGCATTGAGCCTCGGAAGACTGGAGCAAGCATTAAGCCTCGGAAGGCTGGAGCAAGCGTTGGGCCTGTAAGACTGGCTGGAGCTAGCATTGAGCCTCTAATGGCAGGCAGAAGCAAGCATTGAGCCGCTAAGTTGGGGAATGGGAGTCGATCTGTTGGAAACTTGAGACTTTCAAAGATTTACTTTCTTTCTGCCTACCGGTTTGTGGTAAAGATGGCTTTGCTTGGGCACATATTTGTAGTTGGGTAGCAGAATAAGGTAAAAGCCAGAGTGGGCTTGTTAGGATACAACATTTAGAAGTATAATAAAGGTAGCATATATTTAGTAGGCGTGGGCTTTTGTGTTTTCTTTAAATAGTCATTAAACGTTAATTCAACAGCTCGTCGTTAAATGTGGTAATAAGTTTTCAGAAGAAACAGGATGATAACGTTGGCTGGTTGTAAGGATACCTGACAGATGGCAAAAGGAAGAGTTTTCCATCAGTACATGCTCCCTGTCTAATGTTAAATCTGAGGAGAAATGTGGTTGAACTAATGCTCATTAATCAGGATATCGTGATCACGATCTCAATCTATTTCAACTTCAGTGTGGCAATTCATATTCACCTCTAGCGGTGTGCTGGACACCTGAGGAGTAATTCAGCGGGCAAGCTGATTGGCAGGTTAGTACTGTTGCATGTGGAATGACTAGAGAGGTAAGAAGGTAGAATAGAGAGTAAGTATCTATCAGGGGTAGGTCCAGCGTGAGGATGATATCGGCTGGGTCTTGACCCTTGCCTAAAGGACGGCATAAACGCTTTGGTGTGAGCGCGGCAGTATAGTCGTGGGCATCTGCGGAGGCTTGGTCTAGGACGCAAGAACAAGTAAAAGAGTTTACTCTGACTCACTCTCCTGGCCATTGGTACATTCGTCAGAGGTGTCATACCTGAGGAATGCGCGTTTATTGCCTGCTCTCTGGACTTGGCATCGGCCTATCTCAAATTTGCCCGATATTATCTATCTTGACGGGCCGGTAGGACCTGCGGGGCAGGTTGTTGGACAATTTCTGTAGGGAGTAGCGTTTGCTGCAAAGGCTGATGGTGCATTTCCCTGATGCAGTCAAGAGCTACATGGATGCAGGCCATCCGTGGTTTTGGGGGGTTACTGGCCTCCCTCTGTGACACAGTTGCAGTCCATCAATGGGGATCGTTAAGCAACTTCATTAGCTCAGGAGACGCTCATCTTCCTAAGACCTCAGGCCATTTTCGGATCCTGGATGGTCTTCCCGGGCAATACTCCAAGTACCTAGGCAGCTGTGTACGGGAGGGCCTCTTTTCTTCGATCAACGAAGCATTATGTAGGTCAAAGGGGTAGCACAGAGGCTGCTACTTTGGCTAACCCCTAGGCATCGCAGTTGCACTGATGCCGGGAATGGGACAGCTGTAGACCTTTACCCTGACCTCAACCTAATGCTGGCAAATCATAAATCATTGAAGTCCGGCACTATATGGTAAGTCATTCATATAATTGTTTGTGGTGTCCGTTTCAAGTATTGGTTGGCAGTGACTTGTCAGTCATCTTATGTACAGCCGTATCTCACCAGAGCTAAGGGTCCAGATCCGCTCGCTAAAACAGACTTGTGGAACCATTCTGGTGGAATGTGATCAGTTTTCTTGTGATTTTTTTTTTCTTTTTTCCCCCCAGTGTCCTGCTTCTACGTTGCCTCACCTAAACGTGTTCTTCTAGCATTCTCTAGTGTCACGTTGCCCTTAACTAAACGTGAAGCATGCTTGAGTACCTCGTGGTTCGGCCTAAGACTGGCTCCTCTGCTCCTCTCGTCCTTACCCCGGGGAAGGTGGCCATATCTCAGACTTGGTTCCGGGGGCAGTTGACGGTCATCCTCCCAAAATAGCAACTTAGCCCAGCCAAACTACTCGGGGCATTCTTTCCGGATAGGGGCTGCTACTTCGGCTGCCTACCAAGGAATCTCCGCCTCAACTCTCCAGAGAATGGGGAGGTGGTCCTCCTCTGCTGTTGGCTCCTACATCTGGCTGGACCTCGACACCATATGGTCAAATCAAAGGTCCCTGAAACCTTCAATTGGTAAGGTATACATATAACTGGTGGTGGTGTTCATTTCGCGGCTATGCTGGCCTTAAATCTAAAAGAAGAAGAAGAATATTTTCCTGCTTTTACGTTGTCTCGCCTAAACGTGTTCTTCTAGCTTTCTCTGGTTTCACGTTGCCCTTAACTAACGTGAAGTTTCTACTTCCCTGGTTGACGTTGCCTATCTTAACGTAATAGTTAGCGGTTTACGTTGCCCGGCTTAACGTGATCTTTTCTTAATTTCCTAGGTGAACGCTATCCTGCGTAACGGTATTCTTCTTATTTTCCTAGGTCTCCGTTACCTGGCAAAGCGGATTATCTTCCAATTTCCAGCAAAAAAATCAGGCAAAAGATGGTATGGAAACCCGCTGTCGTTTACAGGTCCGGGGAGGGCCGTCACAAAGCTGACATAATATTCCTGTTTCCGGGTATTTCTTGTTTCTGGGTCTGCGACGAACCCGTCCAACGAGGACACAGTCTTTTTCCCGGACGTACTTCCCCGGATGCGTGGGAACGCCAGAGTCCGACAGGGGTCTAACGAGAAGCGACCAACCGATACAAATCCGACTCGAACTGTCCTGCGGTCTTGAAAGTGACCCCTACTATCCTGTTCTGCAGTCTACCATGACCCCAATCTATTCTTGTCTGCGGTCTCACTTGACCCAACCTATCCGTTCCTTGGGAGCGACCAAGCACGTCGTGACCCCCCGCTATCCATTCGGGGATCTTAAAATCCCCTTCTCCTTTGAAGTGGTAGTTCCTTTCCACACTGTCCAGTTCTGCGGTCTACTCGACCCCCTCCTGTCCTTGTCTGCGGTGCGTCTTCACCCCTAATCTGCCTTTCTGCGTCATTTCCGACCCCGCTAATCATTTTCGGGATCCGGTCGGATCCTGCTGTCTTAGTCCTGTATATCTAGATCGGCACTATTAGCTTCTGCGGTCGATAGAGACCCCCGTATCCTTGTCTGCAGTCCTTCGGGGCCTTCCTCTCTTGCTTTTTAGCTAGACCTTCTTAACTCTGTGATGTTTACTATTACGGCTAGCATTAATCCCTTCGAACCATAACTAGTGATTTCATGAAATGGTTCTAGGGGTGCCTAGGAAACTTCTGCGGCTGTAGGTAAGGTTGAATTTATTTTATACAGATAAAATAATTCTCTTTGGGGGGATTCTGCCTGCGCAGATATCAGCATCTCTACCCCTGGTTTATCCTACTTCAGGATGGAGTCCAATCGCCAAAAAAGACTTTGCACTATTGCAATATTCTATTGTAATAAATGATTGTTCAACTCTAAATACCCGTCTCTCCTGATTGAATTAACATTTAAACGTGAAGCTAAACTCTTTGCTTTCTTGTGTGTCACGTACCCTCGTGCAGCGATCTCACTGATCAACGTTCCTGTTTTTCTTTTGCGTTTATTTCCGGCTTCGGGCAAATCGCAAGATTCATCAGATTCCTGCTCAAAAGAAATCGAGCTGCAATTAGAAGAGCTTCATGATATCTTATTGGTGTCATTCACTTACTGTTATTTTGGACCATATAACTGCACTTTGTGAATGTGAAGTCATAAAAGGAAGACATGAATACCACCGAGATGCAAAATGTGTCAATGTTTGTGTTCCAAATTCTGTGCAAACTTCAAGCAAGTATCCAAAAACTCCAGCTTGATTAAACACTGTCATCAACTACTCTTATGTAAATGTTTCTCAAATAATAAAAAGAGAGTATACTAGGATCGATTTAGAGACGTGTTACGTTGCACCATAATATTTACACTATTCACTGTATTTAATTGTTTCTTCTGTTAGCTGGCTCTGTCCACACACATGTGGTGTTTCTTTTGACCGCCTACATGTTTGGGTGTGTTTTATTTCTTCTTGTGGTGTGAATGAACACACTGTGTCTGCAGTCGAGTATGAAACACGTCAACATCTTTGTTTGTTTTCCACAGTATTCATGTGTTGCGTTTCATTTGGTTCTCTCTGCAACATCCACACAATGCCTACTAACCAAACTAAACTTCCATCCCCTTTCTTTTCAATTTCGTTGCTTCTGTACCTGTACTCTATGCAATGACAATAAAACCCATATCATATATCATATCATCAAAGATGTGGTCAGCTGTAGCTCAGTGGTGAGAGTGGTCGTCCCGTAACAACAAGGTACCCAGTTCTCTCCCCATAGTTGCATGTCGAAGTGTCCTTGAGCAAGACATTGAACCCCCAGTTGTTCCATGGGCGCTTGAGTGCAGCTCACTGCTCCTTAATAACTAAGGATGGGTCAAATGCAGAGAATAATTTCTCCACAGGGATCAATAAAAATGTACATTATTATTATTAAGATTGAACAGTTACCATTTGTAATCTTCTCTCAAATTAACCAATGGTACGGGCAAGCAAATTCTAAGATTAAATCTTCCAAATTAACGTTTCCTCATGTGATATTTTTCGACAGTTACTCCAAATTTTCTGTGGGTTTTCCTAAACAGCAAAATGTGTCAATTTCCTCATGTTACATTTTTTTAATGTAAACTTATGTCATCACAGTAAGAAATTATTTAGATTTAGGCAAAACAAATATGTTTTCATTATCTTACGGAAAAGAAAAAAAAAATTTCAGTTCGAACAACCACGGTGGGTCTTTACTTAGGTATGGAAGTTACGTGACGTATAAAACGTTAAATCAACACAATGCCGATGCGCGCAGACATGCTGGCATCAGAGCTCTGCGGCGCGCGATACGGCAAGCCGAGAAGTGTTAACGTGACACGTAGAGACAGAAATGACATGCTGTTGTGTAGATACGATCAACAACAGACGGCTGTTTAGTTTAATAAAAGAACAAAGACGTGCTCTTTAAGAAAAGGGACCAGACCGGGAGCTGATTCCAGACCAGCGAGCCTACGGCCGACAACCAGCGACTGACGTCAATTTTTTTTTATGTCATGCGATCTACCAATACTACCTTTGCGATCGACTGGTAGATCGCGATCGACGTATTGAGCACCCCTGCCATAGGCTCTAAGAGAACAGCCCAAATGACTGGAGCATCAACCGCAACGGGACAGTGAACACACCATGAGAAGCTATTCTTCATCTTTGAGAAATAACAATACCGTAATAGATACAAATGTAAAGACATCTGTGAAAGTTAAGCTTCTGATACTGACCAGGATGTTTTCATCCACTGTCTGAAGCTATCCTCACAACAAGCAATACAAAATCAATTCCCATTCAATCCAAAACTGTGAGGAGTAACAAGCGTGACAATATCCCAATATGTACTGATATACAACCTGAGCCAATTATATTAACATATAAATGAGCTGCTTATTCTAAACTCTTTGAAACCGATTTCAGCAAACTTGGATAAACTTTCAGAAACCATCTATAAAAGTGTAGGTTATGTGTTTCACAAGAACACAGTTTGTCACCCCAAAAGTGTCCCGCTTATACTTGAAGATCATCACACACTGCCATTACTCATAACAGCATGCCCGACTGGCATCTGCTAAGTTCTAAGAGTTTAGAGGACCCGGTGCGCCTTCGTGGTAGCCTTGAACTGGAAAGTAAAGCGCATGTTTTATTCAGATTTCAGGTGGAATCGGGTTCCCTCCACTTCCATCTGCAGCTATGAGATAGCCAGGGATTGATACACAATCAAGAGAGGTTTAAGTGTAGTGGAAATCTCTTTCCCCTTTTTTACTTTTTCTTTTTCTTCATCTCTGTTGCTCCCAAAAAAAAAACAGCAATGTTCATGTCTCTTTTACCCGCTTGTCTGCCTATATTTATTTATCCTTCTTGCTCGCTGCACTGTAGCTCGCTGAGGCTGACTCAGGTTACGTGGAGCAAAGGGGTCTGTGAATGCATGCTGGTCATGAAAGAAAAGGAAGTCTCGAGTGTCTATTATGAGAGAGAGAGAGAGAGAGATTTTTTTTGATTTTTGAAAAAACTTTATTTCAAACCGTGCACCACATAAAACCAAATTGCAATCAACACAAAATCTCTTTCACTGCAGCACCAATCCTGAAAAAGAAAATTGTTCATGATGCTCAGGTTCATTAATAACAAAAACAAAAGCTGCTCCACTGAGGCCAGGAGGTGTCCTGCCCTCAGTCGCCCTCGCCTCTCGCCCTCTTCTCCTCGTCTTCCACCAGCAGCACCTTCCTGAGGTCACACAGGATCTTCTTCAACCTGAAGAATTCCTGCGGAGTGAAGGCTCCTCTCTCGTCCCTCATTGTGAGGAAGGTGGCAGAGAGGAAGAATTTGTCTCTGCAGAAGTGGTCTTCCACCTTTACGTGCCACATCTGCTTCGTCTTTCGGAGGAAGTCTTTTAGCTCCTCCACACTGTAGTGTGGAAGAGGGGTGGATTCCTCCTCCGAGCTGGACTCTGGCTCAGCCCCTCTCCTCCTCGACCTCCGTCTGCCCGCCATCACCTTCTTTGCCTGTGGGTTTTCTCCTTCCTCCCTACACTTCCTCTTTAGCCGGGGGACTCTGAGGCTCTCCTCCTCCCCCTCCATGTCCACCTCACTGTCCGACAGCACCACCTCTCTGGCACCTGCCCCCATCTCTTCCTCTGACTCACCCTTTTCTTCCTCTTCACTTTGTTGGGCCACCTCAGCCCCAGCCCCACCCTCTTCTCTCCTCTCCTCCTCACCCTCCTGGTCTGCACCAGCCCCTCCCTCCTCTCTCCTCCTCCTCTTCTACCTCCTCACCCTCACCCTGCTGGCCTGTGACCGTCTCCCCCTCTCCCTGCTGGACTGGACCAGTGCCCCCCTCCTCTTCCTCCACAACCTGCTGGGCACCCCCCATCTCTGCCTGCTCTCTCTCCTCATCCTGCTGGGAGCCCCCAGTTCCTGCCTGCTCCCGCTCCTCCCCCCTCTGGGTACCTGCAGTCCCTGGTTGCTCCCCCTCCCCCCCTGCTGTGCACCCCCGTGCCCTCCGCACCCCCCTGGTTCTGCCCCCGAGGAGCCGCCCTGCTGGTGTTCTGCTCAGCAGCTCTCCACCGGTGGCAGTCCCTGGCTATGTGCCCCTCTCGCCTGCAGATAAAGCACCTCCCGTTCCCTGAGGAGATGTAAATGGGGTAGTTGTGCTCGGCCACCCTGATGAACACCCGGAGGCAGAGCTCTTCTCCCCTGTTGTTCAGGATCATAGAGAGATGCCTCCGGTGGGACCACACGTGCCTCATCCGGGAGGACTTCCACCCTGAGGGGATCTTCTTCAACCGGGACACCACCTTCCCGTGCTTCACCAGCTCCTTCAAAATCACCTCCTCTTTTATAAAAGGAGGCACGTTGGCCACGGTGACCCGAACCGACGGTGTGGCCAGCGGCGCCACCGGCACATACATGCCTCTGATCACCACCCCCGACACCACCACCTCGTTCACCTTCGGCACGCTGTCTAAAAACAGAACCACTGCTCCGTTCATACGGGCAGCGGACCTCACGCAGTCGTCGCCGACCACGTCGCCCACTGCCAGCCCCACCTCCTCCTCCGAGCACGGGAAACTCGGCGCCACCCTGATCCCGTGTGCCCGCGTGAGGAAGCTCAAGTCCTCCATGACTCTAGCTCCCCGTTAGCCCGCCGGTTAGCTCCCCGCTAGCCGCACGCCGCTAACGCGCACAGACACAAAAACAAAAACCTCCGTGAACTCACACACACACACAGACAGTCGGGTGAACCCACACACACTCACAACAAACATACCTGTAGACCCAGTCACTCTTTAGCGTGGAAAAAAACCACCTTTAAACCAACAATGCTCCTCTGCTCCGCAGTCACACGTCCTCTCACGCTGAGAGAGAGAGAGAGAGAGAGAGAGAGAGGCCGGGGGCAGGAAGGCTAAGAGAAGGGAAGAAGAGGAGGAGAGGAGTGTCGCTGTCCCCAGGGATGCAATTAGGTCTAAGAAGGCTAATCATTGGACATAAAATACAACCTCTCTTCCTGTATTAACACATAACCTCTTCCCTGCCGGCGGGGATGGAGGAGCCCATAATCATTTATCCGGTGTCACATCTCTTCCAAAGAGAGCTGGGACGAGGTGCTTTCAGGCTGAGTTGTAGTCATCTGCATCAAAAGCTTACAAGAATCATTTCCATGGGAATGTGTTACTGAAGTGCTCATTCTTTACTGGTGTGTGTGTGTGTGTGGGGGGGGATGCAAATAGTGTGGGATGAAGGAAGTGAACTAAATTGAGGATGTACGTCTGGCAAATTAGTAAACCGCATATGTTCTGTCTTCCTGAATGAGTTCAATATCTCCGGTGGCCCCCTGCGGTTCTGTTGTAGGTGTGAGCCATTTGCCGGCTCACTGGGGTGTCCTCGGATTTGCCTCCCAGTGACCGGGTTGGGAATGAAAAAGAAAAAAAAGATCTCGGGGCGAGAACATATTTGTAATGATTAAAACATGCCGCACTTCTAAAAGATTGAAATAGTTTGAACTTTCAGTCTGTTTCATCAATTTCGAGGTTGTTTGAGGAAATTAATTGATTTGAATGATGCATGGATCGGAGATGAGTCAATAATGAGACAGACTTCTGTCGACCTGAATACTGTCTGCAGTCAGGGTCAACATAGGATGAAGAGTGTCAACTTTTACAGAGATTTAGCTCAACCAGGATGCCGTGCTTCCTGACAGCAACGTTTGGCCCACAATAACCTCAGCCCTACTGCCCCCCTCCCTGGCGCCCCCCTCGCTATCTCTCAGCTGCGCGTCTCATTCACTCCTTCTTCAAACACTCTCCATCCTGGATATCCCTCCCCCATATCTCACCTCCCGCCGACACCATGTCCCTTGGCGCTGTTGCGTCTTTCTCTCTCCATCCTCGTAAAATACAATATTTATCTCGGTGTGTTTGAGTTCACTCATCCTTATCATTGGGTGAGCTCCCCACAGCTCCGAGGTGGATTAGTCTGGGACTCATTGACATTACATTCGTCATGAAATATGCATATCACGATCAAAGGTGATGACACAGAGAGACGGCATCTCTACAAGAGCTCACATCCTGCCCGTTAATGTGCTTGAAACCAAGCGTCTGAGGATGATACTGCGCAGCAATGTTACCAATACACTTATTTTTAGTGGATGGATCTGTGAAAGAGGAAGAGAGAGAGATTTGTAATTTAGATTTTGGACGAGAATTGGTATTGATCGTTTATTACAGAGCCCAGCTAGAGGTTAGTTGCAGTCATCAGTTTTTTACCTGACGCTTTAGATGGAAAGCTTGCCAACTCTTTAATTTCAAAACCTGTCACAGGATGAATAATACATTATGAGTATTAGGTTCAAACCAACAGAAGTACAAGCCATCAATAAATAGACATATGTTATATATATGCAGCTGTTCATTCTCCATGTGACACTATAGTCAAAGTTGATTTATTTTATCGGGTAACTTGCATGCTTCTGTAATCGGACTAACTAAGTAGTTGTGTTACCTAAAAGAAGCTCTCGCGTGAGTTCAGTCATGAAGACCAGACTCTTACAAGCCCGTGCTTTATTTCTCATACATCTGTCATTCACTCCTCATGCATGCTCACTCATTATTCCCTTCCTGTCATTTTTCGGGGTCTGTCAATCATTGGTTTAAATCAGCTGATCATCTCTATCCAATAAGCACAACAAAACAATTACATCGTTAGCCAATCATCTTGCTGCTGTGTCTTTTAAATATGACTGTCTCTCTACCTTCAGTTCATTCGTGTTGCTGTTACGCAGCTCTTCATCTCCCCATCTCTGCCAGTCTTCATCAGATCCATCAACTCATCATTCTATCAGCCTCATCAGCACCACCACCATCATCACCACTAGCTTCATCATCACCACCACCAGGCCTGGACTCCACAGGGGATTTATCTTGTTGCTGATCGGGACAGATGGCCCTCAATTACAATCTCCCTGTAGAGTCCAAGCTCCAAAGACTCTGTCAAGACTTTATAATCACATGATGAAGTCAAATAGTTTTGCAACCATTTGTGAAGCTAAGGCTTATGTAATAATATTTGCAGCTATATGTACATGTGTCAAAGTAACGATCAATAGAATTGGACCTGATCGTGGAGCGAGATGATCGTGGCAGTCTAACCAACAGTTGTCGTGATATTTCAAAATGTCCGGGGATCGCTCAGTTCAGTAGCATTCATCCAATGTGCAGAATTATATCAGGGCTCTCAAGTGTCACGCATTGAGCGTGAGACTCACGCATTTCGGTCTTAAGTCACGCATTCCCGCCACACATCGTATTTCTCACGCTGAAAAAAACTCTCGGCTATTTAATGTTTTAATGTGCGCTCCCCTGGAGTTCTGCTGTGAGGAGCCACTTATCAGCCAATCAAAAACAAGAAATGGGCTACACAATAGCCAATCAGAAAAAAAAACGTATCTGGGTGAGATTTAATGTAGCAACCAATGAAAATAAAGCATCCTGGAATTGCGCGCGTCTGACTAATATCCGAAAATTTCGTTCTGCGGGGTGGTGCTGATGGAAATGTCACTCTTGCCTGTCTTCAAAACTTGAGAGCCCTGTGATATCAAGATTCGCTCTGATAGCTGTCCAGATATGTCTGGACCAGCCGAAAGACCAATAAGAAACCAAGCTGCTAGCGCATGGCCAAATAAGAAATGTAGCACCAACAATAGAGCCCTTATGCTTCTTTGTTGTGTGCTTCAATATTGAACATGGACACCTTGTTGGATGCACACACCCACGCAGACTGTCTTTGATGGTTTGTATTGTTCAAACTCAAATAGTGTCACCTGAGTTGCCATGCAGAAAAGGTCTTTCTGATTGACTTTGCTTTGATTTATCTGAACTTTCTCACTGTGGAAATGTTGACCCACATAGCACACTGCACCTATCTGTCATGAGTTAGTTAAACCGAAAGTAAAAGGCAAATCTAAATAGCTCTCCGGCAAAGTTATTTACACAAAACAACACTCCTAACACAGTACAGCACATTTTAAAGTGACAATGTGGAGCTGAAGTGGCTCCAAGAAAATACATGTTGTCTGTTTTAACTTCAGATGCTATAACACATCAGCTATTGCTTAAACAGGATGTTAATGAAGCAGAGTCCAATGATTAGTTCGTACGTATCTGTGTATCTACATGCTGACCAATACCTGAACGAATCTTCCCTGATTGCCTTTGAATCAATAGCTAAATGGCAGATAACTAACGAACCATTGCTTTATTATTACGTACAGATTAGTTACTTATTGTGTGTCTCCACTCAAGGAAAGTGGCCACACTGCAGTGTACTGGGAAAGCATCATTACTTCATGATTGCCTTCCCATTACTTAACGTTTTCATTTCCCCTCAAGTAGAGTACAAAGACAGGACTTTCAGCCAGGAGACCACTGTCCGTGCCCCGTAGTTCTGATACGGAACCTCCGAGTTTCACCTACTGCAATTACGGTACCACAACAAACATACCTATTCTAACCCTAACCATAAGCCATCTTTACCTAGGACAGAAAAACTACAGATTGACTGTAACAAGGTAAAACAAAAAAGCTCTTCGGAGCTGAAAGTGGACAGGAGAGTCGGATGATGAGTGTCCGATTGTGTGACGTCACAGCCGTGGCCCTGCTGATGCTTACAGTGTCACGCATTGAGCGTGACAGTCACGCATTTCGATCTTTCGTCACGCACTCCCGCCACACATCGTATGTACAGCGCAAACATGAGCTGGCTGCGCTGCCCTCACCATGGAGGAATCAAGCACTCCCCTTGATTTCTGCTGTGAGGAGCCACTTATCAGCCAATCAAAAAAAGAAATGGGCTACACAATAGCCAATCAGAAAAAAACCGTATCTGTTGTATCTGGGTAAGATTTAATCCAGCAACCAATGAAAATAAAGCATCCTGGAATTGCGGGCGACTGATATCCGACGGTTTCGTTCTGGGTGGGGGGCTGGTCTGTGGGCATACGGCAGGGGCGCCGCGGATGGCTGCCTCGGTGGTGTGCTCTCTCGTGTCGGCCAGAAACACATTGACTAAGGAGATCAGAGTAGCAAAGAGAAGCTACTCTGAAAAGCTGAAAAACAGGTTTTCAGCTAACGACCCTGCGTCGGTGTGGAGAGGCCTGTGGGACATCACCAACTATAGGAAATTCTCCCCCCACTCCATGGAGAGCCCTCAACTGGCTGACGATCTGAATGTGTTTTACTGCAGGTTTGATCACCCCACATTCACACCCCTCACCCGCTCCAATTCAGACCTCACACAGTCATCTGCATCCCCTGTTATCACCTCCCCCCTCCCCCCTGACCCCCCACCGGCACTGACGGTCTGTGAAGAGGATGTATGCCGGCTCTTTCAGAGACAGAAGACGAGGAAGGCAGCAGGCCCAGACGGTGTGTCGCCCTCCTGTCTGATCAGCTGGCCCCCATCTTCACACGGATCCTCAACAGATCTCTGGAGCTGTGTGAAGTCCCCTCCTGCTTCAAACGCTCCACCATCATTCCGGTTCCCAAAACATCCTCCATCACTGGACTGAATGACTACAGGCCCGTCGCCCTGACGTCTGTGGTCATGAAGTCCTTTGAGAGACTGGTATTGACCCATCTGAAGGGCATCACAGGCCCCCTGCTGGACCCTCTGCAGTTTGCCTACCGGGCAAACAGGTCAGTGGATGATGCAGTCAACATGGGGCTGCACTCCATCCTGCAACACCTCGACTCCCCAGGGACCTATGCAAGGATGCTGTTCGTGGACTTCAGCTCAGCGTTCAACACCATCATCCCAGAAGTCCTCCTCACCAAACTCACCCAGCTCACTGTGCCTGCCTCCACCTGTCAGTGGATTACAAACTTCCTGACGGACAGGAAGCAGCAGGTGAGGCTGGGAGAAACAATATCCAGCACCCGGTCAGTCAGCACTGGTGCACCTCAGGGATGCGTGCTCTCCCCACTGCTCTTCTCCCTCTACACCAACGACTGCACCTCAGGAGACCCATCTGTTCAACTCCTAAAATTTGCAGACGACACATCAGTCATCGGCCTCCTCCGTGATGATGACGAGTCTGCATATAGGCGGGAAGTTGAACAGCTGGTCCTGTAGTGCGGTCGCAACAACCTAGAGCTGAACACGCTTAAGACTGTGGAGATGACAGTGGACTTCAGGAGGAGCCCCCCAGCACTGCCCCCCCTCACCATACTCAATAACACTGTGTTGGCTGTGGAATCCTTCAGGTTTCTGGGATCCACAATCTCCCGGAACCTGAAGTGGGAACCTAACGTCAAGAAAATCATCAAGAAGGCCCAGCAGAGGTTGTACTTCCTGCGCCAGCTTAGGAAGTACAACCTGCCTCAGGAGCTGCTGATCATGTTTTACACCGCAGTTATAGAGTCTGTTCTGTGCACTTCAATCACTGTCTGGTTTGGATCGGCCACCAAACTGGATCAGAACAGACTCCAACGGACAGTCAGGTCTGCAGAGAAGATCATCAGTGCCAACCTGCCCACCATCCAAGACCTGTACACCTCCAGAGTCAGGAAACGGGCAGGAAAAATCACTGCAGACCCCTCCCACCCCGGACACAAACTATTCAAACTCCTCCCCTCTGGTAGACGGTACAGATCACTGCTCGCGAAAACCTCGAGACACAAAAACAGTTTCTTCCCCCTCGCCGTCTCACTACTAAACAATAACCCACTGTAGTGTGGTGACACGTAATGTTAACATAATTCACCTTTAGGAATGGTGTTGCCACACGGACAGTTAAGTTGTGACACAGGGGTTGATGCAAGTCATTCCTGCTAACTCGCTATGCTAAGCAGTTGTGTGGATAAGGTTCTCTTCCTTGATGGATATTTGTGGCAGTGGGGGGTGTGTAGGCTCGGCTGCTGAGTGGGTGGTGGTTCAGGGTGTCTGATTGTCATCAGCTGGACTAATTGCTAATCAGAGTGGTAATCAGTCCAGCTGATGACGTGTGTTGGTGTATCTGAGGCTGTCTCCATAAAGGAGCTGGCTGGACAGCAGATCGGGAGTCAGGGTGGAGAGCAGAAACACAGTCTGCCATGGAAATAAACATGATTACCAACTATCCCTCTGGCTGCTCAGTCCTTCTTGGTGCTTAGGGGTGTCACACTGGACCCTTTCTTTTTTTTTGTGTGGAAAAAAAAAAAAAAGCAACAACAACAAAGAACATGGAGAGCATCCAGCAGCACCCAGAACAGCCATGGATTCAGCTGGGGCAGATGCTGGGGAGGATAGCAGCGATGGTGCAGGACCAGGCGGAGGCAGGCCGGCAGACACTGGGGAAGCTCCTGGCCCAGGCAGAGGAGCAGACGCCGCCCAGACAGTGGCGGCCACACCTGTAGCTTCCCTTGGTGGGGTGGAACTCCAAAAAGCGGCGGGGGCGACCGAGTCGTTCCTGGAGACTTTTGAGACGGTGGCGGAGGCATGCGGCTGGCCAGCGGGAGTGGGCGATTCGCCTCCTGCCCCTGCTCACGGGAGGCGCAGACTGCGGCCGGCGGTGATGGATCGGCTGGGTCTGACTCGAGGATCACCGGAGGTTGGCTGAGGGACGCCGCGACGAGGTGGCTGCAGCGGCGGTGGTGGAGAAGGCCGTGGGCGGTTCATGGAGGGGCTACCAGAACAGCAGAGTGGGTCGATGTCACGGCCCCACGTCGCTGGAGGCCGCCATCACACGGGCGGAGGACCACCTGGCGGTGCACCGGCCAGGGGACAGCGACGGGGCACGGCCAGGCGGCGGCGGCCCCTGACCAACCCATACCGCCCCAGTAAACTCAAACACCAGGGCAGGCGTGTTGGAGGTGCAGACAGCCGGACACATCCGACGGGAGTGTCCGCTGATGGAGGTGGGCCAGGTGATCCGGGTTGCAACACCCTCCCCAGGTCCGGGACGGCTGTACGGTAAGAATCAGGGGTATACATCAGGCAATGGTGGATTCCGGCTGTACACAGTCTATGATCCACCAGAGCCTGGTTCGACCAGGGCATTGGTGGAGGCATTGTGGGTGAAGATAAGGTGTGTGCATGGGGACATTCACGAGTATCCCATAGTGTCAGCGGAGATTAGATACGGGGAAAAGCATAACGTGAAGGTTGCGGTTAGCTCCATATACGCCCCTTAATCTTGGGAATCGATTGGCGGGCTTTGACAAGTTAATGGGGAAGTCCAGACAGGGTCATGCGGTGTGTGCGCCGTGCTCAGCGGTGACGCGAGGTTGTCCGACACTGCAGGCGGGAGGGCCTCTATGGCGACTCCTCCGGTTCGAGTTTCACTCCATGGAAGATTTTCCACTCGAGCAGTCTCGGGATGATACTCCAGCCTTTGACCAAGTGATACGAATTGATGGTCAGCTGGTGCAGCGCAGACCTATCCGCACTTCACATTGATCAGGGACAGGCTGTACAGAGTGAGCCGTGACACTCACACAGGGCAGGAAAGCACCCAGTTGCTGGTAAATGGTTTCATTATAACCCGATGGCTGGTCACATGGGATATGATAAAACTCTGGACGGATAATGACCCGATTCTATTGGCGGGCATCCGGGCGGATGTGCGTGGGTGTGCGTCCTGCCCGGACTGTCAATTGGTAAACCCTCCGGCCATTCCGAGGGCACCTTTGCGCCTCTGCCATTAATGGAGGTTCCATTTGAGCGAATCGCTATGGACCTCATCGGGCCATTTCACCGCACAGCGGATATCGCTTTGTGTTAGTCTTCGTGGATTGCATTTCTGCAAAGAGTGTCGACAGGCGCTGTTTCAGGTCATCTCAGTCGGAATCGAAAGAGATTCTGACTGACCAGGGCACCCAGTTCATGTCAAGAACACTGAGAGAACTTTACGGGTTACTGAGCATCAAGTCTATTCGGACCAGCGTGTACCACCCACAGACCGACGGTCTGGTGGAGCGTCTGAATAAGACTTTGAAGTCCATGATCCGTAAATTTATTAATGACGATGAACGTAATTGGGATAAATGGCTTGACGCTCTGTTGTTTGCAGTACGGAGGTTCCCCAGGCCTCCACGGGATTTTCTGTCTTTGAACTTTTGTTCGGCAGGACTCCGCGGGGGGTGCTCGACCTCATTAAAGAAAACTGGGAGGAGGGCCGAGCACCAGTAAAACGAGATCCAACACGTCCTGGACCTGCGAGCAAAGCTCCACACCCTGGGTCAGCTGTCACGTGAGCATTTGCTCCAGGCCCAGGCTGTACAACAGAGGTGCCAGGCTGAGACAATTCACACCGGGAGAGAAGGTACTTGTATTGCTTCCTTCTTCCAGCTCTAAACTCCTCGCCAAGTGGCAAGGGCCCTTTGTGGTCACACGGCGAGTGGGGATGTCGACTATGAGGTGGTGCGTTCTGATACCACCTCAACCTCCTAAAGGCATGGAGGAGGCGGAGTCTGTTTCTCTGGTGTCCTCGGTATCTGAGAGAGAGGAGCTGGGGCCTGAGGTCCCAAAATCCACCAATCGGGACCCAGAAAGCAGTTTGCTGATGTGTTCTCTCTCCTTCCAGGACGCACCAACCTCATAGAGCACGAGATCGAGACTCCTCCGGGCGTGACAGTGCGGTTACCCTACAGGTTACCTGAACACAAGAGAAAGGTGGTTCAGCGGGAATTGGCTGCAATGCTGGAGATGGGGTAATAGAAGAGTCCCACAGTGTCTGGTGTAGTCCCATTGTTCTTGTGGTCAAGAAGGATGGGTCTATTCGGTTCTGCGTGGACTATCGCAGGGTGAACGAGGTGTCACGGTTCGATGCTTACCCAATGCCCCCTGGACCGACTGGGCACTGCGTGTTTCTTACGACACTGGATTTAACCAAGGGCTACTGGCAGATTCCTCTGTCGCCAGAGTCTAAGGAAAATGCGGCCTTCTCCACTCCGTTTGGGTTATACCAATTCACCACGCTTCCCTTTGGGTTGGGGCCCCAGCCACCTTTCAGCGCCTCATGGACCGCCTACCTGGATGATGGCACCACCTGGGCGGAGCATGTGCAGTCCGGCGCGGTGCTGGAGTCCCTGAGGCAGGCGGGCCGGGAAGTGTGCAGTTGGACGGAGGGAGGTATCTGGGGGGCAGGTGCGCCTCAGGTGGACAAGACCGCATCGCAGCCTGTCCCCAAGACTAAAAAGAGGTGAGGCAGTTTTGGGGCTGGTTCATCAGCTGACCAGCCCCATGACTGACCTGACCGGTGCCTCAGATCCGGTCCAGTGGATGCCAGTTTGTGTTTGAGGAGGTAATGCAAGCTCTCTGTGGGGAACCACTCCTTCACACACCTAACTTCTCGCTCCCTTTTACTCTGCAGACTGATGTTTGTCCCAGCAGGTAGAGGGGTTTGACCGCCCGTGCTGTACATCAGCCCGGAGAGGGAGGCAGGTACAGCACGGTGGAGAAGGAGTGCCTCGCCATCCGGCGCTACTACCTCCTGGGACGCTCATTCACCCTCTGGTCGGACCACGCCCGCTCAATGGCTCCACCGCATGAAAGATACAACGCCCGAATCACTCGGTGGTACCTGGCTTTACAGCCTTTTAATTTCAAGGTGATCCATAGGCCGGGTACACAGATGGTCTCATGGGGAGGGTAGGTTAGTATGTGGCAGTGGGCTGCTGAGTGGGTGGGCGGGGTGTGGTTCAGGAACGGTGTCTGATTGTCATCAGCTGGACTAATTGCTAATCAGAGTGGTAATCAGTCCAGCTGATGTGTATCTGAGGCTGTCTCCATAAAGGAGCTGGCTGGACAGCAGATCGAGTCAGGGTGGCAGAAACACAGTCTGCCATGGAAATAAACATGATTACCAACTATCCCTCTGGCTGCTCAGTCCTTCTTGGTGCTTAGGGGGGGGGGAACCTACTGGTGACGGCAACACGCGTGTCACAATATTAAAGCTTGGAATTCGATCCTGAATACTCCGCCTCCGACTCCGTATCTCCGGCACTACAGTGGTGACCCTGACATTTCTAGGAAAGTTTCCAGAAACTTAGTGAACATGGCAGAGCGTGATGTTTATGTAAAGTTGCCGGAGTTTTGGGAGCATGCTGCGGAGGCATGGTTTGCACGTGAGGCACACTTCGCCTGCCGTCAGGTCCGCACGGGACGCAAAATACTACCTGGTGGTAGCGCTGGGAAGTTCCACATCGTCCAGGTTGGTGGGATTCATCGCTGCTCCCCGCTACAGGCAACACGAGGCGATTAAAGAGCTCCTCCTTAAGACATTTAGCTTATCTGCTAAGGAGAGAGCCCGCCAGATTCTTGACATTCAGAGCCTGGGGGACAGCAGACCGTCGCATCTCATGGAGAAAATGCTGAATCTGCTAGGGGGGGAAGATCCCCAGATATTGTTCAAGGAGGTTTTCCTGCCACCCGGGTCCAGACGGCGCTGGCCAACACGGCCATCACAGACCCAGCGCCTTGGCTGAGGAGGCGGACCGCTTCTGTTTACAGGCAGGCCGGAGGCGCCTATGTCTAATCAGCGTGGAGACACCGGACAGTGCTTTTACCACGACAAAGGCAAACCTCCGGGAACGGGAGGGCAGCGCTCAGTAGTGGCCGTGCATCAGCGACAGCATTGACCCTTTTTTCTGTGTGACACGGGTGCCCAGCGGAGTGTAGTTCCTGCGTCGAGAGGCGTCGCTCGTGGAGGGAATGGTCCGCGTTGACGACGGTGCTAATGGCCCCATTCGCGCATACGGCAGGCGGCCTATGTGTTTGTGCATCGGGGTCAGCGTTTCAGCTGGGAGTTTGTGACAGCGGACATTTCTTTTCCCTGCTTGGGGCAGACTTTTTGTGCCCATGGACTGTTGGTGGACGTTAAAAATAAACGCTTGGTTGGCCTTGACGTTTTCCTCCCTGGTGTTGTCGAGCTCGCTGTCAGGGTCAGACATTTTCTTAAACTTTTGGCTGAGTTTCCAGACCTGTCGTTACCCACCTTTCTGCACTCACTACCAAGCATGGCGTGGAGCACTCCTCCTGTCACGCCAGGGCCCGCGGTTGAACCCTTCTAAGCTGGCTGTGCGCCGCTGCATGTCCAAGCCCCGAGCGATTCCGCCCCCCCGCGGCAGCCACATACAAGACTTTTTTCGGCATCTGCCGGGCGAAAGGTGTTTTCAAAGTGGACCTGGTGCGTGGATACCACCAGTGCCCATGCACCCTCTAGACATTCCCAAGACGGCGGTGATTACGCCTTTTGGGCTTTGAGTTCCTGCGGATGCCTTTTGGGCTCAAAACGCCTCCAGACATTCCAGCGCCTGATGGATTCGCTAGGACCTGCCTTTCGTGTTTGTGTACCTGGGCGACATACTCGTCGCCAGCGCTCGGTGGAAGAGCACCTGTCCCACCTCGCTCAGCGATCATGGATTAATCATTAATCCTGCAAAGTGCCAGTTCGGGCTGTCTGCCATTGACTTCCTCGGCGCGTCACAGGCGGCGGTGCAACACCCTGCCCGGCGAAGGTGGAGGCTGTCGCTTTCCACTCGCCGCTCACAGTCAGTTCCTGGGGATGGTGACTTTCTATCACCGTTTATCGCCCGAGCTGCCCATTTACTGAGGTCAAGGCCGCTGCGCAGGCGGCTTTGTTGGCACACCATCACCCACGGCATCCATCTCTATCACTACAGATGCCGGACTACGTCGGCGCGGCTGCACGAACAGTGGGTGGGCGCTGGCAACCGCCGCCTTTTTCAGCTGCCAACTTACGCCCAGACGCTTTGACCGTGAACTCATGGGTCTTTATTACGTGGCGGCACTTCCGTTTCTTGCTGGAGGGCCGTGAGTTCACGGCGTTTATCGAGCTAGCCGCCACCTTCGCCATGGTCGGGTGTGGTGGCGAATCGGTCGGGCAGCCCAGCGGCAGCTCTCGTACATTTCAGAGTTTACCACGGACATTAAGCATGTGGCTGGCAAGTCAAACCTGGTGGCGGATTGCCACCAGGTCGCTGACCCGTGGTGTTCGGACGCGGACATCACTCTGCTGGCATGGACTTAAAAAGGCGTGAGGACTTGGGTTGTCAGGCTTAAGGTGCAGGTGTTTCCTGGTGCGGAGAGGAGGTTTGACCATGTTAACATTGATTTAGTTGGTCCGTTGCCTCCCTCTCAGGGTTTCTCATACCTCCTCACTATGGTGGACAGGATCAGACATGGTGGCTGGCGGTCTGGGGTTAAGCTGCACAGGACTACCGCTACACCCTCAGGCTAACGGCCTCTGTGAGCTTCCATCGCTCCATGAAGGCGCAAGGCCAGCCCGGACGGCAACTGGGTCGACAAGCTGCCCTGGGTGATGCTGGGGCGCATTGCGCCCAAGGAGGATCTGCAGTGCTCTGGCGGAGATGGTTTGGTCAGCCGCTGAGGGTTCAGGGATTTCAGGCCCGGCTTTTCTTGCTTGCTGCGGAGGGGCTTTCGCCCGGTACCTACTACTCAGCACGTACTCCGGGGTTCAGGTGCCCACGGATCTCGCTCGGCTGGGCACGTTTATCCGCCGACGCACACAGAGGTCCCCTGCAGCCTCCTTATGATGGACCTTTCAGGGTCTTGGAACACGGGATAAGCACCTGGTGGTCGCTGCTCATTTGGACTTGGGCCAACCGGTGGTGCACCGAGAAGGGGCCGCCCCAGCTTTGACTCCTGTCACGGGTGCTAGACCTGTTGTTCCCCTCCTCTTACGGGACCGCACAGGCAGGAGTCTTTACCAACTCCAGTTATTAGGAGTCGTTGTGGTCGTGTTGTTCCTCCCGCCACGCAGATTTTGTTTATGTGTGAATTCTGGGGGGGCTTGTGTGGTGACACGTAATGTTAACATAATTCACCTTTAGGAATGGTGTTGCCACACGGACAGTTAAGTTGTGACACAGGGGTTGATGCAAGTCATTCCTGCTAACTCGCTATGCTAAGCAGTTGTGTGGATAAGGTTCTCTTCCTTGATGGATATTAAAGCTTGGAATTCGATCCTGAATACTCCGCCTCCGACTCCGTATCTCCGGCACTACAGTCGCATATATATTTATCCCTTCTCTTCTCGCACTCTCCACTTCTTCTTGTATATACTTAAGTCACTTTACTTCTTAGACCGTTGCACTGTTTTGCACTGTTTGTTCTGTTCTGCACTACTTGTTTTGTTTGTTCTGTGTTGTAATGTACATTTTGTGTAAGCACAGAGACACTTTACCAAGACAAATTCCTTGTTGTGCAAACTACTTGGCCAATAAAACTGATTCTGATTCTGATTCTGATTCTGATATGTCACTATTGCCTGTCTTCAAAACTTGAGAGCCCTGCGCTTATTTATCCATGTTAATATTTAATGGACTTCGAGTAGATGAGGAACGAGGAGGAATTCAGAAGAGCTAATAGTGAGTTAACACTGAAGTCCCTTCTTATCCTTTACAGGAGTATGTGAGGCACCAGTGTCTTCAAAGAGGCACCCAGCCGGAAGAGTATCCAACCATGGCAGCAATCTCCCTGCTCTCCCTCTGTATTCATGAGTTGCAGTTATTTAAGATGATGAAACTTCATCCCACTCACGTTTGTGCCGTGTCTCGTTCCAGCCGCATTCCTTCATGACATTTTCAACTTCATGTGTTTTTATATTGATCGTAGGCTGGAAACCAATTCAACGACTATAACCGTGACATAATGTTTACAAATGCAAACAGCTGCTGGTGTCACGTGATTATATATACCGCTTATATCCTGTTAATATATGTAATGCCTTCACAGTATGCCGGCTTGATTTGACTCAGATCAAATATTCACTCATAGTTAATGTCTATACCACATTTTAAACTACATATTTCTTTAGAATGTCTAAATAGCCTCTGTGTCATTAATACATACATGATTAATCCTTAATAAATATTTCAGGGAGCAGGCAGTGTATTTCTTTGGCTTTACAACATTGTCCTGATTTACATAAATCATGAACACATAAAAGCCATAATGATCAAGGGCCTGTTAACTAGACAAAATAGTCCTGCCAAGTCAGTCACTTAAATGGAAGTTCATATACCTTTATAATGTTATAATATATGTATATTTAAATCTGTGTGTATTTTGGGTCATTATAGGAAAAGTCATCATATTTCAGGCTAAAAGAATGACATCAGGGTATTTTTACTGGTGTCAAATATCAAACAGATCAAACTTCACCCAAAGAGTAGGTAAAGGATAAATAACAAAACTATCTTGTATTTAGCATTTATAATCTGTATTTCATGTTGTCATGTAAATAATAAGGACATACATGTGGTGCTTCACACAGTAAGGCTGTAATGTATGTGTGCTAAGTTGTGAACCGGATGTATCATAAATATATATAATATAAGTCGTCATGTATACATTGTTGTGCTCGTCTGACAGAAATCATGAACACTGGACAGCTGATGCAGCTGTGCAACACATCTTATCTAGTTGACATCACTTAGAGATGACGGTGTCTCATTTGTGAAACGCCTGTAGTTTCCCCGTTCTGATAATGATAATGATAATGAAAAGCACCCCCCGTGTCTCCTGGTTGGTGTCTGGTGGCGTGGCCCTCCAGGCTTCCCTTGCTCCTCTGCTCGTCATACACACCTGTCTGCATTCACCTCACCCGCTCCTTCTCGGCAGTCTGCAGCATATCTAACCACATCTCACCTACTGTGGTAGCTACCCTTCGGCTGCATTCACTAAGTAATAGACTGGAGAGTCAAGCTGTATATATTTGTCCATTTGTAGAGTTGTGGACATTTTTCGAGAACACAAATTGGGTTCAAACAAAAAGAGCATGATATAATCACCACAGTAGATAACTTCAGGGTATTTTCTCAGAAAAGTAACCAGCTGTAATAACTTCCATAAGAGTACTATACTTGTCAAACAAAGATTATCCAAACACCAACCTGCCTCTGCCATTGGGGCTGGTGTCCGTAGTCCAGTGGGGCCGAGCTATCTCCATCCAATCAGCAGCAGTGAGTCGACCAGCAGGCTCAGGAACTGATTCAGGTTACAAGAGTTATTTGGCTGTGCTATCCACCAACAGAGGTGCTAATTAATGCTAATTGCTAGAGGGGGTGAATTATACACTCCGTGGTGCATGATTAGGACCACCGTGTTCGAGACCACTGAATCAAAACAAAAGCTCTGGTCCCATCTGCTGAAAGCAGAAAAACCCAAACATATTGGTGTTAAATTAGAGGTGTATAGGGGGGATTTTCTCTTCCACTCTCCACAAAATAACTGTAATATTGCTCCAGGGGAAGGAATGAATTGCAACCAATATTTTAACAAATAGGTTGGATTTGTGCACGGATGTCTTGCTTTCCTCTCATGGTTCGGAACAATAACTTCACAACCACATTAGTGTCGCAGCAAACTTCTACCTGTATTTCAACTTTTTTTCTTTTAACATGTGAGGATGCTGGGAAAAAGATTCAGCATTCAGATACTTTGCCTTTTTCAAAATGCGCTTCTTTTGGATCTCCAGCAGCGGGCTTGATGTTTTCCTCTACAATATGACACCATGACTTCGTTGTCCATTCCAATTAAAAGTTGCTGTATATCAAGCGGGGTATGTGATAGATGAAAAGTTCTAACTTTAGCTGAACTGGATGTCAAAATATGCTGTATTAGCTTTGGCCATATACTCCTTCATGTCAGCAAAAGGTTAACAAACTGCTTGCAGAAAGAATAAGACCAGCAGCTGCAACCATATGGTGTTAATGTGGTTGGGTTCAGTGACCAATGGTGAGAACATAAAACTGGTTGGACCATTACTGTGATGTTTTCCAGTATAGAACATCAATGGGCGCCAAAAGTCATGCCTGCCTTTAATCTTTGCTGAATTTCATTATCCTTTGTTTAGTCAAGTCCATTTATTCCACTACATATAGATGCACCTGATCACACTGTTTTCTTTGATTTTCTTTTGTAGTAATGTTGTGGAACATTTCTCGCAGCAACCTCGCAGAAGATCAAAGTGGACTAAATTAGACATGCAAACACTGTTTGATGGAACTTAATTTAAAAGTTACAGTTAAGGTTATTCTGGCTGAATAAGTTCAATCATAATGAGGGAATAAATTCATATAATAAAGAAATGTGTTGATCTGTGTATTCTCCTGAGACTTTGTTATTGAGAGGAAAGGTAAGACAACTATTTGTCGAAGAGAAATCACACCGTGATTATTTTTTTAAATTAAGTTATACGTGTTTGTCGAGGCTATGAACTAGTTTGAACTAATAAGAAGCTTTTTTGAAAAGTGCTATGAATACGATTACAGATCTATCAATAATTATTATTATCATATCTGAATTCTACAACATCAGAGTGTGACATGTTATACATTTACCTCAAGAAAACCTATTTACCTATAGAAAAATGGCACTATTACATATTGATTACGTTCGAGACATAGAGTAGACTTTATTGATTATTTTTACGACAACTATTCAGCTTCTTTATGGGAATAGACTATCTGTGTCTGCCCAGTTATATTTTCCCGCCACCAGCTCCCAGTCAGGCTCCTCACACCTGTTTCCTTCGTGACACGATGTACCACAAGAGTTACAGTGAGACATAATTCAAGTCAAATAGAAACAAACAGAATAATAATTGATACATCAACAATATGTCCCTCCAGGTCTTGAGTGCCAGAGGCCTCAATGAGATGTGAGCTTAAAATATTATAAAATTTAAATTTAATAAATTATAATATCATATATTTGCCTGACCACTGCCATAAACAAGATTGCATAGATATGATGATCAATGACTCAAGGAACTGGTCTCACTTTTGGTGTGGGTTCTTTTTTTTGTTTGGGCCATTTAAATATAACAAAATATTCATATTCAAAAGTTCAATATAAAGTAGTTTTTCTTTTATAAAGACAACTATGCAATGCTATGCTGGTTTACTGTATATTTAAATGATGATGCTTCAAATTCACCTCAGTGGATATGAACTATTTGTGAACCGATAGTGCAGCCTGTAATTTAGAGAATGGCAAAGTACATTAAACTTACAATCCATACAATTCCACAGTCAGAGGCTTCAATTGGTTATTATTGCAATACAAACAAACGAAGACTGTGGCATTGTGACATTGCATGATCAGCACCATGGACAGCTTTACACATTAAGCAGGGCGACTACAAGCAGCTCAGGGGACATTTTATTCTGCTCTCTCACATATCTATTACTCGGTGTTGGCATTAATACAGGGAACACAACCCAATCCAGTTAACCACCTGGGAGATAATTGAGAAAAACTACTCACAAAAATATGATTGTGGCCTACTTACTTACACTTACCAGGAAGGAGTATATCTGAAGGAAATGCATTTGTTCGTTTTATGTTCCGTCTTTTCTTGAGATATTAGTTGGTTCATAGCCTATTTGGCTGATATCCTAGATTTGTCTGGTTTTATTGATGACATATTGTCTTTTAATGATGGGATTTATATTCATCTGTTCACTGATTTGGAGGGCACTGCATTTAATATTTATCCCCGACCATTGACAGGGGCTGCTAACATATTGGTGTGACATATTGTGAAGTGAGAGAAATGCATCCGTAGGCTGGACTCACCTTGCTACAACAGGATCGCAGATGTTACGAATTCATATGAAAAAGGCCCAACTTATGACTTCATCAGAACATACATTTGTCATATATCATTAAATTCAGAATATCTTTTATTCTGCATCAGATCATGTAGATATCCACACAAATGTACACATGCAAAAACTCCTCTTTTTAAATGATGCCAAAGGCCCCAAGAGTTATTAATTTGTCCAATAAAATATTGTAGTGGGCCCATCTACTTTTCCAAGCACTATTACTTGTGATGTTGTGCTTACATGGAGCGTATTGCTAATTTAATTAGTGTGTAATAAAATTCCCACAAAGTAATTGCCGCACTGGAAGCCTGGGGCCGGGCAGATTTACAGCACCGTAGGACTGTTTGGTTTCCCCAGTTTGAGGCAAAACTATACCATATCTGTCATCTGTCGTCTGCTCTGTGCTTGATGGGCGCTTGAAGGGGTCTGAGTACATGTGCAATACAGACAGTGGCACAAGCAGAGGGTCAGTAGCGGTCCGCGACTCATTGTTGCTCCAGCAATGGAGACAGTAGGGTATATTTGTGGGTAAAAAACTAACCACAGAAACCCATGATATCCACATCTCAAAAAAAGAAAGTGGAAGTTAATGTGTACAGTCCGCACCCGAGTTTGCATCTCTGCCACTGCAATAGCAATTACAGGTTTGACGGCACGCGAGCTGGAGCCACAGGCCGGCCTTATAGAATCTGACATATATCAGCGGGGAACAACAAGTGCAAGGTTGTCACCCGAGGGACTCTTCCATTACGTGACAAAAGTGAGAAGATAATTTGATTTACTGTTTAGTCGGGCGACCTCTGTCAGAATTGGAGCCATACACAGCAGTGGGGCGCATGAAGATTAACTACAAATGAGCCTGCTGACCTGCCGGGTGTCGCACATTCCAGAAAAACAATTTGTGCTATCGTTTAGTGGGAGCTATCAGTTGGTAAAATGTGTTCTATGGCTGATTTTATTTCTGATTTATATATTTATTTTCTCGACTAATGGATCAGGTGCAAGAAGATTGCAGTGTCCAGGTTTAACATCACTTCCAATCCCAGAGGGCAAAAGCATCTGGAACACCAGAGCCACTCAGGCTAGTTTGTAAATGCTGTGCCGCAATGTGGAATCAGATGATAAGACTTTTGATATTTGATATATATTACATCAAAAGTATCTAATCTTTTGGCTATTATCCATATTCTTTTAATTATGAGAACATTATCAAGTAGAGCAATTCCCTGCCTTTAGTGTGTGTGTGTGTGTGGGGTGTGTGTGTGTGTGTGTGTGTGTGTGTCAGCTCTATATATAGGTGTTATTGGCAAGAGGATTGAGTGATTGTGTGAGTGATTGTGTGCCTTTGACTTTAGTGAGGCACAGCCAGTAATTGATACCATCAAAAGCTTTTGTCATCAATGAAAAACCCCCAATCAGATAAAACTGAACAGAAGTCTAATCTTCTAACAAGATTAACAAAGAGGAGACAATGTTCAAAAAGAAATAAAAAAGAAATAAAAAGGAATAAAGAATAAAAAGGGAAGAAAAGGGACATGGTCGTATGTTTAATCTCCTTTACGAATACAAAATAATTGAACAACAATAACCAGAGTATTACTGTAACTGTCACGAGTTCCCCATTATATAAGTTGTTTTCATTCTGTTTGCTGATTGAATTAACTCATGTGATTTCAGACCCGGCCATTAACACCTGATCATCATTCATTCCCTTCACTTGGTTCTCACGCCCATCTCACCTGCAGCCCATCCCTACGTTAGTTTGTGGGGTGGCTTTAGCTCAGTGGGGTAAGAGGGCCGTCCTGCAACCGCAGGGTTGTGGGTTCGATCCCCGCTCTCCCCATTAGTTGCAAGTCGAAGTGTCTTTGAGCAAGGCACTGAACCCCCAGTTGCTTCCCGGGCGCTTCACCGCAGCCCACTGCTCCTTAATAACTAAGGATGGGTTAAATGCAGAGAACTAATTTCCCCTTGGGGATTAATAAAAGTGTATATTCTATATTCTATTTAGGTCCCCTCCCTTGCACTTGACCTCTGCCAGATTGTCTTGTGTTTTTGTGCCAAGTTCTCCAGCGTTATCAGTGTATATTCCTGACCTGCCTGTTTTGACCCTCGATTCTCTGCCTTTCCCTTTTTGGACTTGTTTGCCTCACGGACTGATCTCCCGGTTTTCACCCGGCCTGATTTCAGTAAAGACATTCATCTTTGCTACCCCTGTCTCAAAGTCATGCTTTTGGATTCCAGTATGTTGCACCAAGACAGTAACACAACACCACAATTTACATCGCAGACTAATTACAATAATTAAGGCCTTTCTCATGCAAATAATGTTATCTCCGTGAGATGGGAGTAAATATGTCATATTTGTTTTCACTTTGATGAGATGGATAATGATAGAAAACCGATTATGTTGCATTAATCTAATCATATCTTAACGGTTAGAATCATATACACTGTCTTGGATGACAAACTATGTAACATTTACAGTGCTTGTTCCCTCTGATTTATTGTGACCATATGTGGACGCTGATTGACTGCCATGTTCCTGTCCGTGTGACAGGACCACTCCGCATGTTATTCCAACAGCACTTTTGGCTATATGCTTCTAAAAGTTTAATTGTCACAACTTCATAATGTCAAACTGATAAAGCATATTCTTGAGACGGGACATTTCCAACCCAACCATCAACTTTGAGAGATGAAGAGTTGCCTTCAACATCAGAGACTTTTAAAAGCCAAGGAAAAGGTGCTCGGGAAACGATAAGCATTTTATTTTTTCATCCCCATCCCCGTTTATGAGATTTCCTATCTTGCTGCTGTTTTGGGGTGCAGGTTCAGAATGAAGCTGTAATGACAACATTTTGAGTCAAGTGGGTTAATGTAAATGTCTGCTTGTCACAGCAGCAGGAATCACAGTGAATGAGGCTTTTATAGCAGTCAAGGAGCACATGGCCGGAATATGCCAGGTGACTAAGCGACCAACAGTCCGAGACATATAACGATCGCGGTTTTATTTTGTCTTCATGACACTGTTTTTGACGACGCAGAACCCTGCAAGAAATATATTTTTGAAATTCAGCACAGCTTTCCTTATATTTTGTCCATGCATGGATTACGGAACAGGCCCCAAAGTGCCCTTGTTATTCACATGAAACGTGAAAATGTCACTCAAAAGAGACATATAGAAACCAGGAACAGACTTAATATGACAAAACAAGAAAGGGATAAAACAACCACGGACAAAAATACCCTAAAAAATAACAACCAACACAAATACAAAGTGACACAAAACGACCCCTGACGCATAATCTGGGCACAAAGTGGTACATGGGAAAAAGGTGTTCTTTTTAATCTATTCTTAATTAGTGTTTTTGGCCCGACAAGCAGAATTGGAGAAGTGAGTCTAACTTTTGAAAGGCTAAACGCATCACATATGGATTGAACCAAATATCTGCATCACGCTGCATCTTCGAAACTAGACATTTCCACAACTCTATTAATCTGGCATCCAATGCGGCAGCTTTGTTGTGTTACTGTAGGTAATAATCATCATATATGACGATTAGGGCCCAACAGCATGGAATAGTGCATTAATAGTCTGATCATGTCAAATCTGATATTGTTTTTCTTTTTAAATAACTGCCTATGTCTATCCATGAAATAAATTGATACATAAATTGATACATAAAACAATATTTCTTTTGATTCTGGTTGCTGCGATGAGGTGCGTGACAAAGGAGGTGAAGAAGAGGAGAGTATCAGATAGACAGCAATTTAAAACAAGTATTCCATCTTTCTATATTAAACAACATATTGGCAACATACAATCTATAATAAAATTGCTTTATCAACTTCAAGGCTTTTATGTTTTAAAGCAAGTCTACACACCTGACCAGACTCTTTTGGTCGAGGACAGTATCTGATATTAATTTTAATAACTCAAACATGAACTTGAAACTTGAAAATAGTGCAATCATTGGGTACAAATCGAAAGACTTTTGGGCTAGTTTAAGACCCCAAAGATTGAAGATTCTTACCACGCCTCTTATCGAACATAACCAGGACTTAGAGAGTAAACTCACGACTCTTTAATGGGATACTCGGGTAATTTACAGTAGAATTGTACAAGACAAGACGCAGATTAACAAAGGTCAAAACCAAATTCCTCGATGTTTTGTCCCTATGAGACAAGGGACAAAATCACTGCAACCAAAATGTCCTATAATGCAACCAAAAGCGTCTTTTGTTAGTCCTCCTTATATCTGCGACTTTTCATCCACCAAAACATGTCATCTGCATCAGAAAACCACACCCATTCAGCAATATTTATAAAAATATATTTCACAAAGTAGGAAACAATACAGGGTATTTTAGATTACAGTACAGGGAGTAAATAATTGAACATACACATTTATAAGCATCAAAGCACAGTACAAAATATGATCTGCATGTAGGACTATTCCGTATATATTGTTTAGTCTACCGAGAACTGCCATAATACTGTGTCAGTACAAACTGAGTATGCACGCAGCTGTAGTACCATTGGAAATCTCATTATGTGCAAGAGCTAACGTGCAGAGACAAACCTACCACCTCATTGAAAGCTAATGACGTTAGCAGTAACTCTATGTACAGAATAAGTCTTTTTTTTTTATTGATATCATACAGTGTAAGCACAATATGCACATGGTTTGGATTTGTGTCTTAATTTTTCCTGGGCTAATGCAATCTGCGTATCCTAAATAAGATTTAATGTTTGGAGTGAGCCACATACTCAGGTATCAATTGGACTATTGTGCTCAGACGCTCACTGGCTGTACCTCAGGATAAATTGTGAGATATATTTTACGCAGAATTAGCACGTGTCAGAAAGGTCCCATTCCTGCAGTCCCAATTAATTAGATCATCCGTATTGTTGCAGTTACTTAAGAGCTCTATTATGCTCGCTTATCTAGTCTATAGTATCAATTCCAATAGATGATATGATCTGGCTGCTATGAAATAGTGTTCAAGTGGTAGAAAAAAACGCTGAATGTAAAATAATCTAAACACATTCACTTTAAATTGTCAGCACAGGGAAAGAAAAAGAAAAGATTCAAGAACGGAAATACAGAAAACTCAAAAAACAACGATGATGAATAATCAACACATCTCTTGTCAAAAAAACAAACAGTAGATTACAATTGTATTTAACGTTGCTTCTGTAAAAAGAAGGCCTCAGAGTTTCTACATTTGTCTTTTTTGTCTTCACGTCAGTCTTTTATAGGCTAGTAACACTTGCGACCCACACCTGTAGCGTGTAAATACAAAGAGTTGTATAAAGCAAGCCTCTCTGGGCTTTAGATAGTTTATAAATGTGGCCACCAGAGAACATATCAAATGCTAACAAATTCACCTTAAAGCCAATACTGGTTTGTCTTTTTGCTTTTCTTTTTTTTTCAAACCACACATACATTCATCATTGTAATGTAGACCATATATTGCTTTTTCATTGTCATTTCGTCTCACGACACCGATCAGCTGGCTGGCTTGGGGAGACGTGAAACTAGAGTCCCTCTGCAGCTCCTGAGGTCCAGCGTGCTGCCCATGGAGCATGGAGTGTCCGCTCAAGCTTCAGGGAACCCAACGTTATCCGCGAGTTCCCTTCATCGGGCAACCACCAGCGATCCCAGGGTTTTTCTGCCACTGGCAGTCACAGCAAATGACTAACACCCAAAATACTGCTAGACACTCCACAACGGAATCTAAGATACACTCCACAAGAATCATAGATCTCCTAAGAAAGACATTGTTTGGCTCAACAGTTACAATGCGCTTGACGTAGTGGATGACGACTGCTATACCTCAATCTAACAAGAATACAAAAAGGTGGCCTCCCTTCTTATGAACTGTTTTTTTTACCTTTTTATACTTTTTTGAACACCTGTTTCTAAAAGCCAGCAAACCGCCTAGCGTTTAATACACAAGTATGTGGACGGAAAAGAAATTGGAAAAGTATTGTTTTCTAACGAACCAAAGGTCAGGTCTCGTGGTCGCTCTCGCCCACAGAGTAGAGCTCCCCAAGTCTCCTGAAGCGCGGGCCCCACTCTCTGAGATAGTCATAGTTCTGGTCCGAGTCCGACGACGCCGTCTCCAGCGAACTGAGGGACCCGGCAATGGATCCCCGACCCTCGTATCCATAGATCTGGATGGAGTCATAAGGCGGCGCTGTGGGATCATTGTCTGCCTCGTGGAGCCGCACGTTGATGAATTCGTCGACGTCCACGCCGTTCGGGCCGGAGTGTTGCCCCGCCCGCGGCATGAACTGCAGGTCGGGCTTGATGTCCTTGCGCGGCAGGTAGCCGCTGATGCCATCCGGGTTCTGCAGCGTGGCGATGTCGAAGGCCTCCGTGTCCTCCTCGCCGCCTCCTTCATCATCATAGCGGATAATATTTTCCCTTACGTCCTCGTCATCTTTTATAATCAGAGGCTCATTCTTGTTTCTCCTCAGGGTCACAAAAAGTACTACTATTACTGTCAGAAAGATAGATGGAAAGAAAAAAGGAAGAAAGAAGAAGAAGTCTCGGTCAAGCTTTTGACAAGGCGATATTTCGCTCGTACAAGCAGATCATTCTTTGAGGTGAGAGATAACAAAAAGGCTGAATATACATCTCTGAAACCAATTCACGGAAATAATACCGCAATGCAAAAAAGAAATACCTCACCTAATAGCAGTATAATGCAGGCCAGGATGGCGATGAGAGCTCCCATGCTAAGACCGATGGGTAAGACGTAGGCCTCCACGTTGCAGGACTGAACAATGCCATCCTTACTGCACCCGCACACTCGGATGGTCAAGGTGTTGGTGCTGCTCATCGGCGGGCTCCCGTTGTCCGTCACAATGATTGGCAGGAAGTACATCTCCTGTTTCTGTCGCCGGAAGGTATCGTGCTTGGCCAACACACTGATTGAATTGTCTGTCAGAGAGAGAAAGAGGTAAAGCCAGAGATGATATTGTGTATTGTGAGAATGTCTTTATTATTCATGGTAGGCGCAGTTCTATTATTCTATCGGGTGAAGATCGGTGCAGCATGCTGGTAAACTCATTTCAAATCAATTGTCACCCGCCTCTCTCATCCTCACATTCCAGTGCCGAAGATGAGTTCCAGCCACCTTCCTATTTTGCTTTTTTTTCTTCTTCATAGTCCGATTTGGGAATTCTGAAGGAAGGCGAGCCCAAGTCTTTTGACCCCCCCCCACACACACACACTCTTTGAAAAGCCAAAGGAATGAAGGCACCGCGGCAGGCGACACTGACTTAGAAGATGACACATGTTGAACCAGAAAGGTGCCAGCTGCCCTTTGATGACACTTCTGTGAAGCTGTCTGCTCATTAGCTGGCTCTCCTTACCCTGCTCACATTATCAAGCACTCACATCCACACAAGAATCTACTCCCGCTGATCTCGTAGAAAACGTACAAGACTCCCGATGGTCTAACCTTTGCCTCTGCTTGAGGGGGCACCGAGGAGGAGGGAGGGGACCAAACAGATCTGGTGATGTAGTGCGAATGGCCACGTTGACAGAGCAAACTTAATCACAGTATGGGACGCTTCATGATGGAAGTATTTGCTCTGCACGATCTGTAATTCATGTGAGCATATGGTCAGATTTATTTTCTTGAATGCTGCCACAAAGTGGATGGCTCTGCTTTGTGAGTACCGACATGTCCCGTTTCATGTGGATCATTTGGCAGAATATCTAAGATACTGTAATAAACCATTAGAGCTTGTGCTTGTATAAAGGTCATTTTCATTTTCTTGGTGACTATTGATGTTAAAAATAGAAAATGTCCTGCCTGTCACTTCATCTGCAAAAAAATTAATCTGCTTCTCAAAGAGAACATGAGCTGTACCGATGTACTCTCTTTTTTCCTTTTCTTTTTGACATATTAAGACCCATTAAAAGTTCTTCATCTCCCGTCTGAAAGATTCAGATGAATAAAAAAAAAAAAATGTTTGCACTTTCTATATTAATCATCACCATAACAAAAGAAAAATCTTTCTCGAATAAATTTTTCGCGATAAATAACTTAATATGTGGGAGGTTTCCAAATGACGGCAGTGACAGCAGAAGTGAGGCACACAGCACATTCATGAAGACCAAGCCAGTACCAGGAAGAAGAAGAATTCTGATCCCACCGATCAACGAACCTTCTCCAAACGCACAAGTGTGTCGGACTTCTTCACACTACAGTGGATTTGAATGGACTGTTGGACAGAATGTGTTTTTTGTGCATATTTAATTATACTTGTAAATAGAGCAGTGTTGCACGTGCAACACCGACATTAAATAATTGGTCGCTATTTAATTATTCATAACACATTCAACCTTCTCAAAACTGTACACTAATATAAGCATGTATAAGGGTAAAAAATGACGAGATTGCTTTTATTCATTATTTCCTTTAGCCTCCAACTGTTCCAGCAGAGGCACTGACACAATGAAAGCACACCAGCTTGAATATATCGCACATGCAATAAGAACATCGTTATCTTGGTAGAAGTATTCAAGAAAAAGGACGACAATTATTAATATCTAAACTGACATTTGGCAGGTAGTTGTTTTTTAGGCTGTTCAGTGTGCTTCATTTTGCTGGATAATTAGCCTGCACAGTCAGCAATCATTAGCGAGCACTTTTCCCCAATGTGGATGTTTGTCTCGTAGCTCCTTCACGAGACACGTTTCCATGATTGAAGGGGGAGAATTGACACAAAGCTGGTTCAGCTGGAGCTCAAAATGTGTCAATGTAACTTTTACTAAACAGCAGACACCGTGCGAACAAGTGATGCTCATAGGGTGCTGCTAAAGGCTAAAACATTAGCCTCAGTAGAAAGGAGTGCCAAACTAAAGTTTGCGAACATTAGCCGCCACAAGTTAGGCCGCATCTGCTTTGTGTTGCTCAGGAGATTAACTTCAGAAAAAAGACTACGTATCAGCAGCATGTCATTCTTGCCAGGCGAGGTGAATGTATGTTGTCTCTTACCAAGTCTGGGCCGCTCTGCTCTGTTGCAGAGTGGTCAGAGTGCTCAATATCGTGTCTACAGCTGGTGCGAACGTCAGCCATCTTCCTCGGTGTGGGCAGCCCTTAACCTCTTCATGTGCAATCCCGACAATTAGAACCATCAACGCACACGAAAGCGAGACACCGAGGCTCACAGGAGCCCGGCGCTCTACACTCAAGTGTCTCCCACAGCTGCGGATTCGGATAGAAATAGTCATTGAAAGGGATGCGGTGCAAAGGGGCTCCTTTTCTCTGTTTAGAATGTGCAATGCCACAGCCAAGTGGTCGTTGCTGTTTGTATGATACAGAGAGTGAACCATAACACATGTTTACTGTGGTTTCAGACACATGAGAAGAAATGCGAGCTTTAATTTTTTTTGCTTTAAGTGGTGAAACATTTCTAGCGAGGTGTTCTATCTGTTACATCATCTTAAGAATCTAGCAAATTTCTTCTTCACAAAAGGGCAGGGTTCAGGAACCTGAACGTTTAATACACTTTGAGGTTGATCCGCTCTTAATACGGAGTACTTTGCAGCAAGCCGTAGCCTGTTAAACTGCCCTTCTTTTTGACTTTCCATTTTCAGACAGGGTTATTGTGCATGTGTGATAGACAAAAAAAAGGTTAATTTTCCTTTTCTACTTCCATTGTTACTGCTTAATGTGTCACTGCCTGTAATTATTCCACTTCCTTTACCGTTAACGTACCTATTTCAGAATTAAAAGGTTTTTGTATGTTTGTCAAAAGACCAGCTTGTCCATTTGATGACTTGATTTTCATAGACAATTGCAGTAGGTTAGCCTCCAGTCTCAGCATCGAAACAGAAGGCGAGTGCCATATGAAGATTATTTGCCCCGAGCTGAAAACATGACACAATGTCATCGTGAACACAGCCGGTTATGGAGAAGAGGCAGGAGAAAGGGAATGGAACGAAGACAAACGGGCATATAAACCAATTTGAGTATTTAGCAAATAAATTCAGCACCATCTGTCGCGCTGCAACGCAGCTCCTAGGACGTCACCCTACATTGAGCTACAAGACTACCAGGGAAAAGCCATTTGGATCCCATTCATTTAGTTTCTTTCAAAACGCACTGGGGAGTAAAAAAGAAGCTGGTGTCCACACAATTTCACATCTGCTAATTGTGAGCCACACTGATCCACCAGATTTCATCTCGAGCACGGCTAACACGACCGGGTTGGAGATTAGACTGGAAAGCCATTGGAGAAATGTACAGAAACTTCAATCATTCTGCCGAAAAAGAAAAAGACAAAAAATTCTCTGCGATTCCTTTTGTTGCTCACCTTGGTTGTTCTTGATGGTGAAATTGGGGTTGTTAAGCATCTCCGGAATGAGACGATAGTCAAAGTAGTGGCCCTGGATTGGGTCATCTTTGTCCACCGCGCTGACAGTCTGGATCACCTGCGTTGAGAGATGAGGAGATGTACAGTGGACGGCTCAACGTCATTAGAGGAGTCAGCCTATTTATTATTCTGTTTTTCCCGCCGCATATTGCCTCAGTCTAATACTGGCTGGATCACGCCTGATGAACTATATGCCCTATTCATTCCTTGAGTTTGAGATTATTATCAATGAGGTCCTGTCTAGTCTGGCACACTTTCCGGCTACTGGCTCTATCTGTTAATCTGTCATCATAGGTTTTATCGTGCCGTACGTCTTATGATTGATTGGGAATTAGAATGCTAGCCCTTCAGGACCGTTTGCCATTTTTTTTGCGGCTCCAGTTTTTCCTTTCAATAGAGCTCCCTATTGTCCGTACACAGATCCCCTGAATGAGGTCGATTGATGAGAAGGAGAATGCTAAGTACTTGTCCAGATATGTTGGCTGGGGGGAGGCATTGAGCCATCTGGAGGAGGACATGAAAGACAGTCTTGAATTATGATCCACTCTGATCAATCCTGACTGCTCTCATTTCCCCTCTGCTACACGCACACACTGTGTCAAGGGAGGGCTTTTGTAGGGGGGTTTGGGGGGGGGGGGCTGTACTCCCACCTCTGTGGTTAAAAAATAAACCATAATTCACTGTGGCCAATCATTACAGGAGGGAGAGGGGGGATGTAGGGGGTGTTGATGAATGAAATTGTGTTTCTTTACCTGTCCAGGTTTTCCATTTTCACACAGGAAGGCCTCATATTCGGTTGCAAATTCAGGGGCATTGTCATTAATGTCCATCACTCTGATGGCCACAATGGCTCTCGATATCTGACTGTGGTTTCCTAGTGTGAAGTAGTGAGATAGATAGATAGATATATAGATAGATAAAGGAGATGCATAAAAAATATTATCAGCAACATATAAACTACCAACAATAACAAGGTTACACATGATATTCCAGGTAAATTCTTTGACTTAGTTTACATTTCCCTTATTTTTGGATTCCCTGAGCTGATGGAAGGACAGATGATAAGCCACATCAATCTACATTTCAGCTGGTATCAGCAATGCGAAACCGAATTCCAGGCAACAGAGGAGAAGAAAAAGAAGTAATCCCATTCATTGCTTTTGAAAATCCCCTGTGCACTTTAATGTTTAAAACATGAGTGCTAAAATATGCATAATAATGAGTCATTGGTAACTGAAGTCTAAAAAGACAATAAAAGGCAGTTTAATTAGATTATATTTTGATTGAAATTATTCATCACTGGTAATTGACAGTCCGTTTTGAGTGTCCCCATCACCGGTTGTATTTATTAATCAATTGTGCAAACAGCAACTTTTAAGGCAATTATGTATTATTGTGGAACGAGAGTCAGCGTGGACAATGAGACTGGTGTGTTGTCTATTCTATTGATTTATTTATTGTTTGTTTACGTAGGACTGGGTCCAACTGTCACCTTAAAAGATGAATGAATGGCCAATAGCAAGTGAAGACTTAGAGTTTTTGTCATTTAATCGAAAAGGCTTTTTCAATCATAGTAACTATTCAAATGTTTGGTTTAAAAATGGTTTAAAAGAAGAGCGGCCACTGCACTTACAAGATAATGGAAAACTGAATTTGCCTTAATTTCCCAAGACTCTCGGGCCAATTGCTTGAAAGACATGTTTATTAAATCTATAATACAATGTAGTGTAACCGGAGCACAAGTGATTTAAAAGGAGGCTTAAAGTCAGCATATAATAATTAATCTTATTAAGGAAGTACATATGTAAAGCTAACATTAGCTACTATACAGAAGGCTATTTACCATACCAGAGGATATGATAAACCAGTCGGTAGATTGCATTTTGCCATTGTTTGTTTCTGCAAACCGTGAAATGAGTTGCACGTCTACATTTATAAACCAAAAATATATCTTTTATTCTATATCACCCAAATGTCATACTTGCAGAAACACACAATGTTACGTGATCAACGTGAAACGATTGGATCGGTTAAATCTACTTGGTTAAGGTTCAAAAGAAAATTGTGGTTTACGGTAAAATGATAAGATTCCTACTTTATGTCACAGCCATAACAATGTTACTATTGTAAATAAACAACATTGATTCCACATTGAACATTTACGTGTTTTCTTCCTGGTCACTGGGCTGCATGTGAAGCTGCAGTAGAGCGTCATGGAATGAATTAGGCTGCTTATTGCCAATGAATATAACTTTTCATAATTTTTGAAGCTTTTATTCTTTTCTATCTGAAATGAAACAGACACCAAGCTGAGGGCAGAATGAATGAATAAATCAAGGACACCAGACGAGCTGGGAGATGAGTTGAGGAAGAGGTAAGCAGTGAGGAGAGGACATTGACAGTCTGATAGACAGTGATAGATGGATTAGGGCACAGGAAGAGAGGTGGACAGAACCCCCCTTTCAAAAGTGACTTTCGCCCAGCAGCAGACTGGGAATAGAGTCTGATTAGTCAGATGTCAACTGGTGCAAGGCGGCAGAACACGCCTCCATTTGGGTGGCAAATGGCATCCGGATAGAAGTGGAAACAGATCTATTCCTCTTCACGCCAGAGCAGACACCGGCTTCCCTCCCATCCGTGAAGAGGAGCAAAACTGCCATATTTATTTGGCAAATTCCTATTAGGTGTTCTGAGAGATGCCACTATCTAGAGCCACAGTTACTTTGCCAGGAGGCATGAACACGCTTTAAATGTGCCGGTGCAAGAAATGACAAGGCAACCGGCTTATCAAATGAGACACATTCAATTCCTCCACCGGGCTGCTGCGATGGCGGGATTTTTCTGTGCTGCACGGCCAAAACATTCCAACAGCGTTTGGGCTTTCATTTACTCCGACAACTAATGTGTGTTTCCTTTGATTAAGGGAAGAAAGGGACGGAGGGAGAAGGAGAGCGGGATGGATAAAGGAATAAGATGGGGGGGGATACAAGATACAAGCTGTGTACATTTCTATTCCAGTAGCTTTAAGGGGTACATTAAGCTTTATCACAACATACAGCCCCCTTGAAACAATCTGTATGCAAATAGACCCTTACGTATGGTTTGAGCTGTTCGCAGCTCTGCCGGCAAGATTTTCGACGTAGTCAGTGAGTTTTGCGGTTCGCAGATGTTCTTTAATCTGTAACGGATGCTGGCGTTGGAGCAATCCACTCTGGAGCTTGTCTTTAAAACTGTTTATTTGATACGTCTTAATGTTCTCGCACTTCCACAAATTGACTACTGAGCTGTTTAATTCAATCAAAACTCAGCAAATTAACGTATTTAATGCCTCCGCCGATTCAAATGCTAATTGTTTGTGCCGCACTCTCGGAGCGATTAAAAGCGCCGGTTTACGAAGCGCCATTCTGTTGAACAGTGGATTGTTTGTAGCAGGTCAGTGACTCCTTTGACTGAGACAACACAAAGTCGTTGAGAAGAAGGAGACACTGTACGTGACTCCCAACACTTCCCCCGTTTTTAAAGAACGTGCATGCCAATGAATGTCTAATAGTATGATCAAAATCTGTACATTGCGATGCACGAGCTGCCGCGCTCACGGCGGGGGGCAGCAGAGTAAGGAGAGGTCACTTACTGACTTCTGTGGCAGTCACCGTGATGTTGTGCCACATGTCCGTCTCCCGGTCCAGCGGCTTGGCCAGCGTTATCTTCCCGTTGTCCACGTTGATGTTGAACTGCCTCTCCAGGTCCGTGTGCCGATCGATGAAGTACCTGCGAGGACAATCTATCGTCAGAAATCTGAGCCGAGCCTCTTTAACGACCCACCGATGCAGCATTTTTAGCAACCCTTTGAGTCTTGCCGTCTCACTCAACCGCCAAGAGATACCTGTAGATTGATGCAGAGTAAAAACCTGTCGGGAATCAATAATCATCTGAGGCACAATTACAGCGTTCACACGAGCAGCAGAGTGGGGAATTAAAGCCTCGTAAGGTCCAAGAAGATCAAAGCTCCTGTGGAAAAATAACGACCATTCGCACGTGTCGTGTCAGGGTAAGAGATTTGGGATCTGTCAACACTCAATGGCCCCCGAAGGCGTTGCATTAATGAGTTAGGACAGCACTGTGTCGCACGGGAGCTGTAACAACAGAGGATGGGAGGGGACAGTGGATGTGATGGAGATCAACCAATGAGCTTTCTCTTATGTATGACCTTGTCTGACCTCAGGCAACATCATTTTGTTTGCCTTTTCAAACCTCTTGCAGCTTTTGGGTCCTTGTCAATGAAGCAGCTCACATACAAATTGAATCAAACCCAAAGCACAGATTTGTGAAGCGTTCTTCCTGCCTGTTACACACTGACTGTTTGAGACGCGTACAGTGTTAAGTATACAGCGGCAAGACATAAAAAGAGAGAAGAAAACTCCAGCGGCGGGTATGAAATTAGAGTGCACATAAAATAGAATATGTTGACGCTGTGAAATTGCTTTATCAAGTAGCAGCATGCGCAGCGCCAATCCTTGGGACGAGCCCACACAAGAATGACTAAAATAAGAGTTCTGTCATTATGGGTCATCTTGGCTTTCACACGTTGGAGTCGCCATTGATGCGTGACTGCCATAAACATCCCACTCCCCTCAAACACTGGGCCGAAGTGAGCACATTACCCCCCCCCCCCCCCAACACCCCACCTCCACGCCCCTTCACCAACAACCAGGAAGTTGTTTCTCCCTTTCTTTTCCATCCAGCTGGGTCTCTTTCTAATCCAAACACTTGCAGACCCCTTCTCTACACAGCCACCAGACCCTCCTTCCCTCCCTCCCCCGCTGCCTCGCTCCCTCCCTTCCTTTCTAACCCTCGGTCCTGCATCGTCTCGCGGTGGAACCGTTCAACCCTGTCGGTGCGGACCTGTTGGCAGGAACCCTGCAGTGTTTCTCTGGGAGACGGAGGGAGGAGAAGAGGGAGGCAGGAAAGGGGGAGGAAGAGATACAGAGGAATGGAAAGATAAAAAGAGCGCCAGAGAAAGACAAAGTCCCAATAACAACAATGTAATATGAAGGAGAGTGCTGCTTATACAAGAACGACAGGAAATTAAATAAATAAAGCACTGGCCCAGATTCCAATTGTTGGGGAGATGTACCGAGCCGTGACATTTCCATTTTTTAGACGAAATGGTGTAAAATCCTCTAGACGCCGGGCTGGGAGAGGTCCATGAGGACCCCCCCCCCCTCCCCACCCCACCCCACCCCACCATCGTTTCTCTTTCTCTCTTCGCCCTGCAGACGCGCAGCACTTTCAAGACAGGCAGACAGCAGCAAACCACCTGGGAGCAGCCTCTCTCCTGCAGACTGAGTGGATCCCAGTCAAACTCTGACAGCCTCACGTGGAATTGGGGAGACAGACCCTGAAATGTTCTGCCACCTGTCACTCAAACTGACAACGTGATGTGAAAAGAATTAAAAGCAAATAAAAAATAAAAAAAAGATATCCAGCGTTCTACGTGTGGTTTTCCTGAATCATGTGAGCATGTGTGCAAATGTGTGCTCCCTCGCTCGTGTATCGTCTCTTTTCAGCCTTGCCTTGCTCTTCCCAGGCCTTTAAAAAACGCCACTGGGCTGACTCCAGTCCAACATCCAGGCTGTCTGTGCCAAATATTAAAAAGCAGTGAGGTGTCCTCACATCTGTCGCAATAGAATATACACTTTTATTAATCCCCAAGGGGAAATTAGTTCTCTGCATTTAACCCATCCTTAGTTATTAAGGAGCAGTGGGCTGCGGTGAAGCGCCCGGGAAGCAACTGGGGGTTCAGCGCCTTGCTCAAGGACACTTCGACTTGCAACTAATGGGGAGAGCGGGGATCGAACCCACAACCCTGCGGTTGTAGGACGGCCCTCTTACCCCACTGAGCTAAAGCCGCCCCAATATCTTCAAACTCAATAATGCTCATCAAAATGCATCAGCAACACAGAGGCTGTCCTGTGCATAACCATGAGCTGTAATCTGTGAGATCATTATTTATTTTTCTACTCATTTGCGCCGCACTGCTTACAGATCACCCATCAATCAAGCCGTGGGTCCAGGACATCTTCTCCGTATGAGTTTCTGTGGGTGGCGATATCTTGTCTCTTTAGCCCCCGGTGGCTGTTGTAAGGTTGTACTAGGTTATTTTGATTCTGCACATGTACATAGAGGAAGTCTTATGTTTTAAATGAATACATATAGAAAGATATTATAAATAGGAAATATTAGGAACAATATCAGGATGAATGTATTGTGAAGCATAAGGGAACGACAGAGTCATGTCTATATGTATGACGCATGGGAATGAATGTTAGTTTATTATTTCAGAGATGTTGCATTAAGTAGATGCCGGTTGGAACCCGAGACGTTGCCTTAATCCGGAGGGTAACATACTGGACTTTTATTGTGAAGGAACTTTTAAGTTAGCTGACCCACCATTTTGATATCTGGCTTTAAGCCAACATGAAAGTGTTGCATGTTTTGAAGAAGAAAGGACTAATCTATGAGGATAGGTGATTGGCTGTTGAAGAATAATATGTTATCTGTAATGGGGAAAAATAGCTCTCTCTTCCTTGACTTTTGTTAGGCAGACCTACTCGCCTTTGTTTTTTGCTTGTAGCCTGTGTGACCAACAGTCAGTTCGGCCCCACGATCGTGAGCTTTAACAGTTTGTTAAACTTCTTGCCATTAAATATTATGAAACTGAACCCATTGCATCCTGATTCTGATTTGCATCGAGCTCGAGACTTCTGAACTCTTTCACTGTCATTCCTCATCTTAAAATGTCATCTGCATAAATCATGCATGTTAAAATTAAGATAGGATTTATCTGTTTCCTGTGAAAAAAAAATACTATTTTGAAAGGACAACAGATGCATGTAAGGAGCAGAAGCTGTAATGAGAACTTTAGTAAGAACCACAGAGGATTCTCATTGTCGGAGAATTAGTCACAAGCGCAAATTGCTTGTGTATTTTCAACCTCAAATCAAACTAAACCACGATTACGTTTATGTGCTGTTGTACGTTAATGTTCTAAATGTAAGGACCTCAGACAAAAGGGTCTTTAATTATTAAAAGGGCACTACACAAAGTTCAGTTCATTATTCATGAGAAACGTATTGCTCGGCTTGTGAAACAGATGTATAATGTCATTTGTTGCTCTGGAGGGAGTCTGAGAAAATAATCTTCATGACGGCATCACGGTCATCAGCTCTCAGGAAAAAAAATGCTGTCAAGTTGCATTTTGGGAAATGTAGGATCCATGTTTTTTCACAAATCCTGACCATATAAGGGATTCAAAGTTAAGTTGCAAAGCACTTTAGTGAGTTCCAAACTTTAAGAAGGTTTAAATACTCATTCATCACTGGAGTAGCAATGTCTTTTGCAAAAGTAGAGGAACATCATTAGCTACTGGTCCTAACAGACCAAGCAAGGCAGTATTTGCAAAACTCCTGAGTTAATGGATTAATGGTGTGTTTTTTCAATGGTTCATTTGTACCAGGGTGAATGTATCTTTTCTTCTTTTACGAGTTACAATGTGGTTCCTTTTTTTTTAGCATTGTGATCAATCAAAGTGATTTTACCGCATCACAGAAAACACAAAGTACTTCAGTGTCCATGAGCCACCGTGCACTCTCATTCTGATGTACAACGGTTGGGCTTGAGCATCCAGGGAAAGATTTCCATGTAAGTGTGTCTTTGTGCTTATTGACACCTGTGGGTGTGTGAGTGTGTGGGGATGTGTGTGTATGAGTGTGTGTTTGTGTGTTTTATCTCCATGTCAGTGTAAATGTGAGTGACTGAGTGCCTGTACAAGCTGAAAGGAGAAGAGGTGACAAGATGGAGACAACTAAAACCTCTGACATCCCTGCTTGTCATTCGGTCAGTACTCCCACAGGGACGACCACAGATGTACAACTCCTGTCTGCAGACCCCTCCACGTTAGCCTTTTTTTTTTTACAGGAAGGTGATTTTCCTTGAGAGTCATAAATAACACAATAGCAAAAGTCCTGCAGAAAAGGCCGTCTTGACATTCAGTGCAGAACAACTTTTTGTACATGACAGTTGGCATTAGCATATGCAGTGTGTTAGCCGACAGCCGCGCTAAGACAACATACGCAGAGGGGCTGCAGTGAGAAGCTTTAAAGAATTCCATTTCAATTTCCCTCAACGATAAAAGATGCAAGAAGAAAAGGAGGGTGAAAACGAACTAGGAATGTGACACCGCTTGTCACGGTATCAATATTTTTGGACTAAAACACACTCTCGATTCTATTCTATAAAATAGCAGTGTGTGTCAGACAGCCATGGTGACTGCCAGATGTCACATTGCTTTTTATTTGTGATCAGTCAGGTAGAAAACGACAGAGCACAGGCCCCAGAGAGAGGCAATACTGGGGGAGCATTTCATGGAGTGCACCTGAAATGTTGTTGGTTGGATGCATTAAGTACAGCTAAGGGGCTGTTTGTCTCCTGAGTGCAGAGGACATGCACACCAGAGCACTTGCCCCGAGTGCTTTCGACTCAGACTGGTTCAGTCTGGTCCAGCTGGAGGGGGGATTGAGACGGAGAGCGATTCTAATCAGAGGGGGGTCGACTGGAGAGCTCGTTCAGATGGTGGTCAGGAGAAAGTCCACACGCTGCTATTACTGCTGCCACCCCTCCACTATAGATCCATCTTCCTTCGCTGACTACTGATGTCGTCTTTCATTTTTTTCGGAGCTCTGTCTCTTACCGACCTTTAAAAGCGAAAGTTTAAGTGTGACACAGAAAGGGAGAGATAAAGAGACTGGAGGGAGGAGGGAAATCATAAATGGATGAGTTTGATTTACGGTGAATACAAGTGTACAGATCAACAGGCCGCATATGCTCACACATTTGCTTTCAAGAATGCTCTCCTTCTCACCAGTTTTCTGGACAAATCTTGAAGACATATACAAAAGGCTTTCAGTGATAACATACTCATGTATACTGACAACAAATTATGCTTCTCTACAAAAATCACTTTTTCCATGTCTTTTACCTTATCTTTATTCACTACATTACCTAATAAATGACCAAAAGACTGATATGAATCAGTGACGTTCAACAGAAAAATAATCAACAGCTATTCTAACAACTGGTTAATTTTTTTTCAAATAAAAAGCTTCTTTACTGATTTACTGATTTTGTAATCAGTTTCACATCACTGCAAACTAAATGTCGTTGAGCTTTGGACTCTTGGGTGTGCAAAACAAAACATTTAACGACGGGTTTTGGATCTTTTAAAGACCAAATGAAAAATCAAGTAATCATGAACATTCATAACAGGGTGATTGCGGTGTGTATGCACTGCGAACAAACCAAGTTTACTTGGCTTATTGTCTGGTGAGGCTTTTGTCTAGAGTTTGCAATATTTAGAATATCCTTCTGACCATGTAAGAGGCATTACTGGTGGCTACAGCCTTCTGTCAGCCAGTGTATATGGAAGGATTAAAATCCCCACACTTTAATCATTGTATCAGCCCAAAGCTCATAGTTTCAGTACAATGCTACATGAAATCTTGGTCTTTGATGAAGCATCATATTACAGTAAGCCCTCAATAATAATAGTGTGCTTCATCTCACCCGCCACAAAGAAAACATTTGACATCTGTGATAGATCACGCTCATCTTGAAGATTAGCAGGGGGGTGGGGGTTGGTGGTAGATAGGAGGGGGCATTTGTACTTTAAATAGTCCCATATTGAGGCAAAGCAACGTGTTGTGACAAAATGCAAACTGGCATGAAAAAGTATGTCTGTGTGTGTGTAATCCTTGAGTAGTTATTTCCCAGACGCTAATCAGTTGGCAGATGATTACCGCAGCATTCTACCGGCCATTTACCGCTTCCTCTTATGTCTCTCGTAAAAAACATAATGGAAAGTTTGAAAAATGAAAGTATTAAATTAATCTCACAGTTCTTGAGCATTTCATCAAAAGGCTCTCTTCTTATTTGGAGCCACGGCAGTCAAACAAAGCCCTTGAGTAACAATCCATTGTCCTGACTTTTCCACAGAATTGTAAAATCGGTGATTAAAAGCGTAATGAACACAGTGAGGGTAAGCGAATGACCTCGGGACAAATAGGAAAGAAAGAGAGAGAGAGAGATAAATAGACTACAAAAAGTTGGGCGACCGAGTGCATAAAGAAAAGCAGCCAATGAGTTAGTCCTTTGTCTGCACTGCATCGCGCTCTAAGCGTCTGACATCGAAGTGCCAAGACAGGATGTTAATATCTGGACAGTGTCATAGCAACAAATGTGAAGAGACCGTGTCAGCAGGGGGCTGCCATCTGCGAGCACCCTCATTCATAATTTAGTGACAATTTCTTTCAATAACGATGCAGGCAAATGACGAGAACGTCGGCAGACATACCCAGCTTTAAATACTGCACATTGGGAGATTATTCACGGTACCAGCCCGGTCGCCAGGAAAAATGTTGGCATTGCACATTTGTTGCAACTCTAATCACAGATGTTTTATTGGCTTAAATTTCATGGATGGTTTTCTTTTTGCATTCAGGCAGAGAAAGTGGCGTAGTATGTTGAGCAGCCTTTATTGAAAGGCATGTGGTAAGTATGAATAGCGAGTTCACTAATGGTGTGTGGATGTCAGGGTGGTGCGGGATAAGGGAAATAACACAGGACTTTCACCCAGCAGACCGCTACTTGGGTCTCCAAAAGTGAAACCACAAAGTTAATGTTGAGTTTCGACTTGTTCCATAACATTGTCACGCCTGTTCTTTAAGCAATTATTGAAGCACAATCCAATAGCTTTTTCTAATCTTTCGTCGTTTTGTTGTCAGCGTAAAGTGGCACTGTGGATTTCTGCACGACTGATAGAAGGCTGATATGAAACCTGTTGATGAAATGTATTTTTGGTTCAGAAATGCAGACTATCAAAGAATACGTGTTACTTTCCCGAGATGAAGACCTAAAGACTATATTCACATTCAAAGCTGCCACGATCAATTGACTAATGAACGGGTTAATCCGCTGGATTATTAAAAAAAATATTTACCCATCAAAATTTTGAATCAATTGCTTCTGAGGATATATCGCCTTTTATTTTTGGGCTTAATGCTGTTGGTTGGACAAAACAAAACGTTTGAAGACGCCACCTGCACATAAATTAGAAGAACATCTTGAAATTTATAGACGATTGATGTTTCCTTAAAAACTGTTGTTAGGTCACCGAAATAAAGATAACCTATTGAGCAGTTATTTTAAGAATTTTCTGAATGTTTTTGTTTCACATTTACTAATTTACAGATACATATATCCCTCTCACAAACACAGAGTTGTTCAACAAACACGAGAATGCTGTGACATGGAATAAGGACAGAGTAAGGCAAAATATGTCATGACTTCTCTTTTTACCACGGAAAAGACATTATGCAACCTCTGGGCCCAATTGCTCTTGACAATCTCATCACTAAACATGAGGATGCCACCAGAAAAGGAAGAGAAAAAAAGAAAAAGTAGAATAAACCAGCCCTGCTCTATAGCCTCAACCAATCTACAAAACCCAGCCCGCTCCCTGCTCGCCATGCAATTACACCCAACCTGTTGAGTGTTGTTGCAGGAATGCGGTCAGCAAGTCGCTGGAGAATTAATGAAATGCCATGATGGAGGGAGAAAAATTGCCTGTATAACCTATCCTCAAGGTGCCCTTGTGGTATTTCCAAAAATAAGTCGCAGAAGAGGAGAATGTAGGAGGACTGGTCACACATTGAAAGCAAATAGTTGTGCAGCCTTGAACTCAGAATCTAATTGTTTTCTTTCTTTTAGCACATCTGTGGAAATGAGAGCAATTATTGATTGGGTAGCTCCAGAGGTCACGGGCATGAACACTTTTAATTGCGGGCCTCACTTTCAATCCTTTTATTAAAACAACTCATTATAGTCTGAAAGAACCCATTTTTAACCTCTACTCTCTATCCCTTTTTCATGCATTCAAGTTTGCTTAAGCCTCGTATCGCTCCGGCCAATCATTACCAAACGGTTAAGCAGAAAAGGTTGAGAAGCCTCCACCCTCCTACCTGACGAGGCTCCCAGTAGAGTCGGGATCCCTGGCGGTGACCGTCCCTATGACCGTGTTGACGGGGGCGTTCTCATTCACTTCCAGCAAGTACACGGGTTTGAAGAAAATTGGAGGTTCGTCGGAGTCCTCGACCACGATCTTTACTGTAGCCGTGTCCTTGAAGGGCCCACCACTGCTGGGCTCGGAGTGGACGTTGGTGGCTTCCACTTTCAGGGTGTAGGCTCTCTTGCTCTCGTAGTCTATAGGCTGGAGGGAGGAATGGCGGGGGGGGGGGGGGGGGGGCAAAGACAGAAGGGCAGCAGAAGTATTATCCAGCTTCCTGCCAGTTTTCATACCAAGTCTATGTACAATCCAGTGGGAAAAAGTACCTCTATTGAAGTACATTAGAACACTATCTAGGTTATTGTGCCCTACTTTGCATGAGTATTTTCATGGTGTGCTACTTTTTGCTTCCCCTTCTTACTGTTAAAGAAAAATAATGCGCTTACACATCTCACCATTCGTCTGACAGCTATAGTTTTTTCTTTTCATCCAGTAATATAGAGCATGATCGGCTTATACAATAGTATGCATTGTTATTAAAATAAGTGGAAAAGAAAATGTGGGATCCAATATTTTTGGAGCTTAACTGTAATTACTACGGACAAGTGGGGACCTTACACTGACCTTTTCTTTTTCTTTCTTAAAAAAAAATCTTGTTTCTCTATTGATTTTGTGTAAATTAAATACTGGGCAAAAGAAACATTTTAAACTACCGAACTATAAATAACAGTTTATGACACAACGAGTCATGGTTTGTAATCCAAACCATTAACTACTTTTCTTGCAATTTTCTTTATTATTTACAATTATCCTAACTGCGACTACGGTGGCAGTTAGGATAATTGTGTGGAATAAACAGATTTGAGAATAAGGTTTAATTGTATTGGAACAAAATCAATTTGCAACCAGCTACAAAATGACACAACAACACAGAGAAAAAAGCATATTATGCTTAATGAGTACTTGTTCATTATAATACGTTGGTATATGTTGTAAAAAGAAACTATATAAAAAATGATGCTTTTTTTCCGAGAATTGCTCATTTCTTTCCCTGCATTTCTTTAATTTGAAAGTCATGATATTTTTTTTATTTTTATGCATTTGCATTAAGGACAAAGGATTAAGTGATTACCTGCAATTTTAAATATAATGTAAGATTAGAAAGTGTCTTAATGTGACAGTGTTATTCAAAAAGGCATTGTGGCAGGCAGCAACCCTTTCTGCTACTGGTGCCTGAGCTAAGTGATCATCCAAACTGTAGACAATTGTCTCAGTTTTCTCCAAAAATAATTGTTAAAAAAGGAAACTGTTACAAAATTAACATTACACACAAAGGGGCTTTAATCTTGCAAGAGAGAATTTGAGAGGGACTGGGATAGCATTCATGTTATCAGTCTATTGCAGCACAGACAATTTATTTGATCATTATTTTGATTTAAATGAAACACGTGCAATAAATGTAAATTATGGAGCTGCACAACCTGAACATATTTCCCAACCTTTATCGGTCCAAAAGAACACAAATCTCCCCGCAAAGGGTCTCAGTGGCAGCAGATCATTAGAGCTGTTATACGAGCTATCACAACCAGCTCACGTGAAATAAATGAGAACAGGCGCGTATTCAAGACCATCAACAAAAGGTATGATTTTCAAAAGAGAAATCCGAACATTTTGTCCAGGACTTGTCATTCCGTGACTGACATATCTGTTTAATCAGTGTTTTTCAATTGCTCTGCAGTATTTCCTTTACAGATGGCTCATCATTAATATTTAAAAGAAAGAGGAGAGTCACAATTTTAGTCTCTTGGCATCTCCGAGGACACCCCAGACTGTCACAATTTCATTCAGAAACACCTCCGGTCGCTCTGATGCTGCGAGAATAATGGGATCAAGTCACTTCCACGCTCCATAACCGGGATTTATAGGGAAATCAAAACTAGGCCTTGCCGCCTGAGGGGATAGGAGCTGGCTTGGGGAGATAGAGGAGGACTAAGAAAAGGGAGATGAACAAAACGGCAAATGTATTCAGTTCGAGGAAGGGGAGGGGGGGAAGGAAATGTCCCTGAGGTCAAAGGAGGAGGGGGGTGGGTGGGTAGAGGGGTGTCTGGGGGTCCAGCTGTGAGACGGTTGCAGCCGGGGAAGGGGGGGAGGGGGGGGCGGGGGCCTGCGCGACTCAGGGCTTTGACTTCCATGCTACAATCCCGGCATCAAGGCGCTAGCAGTCAGACCAAGCCCCCCTGAAGCCTCTCCAAGCCCCACTCCTCCCTCCTCCGCACTCGGAGAAGCTATACAAAACACTTGTATTATTAACCTCCCCTTCTTCTGCTTCTCCCCTTCTTCTGCTACTCATCCCCCCCCCCTTTATTTCTTTCCTCTCTCTGATCCTGCCATCTGTGCTGAAAGTACATGGTGTCGCTGGACCTGGAGCCAATGGATTACACTTGAATTCCGAGGCTCGCGGAAAGTAAGGGATTGATGGTCAATATGATTATATGGAAATGGACAGATATTGCAGAATAATATTAATTATTCCAGCAGAGGTGAAGCTAACTGTCACTTAGCTTTTTATGTGCATAATATTATTTTCATACTACTGTATGCCCAAGCTACACTGGAATTATGGATTCTGCAAAATGCACAAAATGTAGAAAAGCATGACGCGTATACATCCAGCAGAACAACATGAGCATCTGTCTGAGGTTGTGTTGATAAGTGCAAGTCCAAGATTACCTCTCCTTTTAGCTCTGTTTTGTTCTCGACTAATCCTGAACAAAAGAATGAAATAACTGTCTCTCTGGCAGCTATATGAAAGGCTGTAGGCCATAAAAGGAGGACATTTAGAGTGAGTTGCTAAATCCCATGTGGGTTTGTCAACGTGAGCGACGACTTTCACTTTACACACAGATGAAAAACGGTTGTGAAAAGTTTTGCTAATGCAAAGTGCCTTACACTTCTTTCTAATATCCAGAGGGCGTTTCTTCTGGTTGCAAAAACAAGTCTGATGTTATAGAAGTCACTTCTCACTTGATTTATTACCTCACTTGATTTATTACCTCAGTAAACATTGTAAACATGAATTTATGGTCTCAATCTTGAATTTCAAGTCTCCTTCAACAGCATGATGTTCATTTCGTAAACTATGTTCATTTAGTAAATTATTATACTCTGCCTTAATGCAGGGTTTAGGGCGGAGTGTGTTTTCAATTTATGAAAGCTTATTGTCACTTAAAAAAGTATTATATATTTTGTAAAATAACAAGACTGCGACAACCAAAGACCAAGATGGCAACAGGTGATGGTTACACAGAGTCATTTGATCAATTGTTTATAGAACAATATACAGTTTTATGAGCTGCTTTAAAAGTAATTTAGCAAATTCCACATTCAATTCTAGGGAAATTGGCTTGTCCCTTATAAAAATATGTATTACCACTTGACTGCATGTAGAAGCAACTCATTACATTTGTTTCCAGTGTCCTAACAGCGAGGAAAGAGGGGGGAGGGGGGAAGGCGGGGTCACACTGTTGCCGCCATATTTAATTCAACCAAATGCACTGTCTTGGTCTGAAGAAAACACAGTGGTAAACAGTTTCCCTGATGTGCTCAGTTAAGTTAGATTAATTATTTTTCAACATCAATTACGAAATGAAAAAGGACTGTTCTTTTAAATGCTGTATGATATCCTACCCGTGGAGTCAGAACACAACTCATATTTGACCCGTTCAAATGATTAATTCAGTAATTTTGCACGCCACTTTGAATGAGTAATCCAAGGACGGCCACTTTGATTTTTATTAGGATGAATAGTGCCACTGTTGCCTATTCAGTGATGCATGAGTGCAAAAGGAAGACCGTTGATCTACGTAGCAGACATTTTTGTAGTCAAGGCTGCACAGCCGGTTTAAAATTCTCTCGCGGTCCTGGCTACCAACACGGCCTAACTGAGCGAGGCTACACTTCTAGACGGGGGGGACGGCAGACCTACACTCAGCAACAAAGAGACATCCTATTTTCCCCTGTGTTAACAACCCTTCCCCGCCTCGTCCCCCCCCCACATCCTTGCTGTGTTATTTATTTTTGCATCGAATCAGTGTGCACACACAGGCCATTTGGAGACTTCAAAGTTCAGCGTTGGCTGCAAGGGTGAAAGCTCAGCATCCCTCTAACATCCCCCGACAGGCCTGGGGGCTAGCAGATAAAAAGCTTAAAACCCCGAACAGCAGAAGAATGTCTCGCCTGGTCCGTGCCTCTCCAGCTCCGGACGGATCAATATGTTTTAACCTTGCCGCGAAGGATCTATCTATAATAATTTTAATTCTCTGTTCCGTTACACTGGAATCTTTTACCCCTGTCACCCCGGGTGGAGAAACAACCCCGGAGAGGAGACGGAACAGAAGCTGCTTCTTTGAGCTCAACTGGAGGCGCTGCAGACGCCTTGCTGCTCTCTCCGACACATCACCAGAGAGTAAAAGCTGAGAGGAACCAGGAACAGCGAGGGACATGGAAGTGGAGGTTGCCTAAAAGACATCTAGTTATTTAGCGCCGGTGATTTGCGGTCCCGGCAGATCGCCCAAGCTCCTCTACATTCCGCCGCCCCACGCAGTTCGTTGTTCACACTCTGACGAAGTCACACCACATGTCCTTGGGGTAATGTGACTTTACATCACAACACAATGCCGTTCCACACTTTGAGTGATAGCTCAGCTTTCCCCCTCTACACACTGAACCAAGCATGAATCGAGACTTACCGAACGCCCATCCATCAATCACATGTGATTCAATATATGCAAACATCCTCTCGCGAGCGGAGCATCTAGAGGCTCAGAATATAGAACGCATGAATATATGAGCGGCGTTGTTTTCTTTGATAACACGCGTTCAACGCTCCATTTGATATTCCACAGATTGAGATGCGGCCGCATCTGAACTTGCTGGCGGGTCACAGTGTTATTAAAACGCCTTGCCACTTTTAGATTGCACAAACTTCCTTTGATATCGAGAGAAAATGTCTAGATGACATCCAGAGTCAAACCTCTATGGCTTTTATCCTGGAAAAATGTGAGGCAAATCTAGAAACGTGTTACACGGTGGAATTGTGTGGAAATCACTAAGATCCTCGGATTCGTGTTCCATCCGCAGCAAAGCATGTGCCTCGGCCACACTTCAAAATGAGTTCATGAATACAACGTTATTGATGCGAGCGCTTCCCCAACATCCCGTTGCACCATGCCATTAAACGCTAATGTGTTTGCCTCAAGGTTAGAGATTGGGGTTTTGTGATGTCGCTAGCTTGTTTTCCTCAGCACCGTACATGCGGGGGAATGTCTTGAACACATGTAATGAGCGCTGTATTTTCTCCGAGGGACCGCTAGTACTAATGCTCCCGTAAGCAAGTAATTAACCAGCAACCGCTCCGCTGTCATTGCTTTCGGTCGGTACTTTTCAGCTCTCACATGTAGATGTGTTAGAGTCACAAAAAAAACACAACATACAACTTTAGGTGTCATCCATCTGCTCCTTATGGTGATGGTAATTCAGTGAAACTGAATTTAACTAATGTTAAAATGAGGGCTTAACCAATTTACAGTGTGTAACAATTTGCCTTCAGCTGAGACAGCTCCAGCTAAACAGGAAAGTCTGTAATGTGAAAATGAGATTATCTTGTCCACACACACAGAAAGTATGGCTCTAAAACTTCACTTCAAGCTAATATCGTGTCTTTTTTTAATGGAAGAAAGTGAAAAGTTCCTCCGTAAGCCTTCAAGGTACTCTTCGCACAGGCCATGGTGTCTAAATATGTAATGTTTTAATTTTTAGTAAAGCCTTCTCTCACAAACAGAATTTCCCCAGAAGTGGGACAGATGAAGAAGAACTAAAAAATCTAAATGTTACACAGCTTTTGCTAATGTCTTTAAGAAATTAGCTGTAGCAGCAAGGGCTTAGCTTATTAATTTGGGGTCATTCATCGATAGTTTTTCCAATATAAATCACTGCTCTATATATATAAAAAAACTATTTGTATTTCTTTTAAAAAATAATATCAGACCTACTTCAAACACTTCCTGGGTGTTTTTTTGGTTCAGCTATACAATAGAATGCAACCCTCAGCCTGGTCTCACAATTTACATTCCCATTTCATGATACTGCATTATCGATCACATTTCAAGGGGACGCCTTTTTTCCATGTTACGTAAAAAATTCTGATCTGTTACTGTGAATCCGGAAGTAACATATATATTTTATTCCAAACCATAATCTTTAACTTCACCTACTAAGTAGTTTTGTTGCCGAAACCTAAACGTCATTAAGAATGTCTTTTTTTCAACAGCAAAAGCCCCATGAGAAGTCAAACATTATACAATTGATTTACACGATGGTAGAAATGTTGATATGCAGAAGAGACATGGGGACACAGTTTATGCAAGGTTTGTGGAAAAATGATAATGGTATCATTTGTTGACTTTTTAGGGAGGTGTTCATTCAACTCTTTGTGTATAATCGAGGTTGTATGTTCTGGTGGTGTTGTACTGGCCTGCATTATATTGAAATATGTTTCTAATATTTTTGCCCCACTCCTAACATATTAAAAACTCCAAACTAAACAATTCAAAGCTTGTTCCAGTTTAAACAAATATTCCAGCCACTCTGTTTTTGGAATAAGAGCCAATAAACAAACTGGGTTACAGCTTTCTTTTTAATGGTCTCATTATACCCGCTCTGCACATTACAAAAAAATGATGTGCATGCACAACAATGTGCGGCAAATTTGAGCTCTTTTTCCACACAGTTCTGCATTAAGCTAGCTGTCAAGTGTTTCTTATCCTGGGATAGCTTTATCGAGTTGGTCCAGCTGTGTAACTGGGAACCCACTTCCCAATATGACTGACAGGGGCTGAGCAAAAGGGGTGGACTTCCATTCCCGCAGCACTCTCTCTTTCAGCCATTCCATTTAAAGCATGCTGTGCCCTATACGACTGGTTTCAGTATCAAATATGTATACCATATGTAATTGAAGATGCTGAAAACATTAAGGCCCAAAGGCTCAAACTCACTACTTGTCTAGCTAACATCGGCGAGTTTTACAGTTAACTCACAACTGCTGAGTTCAGTGTCTTACCTTTTTCAGGCGAAGAATCCCTTCTTGTGTCTGCGAGTCTGTGAAAATCTCAAACATGCCTTGGTCATCTCCCTCGATGATGCTGAACGTAGACTTCGAATTCTCGCCGATGTCTCTGTCATTCGCTTTCACCTTTCCTCCCATTTTCCCTACCGGTAGATCTTCTGGGATCACAAACTCGTACAAACCTGGGGAGGAACAGACATGGCTCTTTGGTTTCGAGAACTGCTGATCGAAATTAAAAAAGCCACGGAAGCATATTACAGCACTGCATCATCATTAGACTTTATGGCAGTTTGAATAAGTTTCTGAGGAGCCTGTTTAATGAAATTTACTAATTCACATTCATTTCTCCCAATTATGACGAAACAGAGAAATACTCATTCAGAGCAGCAGTAATTTCTTTCTCCTCCCGATTCGACCTGGGACGTTCAAGGTCGTAAAGTTACGTACTTTTAGAGAACTTGGGTGGATTGTCGTTGATGTCCGTCAGCGTGACGGTGACGGTCGTGGTCCCAGACAAGCCGCCCATGTGTCCTCCCATGTCCTTAGCTTGAATGACCACCAGGTACTCCTCTCTCATCTCCCGGTCCATCCCATGGAGAGCAATTTTTATGGTCGCTGGAGGTGGGAACACATAAATGCAATTATAAACTTGACTGATATACTCTGCACATCATGTTAATGATGCTCATAAGAGTGTGCACGAGCATGCGTGAGGGAAAAAAAAGCGAGGCACGCTGCGACCGTCACGCCCACCTCACTTCTCGGTTTGTAGGTTGCACTCTTTTTGGACCATGACTTTACAAAACAAGGAATCCATATGAGGCAGAGGGAAAGACGAAGAACATCCCTGCAGGTTTGAATCCCAGTCTATGGTGGGCATGACTGAGCCATTCCCAGCACTGAGAATCAGCTGTTTGTCTTTGAATGTGTTGTTCTGCCGTCTGCAGTCATTTGTATTCTGATCCAGTGTGAATTATGCTGTCTGTCTTGTATAATCTTGAATATTGTATGCAGAATGGACCTTATTGACTCTGGCACGGCACTGAATATAAAAAGGGCTCAGCTCCGACATCTACGGATAATCCACTCAGGAAACAGAGACCCGCAGGATCATCAAATGAATATAAAACCCCTCATAAAAGCCAGGCATGACACCCTGCCTTGGTCCTGAACTACCTCAGACAATGAGAATATGCTGTGAGGAAAAACGTGAGAGGGGGTAAGGATGTTGTCTGGGCCCGCATTTATTATTCTTGTGATAGATTTTTCCGACAAGATGTAGGACAATTTCAGGGTCTTTTTTATTTTAATTTTGAGGTCACACACAGCACTGATGATCTAAACATGGGTTGGGTATTTTTAAGAAAAAATGTCATTGCATTGGAAGAAGGAGCAATCGCCTCTTATTTCAGACACCTAAATTAATAAGAATCTTTTCAAATACAATACGGCAAGCTTTTTTTTCAGCTCTGTTTCGATGAAATTGGCATGCAAATTTTGAGCCTACTTTTGTCAAAAAACTGTTTGAAATGACTGAACTACAGAAATGTTTTGTCAGAAGTCGACACTATACACTAAGACATGAAGAAGTGTAGAGGTTGCAAACTGGAAAAAAGAAACCATCTAGGATAATACAATGGAGAGATTTAATTTCGTTATTTCTTGTCATCTTGTATTGGCCATGTTTCATGTGTCATGCTCTCCGGCGACATTCCTGTATGACGTTTCCATACAGCTTTTCTAATACCAAACTTCAGAATGCACTTGAATGCACGTCTCAAGTGTTACATGTTTGCATTAGAATAATTTCAATAGCTCTATAAATTGTGAACATCGTCATAGTAACGACCGAACAAGCAATTGTTTTTGACAAATGATGCATTTGGAGACTGTGGGTTCAGGATAGCAATCAATTTGAACCTGCAATCAAGAGACACAGTGTGACTCCCAGACTCCAAACTATTAGATGCAGCACGGTGGCTCAGTGGTTAGCACTGTCGCCTCACAGCAAGAAGGCCCTGGGTTCGAATCCTGGTCGTCCCGGTCGTTCCAGGTCCTTTCTGTGTGGAGTTTGCATGTTTTCCTCGTGCCTGCGTGGGTTTACTCCGGGTACTCCGGTTTCCCCCACCATCATAAAGACATACACCGCAGCCTCACCCCGGTTTGTATAGATGTGAATGAATGTTGGTGGTGGTCGGAGGGGCCGTAGGCGCTGAATGGCAGCCACGCTTCCGTCAGTCTGCCCCAGGGCAGCTGTGGCTACCGATGTAGCTTACCACCACCGGTATGCCTGTGTGTGTGTGTATGACTACTGGACTCTGCACTCTGTAAAGTGACTTTGGGTGCCTTGAGAAGCGCTATATAAAATAAATGATTATAATTAGTTTACTTCAACATTTTGTTTCAACCTTGTATTTTACAGACCTTCTACAACCACTAAGGGAGGTGTCTTAATGTGGACCTTTGTGTCATCATCATTGCTCAGGTCCCACAGACCCGTTAAAATCAAATTACCTTTTTTCTTGTCCTATGTTTGCTTTTGCCTATTCTTTTGAATTTATAATAATTTTTAGCATATACAGGTATATATATATATATATATATATATATAAAGTTATATATAAATTACTCAACAACACATTGACCCATTTTATTCAACATAATTACTAAACGAATATCCTCACAACATAGGGGTTACACAAGGACAGTTCATATTGCATCCATTTTACTGCTACTACTCCAACTACATATATTACAATTAAAATAATAATAATCCTAATAATCTTCACACTAGGCGATGGGCCAAGTGTTCAGTTTCATGCAATTAATCCAGAGAACCTTGAGGTGTACTCTGAATCTGAAACACATGTACGCTACGTAGTGTATCGTCTCACTCGTCCTTGTAAGTGTACACAGGACGCACAACAAGGTCTCAGAAGGACGGACTCACCGAATATCAATTTGTCCCCAAAAGAAGAAAACCGTCGCCATTTTTTTGCTTTTAAAAATGTTAACCAACGAAATGCCCTATTTTTCTTCCACTCATTCTAGTGTTTTAAAAACAAAAATGTATAGAAACTGTCAAACCTATACGGGCGCATGCTTCGTGTACGAAAGCAACACTTAAACTCTCCATGCGGCGTCTTGTCACTAGTCTAAGATAAGATAAAATATTACTTTATTCACCCCCAGGGGGACATTTCTAGAAGCAGCAGCAAACATGTTTACATATATATAATATAATAAAAACAAAATGCACCCATAGATAAAAAGAGCAACACAAACAAGTCACGCAAACTCCCTCCACACACACACACTTTTCACTTTTGACATTTCAGTCAGCATGCTCGAAGCACCACTCTCATCTCTGTTGATCATCGTTAATTATTCAAATTAATTCCCAATCACTGAAAAGGGAGGATAGACAAACACTCATTTCCATAGATATTTGCCTCAACTCTTTTTTGGTGTCTTCCTTTCTTTCTCCATCGACCATTAACCAAGTGATGAATTGGGGCATGGCGTTTATTTATTTATTGAAAGCAATGTGGCGTTGTGAGTGTCAAATGCATTTTAATGGTTGTTTTCCCCTTACCTTTTATATTTCATCAACATTCATTAAAACATCTGGCTCACTTGAATGAGCCATCTGCACGTGCTGCACAATCACACCGATGTTATGAATGCTAAACCATAATTTGTCCGTTCAGTTCGTCTTCCAGAGCCGCGTCCCGGCTGCAGATGCGTTCTGCATTGTGGCGCCCAGCAGCGGCGAGGACGAGTCCGATTTCCACGTGAGTGTTCGCCCTGATTATGCACATGAATTTGGAGAGTCCCTTTCTCGGAGCTTGTTTATTGTGCGCCGTTTCCCCCAAAATTGTTAGCAGTTGATTTCCATCTCCTCTCTTATGAATGTCATTTCCACATTATTTAATAATATTGCTTACGCATGTCAAAAAATCAGCTAGAAAAGCAATTAAAGATCCAATATGGAAATTGTTTTGAGATAACTTTATGCACAATGACGCTGCTGAGGAGTCTGCCTTGTGAAAGGAAGAAGTCATTAATATCATTATTATTTTTGAATGCACAACGCAATGATGTTACAGCATATGAGTACTGGCCCATTTAGCATTTAGGGCGACCAATCAACTAATGGAATCACGCAACTCAGTGATGCCAATATGAATCTCATAATTCGGCGGTTTTAATATTGAATTTCATGCAACCCATTGTTGAACCATGCCGCTGATGAGCAGTTGACCCGGCCAAACAGGGAAGCACATCATGGAGGAGCCATTATGTTTGTATGGATGTGTCCCACTGATAAAAGCTCACTATTGTTCCCACCCGCCTACATCATGTGAAAGGCTGCACGTGTATTAGTCGTATTCAGCCGGCCCAGGGGGATCGTATTATTGTATTATACGCGTCAGTAACAATGTGTTGCCTATAATGCTTTCCATCACTGATGTCGGTAACCACCGTCTGATAAGCCCGGAGAAGATCTCAGCGTGATCGAGGCGTTACCTAATTAAATGATCGAAGCGTTACCTTATTAAAATCTATTGGGAGTAGAGTACACGTTACGGCGGGGTCTTATTTCTGTTCCACATCGGCTGTGTGTGTGCTTTCTACTTATTCACTCACATTGACATACTTTCCCTGCGTTATTTCACGTCCCTCTTTTAGTAATAGTGCCCCCGCTGATCCACCCCTCCCCAGCATACCCTTCATGTTTGGAAACAATAAGTGTGCAGCTGTATAGGGACGTCTGCAGAGGAAGGCGACGCGGGGCCCGGGGAGCCTGAGTTAACAGCATAATCTACAAGCGTTTCACCAAAACAGATGGTCTGTTGTTGTTGTTTTGGTTGTTACACAACTTTTTAAAGCCATAACCAACATTGTCAGCTCCCTTTTAGCGGGCATTTTCTGGCTTGCAAGACTTTCTTCTTTTTTGTGTGTGGATATACTGCTGTCGGTTTTGCACACATAAATTTTTTTTCACGAACCGATTATACTTGTATAAAAGGGGATGTGACAATAAAAACTTGAAACTTGAAACTTGAAAGGTGACGCACGCACGTAGCAAGTAACACACTCGTTAACATAGTTGCCATGTGGTCTTCTCCACTATTCTTTTTCTTTTTTTATTATTATTATAATTCCCTTTATTGTCCTCTCATAAAACGTATGCATTTCAGATGAATGCACAGCGGTGGACTGAGGCCACCTCTGGAGGGCCAAGCTGTTGCATCTCCGCCTGCTGGAACCAACCTGTTCCACCTGTGGGCAGGCCACATGTCCATTAAAAGCACCCTCCCTCAGTCACATCTGTCTTTCTTTTTTTATTAATTTCTTTTATTATATCTGTGCAGCACGGATACCAAATACTCAGGCAGCATTGCAAATGAGCATGCTCTGATTTGTAATACAACTGGAAATATTACAGCAGATATGTGCAAATGTATTCATTTGATGTAGATGTCTTGCTGCTGTTTCATCTCATGTTTAGTTGCCACAGTTTGCATAGTAACAGTTGCATAAGCGTCAATCATCTTTTTTTTTTTTTGGACCTTTCCCTAATCCGATATTATTAATACCTAAACCTTCTATGTATTTTAAGTTTAGCCTCTTTGATTTTGCTCTACGATTCCACAGTCCAACTACTCTGAATAACCCGTTCATTCATACTTGTCTTTGAATAATATCCATCAGCAGGCAGCATGAACCTTCTGCACATTAACGATGGGCATGTTCACGCAGCAGAGGTAACTTTGTTAATTAAGATATTTAATTATCCCATCATGGATTGGTCACAATCGAAGCGTAAGGACGTTCTGTACTTTTCAAGAAGAAAAAAAAGAAAAGCTGAGCCCACCACTTGACCCGAGGTGACTTTATAGCTCATTTCTCAAAGTCGAAGCAGGCAATAAAAAAGGACAAGGTTTAAATACTGAGAGGTTCTGGCCTGGTGTGCTTGGCCACGCCGAGAAGAAAGACACTGAAATAATCCTTAGATGTAATCACCGTCTCTCTCTCCCTCTGTTAAACCTGTTTCTTTTCCTTTTTGTCCCGCTGTGGGTGTGGCGTTCATTCATTACATTCTGTAATACATTATGCTCTCCATTGGTTGGAAACAAACAAAGGCTGTGCGTGCGTTGTATTAATAGCTCCCATTAAATGTAATGAAGCAACGTTTGGAATGCATGGAGATCTTCGTCCGGCTTTGTCGTGCAAACAATGAGGAACAGCACAAAGAGCTCCGACTGTCCGAAGAGGTGTCCTCTTTTTGTGTGCCCTTTCGTTAAAGTCATGTTGGCCGTCTGTGTTGTTGCTTGTAGTATTCAGCATTATATTTACAGTGTGATACTTGAACTGGTTGTAGTAAGCAACAGGATATGGCCAATCCCGCACGGGTGGCTACTGGATCCGATGTGCTCATACATGTGTGTGCTGCTTGGTCTTCTTAGATTTGCAGAGAAACAGATTCATCTGGGCGACTGTGGATCAGTGGAGAGCAGGGTCGTCCTTCAATCAGAGGATTGGCGGTCCAATCCCCGACTCCGCTAGCCCATGTCGGTGTGTCCTTGGGCAAGACACTTAACCCCAAATTGCTCCTGTCGCTGTTCCTACGGTGTGTGAATGTTAGTTACTGCTGATGTGCAGGTGGATCATTAGCTCCTCCCATCAATGTATGAATGGGTGTGAATGATGTAATGTAGTGTTAGAGTGCATTGAATGGTCAGAAGACGAGAACAGAGCTATTCAAGTACAGGTCCATTTACCTCATAATTGTTAAACACCAACAAATACTCTGTTCCGCACTCACCAGAGTTGGGTTCGACGGAGAAGTATGGTTGTCCCTCCAGTATGCTGTAGACCAGTCTAGCGCTGTTACCGTACACCGGGTCATCGGCATCTGTTGCTGTTACCCGGGTAACCGGGGTACCTGTGGGGCAGAAAGACACAAACTATAAATCGCTAGGCAATCATCTCTACATAGCTGTGCCAATCAAGATGAGACCATTTAACCCTATGTGGGGTTGATTTTGTGAGAAAAAAAATCCGGCCTCATGCCAATTGTGCTTTGAAATATACCACTGTGTATGACATCTAAGCATTTATATATATAAATATATATACATGTTTTAATACGTAAGAGACACAACGAGTCCTATTGAGATGGAGAGGGACAGAGTGGTTCATTTGAAAAGAGAAACTAAATGTTGTCATCGTACTATTGTGTAAACCACAGATATTTGAGACCCAAAGTCCCAAAAGAGTTAGGACAGGCAGAAAAACACAGGACTTCTGACCATTACCTTGGAAATAGTTTTTTTAAATCTGTTGTGACACCCAACATAAATGCTGAGTTTATGATGTCACATTACATTGGGAAAATATAACAAAGTTTTTTCTGGTGTTATTTATTCATTGTAATGTGTTTGTGTCTGTTGTGCACTGTAGACTGTGTCTATTGTTGTCTGCTTGAGTTTTTGGTGGCAAATTACTTTCCCCACTCGGGATTAATAAAGTTTTCCAATCCAATCCAACACTCGGTTATTGAGTCTCAGCCAGCAGAGAAGTTTACAAGAAAAAATGAGCTAAACACAAAGTAAAAAAAGAAAACATGCACTTAGCCGAGTGTGAGCGTGCCTGCTCTGAGTTAACGTAGCCGCGGTGAATGACAGACTACTGATACAGACGACTTAGGTTTCACTTTCATTTACATGTTCATACTTGTTCAACAGATGTTTTCACCAAGTATCAGCTTTGTACTTGCGAACAGGGATGAACGTCGTTGTCGTCAAGACAAATAATCTTCACTTCACCTGGTTCAGTATTTCTTCAGTATCAGTACGTCACACTCATGTGTGTTGGTTAATGCTAGCCTCTGCTGAACATGTGAGCATGTGTGCAAATGCAACGCAACAGGGAAATTTAAGTGTTGTTGAAGGTCATGAGATAAGTAAACAAACATTTGAGCCTTGTGACTTTGAACAAACTTCAAGCCAAATTCAAAGTTTGACTATGTGAATATAAACTGTTGACAAGTATCCTTAAAATGTTTATCGGGTATCACTATTCCTTAAATCACTGGAGCAATATGCCGTCACCTTCACACCAACATTACTCAACGTAGCAGAAGTGGTTTCCTTTATCCGACTGACTCTATGAGCTTTGCAGGAAATGTGCGTAAGGACTTCCATTAATACCCTAGCTCTGTCGAACGCTCAAGGCGAATCACAAAAACAAATTAGCGACAATTCAATCCACCATGGACGGCTCCAATATCAGGTATAAGGAAATAAATGCATTGAAAAACTGAATATAATGAGACTATTAACGCAATTAAACCTGTTCATTTTAATTCACAGTGACCTAGCTCCTCATCAGTCTCTGTGTGACGAGTGTTTGTGTGACAAAGTGTGTGTTGTGTATGTGTGTGTGTGTGTGTGAGAGAGAAAGGAGAGATAAGAAGCTGACATGCTGACAGCGAGCACCACGTTGGCAGGAAGCTACAGATGGTCTGCTAATTGTTTCTGTGAGAGATGTTTAAAGGTGTTCTGACAACAAAGGGAGTCGTCCCTCGTCGCAGACGGCACAGGTCTTGCCACGGGCGCCACGTCTGTCCGCTTCAGATGAAATGACTTGTAGAATGGACCTTCCGCCCGAGAAAAAAAATAAAAAATTACAAAAATGCCAGATGTGCTGGAACTACTGCTCACGGACGGCTAGCTGTCTTCTGCTGCCTCTACATGCTCCGAGACAACCTCCATCTGACCTGCTGACCGGTGTGCAGGGCTAGGGTTAGGGTTGGACATTTTTAACCAGATTTGTATCGTTGCATATTAGGTAGTATATGCAAATGATCAGTGTGGAACTTCAGTCCATGTTGCCAGCGCCCAAAGGCCACTTGCTCATTTACCAGCGAAAGTGTGCCGGCTCAAGGCCAGTTGGTTGGAACTACAGATTCCTAAAAGCTCCAAAAGTGAATCTTACATTCATTAAGCCATGTGAGCCTGAACACAGTGTGGAGGAATTAAGGCGTATGGACGAGGAATGGACCTGTACTTAATAAGCTGCCAGAGCCATGCAAAACAGCAGCCGGGGAATGTCCACCGATGGAAACTGAAGTAGAGTCGCTGCGCTGCGGCGGATTTCACTTCTTTTGAATGAAGTTTCTAAATCCAACTTCAAAGGAAGGGGCACAAGCATGTGTAATGTCACACCTACGCTGTGACCCATATGTGGACAGGGGAGGGCTGGAGATATTTTCCAGGATCCCAACCCCCCCCCCCCCCCACACACACACACACACACACACAAAAGAGCAAAGCCAGTGGGGAAAAGTGGATGTCTCAGGGAAGAGTAAGTACAATAACAGCAGTTCACCTTTACAACATTGTTTTGCATTTGGCCCACACACACACACACACACACACACACCATGCATTCTTGCACATTTGCAACTCTCTCCAGCAAAAACAGCTCACTTTTTATGAAAAGACCATCAATCCAATTAAATGCTTTTGTAAGAAACAGTTAATCTACAAAAAGTTCAAAGCAATCTCATGGGAATACATTTGTTATCCCCAAAGATAACCAACCAAGTACAAGGTTTTTTATTAAAAAATAGCACTACACCAAAGATGTGTCTCAGATCTGTGCCATTTTCTACACATTAATGACATCTGCTACATAAGTCAGCCATTGATTAATAGACACCGCCGCCTTCTGTGGTCTTGTAACAGCAAAACAAATCAAAAGCCACCTTTGCACTCTGACTGGAATCACAGTTTCACTGTTGCAGCCCAATTATTTCACAGTGAGCGAGCCTCAAGTGGTCCCCCGAGACCGAGGTGTTCCAGTAATTCATCGTCTTATGATGACCTATGCTGTTGTGTTGCCAAAGCTTACCCTGTAAATTCCATACCACTTGTTACACCCCCATGTCTTTTGCAGCGTCAAGATCACGGCAGATCAATGAGCTCTCTTTCTTCCCCGTGTTTCTGCTTGCTGCGATAACGCTAGCAGAAGAAAAAATACCCTGCCTGGTAGAACTTGATATCAGCCGCTGATAGACTTGGAATTTTCTCTCCATGAATCTACTAAACCGCTTACTGTCAATTCCCTTCAGAATCGACGCCTCAGTACGAGGTTATCCATGTCTGCTATCTACAGATATTATACAAACTGACGCTATGTGGGAGTTTCTACAAACGTGTTTGACAAGTCAATAATATTTCAAACAAATAGGTTGACAGAATGTGAGGAAATCACCATTGCATCCCATAAATGTGTGCAATAATCCAAATAGGTGTGCTCATGCTGAAGCAAATTATATCCTGTGTGCCATTGGTGTTTGCCAATTGTCAAACAAAGGAAATTGAGAGACAGCTCAAGAAATTGCCTGTCTTTTTTTCTTCTTTTTTTGACAGGTACAGAGCCTTATCTGCCTTAAAGTTAAATTACTACTACTACATGGGAGAAGGCAGCCAGCTAATTATGAAAAGTACCTTCGTACTTCTAAAAGGTGTGCGACTATTGTAAATATGCTTTATAAATCCAGTTACACTGTGTATTGAATTAGGGAAGGCAGAGGGTAGGCAGAAAGAAAAAAAATATTCATAAAAACAGTGGAACCGGTGAAGCATGAAATAGCTCCCTCTTTCTTTCCCTCCCACAGGGGTGAAATGCTCCTCACCAGGCCCGATAAAAAAAAAATTAGGGATTAGGAAAGCCAGTGTTTTGGTCCGGTTTCAAATCAGTGCAGATTAGCTCGTCCTTCCCCTTGATAATGCTCCGAAATTTCAGGGACACTGCAGAAAGGGCAACGCAATGGGCGCGGAAACTCGATTGTAGGAGGAGTATTGTCTCTGGCTTTTACTTGAAGCCTGTAGTGTTGCAGCGATTACAAAAATAGCAACACTTCCAGGGATGAAAAAAACAGGAATGGCTGCTCAAACAACCCCAAAACACAGTGCATGTAAAAAAAGAGAGAAGAAAAACACGATTGAAAATGTTCACTAAGAATGGAACCGATGTCCTGTTACTTACACACCGTTCTTGGTCAAACCTGTTAGTGCAAGTGCATGCGTGCGCTACTTCCTGTCTAAATGGATTTGTCTCACTTTCCCCCCCACTGTCGAGCAAAGGTTGGACACTGAGAGATTATGTATGAATGTTCCCGAGGGAAAGCCAAATCTCCCCCTGTTGGTTGGGTCAGTGGCCCGCGGAGTGACACACATTAATCATATATCAAAACACAGCCTGAAGTTACGCTTGTTTCCCCACACTAAGCGTAATTTCATTAATCACGTCCGGGAATTCCCAGGATTCAATGCCACACCATTCGTTCATTGGCAGATCATTTTCAGAGGATGCCATTATTGTAAATGAGGCATCCACATTAAATGTAAAGCTGTTTTGTTTTTGATTGAAGGTCCAGCGGATTCTGAAGGGGCCCCGGAATTAAGGCATGAGGGTGGGGGTCTAGCCTCCTGTTTTATCAGCCAACACAAATAATAGGGCACACACATCCTAATGACTCTTCAGACTGGCTCGGTCATAGGAAATCAATAGGAATCTTCCTTGAACCACAGAGGGGATGCAGCCCAATGTGACACACAATGGCTGTGGAAGGACGTTTCAACTTATTCCTGTAACACATTATTCCACACCACAGCTTCATCTGTATAGCCTGCTTATTTGCTTTGGAAGTATCGCAAGCAGAATCAAACAGTGGAAGGTCATAAAGATGTATCCGTGAGCCTTCCCAGGTTTTTCATTTGCCGGCGCTCACTGGCGGGTTGCTGGAAAAGGGAACGCGCTTCGAAGTCAAGCGCTGCACTTCATCTACAGCTTTATTCACACATTTGAATGAGCACGACTCAAGCTTTGTTTGAACTATAACGCCTCCACAGATGGCACGCGAGCAATGAGCATGCAAAAGGCTCAGAGAGCTGTTTGTTGCATCATGCTCTAAAACCAGAGGGAATATGAAAAAAATAAGTCAACTGGTTTCACCTGCGTAACACCATGAACCAACTTCCTCCATGCCAAAGAAGAAATGTAATTACCTGTAAACTCATCACATAACCATTGACATACTTTATACAAGCCCTGTCAAGAAAATATAAACTTAAATGGACATTTTGAAGATCTTCTTCCTCGCTTTTAAAATAGCCTGTCTTTGTCAGATATATTAAGAGTCTTTTTATCCTAAAACTACTTGTGACAGTCTCGTCTGAAAACACCCCAGGGCCCACAGCGGGCGCCTAGTTACAAAGATTCAGAGCTTCACGGCTGAGCGCTACGACACGTTGCGGAGCCTTCGCGTTCAATGCGTAACCAGCGAAGATTACATTTTCTGCCGTGCGCACGTTATGCCGGTTTCACTACAGCGAGTATACATCACACTTTTGCGCCCAATATGTTAAAGCTAAAGATGCTCCTTTGCCCCACCTACTATATATATATATATATATATATATATATATATATATACAGGACTGTCTCAGAAAATTAGAATATTGTGATGAAGTTCTTTATTTTCTGTAATGCAATTAAAAAAACAAAAATGTCATGCATTCTGGATTCATTACAAATCAACTGAAATATTGCAAGCCTTTTATTCTTTTAATATTGCTGATTATGGCTTACAGCTTAAGAAAACTCAAATATCCTATCTCTAAATATTAGAATATCATGAAAAAGTATACTAGTAGGGTATTAAACAAATCACTTGAATTGTCTAATGACACCTGCAAGGGTTTCCTGAGCCTTGACAAACACTCAGCTGTTATAAATCTTTTTTTTTACTTGGTCTGAGGAAATATTAAAATTTTATGAGATAGGATTTTAGAGTTTTCTTAAGCTGTAAGCCATAATCAGCAATATTAAAAGAATAAAAGGCTTGCAATATTTCAGTTGATTTGTAATGAATCCAGAATGCATGACATTTTTGTTTTTTTAATTGCATTACAGAAAATAAAGAACTTTATCACAATATTCTAATTTTCTGAGACAGTCCTGTATATATATGTATATATCCTCTCTACCTCCTTCTGTTTCATGCATTGTGGAGGTCGGGATCTTGGTCCATGCCTACTACGAATTCTTCATACGTTCATTGATTGTGTTGTAACTCTGTAAAGATTCCTTCAGTACACATGACATCTATTGCTTCTGTCCATCCGGGGAGAGGGATCCTCCTCTGTTGCTCTCCGGAAGGTTTCTTCTATATTTTCCCCGTGAAAGATTTGTTCTTCTATTTTTTGCTGATCCGATGTGAGGTCCTGGATAGGGATGTCATATTTGTACAGATTGTAAAGCCCACTGAGGCAAATTGTAAATGTTTGATATTGGTTGTATGAAATAAACTGAATTTAATACTATATATATATAATTAAATACAAAATGTTTTTTTCTCTGAATGCTTTTACACACATTACATTGCAAACAAAAGCAAATATATTTCTGAGCACTACGAACAAAAACATCAACCAAGGGACAGAGTATATCTATTAAAAAACCATAGCGGCTCTGTAGGTTAAACAAAGACAGCACACTTTAAAACTACTTTAAACCTTGACAAATCCACCCCTTCCTCTTTAACTTTTCTCAATTTCTCGCATTGTTAATGTTACTTATTTGTTAAGTCCCTTTCAAAAACTACCTTCCAAAAAATGTTATATTTCCAGATATTTTGCAAAGTGCTGAGCACGGCATGGCACTAAACTATTACAAAGCCTTCATTATCATGTACATACAGAGAAGTTGTATTTTTCAGGTGATCTAACATGAGCTGTTTTTCTGACCCATCGCCCAAAATTCACCCCCAGCATGCTTAGCACAACTCAGTGAACCACACCACAGGAAAGCACTTTCAGCTCAAGTACCATAATACCTTTAATCACTCAAAAGAATGTCTCATTAAAGTGAATTTACTATTGCTGCAATGCTAGACTCCTACTCCATTTCCCTCTAGCCCACAATCATTGCAGCCGTGTAACACCTCAGCTTGGACCAGCACAGAATTGTGAAGGGTAGAAGATAGGGGGCATTCATATGTATGTGGGCACTGAGCCACAGAGAAGGGATATCACTGAGGCATGGGTTGCGTGAGGCGTGGTGCCCTGCTGTGAGCCCTACCCGGATAAAACAAAACTGTTTATGTCTGACTGGCTTTACACTGACGGCAGAGAGAGGGAGAATCACACGGTGAAATAGTGAGAGAGGCAGTGGCATGCATGGCAGCACATATTTATTGGTGATTTATTTGTTATGTATAAGGTATGCACATAGCAAATATTAGATATTATTATGTTTTTCTTTGAAGCCCTTTTAGTCAACCCATTCTCACTCCAAACTTGTCAAATACTGCCTCCTGGTAGCTGCCAGTGATGGGCTGTCAGGGCCTTCTAAGCCTTCTCTGAAGGCCTCAACATAATTAAAAGTTAAAGCTATTTTATAATTTAAAAAAATTATAAATTAATTTTAAAAATTATTTTCTTAATTTTTATTTTCTTATTACACTATTGTCTTCCTCTGTTGCTTGTTGATGTCACCTCCACAGTCTCTATGGAAGAAGAGCAGCTCATCTTAGGCCTTCACACAGGCTAAGTACAGCCTGGTGAAGTAGATGGAGGCCTTATCGTTGATTGACATAATCTTCTACCAATCATCTCGTTAGTTTGACATGATCCTCAACCAATCATATCGTTAGTTTGACATGATCCTCAACCAATCATATCGTTAGTTTGACATGATCCTCAACCAATCATATCGTTAGTTTGACATGATCCTCAACCAATCATATCGTTAGTTTGACATGATCCTCAACCAATCATATCACTAGTTTGACATACTGGGTGTATTTTTTGAGGTCTTTGGCCTTCTGAAAGGCCATGAAAGTACATCAGATTAACCTGCGCTGTGATTGGTTAGTGGGCCCACATGCAGTTCAACTGAGAGGAGAAGGAGATAGATTAGCGGAGTTCAAGAAGTAAAGGACTCAACACAGTTTATGTTTTTTGCTTTTAACTTGTAATGGCAGAAGGAAGATAAGCGGACTTGGTGGCGGATTTAATCTCGAAGCCTTTCTCAAGGAGGACGTTTCAGGAAAAGAAGGAAATTATAACCTACGACCGCACCACAGCTAGCTAGCTTCATTGAGTCTTGTGTTGGCAAAGAGAGGAGGATGGACTTTAACTTGAAGTGAAGGGAGTTGGTGAGTGAGCTGCTTGTTGTGTTCATTTGTTTCTGTTGTTTTTATTATATGGTTCTTTCTGATTTTATTGCGTGTGAGGCGTTTTAGTGCCAGAGTTCTGTCTGATTGTGTTGTCATGTTTTGTTATATATAAATGTGGCTGGATCTTGTAAATGTGTTCTTGTCATTGTGTTTTGTTATGGTGGCGTGGACGACAAGCATTGTCCGTTAATGACGCAGCATCCCGTCATGCGCGTATTTATGTATCTGCACTCTGCAGGTATGTATTTGTAGGTGTTGCGCTTCATGTGCACCTTCACAATAAAAGCCCCCAACCGGAAACACTGGTGAACTAATATCTTACATTAGGTTGTTCAGCTGTAGTAAGACGGCATTGAAGGCCTAGGTCAGGGGTGCTCACACTTTTTCAGCATGCGAGCTACTTATTATGTGACCAAGCCAAGGCGATCGACCGACGGGGGGTGCAAGTAAGTATGCTCACCTGCCGCGCGCAACCCGAGAAGAGTTGTTGACAGGGGTGCTAGTAAGTGTGCTCACCTGCCGCGCGCAACCCGAGAAGAGTTGTTGATGGGGGGGGGGGGGGTGCTAGTGACTTTTTCTTTGCTCCGTCCCGATGCGCGCAAACCGGTGTCGGGAGCTCCGCGGCGCACGAGACGGCGGGCAGAGGACTGTTAACGCGACACGTAGAGACAGAAATGACGTGCTTCTGCTGTAATGTAGCGCTATAGAGAAAGTGACAGAGGGGCGGGCCAATTTTTTTTAATGTCATGCGATCTACCAATACTACGCCGCGATCGACTGGCAGGTCGCCGCGATCGACCGGTCGATCGCGATCGACGTATTGAGCACCTCTGGCCTAGGTAGAAAATGGACGGCCCGCCACTGGTAGCTGCAATATGGCATCAGAGAGGCCAGAGAACGAATTAGGTGTTGCTGTTTTGAAAGTCTTGAGTTCAGCCATCTTGGCTTTTTATGCAACCAGTGAAGGGAATGGACCATATTTGGACGTCAGAGAAGCGATGTGGAGACGGCGTATATGGCTCTGGTAGGGTAGGGACCTGTCAATCAACTGGTGGCCTCTCCCTAAAACATAACCTGCTTTATGGTCTATTATCTCAATGGATCATTTCTACTAAATGAACATCATGTATTGAAGAAGACTTAAAACTAAAGATTGAGACCATAAAATGTTTACTGAGGTAATACATCAAGCAGTCATTTTCTCATTGACTTCTATACAACCAGAGGAGTCGCCTCCTGCTGGCTGGTAGAAATGTGGAATGAAGGTTTAAGGCAATTCAATATTGGCTTCACTTTTCAACACTAAAGGTTGCCTGTGAGTAAAAAGACGCTCACACTATGGTACTCAAGACTCACGTCACTAACAACTGAACGTTTACTCTTAGTTAACGACCAGTGGTCTTCTGGACTAAAATCCTGTCTTTGTTTGACACATTATCATTTAAAATGATCGAATACTTAATTTATTTGGTATTTCTTGTTTAAGTTGCCCTTAATGAACACTATTTCCCACAAACCCTTTGAGGGCTAAACATCACCGTTACTCAAGCAACAAAACTACTTAGTTGCAGAGTCTCCATGAAGGTGTTGCTCTGGTGCTCAGCGACCGCATAAATAGCAACTGGGAACTGTGTGACGGCAAGTTGTTCTTTCATTTAATTAACACCGCAGGAATTGTGGGGCAGAGAGAAGGGGACCGCGTCATTGGAGAAAATGTACACTGTCAGTTGGTGGCTTCATGTCACTGTCTTCCATTACAGATGACTTGTAGCCGGTTGCTTTGTCGCTCATAGTGGGAACGCAGTATAATAACACAGACAGCAAACTGCAACTGCTCGCTTATTTCAGTTTTCTCAGCAGACCCGGGAAAGACATGCTGAACGAGAGATTGCACTGAGAAATGGAAGCAAAGAGATAATGTTATGTTCATGTTGTCCGCTTTGCTAAATTACCTGAGAGGCTACGTGAAAAACAAAGCTAGTTCTTCTCAAATTGGTTTCAGGCGATCGATGCCATGTCCACTATATCGTGTGATGATATGTCAACATCGTGTTCAGAGCTGTGTGGTCAAAGAAATCACTTCATGTAGGTTGAAAGAGAAAACACACAACATCAATTAATATTGATTTTCTATCATGGGAGACCTTTTTAATAAACGTGAACCTAAAGTTCACATCACAGTCTTGGTAATGTACTTATTTAAGATTCAGCCCCCTTGCTGTGAATGGAATGAGTGTGAAGGTTTCATTTGAAACCTGATGGGCAGGTGGCACCCTGCATGACCCATCAGTAAATGAATGGGTGAATGATGACATGTGGTTGGAAGACAAGTCTATTTGCCATTGCCATGACAACGGCGAAACTATGAATACCTTGATACTAAACAACACAGTCCAGTGTTCAACATGAGGCTAAAGTGTGCAGCAGTATTGGTATTGTACATATCTTTTTCCGTATATACTCTCACACCGTTTACAAAAGGATCTGTTTTTATTCCATTTCTGTGAACACTTTCAGCAACCTGAAAAGCAGAAAGACTGCTGAGCCTCTAACTGGCATTATAGTTTTCCATGCACTCAGGTAAATGTGACATTATATTAAAATACAAATCTTCACAGTCGATTTATATGTGTATTAGCAGAAGTCGTTGCTGTGAAGTGATATGATTAAATGTGGAAATAGCCGTATATTATTTAGAAATTGCGAACCTGTGTGCATTAGCAAGTTACACAACTGTTGGAAAGGTGTTAACGGCACACTTACTGTAGCCACTCCCATAGAGTCTGTTGGTCAGTAAATATATGTCTCTGCTCTCATAACAGTCACTTCCCTCACAGCGGCATTGCAGACTAAAGTAATACACCCAAGCATAGTCAAAATGTAATAATGCATTCAATGGAAATGACTGTTTAAATGAGTTCAGCCTTCACTTAGCGACTGCTCCCCCCCCCCCCCCCACCCCCCACAAAATCCCTGCCCGTCCAGCTTTTCTAGGTCAGAATTACGGCTTTTTTTCTGAAATGGCTGGTGTGTGGGTCCGTCCCCTGACAGCGCCATTGCGGTGACAGGAAAGTGATTTTGTATTGATCACGATCACATAGACACCGGTGTTGCTCTCTCTTCCGTCCGTGGGCAAAGAGGATAATAGCTCATGATCAGACAAAGGGACTGACAGCCCATCTCTCCAGGCCGTGCCGCCAGCACTATTTCTGGACAGTGCCAGCCTATTCGATTGCAAATGCGTGTGCACGGATGGACGGGGGGGGACAACGCACGAATTAAGAAGCGATTAGCTCCGCGAGGCAGAGTATCGTCAAATGAAAAAGTGGTGCTGTAGTGTGGTGAGCCAAAGCTCTTGATAACACGGAAACGGTTGTAATGAGGTGGAGAAAACAAGCGTGTCGAGGCGTCCTTTCATCCATCCATCCCCGTCCTTCTATTCCCTCTCAGAGGAGAAGATGACGTACTTGGAGCATCGCCAGTTGATTTTTCCGACAGTATTCAGAGACAGTTTTAGATTTTTCTGGCCTGCAGATGGACATTTATGGTAACAAGGCAGCTGGGCTTGTAGGGAACCCTTAAAAAAATAAACACGCTCATAAACAACTGGCAGTTTTGTCTGCATTTGCCAATGTAAACCCCCCCCCCCACCTCTTCATGTATCACCATTATCCACCAGCGCTCACATGATCTACAGCCTGACTAAAAGTGTCCGCTCTCCTCTGCCACCCGGTTTTATATTTATATCCGAAAGACGTAAGTATTTTGGATTACAGGGAGGCCCAGTAAATAATTGCAAGGCAGGAGAAAACATGGCCCCTCTTAGCCCATTAGTCTTCATAACGGGACTAATGCATACTCATGCTATAGTGCGTCTTTCAGCAGCTGAAGAACCGGGGCAAATGAATGAGGGAACACCCTGCGGATGCTGAAAAGATTATATATGTGCTTCAATCAGGCCGCAACAGACTCTTTAAAATTAGACTCGACCGAATGCTACTTGGGCCGGAGAGGCAGGCTTACAACCGGAACAAAAAACCCCCACATCTAGCAGATAAGATATGGTTGTCAGCATCCAAGACGCTGGTCCCAAGAGCCGGTGATGGATGAGGGATGCTGCACTTTTAAAGAGTAAGGGGATCATCACACTTAAGCACTAACATTGTCATTGTTGTGTACAATTACTAGTCGTTCATAAGACAGAGAGGGAGCTGTCACAGAGGAACAGTGTGTGTGTGTGTGTCATTGTCTATGCGTGTGTACATGACATGAAGGAGACGGCTACAAAGACTGCTGCCTTGACAAGCCGTTTACGGGAGCTGCAGGAACAAAATAATTAAGAGGGTCCTTTGTTCCCCACCGATGGCCATGACATACGCCGCCATTTTAAAAGGTTGTGTCATTGATTCACTTTAATTAGTCCGTGGAAAATGTGAGCAACACGCAGATAGAGTTCGGCACTGGAAGTGGTGGACTGAAAATTGGCCACTTCACATGTTTAATTGCTCCCAAGGCATTTACATCATCGTGGTAATAACAAAGAATAAGGCAAAGTATATTTTCTAATGAACAACTTTATCACGGGTAAATGAACAAAATGTTGCTTAATTTGAGAACGCTGCCACGGGGGTGAGAGTGTTTAATGTGAATTATGCTTTCTTGATGAATAAAAGAAAGAAAAAAAGCACAAATCTCAGTTTCAGCATAATGCAAAACCATGGTGGGAAATTAACTTGCGGTTGATATATTTTGTATATATATGCCACACTACACCAGCACCAGCCCGTGAAAGTGATAACCAGGGTTATTACTTAAAACCAGAAACAAATTACTTATGTATACACCGTTGCCAAAATGCCCTTAACGAGGCGTGAAGCCCAACACCGTTCCAGACGAGCTGCTCGGTGGCCAAGAGTATACAACTCCCAGTGTGTGTGTGTGTGTGTATGGCTTGTGTATTTCTGTGTGAACGGATAGCAAATGACGACACAACTCGACTAGAGTAATGAAATAACACCTTTAACATAACAGATTTATATTTTGGTGCGGAAATCAGGAGGGATATTCACATGCTGCCCTCTTAAACTGGCTTAAAATGGCTTCAGTATCCAATCTTTCAGCAAACCATTAGGCCACATCAGTGTGGAGAAAAAGAACAAGAGAGATCTCAGTGAACTTCACTTGACAGACAGCACTGTGCAGCCGGAGAGGAGGCCTTTTCGATCCACGATGAAGGGAGAGCTAGTAATAGGAATAGGAAATCAACAAAGGGTTATTTTTTTTTGACAATGCGGACGTTGTTGTTGGCTTGTGATTATATATATATATATATATATATACACTACCGTTCAAAAGTTTGGGGTCACCCAGACAATTTTGTGTCTTCCATGAAAACTCACACTTTTATTTATCAAATGAATTGAACATTTCATAGAACATATATTCAAGACATTGACAAGGTTAGAAATAATGATTAATATTTGAAGTATTAATTTTGTTCTACAAACTTCGAGGTCAAAGGAAGGCCAGTTATAGCTTATATTACCAGCATAACTGTTTTCAGCTGTGCTAGCATAATTGCACGGATTTTCTAATCAGACATTAGTCTTCTAAGGCGATTATCAAACACAATGTACCATTAGAACACTGGAGTGATCGTTGCTGTAAATGGGCCTACACACCTATGGAGATATTTCATTAGAAACCAGACACTTCCAACTTGAATATTAATTTACCACATTAACAATGTATAGAGTGTATTTTTGATTAATTTAATGTTATCTTTATTGAACAAACAGTGCTTTTCTTTGAAAAATAATGACATTTCTAAGTGACCCCAAACTTTTGAACGGTAGTGTATATATATCCAATCGTCAACCAACCATGTTGTGCATCATGTAGTATTCATTGGATTGTAAAACACAACACCTCATCAAATAATAACTGATTGGACTTTACTGGTCAAAGGTCAAGGTCACTGTGAGCCCATATGACAGATTATGCCCACAACTCATACTCGTACAAATGGAAGTGTCAGCGACAAACTAAAAACTGTCTGTTAGGTTAAAAATATTGTTAAAACTCTCTTAGATTTAGAACAGACATTGATGTAAGCTGACGGGATTGGTTAGCGGAGGGCGTTAAGACACGAGGCGGTAATTGTAGACAAAAACAAGAATAGTTCTACTGTGTGAATATGCACAGGCGAGTATTCACGTTCTTCTAGGTAATGTGAGTAAAAAATTAAAATCTCTTTGCTCATTTAGATGAGACTGTCTAGTGCTGTTGTGAGTACTATGAGTATCCCTTCTAAATATCTTGCCTGGGTTTAATACGAAGGGAATTTTTTTTCAGCCATCTGAAACGGGGAGAGTATTTCAGCGCTCGCTCCAACATTCACATTTTCTCAGAGTGTGCTATTTTCCTATTCTGGGGGCAGCAGCAGGGAGGAGGATGACGTTGCATTAAAAGCAAAGGATGGGAAGCGTTGTCATCCCTCCCTCAGCAACGACTCCCCCAAGCTGCTGCAGTGCAAGATGTGCTCCCTCTATTACATATTGTCTATTCTTACATCCCGCAGAGGTGAAATCATTTCATAAAACACGGCGGTTACAACCCCATCTCCAAGCCACGTGTGACAGAGGTCCTCCACCTCCCACACAACTGCATTTAGCCGCTTAACTCCACTGAGTTCCGCCGGACTGCGGACGCGAGCGCCGAGCACCTTCTAAGTAATGCACTCTGTCATCTGACAGTCGTCCTGGAGCCGGAAGGGGTTAAAGCGTTTTCCCGGAGGAATAGTGAAACACAACCACGTCCACGTGACCGGCAACTTAATGTCTTCGTCAGTCAGTGAGAGCGGCGCTACGCTGCCGTCTGACAAGCAATCCATCAGACGGAAAACACACAGACAGAGAGCTGCATGTCGCCACATAAAGTGTCCGCACCACGAACATGCTAAAATACACCGTGCAGACAGGTGCACTCCCCCAGTCATCAAACACAGGGAGACAGACGGATGCACAAACACACTCCAAATACTGAGCAAAACGCCTAGCCTGCCCCCCTAAACTCTCAAAGTGGGTGGCAGACCGACAACAAAAAGAAGGGGGGGGGGATTGAGAGGAGGGCGACAGAAATAGTGGTATGTGGATTTACACCCCTAGTAATCCTAAGGTTTGTTTACACTCCCAGAAGTGAAGTGAAATTTTAAAGGGCTATCTCTGTAGCGTGCTGGAGAGCAGATTCACCCAATTACACAGCAGCCCCCAGTGTGACATAGTAAACCTGCTGTAAGATTGACGGTGTGTGTGTGTGTGTGAGAGTGTGTGTGTGTGTGTGGACACCAGACTGTGACGGAGGAAGAACCACAAACTGACTTAATCCATTCTGCGGCGTTGAGAGCAGTGCAGCCCAATGCTCCGACACACGAGCAGCCAGGGCAGGAAGGCTGCGTGATGCCGCAAATCAGCCGCCCGCATGGCGGATGAGACGAGACAAGGGAGGGGGGAGTGTGTGTGGGTGTGTGTGTGTGGGGGGGTTAAACAAACAGACTCCAGACCTGAATCTGGTGTCGCTCTGCTGTAAAATATCAACGTTTAAAGAACCACATGGACAAGAAAGCCTCGAAGAAAAGGTTAAAAGACAACATTATGCGACAAAATTCGATGGACAGCAAACAAGACTGCCAAAGTGTCCTTGTTAATGATGTCCTCTAGTTGTTGTTGTTGTGTTGTTTAGTTTCAGCATTATTTGATGTTGAACTGGTTAAGTAGAAGGATCGATGGAGCACGGGTGGCCGATCGTTCCACGTGGCTTTACTGTGTCTTAATTGGATTGCTGGGACATGCGGGTCTTGGATTGGATGGTCATTGGCGTTCCAATCCTGGCGTCCTTGGGTTCTGGCTAGCCTTCATATCGTGTCGGGTCAATGTTCATGCTGTGTGTGTGTTGTCATGATATGATTGTATAGTGTAGTAGTATGAATGGTAGATGAGAAGCATCATACAGTATGACCTATAATGTTCATCTTCTCAAATGTTGACGAGTATGTTGTCACTCAGTTGGTAAGTCATGTACCAGACGCATCGTGGCTGTTACCTCAGTAATGTGCTACACTACTGGCGATACAACTTAAGCTATCGCTACATGCTGTCAATCTGACATGTATCGTTTACGTGAATGTACAATTGCTATCGTGTGTAATAGCATTTAAAATTAGAATTTTAATAGTCAAAGAGAAGAGCGAGTGGTAGAGTAGAAAAGACTATTGTAAGACATCAGTCATGGTCCAAATAAATAAATACAGTAGACCGCATTCTGGTATTGAATAAACTGTTTCATTGGCACATATCTGAAATGTTTATATGAAATTAAGTTATTGTATGTATGATTGTGTTGTGATTTGTTATATTCAGTGAAGATTAGTTACTGCACTGTTATGATAGCATGATAGAACCATAAGATGACTAATAGTATACATGATTAGTCACATGAGTATAGCTTATAAGGTAGTTTATCATTAATGTACGCACTAGTTAAGTTCTCTAGTTGTGTCAACTAGTATGTTAATTCGCAGATAACTGTATATGTACTATGAGGATAATTCTTAGCATGTTAATGATCAATGATGCAGAATAGTTTACATGATGTAGCTGAAAAAATAAGTAGTGACTTAATACTGTCATACAATTACTATTGACTCAGACATATTACAATATTTACATGTTAATGTTCTATCGTAGTTTGCAGTATGTATACTGAACATATACGGTCATTACTTTAACAAATGATGCTTCACATACTTAGCTTGCAGATCAACTCATTACATTGAAGTGCACCAACAATTTTATCAAGGTATTAGAAAGATATTAACGATGAAATGTCTACACGTTACAGTTACATTCAAGTCTGTAAGATTGTTAGGTTTTGATTGAGTAGTTTAAGTCGAGGTTAACACAGTGCTGGAACTAATGACCTAAGAGAGATCAAATATCAGATGGTAGGACACTGCAAGGCTAGCTCTCTTCGACAATGCTCTGAACTCATCAACCAATCTACGGTGAGTAATTTCATGAATGCATGATCGTTAGCTACAAATGATAGAGTTACAGTTCTACTCTAGACTCATTGGCAAGTCGATAGTTATGTGTTGTCTGTATCGAGTTGTCAAACTTGAGTAGAGCTTAGTGCAGCAGGTTAAGAGATGGTACTAGAGTGAATACTAGAATGGACAATTATGCTAAGTTGGAGATATTAAGGCGACTAAGACAACAGTATAGAGCTGTCTTGCGGTCATCAATGATCATGAACTCATGGAAACGTACGTTACAATACGTACAGATGCATGACACAACGCTTACTACATGACAGTAATTCACAACTTCTCACAAAAGACAACCAAAAGTACCATTGTAGATTTGCAATAACGTTTATTCACTAGCAAAACATAATCAATGCCATATCTCATGACTTACAAAGCACTCTACTAAAACATTAACGTACGTTAAGCTCAGATATCGAACAGTAGGTTGCACAATTAAGTACTTTCTATATAATCACTGCAAAATAGCTATGAAAGAACCTGTTCCAGACATGATATGCAACGATGTCACGTATGCATATCTGGACTTAAGGTTACCAGTTCTCGTATCATGTAGTAGCTACCTGTCTGCATCACCTTTGAATACACTGTACCCTATATTGCATTGCAAACGAAAAAAACTTTAAACAGATTTCCGCATCCGAAGTATCAGAGAAAATCCAGTTGTAAAATCTGATAGAAGAGAATATAATTACAACATCATAAATTAATAATACTTACATTCAATTAGGTAATAATTATCATCTCACATAAAAAATATAGGATCTCAGGTGAAAAGATTCAAAAACAGATTCTACACTATTCTATTCAGAAATGCACAATCCAAATAGTAGTATGTCACGCTATGTACACTTCCAGCTTTATCAATCCCTTAATTACAAATTGATTAAAGAAAATACCATAAAATTTATTACATTAGACATTGCGAAAAGTACAATAAGTGAAGAAATTTCAATATGGACCTTAACGTGTCAATCTATGTTGTGAAAGTCAATACGTATAATTGAAGCGTAGCTTGAAAGCTAATAAACAAAAAGGCCATAAGTATCGATTTCACATCAAATGCCCATCAAGAAGGACGGCTATTCAAATCCACTGTACCATTCATAAAGAACTGAATGGGAAAAATATCAAAGCAGTGAAATCACAGCGGCAAAGTAATATGATGCAATGGCAGAGAACTAAATCGATTCACTTTGCAACTATAAGTTTCATTTATAAAGACTCACAATAACATTTTAAATTATAACTCATACAAGCATTCAGGAAGATGATATTCCAATTATCATGTATCACTATTAAAATTTTAAAACCAAAGTTAAAATTGATTAAGAAAAAAGTGAAAAATTATCAAGCTCCTCTTTTATGGAACCAGCTTCCACCTTCAGTCCGGGAGGCAGACACAGTCACCTCAGTTAAGAGGAGACTTAAGACGTTCCTCTTTGACAGAGCTTATAGTTCGGGCTGAATCAGGTTCACCTGGTCCAGCCCCTTGATATGCTGCTATGGGCTGCTGGGGGACGTTTAGGATGCACTGAGCACCTATCTCCTCTTTTCTCTCTCCTTGTGGATGAATTGCACATTTCTAACTCTGCTTTCTCCCCGGAGTCCTATTGACTTCATATATCCTATCTGCCTGATGGATCATCGAGGTCTGGATCGTGGAATATGCCTACTACCAACTATGCCATGGCCCTGCTGAGACTCCGCCAAACTCCTCCTCTCTACCTCCATCTGCCTGATGGATCGTGGAGGTCTCGATCGTGGAATATGCCTACTACCAACTATTCATACACTCTGTCATATTCATTGATTGTGTTGTTACTGTGTTTCAATTTGTGTATAATGATTCCTTCTGTACACATTACATCTATTGCACCTGTCCATCCTGGAGAGGGATCCTCCTCTGTTGCTCTCCTGAAGGTTTCTTCCCTTTTTTTCCCCGTGAAGGGTTGTTTGGGAGTTTTTCCTGATCCAATGTGAGGTTTTGGGACAGGGATGTCTATATGTACAGATTGTAAAGCACTCTGAGACAAATCTGTAATTTCTGAAAATGGGCAATACAAATAAACTGAATTTAATTTAATTGAATCATTGTTTCTCTCAATTTAAAAAAAAAACAACTTAATTGCATCTGTCCATCCTGGAGAGGGATCCTCCTCTGTTGCTCTCCTGAAGGTTTCTTCCCTTTTTTTCCCCCCTGAAGGGTTATTTGGGAGTTTTTCCTGGTCCGATGTGAGGTTTTGGGGCAGGGATGTCTGTGTGTACAGATTGTAAAGCACTCCGAGACAAATTTGTAATTTGTGAAATTGGGCTATACAAATAAACTGAATTGAATTGAATTGAATTTGCAAGTTTCCAATGCTCCAATACTGAAGCAGTCTTGTACAATGTTCCTTTCTCAGCGTGAAGTTACATTGTGCACAAGTTGATCTTTGTTACTGCCTCGCATCAATGGCTGTTCAGCAGCACACAGATTCAAATCAGAACCAACAGATAACAAAGGCTCTGCCGCCCACGTGTCAGAAAGCCAAGGGTGAATACAATAGTTTCATCATTGATTCATCTTCTGTTTATTCTCACAAATAATCCATTCATCAATCAATCCTTTTCAGTAATTGTTCTGAAAATAGAGACAAATGTCAAATAAAACGTTACTAAACCCAATTTAGAAATGTCTTTTTCTTCAGTTGGTTGAAGAAAACAAGCTAAAATATGGCGTGAGACCCGACTGCGAGGCTGGTTACATTTTGAAGTTTTTTCTTCAAAAAGTGACTGAAACTCGGAGGGGAATCTGCCCACCAGTGGCCATTAGGAGGCATCGCGGTGTCCTCCGACGACACACTGAACCAGGATTAGTCCCACCTGATGCCTTGCGTTAACGCTGGTGTGCAGGATGCTGTGCCCTTGTTTTCCCTCTCAGATTGATTAACTGACCTTGATACAATGATCAGCAGCGTGTGACAGGATGACAGAGAAATATGAGTCGTACATTCATTTCAAGGCTGCAAAGAACTTTCATGACAAACACTTTAATTAAACGGGTACAGTGAGCTGGGACGTGACAGGTTTGTGAAAGAAGGAAAAAAACTAGAATCTAATTCTTAACCTTTGCTTCCCTCATGTTCCATATTGTACCACTGTTGATCCTGTTGCATGAAATCCATTCATAATCACATACACTGCGACAAAACAGATGGTGGCATTTGTGTCGGCCCCGACTCTTCACATTCTTTGCCTCATCATTACGAAGGAAAACAGGGATAGGACACGCTGCCTCATTTACCTTCCCTTTCATGGGCTTTGTTTGTTATTTACCTCCTTTCCTTTTTGCATGTTTCTTCTCTTGCTTTTTCATCTGCACGGCTAAAGATAAAAAGAGGCGGCTTTCTGTGGCGAGAGCTGCTTTTTGTCCTGCGTCTAATTGAGAGTCTTTTGTTATTCATCAGGGCAAGAAGCCAGATACTTTTTTTTGTTCCCCCCACAAGGGAAGACCAAAAGGGAGCATCAGCCTGAGCGAAGGGGAGGATGAGTGAGGGCGGCAGGCGTACAGAGAGGGAGACAACAAAGTCAATACAAATGTGTGTGCATGAGAGAGCAGAGACAAATTCCACCTTAAGGACTGCACAGCATTATGCTAACACAGAGGAGGTATGTGCACTTATATGCACTTGTGCATGTGTGACTTGCAGATGTGCACGAGACACGTGCACCGTTTGTTTCTGCACATGCACTCTCAAAAGACAATACGGCCCCAGGAGGCATTAAAGGGCTTATATTACTGTATCTGGACCGGTGACTGATGATGTTACATACACAATTCGACATTGGATCATGAATAACAGTTGCTGAATTAGTAATACACATGTGTATGTGATATTGAGCAGCTGTGCGTACGCTTTGTTGTTTTTTTTACTCCTGAAGAACGTATCTGGTAGCTGGGGAATATTTTCCTTTTTTTCCCCTCTTATGTACATGAGGCTGTGTTTGTGCAACAAAGGGATGCAGAGTTCACAATGCTGCTGGGTATAGCAGCCTTGAAGAAGAATGTATTTGCAGAGGAATAAACAAATAAAAGAAGGAGTCACGGGGTTATTGACAGGTGACATAAGCAGATGTGGATAAAAAACAAGCCTCCGAAAAAAAATACACTTGCACATGGACGTGCATGTACACACGGATGCGCAAGTGCAAACGCTGTTGCCAAACGAGGTGAGATAGATAGGAGTCGCGGGTTATTTACAGTTAAATCCTCTCTGCCTCCGAGGCCCTGCCCTATCCCTATTTAGCACGTCCACAGTAAAGGGCAGGCTGGCAAGCACGGACGCCGCCTGGCAGTAAGAGGGGCCTGGGAGAGAGTCACAGCCTTGGCCGGGGTTCACCGCTCTGACCCCCTCTCACCCCAGCTTCGCCTGTGAGCCGCCCACCACCACCACCACAGCCACCCCCCCGGTCTGCCGTATCCCTGCCCAGCCCCGGAGCCCGCTCGTCAGATGTGCCCCGGGCCCAGCTCTGGCCCAGCTCTGGCCCAGGTCTGGCCCAGCTGCCCACTATGTTAAAGGGCCAGGGGCCCCCTGCCACTCAGTCCATCTGCCAAGCTGCAGAGCAGAGTCTCGGATCAGAGAGGAGAGGAGAGAGACACAAACACCAGACACCCGCGCTCTTCACTCTCTGCTCAAAGCTCGACAGAGATATGCCAGATAAGAGATGCACTATAAAATGTGCTTCCTTTTACTTATGTGGGTTGCTGTGACCCTGAAATACTGCTTGGGTTTATTCAAGTTAAACTGCATTTAATGCATTTAGACTCAGACTTTCCACGACCAAGATGTGTCCAAGATTTACCGCGAGATTATCATAGCACAATCCTATTTGTAGGTGTACAAACGAAGGGTTTAAAAAAAATACATCTGGCCCAAGTGGAGCGTGAAATGCTCTGAAAATAGCACAGCTTTCCCTGTATTGATCTGAAGAAAATAAATGAGTAGGAATAGGAATCAATCCTAGATAAGAGATAGATAGATAAACACAAAGACACCTTCTCTGATGGAACACACAGCAGTATTTAATAGCGTTATCCTTCATGTAGGATTATGTATTAGTTTATGTGTGGGTATTAAATCATCTGTGATCACAGTGCGCTGTTCTGCTGTACATTAGAAGCACGAGAGGATCATCTTGGATAAAGGTCTGCCTCACGCTCATTTCCATACATCTCCCCTTGATCAAGTCTGCTCATTTATCGTCCAAATCTGCGATGACAAGCCTTTACTTATTTTCCCAGCTGCCGGAGGTGATGAGAGCGTAATCAGAAACATCATGAAGGCCCCACAGTCGGCTGTGCCTGTTAGTCCTGTTACCCCGCACCCATAATAACTCTGAAAATGCAAATCAACCCCAGGTAATCTATTAATGTCACTTCAATTTTATGTCTGCGCTCCAATTTAGCAGATCTTGACACATTTGGCGGGGATCGGCGCTTCCGTGCAGGTATTCATTTTGTCGGGGTTTCAGGGAGCACGGGCCGTTTGGAGAGGCGACGGGCCATCTGTCCACGCGTCCGTTAATTAATCGCCTTGATAATTAAGCAGGCTCGCAGCCCAACACTCCCGTGGGCCTACTCACATGGGTTCCATCCGGCAAAACAACTTTCGGCAAGTTTGTTTGGAAGCAATTATTATCATTCGCACCCCCTCCCAAAAAAAAAACCCCTGAGGAGGATGGTTTAGCGACCTCCTCCTAATTACCTGAAGCGTCACTTCTAGCAGACTTTGTAATTTCCAACTACATCACACCCCCCTTGTTAGCTGCAGAAGGGTAGCAGTGCCTCGTAATTCCAGCATATGGTCGACAGACATACGGGGGGGGGATGGGGGGGGGGGGAGTATTTGTCAGCTTGTACTGGCCTTAAAGTCGAAGACCCCCATTAACAGGGAAACTGGGTCTACTAATCCTGAGAGATCCGTGCAAATGAATTAGAATTGTAATCACAGCCGGGCTTTTCCCAAACAAGCTACAAACTCTCTTTTAATTGAAGTTGCAGTGAAGCATAATTATCTACAGATTATACATATGAGACTAAGGGATATGGAGAAGTAGAGTAAATATTTATTGTATTTTATTTTTTATCTTTCAATTAAAAAATAAAAGACCACATAATGTACTTGCCTCATGAGTAGAAGCAGAGGAAATTAAACAAGCCATGGATTTGTAAAGCACATACAACTAAATCAATTAGATACCCCCCCCCCAAATAAAATGGTAAAACTGAACTAATTAATATCTTTATATTAACAATAGATGAAATGAGTATGTGTGTTTGGAAAGGGTTGTAATAGTGATGAACCTACAGAGATCTAATCTGCAATTCACAACCGTCTACAAATATATACATTAATATCTTACTAATTAACAGCAGGAAATGTGTTGGAGGGAATGAAAAGCCAGCATAGTATATTTTCTTTGATAATATATATATATATATAAGATATTGGGAATTCAAATATTTCAAATATAAGTGTTGGTCGTCAATGTATTAAATAAATGTTAAGTGATTACGTAATTGATTTGTAATTGATTGATTCTGAATCGAAGATCTGTGAAGACAACATCTGCTTACAACAACTAAACCTTTATGAAACGTCTTATGACCATGTGTCGGCACTCGGTCGAGGAACGAGAGAGAGATTGTGTTCTTGGTTTAATAGAACAAAGTGTCTCCAGTGACTTTTAGCAAGAGGCACTATGGGTATTAACATTTAACTGAAACCACAATCGTTTCCCAACCTCAACCAAAGAGCTTTTTTTTTTTTTTTTAACTAAGGTCTAAAGAAAAACATTCTCTGTAAAATTAATAGGCAGTGATTACATTTTCTCATCAAAACCTAATTGGGACACGTATTATGTTATTACTCTGGGATGGGGTTGCACGACCGTACAGGGCCTTTACTTCCGGGCCCGAAGAGAGCTCAACACAACTAGAGACAGGAGAAAAAAAATGTATGAAACATACATAGCATTGAGAATGAAATGTTATGAATAATTAAACAAGCTGGAGGTTTTACAACAGAACAAAGTTGCCAGAGGACATGCAAGTGTAATGCTAATACGAATACATAGCTAATAACTTAAACGTCAAAATAACATAGTATATTTTTTAACATTGCTAAAAAAATTTAACCGGGGAGGAGAACCAACAAGTTTGGCGTCATGCTTCCGCTACAATAAGGTAGCGCCACCGTGGTTCAAGGGGCCACTTTTTGAGCACTGTGCATGTGGTGAGGAGATTAACCAGCCAATTGGGTGTCAAATTAATTACTCTATTGATATCTGTATCACTTTAATGGGACTGGTATTGTTACTGGCATTAAACAGTACTCGGACGGAATTTCCCGTATGTTGTTTTGGACTTGTTTTTGTACTTGCTTGTGCTTTCTCTATTTGCAGCCATTTAGGTCTTGTAACATTACTGTGTGCCAAGCGCTCCAGACCCCTGTACTTAAACTTCTGTTCATTCACTGTCCTTGTTTACTTGCCCACAACCTTGTTTCCAGCCATTGCAGGCAGCTGTTCTCGAAAGGACATGGCCTACAACAGTAGCGAGCGCACACAAACGGTGCATAGAGAAAACAGAGGAGTGAGCATTGGACTTCTATTTGTCCGGTGGCCAGGAACAAGACTCCAAATGTTGTCAGCTTGTTCCACTGCCCCCATGAAAGTGCACAAAAGAATCAAAGAACGCAGCTGTTTTCCCTTGTTACTAAAGAGTTGACATTTTGGAAACGCAAGTTATTTCCCCCCCTTGTCAAACAGCAACACATAGCAACAGCCAGTCAAGCACGTCGGTCACAGAATCTCTACTGACTTCACATTTCTCCTGGCTCCTGACACTAATCAGATCAAACTGGGTTCTGACTGGCTGTCTCTAATCCGGCACATCCACCACCTCTGCTCTCCGCTTCCTCTCGCTGTCGTGCTGCACTCGGAGAGACGATCCGCCGAACAATTAGAACGGTAGTCACCTCCATTCTCAGCCATTCAGGAAAATGAAAGTCAGAGAAAAGTCACGGAACGCCACACGTCTTATCCAACTGGCCCTTTTAAAAGAAGAACAAAAGGTCTTTCTCCTTCATTTCCCATTAACCTCTATGCTCCTACTCACACAGGAAACACGGCGACCCCAGCGGCCTATGTCACATATCTCATCCGGCTGCGGGGACCGCTTCATATGGGGCATGGTGACATTCAATGAGGGGGGTTTTCTATCTCGCTGTAGTCCTTGGCAGATAAAAGGTTGGTGTTGATATTTGTCCCCGTTCTCACTGATACGCCGAGGACACACTCCTGATAAGCCAGGAGCCGGGAAGACAGTGATGAAGTCTGGAGTGGAACTGACAAGCCCTGTTAGTGGATAACATCGTCACAAGAATAAGCACGTTATGGCCCGGATTTAATTTTGGATTATTCGATGCAGGTGGGCATCAGCACATTCAGCAAAACTCCCGACCAGACGTAATGTGGCGTCTCTTAGCACATGCCGTAATTTCATGGCAGTTTCTCGTGGTGGCGGTGGGGATTCATACGGAGCAGACCTCACCAACATTTGTTTATTTTTCTACTCCCCTTTCCTGTGGACATTGTTAGTTATCCACTCTACAGCACACTTCCAGTAATCCACTGGGGCCTGCACAAATTCTCATTTCAACGCGATAAGAGATGCAACACCACTGTAAAGAAACTGGTTTATTTATGCGTATGAGGCGAGAGAGAGAGACGAACGGCTTATTGTTTGTCTGTCCGGAGCGTCACATTCTTCCCACAACGCCGCATGAAAACTTAACAAGTGGAAAACTAGTCGCAGGAAGAAGAAAAAAAAAGCCTTTCAAGCGAACAACCAAGCTTTTTTCGCAAATGTTTAATTAATCAGTAGTGACAAAAGGGAACAACAATCAACAAAGAGACGCCGATTCCCATTTCGTATGCATTATTCCCACCGGCAAATCACAGAGTGCTGTCAACTACCGCTTCCCTCCATACCCATCACCATGGTGTCCATGCACTGCACCGGCGAAACCCTTAGAGAGCTGTCTTAGAGAACAACCGAGATCCACAACAATGAGCAACGAGGATCAAGGAACAGAGTTCAGACAATAATAGTTTTTCTGTGTTTACACAGATTCCTTAGCACTGTGTTGTGTTCCTTTTTTGCAGCGGCGGTGGCGTCAGCCGCAACAGCAGCTAATAAATGTCACGATCATGCAGAGCTGAGAGCAAATTCGCCTTCGCCTCCATGAACCGACGTAAAGGCTGCAACCCACAGATGGGATTCACCAAAAGATTCCGCTACATACCTAGCACCATCTGCCCTAGCGTGTTCTGTCAACTTTGTGACAGGTAACAAGAGGATGCTCGATGAGAAGAAAGAACTCAATAACAAGCCCGTACTGGCCAACAGACCTCGGCCCCCCACGGCACTGAACCCCTCCAATGTCAAAAACAGCATAAAAACACACTCTGATCTCCTTCCTCTTACTGATGGAAACATTGTCTACAAGACTCCTGCTGCTCTGGGGTCAGTGGCGATCGCTCCCCTGAAGGGAAAGAAAAAACACAGTGTACTGATCCACTTACAAGCTTCTGCCAATCCTCGATGGGCGATACATCTGAATTGTGTGATCATCATGCAGTGGTCATTTAAATGCATGGTTTGAATAATAATGTGAATATATGAATATATTAGCATACAGCAAAATGGAAAGTGTTTGCGGCGGAATGTGTGCCAGGTTTTGGGGCACAGAGGAAAGGTAGCTGGTGGCAATTAGCATTAGGCGGTGTTGACAAGCTAAGAGACAGCGTGAACGCAAAGCCTTTATACTTTTATTTGGCTTCCTCCGCTTCGTCTGTGATTATACTAGAACGCTTGAATCCTGAATTAAAAAGCATTCGTGCACAGCCTTTTCTAAGGCGAGGTTTGTTAAGCCTTACTACTTTACTGTGTCAAGAAAGAGGGGGGGGGGAATCTTTGATACAAAATAAAGTGTTCCACTGCAGTACTTTCTGCGCCAGTTCCTCTCCAACTGTTTCTTCAACACATTACATTCTGAATTTTCAAAGCTTTCCATAAATATTTGATTGCAATGATCACCAGCTATACCACATAACTGACTGCAGCATGAAATACAGATTGCGATACAAATTCCCCGTTTTCCCAAATGCAACACATAATATAGAATGGCCCCTGACCTATGGAAAGTAGAGAATAGCTTTTTTTCTTGTTTTAATAAATGCCTGCCATGAATGCAAGTGCTGTTTCCTCTTATGCTGATTTTTCCATAGCATCGGGCGGCCTAGCACTGAGCTATGGGGGAAGATTGAGTAATTTATCATATTTCCATTTGCCGAGACACTCTTAGCGAGCATGCATGTAAATAGGCATACGCATTTCCGTCTTGTTCCCATCCACTCATTATTTTCTACGCAATAGCCCATTAGAGATCAGTCGTCTCGGAAATCTCACACAATGATTAAGCTGCTGTGTGCAGCACACACCGGAAAGGCAGCGTGTCTATTGTGACTCACCAACAGCAGACATTTCTGGTACAGAAGCTCGGTAAGGGCCTTCGTTGAAATGCGGCGGATTGTCGTTAATGTCCTGGACTTTGATGATGAACTCGGACGGCGGCTCCAAGGGCTCGTCCGTGTCGGCGTTGACGACCTGGGCCGTCAGAGTGTACTCGGCCTTCTCCTCGCGGTCCAGCCTCTTCATGGCGTGAATGTCGCCCGTGAGTTCATTGATGGCGAAGATGGTGCCGGCGCCCTCGCCCGCAAGGACGTACTTGATGTTCTTGCCGCCCACATCCAAGTCTGTGTGTAGCTGCAATTAAGAGCAAAAAAGAACAGTTGAAAAGGTGGAGCAGAGTTTTGGGTTTTTGTTCCCAGAGACATGCGTGTGTGTGTGTGTGTGTGTGTGGGGGGGGGGGGTGAAGCATAATGAATACAGGTTAATACGCTCAGCAGATTCTAGAAGTTCTCAGCGTGTAAATGCAGATAAGTGAACAGTATGGCTGTAATGTTAGTATTCTTTAGCCGCTGTTCTTTTACGGCAGCTATGGCAGCAGAGAAACTAAACGTGGCTCAACATAGCCTACACTTTGCTAAATGAGGCCCGCTGGGGGCCATAACTTTATAAGTAGCACGGGAAATGGACCTTAGCCTACATTGTTCCTCATTATACATCACAAATGCATCATACAAACACACATTGTGGGGGGATATTGCTCCCTGCAGTCGGAAATCCACAGAATGAAGAAGCAAGAAGTGCTTTGAATATGCATTCTATAACACAGCAAGGGCAAAAAAGTATCAGAATCCATACAAGATTAAAGAGGGAAACTCTGCAGACGGTTATTCATGCTCACCAATAGCTTGCCCCGAAGAAACTGGACAATACTGCCTGTTCCTCATTACTTTTGTAATTACAGTTTCATTAGTTCACTAAAGCTGCATTACGTGCAAGGCTGAGTGGTTAGCTCCCACTCGCTGCACGGGCTGAGTAGAACTAATGAGTCTGACAATGCTACATAAGGCGGTTCAAACATCTGTGGATGAAAGAAACGGCGAAAAATGAGTTTGGGTTAAATAGGTAAATCTGAAGTAGGAGATACAATGGTGCGAAACAAAAGAGGTCAGAGAAAAAAAAGAGAAACGTTGTACCGGGCTTCGACATGAGGGAGGTGAGAAACTTTTCTTAATTCACACAAACACCAAGAGCTCTTCTTTTACCATAAGTCACCTTTCAAATGAGCCTCTTTATCTCCAAGGTGAGTGACTTTCAGAGGGGAGGAGAGAGGCAGCGGGGAGGGCATTTACAAATCCAGCAATGCTGCAGTGGTATTGGGACACGGCTGGCAGCCTTCCTCTTTTCAGTTTGTAGTTTTTTGATAATATGCATGCTATTCAAAAAACACACGGCCGCCGGGCACACACAACGGGGCACACAGGCACGCATCAAAACATCGGTATTCAGCAGCTATAATTCCATTTCCTGCCACCGAGTTTTCAACAGAAGATCCTGTGGGAGCGTGGTGAGGGTGCACAATAGCGAGGTAAAAGTCTGCCGGTGAAAATCCCGACCTCCAAACCCACCACCACCAAAAGCCCCCGCAATGTTTTTTATGCATATACTGTCTCAGAGGTGTTGTTTGCAGACACTGACAAAGCACATTCACTTAAATTGTCACACCTTGCACTTTTGTTTTCCTAATTGTGCCATCATTTTACATGAATGATGTAGCTCATTAACACAAATGCCTCGCAACATCCTGCACACTGAGAAACTCTTTAAATGAGCTCAAATTAATGATGGTCTGTCATCATTTTCTTTTTTTTCATCCTATGGCTGCACGTTTCGCTCATTGGACAGCAAATCGACTATTTAATCTTGCATATCTATCGCCTTTGGCTATGCAAAATAGAATGAATGTTTTTTGCGACCTATTCAATTCAATTCAGTTTATTTTATACAGCCGAATATCACAAATTAAGAATTTGCCTCAAAGGGCTTTACATTCTGTACACATACAACGTCCCTGTCCCATTCATTCAACAGTTAATTCCTTGTGTCCTTGACAATTAAGACTCCCTTTCTTCACTTGACATTAATACTGTGATGTCACCCATATAGAAATGCTAAACGATTGAGAAATGTAGACATTCTTACTCGATCAGATTCAAGGTCAAAATGACCTGTCAAGTTCAACCAGGTAAAGTTTGAACACGTCGACTTGCACGGCTACTGTACAAACTCTGTCTGCTGATGAGGGCAGTGGGACATAACAGGAGCGAAAGTGGACCTGGAAATTGTTTTCTAAATAATTGATTTCATAATCAAGAATCTGCACACATAAAGTGAATTTAGGAAACAGACGTCATGGAAATTACCAATATTCATACCGGTAGCAATGCTAATTTGCAACAGTTGCAACACTTTTTTAATAAATGGTTTGAATAAATGTGCACAGGAAGAGGATAAACTGCCAGCAGCAGCAGCATCTGTCTATCTTTCTGTCTGTCTGTCTGTCTGTCTGTCTGTCTTTCTGTCTGTCTGAAGTCATTGTTCTTTATTCTAGAATATTTTATTGGGTTTCCTTCAAGCAAAATGCTGTGATTGAATTTGATTTCCCTCGGGTAGACCATTATGGAGTGCATATGTCAATGTCTGCTTTAAAAGCACTGGCTCTGTTATGATCTGCCTTTGTCAAGGTTGAAAAGAGTTAGAAAGTTTGTCATCTTAATTCAAACTTGGAGCCTCTTCATTTAAGTCTATTCAGGACAACTAGATTGCTCGATGCGTTGATTTGCAGGGTGAACGCTCACAAAAACAATATTTATTTTCTGCGTGAAAGTACATTTGACAAACGCAACGATGAAGAAAAATATATTGACAAGTTTTTTATTATAAAGTTCTTAAGGAAGAATGTTTTGCCTATAAATACATTTTTATATGAAAATAAAAAGTAATTCAATCGATAAAACAGATAACAGACAATAACTAGAACGGGCACTCGGGAGAGTGCATACCTTCGCATATCACAAGATTGGGCATTGAATTACGAACATGTTGGCATTAGTTGCATGCCAATTGGATAGAAATTGACTGCGCTATGGTAAAAAGAAGATTTTGACCTTTTCATGACCTTGACCTTTGACCCGATCGATCCCAAAATCTAATCAAATGGTCCCCGGATAATAACCAATCATCCCAGCAAATTTCATGCGATTCAAGAATATGTTGACCTTTTCATGACCTTGACCTTTGACCCGATCGATCTCAAAATCTAATCAAATGGTCCCCGGATAATAACCAATCATCCCACGAAATTGCATGCGATTCGGTTTAATACTGTTTGAGTTATGCGAGTAACACACATACAAATAAATACATAAATAAATAAATAAATACACGGCGATCAAAACATAACCTTCCGCATTTTCAATGCGAAGGTAATAACCAGTCTGGCAAATAAAGTTATATATCTAGATAAAGTTTCAGTTTAGCTTTAGCTGCTCTAAGGTCCACTGGCAGATGAATGTAATGCTCTCACAGGTATCTATTGGTATCCTCCACGCACCACGGTGTGGGTCATTGACTTGTTCAGCTATGACACAAGTGGAGGGCAACGTCCAGTTGCCTATGGCACTGGAATTCAGCCCGGGACTTTAAAATGAGGAGTACGCAAGCCGAAAAACATGTCTGTTATTGTCAGTTTTCTTCTAGTATGAAGGTCATTTGAGGACGCCGACACCTGCCTACTCAGTTTATATAAGCATGTCACCACTGCTGAACGCTACTGAATCAAAACACAGCCAGATTTCAACAAAAAATAAAGACCAACACAAATTGGGAGGGCCTGCTCATGTGCCTCTGAATATTCAAAGAATGAGATGGGCCCAGTCTGACAGGCAGCGTTCCACTCTGTCTGTGGCGGTGAGCGCCAGGCTGGCCCACGCCAAGGCTGGGGACCATACATCAACCCCTGGCAACAGAATCTTAAAAAATGAAAATTCTATGAACACCAGCCGGTTCGGCCTGGAATGAACCAACTTTTCAGAAGTTTTCCCCCAACTCCCCGATGGCCAGTCAAGCACTGCGGCTACGAGATTTAAAACAACACCAATACATATCAACCACACCACAGGCCTACTCCCTGGATGTTTTCATTTTAAAGGATTGATTCCTCAACATTTAACATTTATATTAAGTTACCACTCTGTACAGCTGTCTAGGTGGCACATGCCAAGTTAATACAAATAACGGATGGACAACTAAGTCCACAACTTTATAAAAATGGTACACTGTGTGATTTCTTTTGAGAATAAACTGAAAATCAATCATTTCTTTGCTAAAAAACCCCACCTTTAACACCGCATTCCCAGAAAGTTGAGCCGATCCAGCTGGAACCAGCTGCAGTTCTTTAAATGCCTTGGTCGCCCACTTTGAAGTGCACAAGCAGTCATCAAAGATTGCAATTACTGAAAGGGGGCTGGGGGTCTGTCACAGGTCCCTGTCATTAACTGAGTTGCCTGGGAAACTAAAAACAGCATCAAGAATCAGTGACATTGACTGTGGCCTTTAGGAAACTAGCAGCAAACTGATGCGCATGTGTGCTACAATGAAGTCTGCAGCCAAAAACCACCAACACACAGGTTGGCTGGACACACAGATCATTGACCTATCTGTGTTTACTCTGCATTACTCAGTCGTTAGCAGGCTGGCTGTAACATCTTTTGTATCATCCTTTGGATTCTTTGAAATATACTGCAATGCACTCCAGCCGTCATGTGCCTAGTTTATTTCTGCTTGTAAACAAAGGACACAGTATGATTGCTTCACTCTCGTAATTTAAGCAATATGCCATTTGTGAGTGCAGTGTGTGTGTGTACGGACTTGGGACGTTATCGTGGCTCTTTCCTGTTATTATGGCTCTGTCCTGTGCTGTGATGAAAAGACAGACATTGTTGCAAATAGATTGAAGCTGCAACTCGGAGAGATGAAGAAAGCCTTGGTTGACAGATAAAATGATCTTGTGGCAGTACATTAAAGTACTTTCTGATTCACACGCACACACCTCCATTTGCCATCCACAGCTCCCAGTCAGGGGGCTGCACAGGACTGTTTTTCCTGTCTGCGGAGGAGGAAATATGCCCGTCACCACTGAAGATGAGCTTTTAAAGGCAATCACTTGAACAATCACTGGGTCCTAATGAGTAAGAGCCTACAACCCCCCACCTCCCAACCCCCTAACCCGCCAACTCCTGCCTCAGGCCTGGGTTTTTACAGACTTTAGTGAAGCCCTACAGAGGGAACTAATGATGTTGCTCCTTGTCAAGGCACATCCTAGATAGGACAAGTGTTATTTCATATGTACGGAGCAGTGGGACTGCAGGAGGCGAGGGAGACTGAATCGAGGAGTGAGGGGGAGGAGATGCTGTCACTGTGATGCTGCTTGTCAGTGGTTGTCTCCTGGAACAGACTGCACTCGCTACGTGGGACTGCCTTATCCACATTCTACTTATTGTAGTCCTCTGTAACTGTTAGTTACTATTATTGCTGAAATGTATTGGAGAAAACACAGTTACATACATATAAAAAATGATCAGTAGTGGAACTCAGATCCTTTACATGGGAAAGCAATGTAAAAAAAAATGTGCATCAAGAACAGAAGTGTTTTCAGCAGAAGTCCAAGAAACAATTCATTTTACTCATTAAAGAAAAATTGCTTTTGCGAGAAATGTATTGTTATATATGGCATTATTAGATGACAGATTAAGATGCAACAATGAGTGTACTGTTAGCTGGTTGTGTTGTAGCTTCTTGGTTGTACTTTGTTTATACAGTTAGAGTCTGTGGTTTCCTTCTGAGGAGTCTTCCAAAGGGTCACAGGAAAAATCTAAAGAAAATCATGTTTGGGGTTGGAAAGGAATAACACAATGTAAAGTTGTTGGACTCTCCTCTTGTGAACTCTTGGAAAAGTTGAGGGTAGTTTGAGCTTCAAACCGTTACTCAAATAAAACAGTCTGAGACATTTAAAGGTGAATTGTCTTTGGTGAAACTGAAACAAATAATACACATCTGAAACATGTGGGGCCCTACTTGCTGTCACAAACCAAAAGGGACAACTGGTTTAATCTGAGAGAAAACATTATATCTAAAATGTTGGGAGTCATTCTTTATTTTTTGTGCGCTTCCTTTCCGATAAGTATTCAGATGATAATTTGTTTAGGTGTATAGCAAATACATTCATCAATGTTTTTATTATGTGTTGAAGTTATGTGGCAAGAAGCCAACATTTTGTTTGAAATATCTATAACTGATGTTTCTTAAATACATGATTTCTGTGACAAGGGATTCAGATGGGACACAAATGACGTTCTCCTGGGTGAAAGTCTTGTGTTTTTGGACCTCCCTTCACAGAGTTGGTCATTATTTATACCTCCTGGTTTTACGGTTGTGTTTAATACATAAAGGTTTTTTTTGAGGGGTTATATGCATTTGTAGATATTGTTACAAACAATGTATGAGAACAACTTGAACTAGAAGCTATCAGATAAATGTGGAGAAGTAAAATTTACAAAATGTCCCTCTGAAGTGGAGCGTATTGTACAATAACATAAAATGGAAACACCTAAGTATTGTGTAAGTACATCAAATGGGTACTTTCCACCACTTTCTAGGAGCATTTGATGTGAATTAATGTAACAAAAGATGCAAACTGACGTGGATCCGCATGAAAAAATCCAGCACTGTGTTGATTCTGAATGTCATGTTTGGTGAAACCCTGATGCCGTGAAGACGACCGACTTGTTCAACCGAGGTTACATTTCCAGATCTGGTGATCGCACTGAAAATGTCACGTATCCCATTAAATATGTCGTAGATTACATGTTGTTATGTAAAATGTATGGGAACCCCAAGGCTGCGTGGACTAGTTTACATAGCACCTTTTGCAACAGCCCAACCCTGTATCACAAAAATTACGTTCCCCCAGACCTAAAATGCAATTTGCAGTTACGTTTGACTGAAACGTATTTCTCTCCAAATTACGTTTGACTGAAACGTATTTCTCTCCAGATTACGTTTGTATTTGACGTACTACAATTACAAATACGTCTCTAATCAATGTATCTTTGCCGTTTGTTGTCTCTCTTTTCTACAATGCTGTTATGAATTGGAAAAAGCGTCCTCTAGTCTTATTTATTATTATGTTATATGTTGTTTCGCCTGCGTATTCTGACAGCAATAAGCGTTGTAACGGATCATATGAATTGGCGTGAAGACTTACTGCTGGTGACGCTCCTTTATTTTCTTTCTTTAGGTGGCAATACATTAATTAAAACTCATAAACTATCACCACCTCATCACCACCTTCACAGAGTTAGCCTCATACGGGTCCAAACAACTATTCAACTTTTTATAAAATGCGCATCTGTCCGTAATCTATACCATAAAGTTCTCATTTTAACCTAAAACAAAGTGCGCTTCCTTCTAAACCACACACCCTCTTCAAGTCCTGGATTTCAGACAGCCAATTAACTCTTGTGGGTGTTTTGGAGGAAATTTCACCCCATCACCTCATTGTAGGCCCTGTCCTGAGTGTCTGTGTTCAATTTGGGTTTCCAGGACAAATATTTAGGAGATTATGGCCATTTTTGCACTTGTCAAAAAATATGCAAATTTAAGAGAATAAGACCCAATTTGACCCTTTGGACCTGTTTTTGGGGCCCATAGCTCAGAGCTATCAGTCCAAAACGTTAGGGTATTCATATTCAGATGCCCCTCTTTGAATCTGAAAGGAATCCAGATCTTTAAGTCGATTGAAAGTATGAAAAATGTACTAAAAGACTGGTTTTAAGGATCGTACAAGGGTTATTGGCACGGTGACAATTTTCTCTTGTGAAGGTTTTGAAGGGTATTCCCCTCATGACCTCAAAGTCTTATATTTAGGTAGATATAATATATTTAATATAAAGCAGTAGGGTTATATCTGAGACAATTGGGAGGTCAAGGGTCAGTCTGCAGAGTATGCGTGTGTGTGCATGTGTATTTGTGTGTGTGTGAGTGTGTGTCTCTGCCTGTGTGTGTATGTATGTGAGTGTCTGTATGTGTGTGTCTGAGTGTGTGTCTGTGTGTGTGTGTGTCTGTCATTCTGTGTGTGTGTGTTTCTGTCATTCTGTGTGTGTGAGTGTGTGTCTGTCTGTGTGTGTGCGTGTGTAAGAGTGTGTGAGTATGTGTGTGTCTCTGCCTGTGTGTGTGTGTGTACGTATGTGAGTGTCTATGTGTTTCTGTCAGTGTGTGTGTGTGTGTGTGAAGCGATGTATTAGTTTGCATGCATATCAGTGGAAGTTGAAGGGTAAATCATGTTTTATTAACAATTCCCAAATTATTTCCCAGATTTTTCCGGGTACCTGCTCTTTTTGTTTGATGAGAAGTAAACACACCTGTAAATAACCCCATGAATGGTTTATTGTTTTGAGATGTTTGACTGTTTAGCATGTTCCTTATTGATTTTGATGTATGCCTTTTATATTGTATTGTTTGAATAAATATAGACGTTTTATACTACTTCCGCTTAACAGATAAATCTGACTTTTATTTTGAAAGGTTAAAAGGAAGCGCACTTTTTTTTAGGTTAAAATCCGAACTTTATGTTATAGATTACGGACAGATGCGCATTGTATACAAAGTTTAATAGTTGATTGGACCCGTATGGGACTAACTCTGTTAAGGTGGTGATGAGGTGGTGATAGTTTACGAGTTTTAATTAATGTATTGTCACCTAAAGAAAGAAAATAAAGGAGCGTCACCAGCAGTAAGTCTTCACGCCAATTCATATGATCCGTTACAACGCTTATTGCTGTCGGAATACGCAGGCGAAACAACATATACAATAATAATAAATAAGACTAGAGGACGCTTTTTCCAATTCATAACAGCATTGTAGAAAAGAGAGACAACAAACGGCAAAGATACGTTGATTAGAGATGTATTTGTAATTGTAGTACGTCAAATACAAACGTAATCTGGAGAGAAATACGTTTCAGTCAAACGTAATTTGGAGAGAAATACGTTTCAGTCAAACGTAACTGCAAATTGCATTTTAGGTCTGGGGGAACGTCATTTTTGTGATACAGGGTTGAACAGCCAGATGTTGGCCTTTTTTCTTTTCAGATCAGAGTCTTATTTTGACCCAGTTCTTCTCATCTGGTCGATGTGACCCAGCCTTTACAGAACAAATCCAAAGAATTTGCAGAGGGATCAACGGGGAGTAATTCATTGGCAAAAGTGGTAAAATTAGAGCTACCTTTTTTCTATCTGTACGCCCTGAGGCAACTGAAGCCTAATGGTTACTCCGGATAGATTCTGCTCAAACATGTCTAGAAATGAATTGTGGCTTCCTCCCATTTGTTGGATTTAGACTTGTGTTAATTACACCTACATGAATAATCTGTAATTCTAAATATTGCAATAACATTTTGAATGTACCGAACAGATGGCGCAATGCATGATATATGATACACTTAGCTATTCTGGGGAACATTTTCCCTCCAGTCTGTCTTGTGGTATGTAGCGTTTTATCAAATTGGACAGAAAAGTTCCCTTCTGGTGTGAACCACTGCAGACTTCACTGGAGGCAAACCATATAGGGAACGTATGTGGTTCTGGAATAGTGCATATTAGGATGTTCCTTGGGAAATAGAGCAACATTAAATACAGTAGACTCCTCAATCTATATACCAAATAATGCCAAATTACATAAATGCTGAAATACCAATGTGATTCATCCATGTTTGCTTCCGTTGAACAAATAACCGGCATTTTCAGAATGACTCACAGAGTCGTGAGAGGAATCGTTATCTATTGTTCCATTGTTGGTCCGTGGGGATTCATGGGCATCTGTCGCAATAGAACAATAATTAGTATTGCTCTTCTGAGAGGTCAAACACGGTATTCATGGAGGCTAAAAAAGGGCAAGGAGTGCCTTGCCTTTTTCCTGTTCATTTATTATCACTGACGACCAGTGTTGGGAGTAACGCGTTACAAAGTAACGCGTTACTGTAATTTCACTACTTTTAGTGGTAACGAGCATGTAACAAAGTATTTTTTTAACTCAACTAACGCAGTTACAATTACTGAAATGTAAATGAGTTTGTTACTCGTGTTACTCTCTTTTGTGAAAAATGAACACTTGCAGACAAGAAGACAAGCTAGGCCTACTTTAGCTGCTTCTGATCTGACATCGCAGGACCTTGGTGGCGCAATGATGTAACGTCTCGGACATTATGGCACTGATGACACGGAGACGGGACGACGTTATTAATCCTCACTTTATTGGGCATCCACCAACACAGTGTGTTTACATAATGCGGATTTACATGTTACAGACAGCGTGCTCCTCTCAGCTCAGCAGCTCGAACGTCAACAACAACGGTTCCCGTCAACCAACCTTAACTCCCGTTTTCCGGCAGGTTAACCCCGCCTCCCCTCTACTCTGCCAATCACAGGCACGCCCCCTCGACCAGCATGTACGGTGCCACACTGTGATTGACAGCCACTTCACAGGGTCGCTACAATAAACACCAATCGAATCAATCAATGAGCATTAAACCACATCATGGCCGACAGTGCGGATAGAATGAGCTTTCTCTCCTGGAAGTATCGACATTACTTTTCGCTCGTCGAAATTAAAGACAAAAATGTAGTGGTGAGTTGTAAATTATGTGCAGGTGCAAAGACCCTATCCACATCTAAGAGACAGTTATTTTGTATAAAGTTAAGTATTAAAAGGGACTTTTGTACTACTGCTTGATTTGAAGGCCTGTTGCCCTGTTGATTGCAATAAATAGGTCTACAAAATATGTTTATTGTGTTTGACTGTTCAGTACTGTTCATTACATTAAAAAAGCAGACATAAAAGTAACTTACAAGTTACTTTCCCTAGTAACTAATTACTTTTGATATACAGTAACTAGTAAAGTAATTAAATTACTTTTTAAAGAAGTAACTAGTAACTGTAACTAATTACTAATTTTCAGTAACTTGCTCAACACTGCTGACGACACTCTTTCCTTATTGAGACGATGGGAAAGAGAGAGTGTCAAGAACCAGACGAGCAAAGGTGACGGATTGTAATTGAAGCCGGGGCCACTCAGAAAGGGTACAGTAATTACAATCAAGAGAGACGCTCCTAATGTTATACATTCTCCACACAGTCCTTTATTTCCCACTATTATTGAACTGTGGTCTGAATCAACAGCAAGCTCTCACCTTCCACTTTCATGCTGTTTTATTTCCCTCTCGGACAATCATGAATTAATGAGACAAGAAAAAAACACGTGACAATTTGTGCCCGATTTGTGTGCAATCTGCACCAAGGTCAATCAGGGCTAATGTGCTCCGTGTCCATCCCTGCACTTTGAGCAATGGCACACGTGTTGCATTCACTGCCGAAGGCGTGTTATCGCTTCTGGAGAATAAGTCAAAGTCAAAGCAGATACCTTTAGAACAAGGGGGCAACACAATTAGATTTAGCCACCCATGAAAAGCTTTTTGTTTGTGAGTATGGATGCACGGGAGGATGCATTTTAATCATGGCAGGCTGCAGTGTCACCACAGAGAGAGAGAATGGGAAAGAGGAGAATAAAAACAACTCTGTATAATGTGGCCAGGCTCTCGGCTACGATAGCTCTCACTTCCAGGATGACCTATCGCATATGCAAGCAATCTTCGGAATGAATTTTTACTGCCTGCTCATTGCAACCTGTTGCTACAGCAAGAGAGCAGGAGACACTCGATCTGTTCATTGGTGTGTGCCCAAAGCCAGAAGACAAAGGTGAATAAGAGACAAGACTTCTGGTGAAGTATAATTTGCTCTTGCGGTGTCATGCGAAGAGCTCTGCAGACAGTGAAAAAAAATAGAAAATAATTTTTTTTAAAAGACAGAGAAATTTTCCAAACAATAAAGAAAATACACCTTGAAAAAGCTGTAAAGGAGGTTGGCTGCGGCACTCACGCTGAGTGTTAAATAGAGGGAGATTTCTTAGCATTAACCCCGACTACTGTCATTACCATACCTGTTGGCCCAAAACTCATCGGTATACACAACATGCTGGAGGCGGGAGGGTGTGGAGGGGTGCAAAGCAAAACAAGCGTAATCAAGGAGCACAACAGTTTTCTCTTTCTTCAGCGTGGCTGACCTAATCAAATCAAGGAATGAGATTGATTTCACGAGGTGCAGATGGATCCCGTAGCAAGTCTAATTTAATGTGCCGGCTTTGCACTATGATGTGTGTTTTCTCGGTCCAGATGGTGCTGCTCGGGTTTGTAATTCATATTTCAACGTTTTACTCACTCCTCTTCTCTCCTCCCTTCCTCCCACCCTCTTTCTTTCACTCTCTCACAGGATTTCTTTCTCTTTTTTCCTCTTCCTCTCGCTGTTCATAGTGTAACAACTGAGTAAATGAGGGTGGGTGTAGATTTGAAAGCATCACAAGCTCATCTGTCAAACATGCGATCCTGTGATCTTGTTAAATGTCACAAACAACACATGCAGACTGGTGGGTTTCATGGTGTTGCAGGAAAGTGATGCAGAAAAGTAGTCAGAGCAAGTAATACAAATAGTAAGTGAGAGGAGGTCAGAACTGGGGGAGGAATTACAATGTTTCGATTGACTGCTGAAAACTTTTTTGGCTTTTGCAGCAAACTTAATAGTTAAATCAACTCATCAATAAGACATATTTTCACATGTTCCGTGGTTCATGAAGGTACACTGTGCAGAGAACAACAGATATTGCATCAGGTGTTTTATTAATGTATGTGCATTTTAATTAATTAACGTTTAACCCTTGTGTTGCCTTAGGGTCATTTTGACCCGAATCAATATTACACCCTCCCCCCGCCTTAGGATTAATTTGACCCCATTCAATGTTTAATGTCGGTGTTCTTTCGGTAGTCAACAAACAAACATAAAGTGCCTCACACTTAAACTTGGAAAACAATATTAATTCTAATAATTTTCTGGAGGTTTTAATTGCTGGCGTCAAATTGAACCCAAAGGGTAAAATATGTTAGTAAATATAAAGGTAACAGGAGGGTGAAACATTGAATCGGGTCAAAATGACCCAAAGGCGGGGGGAGGTGTAATGTTGATTCGGGTCAAAATGACCCTAAGGCAACACAAGGGTTAAACAAATTGAACTTATACACCACATAATATAAGCTATTAATCCCTCCTGACCCCAGTCATGTCGGTGCACTCATTAAAAGCAGCAACACCTCACTCTATAAATGCTCCTTTGCTAGTTAAAGTGCTGCACTTCTAATTGTGTTTAAACCAAAGCACGGAGCTATTATTAAAAATCATTTTTTTTCATTTTAAATCAGGCAGGATAACCCTTTTGAAAATCTACTTTAATATATTTGTAATTGTATTTAATTCCTAAAATATTAGGGTGTAGTTTAATTCATATGAATCACATTTCATAAGCATTTGAAGTTTCCTCTCTTTAAATATAGAAGAGTAAAAAAGTACAACGCAGCGAGCTACTTCACACTTCTGAAAACAGGCCTTAGCAAAGGTTGAGCTACACGTCACCATACGTGAGATTGCATGAATATGAATTCAACTTTAAATATTTCCTAATGACAAGATATTATAATATATAAACACAATTAGCGAAGACTCCTGCGGGGACACAAGAGTCATAATTCTGAATCTCCTTTGCATTGCAATTAGCAAGTTTCGAGAGGTGTTTCATAAACAGTATATATAGACATGCACATATTTTTATAATTGGGAGACGTGGAGTGCCGGAGCCCTTCTTTGGGGCTTATTCCTGTGGAAAAATGCAGATGTGCTTCACAGTGCCTGTTCGAGCTGTCACAGTCATTGTTCTCAACCTGAGAAGCCTTGCAAATTATAGCCAGTTTCAATTCCAACTGCCACTGCTGGAAAAGGCGTGCATTGCTAGCGTCGAAAACAATTCCAGTAAGTTTCCTGTATGGGGGACTTGAATAATGGGCTCTGACAGCTTTTGCTAAGCACTTTTGTTTGTCTCATGGCAAGCCTCCACTGCAGGCCCTTTCTGAGAACAGCACTGCAGGCTGGAGCTGTAGTACATCAATTGTAAATGGGCATTAAACTGCTTGTGATCACTCAAACATTCGTAGCATTGAATGCCAAAAGCTGCTCCGACATGTAAGGACGACTATCAGACCAATCGCTGGCACACAAAAAAATACAGGAGTCACGACCTGTTTGTGTAAAACTTTTAAAAGTAGGAGATCTGATCTCATCTCCAGGAGGATCAATATACCGGCTGCATTATATTGAAGGATCTTCCTTTATAGCTCAGTCCTTTGTCCAAACTGATGTTGCATGTTTCTATTGTGTGCGTCCGGTCCAACCCCCCCATCCCCACCCCAACAAGCGCCCCACATTCCTAAAAACTCTCTACGGGAAATAGCTTTTGATACGGGTAAAGCAGTGTTTTCTCGAGCCTATGAGAACAAAAGGCAGAGTAAATGAGAGCTTCATTGGCTATATTAATAATCATCTGTTCCTTCCTCCTTTGAGAGCCCCTGTGATATCGAGTATCATTAGACATGCAAATAAAGGCTCCATTTGTACCCCCGTCCCTGGGATAAGAAAGGAAAGAGAGAAAAATGAAGAAGAAGCATGGCTGTGGCAGAAACAATTAAGCCGTCCTCTTCGCGGAAGCACTTGGCAGCCGGCTTTAGACTGGTAGGGGGGGGGGGGGGGGGTAGAAGTGGTCCATTGGCTAGGCAGCCACGTCAACACGCTTGTCTGAGTGAATGTGCAATTGCACAGAGCACCGCTTTAAGATGTCAGACCACCTTGGAGTGGACGGCAGCCACAAGCAAAGCCCTCCCCCCCTCCCCCTCTCCCGCCCTCTGCATGTCATGATGCCACTGTACGCGTCTCACACGCTCCGTCTGGAACACGGATCAGAAGGCGGAGGTAGAACAAAGGAAACGGTAGATGGGAAGGGAGGAGGAGACGGAATCATCTCTGTTGTTTTGACACGATGGACATCTTTCCTTTTCCCCCCTCTTCCCTCGGCCCACGCGTAGCAACCATGGAGTGCGTTACGCAGCTACATTACAACGACATCCAAGGCCTCGCTCGCTTACATAATCATGTCCTGTGGCTAAACGGTCGGCTTTTACACCCCGCTGCACCGATCCAAAAGCACAAAACCAAGACGCAGCAAGCGGAATCCTCCGAAAGCCCCCGTGGAATGCCACACTTGAGATGGAGTACGACTAAATATGTTCATACTCCAAAGTAAAAGTCATTCAGTCCTTCCTTCTGCTTTGGAAAAAAAAGAGTAGCGGGCATGGAAATTGCCTCATGTCCCTGATTCCCTTGTTACCTTCACTTCATTTCCAAGTTATCTTCATCTTTCCACTTTTTTCCTTTGCATAACAAAGCTACCAGAGCCGGGGAGAGAAAAAAGAATATCAATCGTTGTCTGTTAAAAGGTTACCTCAGGAGAAAAAGGGAGAAAACAGGATAGGCCTAGAGGGTATTAAAGCTGGAAGATCCAGCGGCTGAATTAAAAGTGCTTTTTAAGACCAGCAAAAACAGGTAGTTTCTCTGTCAGCCAATACAAGAGGGAGAGAGAGAGAGAGAGAGACATACAAAACATGCCAAATCTCAATAATAGACTGGGGATGAAAGCGTCCTGAGCTCAGTCCGCCGTCCTGGAGACGAAGACGAGACAGCGGGTAAAAAAAAAAGTAAGAAAATAGTCAATAGTGATTGAAACGCTCATGTCGCCTCACATCTCTCTCTCTGTCCTTCGCTTCCTTTCCCTCTTCATCTCCCCCCCCCCCCCCCCCCCCCACACACACACACACGATCGGAGTCTTTTTCTGGAATTGCCCGTTGGTAATGTCAAGAGATTTCACGGCACAATGCCGGTGCATCAGCCGGGCTCACATTTCCCCCTACCTGTGATTTACTTTAGAGAAGAGGCTCATGGGGGATTTTCCATGCCAGCGGAGGGCGGTGGGGAGAGGGAGGGGTGGGGGTGCTGGCAATGGTGGTGTGTGGTTGGGGGGATGATGAGAGAGGGGTGGACTAGGTACCCTGGGGCTTGACGCAGTAAGGCACTCTAACAATGGTGGCATAGACCACCCAGCTGAGAGATGCTTTTACTGCAAAGAGAAACCTGCATGACTGCATTCAGGCGTGAAATGTCAACGTCCTCTTTCTACAGCAGACAGTCTGACTCAGATAGGTCAAGCATTTTCTTTTTGGGAACTGCAGGAACATTGAGGATGTTTGTCGGCATGTGCAACAAGTGTTTATGTAACAATAATTTTTAAATTGCTATTATTTTATTCATATTTATTTATTTCAGATTTATTTGCTATTATCTATCATTGTGTATATATATATATATATATATATATATATATATATACAATGATATATAATATAGATGGGAACACATACACTATTAACAGAGAAGCAATTTAAAGAGGAAATAAACACATTTCACGTTTATATCATTTTTTTTGCATCTATTAATTATGGTGTTTGTTGGGTTCAAGGTGGATCAAGCTGAAACGTTTTTAATTGATCCATACTCGTATCACACTGCAGACTCCATCATAAGCTGCTGTTAAAGGGCAGGTTGGGCTTAAATCCAGCTCCACGTATTAAACAGCAGAAGGGAATTGTCACATCCGTGAACAGAATCTGGAGATGTACTTTGATAAAGTGTGTGTAGGTGTTATACGCCCGTTGAGTTTTCTGTGTGTCAGATTGGTTTACATGAAAAGCTGCTTCTGTATCTATTACAGATGGAATTGATGAATTCTGACTGGAAGTGAATGACTTTCTTAAAAATTATCCCTGAACAATCCAAAGTATTGAGTATGGTTCTGTGCATTATTAGTAACCAGAGAAATATGTATGGAGATTATTGCTCTGGTTTATTATTTATTGTATTAAAAAAAAAAAAAAGCACAAATGAAAGTCAATTCTTCTTTATTATGCTAAAATAATCTTGGGCACATACATTCTTATCTGCACGATACCATTAGTGGTGATTAAAACCTGCATTGTTTTGTTTGACTATTTGTTTGTTTATTATTTTGGTGAACAAAAAATTGTATATATATATATTTATATATATACAGGACTGTCTCAGAAAATTAGAATATTGTGATAAAGTTCTTTATTTTCTGTAATGCAATTAAAAAAACAAAAATGTCATGCATTCTGGATTCATTACAAATCAACTGAAATATTGCAAGCCTTTTATTCTTTTAATATTGCTGATTATGGCTTACAGCTTAAGAAAACTCTAAAATCCTATCTCATAAAATTTGAATATTTCCTCAGACCAAGTTAAAAAAAAGATTTATAACAGCAAAACAAAATCAACCATTTGAAAATGTGTTTCCAGGTGTTTCGAGTTAATTAGACGATTCAAGTGATTTGTTTAATACCCTACTAGTATACTTTTTCATGATATTCCAATATTTAGAGATAGGATATTTGAGTTTTCTTAAGCTGTAAGCCATAATCAGCAATATTAAAAGAATAAAAGGCTTGCAATATTTCAGTTGATTTGTAATGAATCCAGAATGCATGACATTTTTGTTTTTTTAATTGCATTACAGAAAATAAAGAACTTTATCACAATATTCTAATTTTCTGAGACAGTCCTGTATATAGGGAGAGAGAGAGAGAGAGAGAGAGATATTTACATATACTGTATATCACTTGTGTTCAGTCTTTCTGCTCACACAGGTTTCCTTTTGCCAGACTTTAATTCCCTGACCTGTCTGGTCCCTTTAAGAAGAAGGAGTGCGCTTCCCCTTTTAAAATGCCTTTGTGGGTAACTTTTCCTTCTGTAATGTTAGTCATTTCCAAATAAGGGAATATTCACTTGTTTCTCTGCTTTGCTAACAACACATTTTACATTTGATTAATATCTTTAGTCAAAGTGTATTTACCAGTTGGCTCCATATGAGGGGAGATTGCTGCCAGCTGGGTTAAAGTGGTACTTATTCCAGAGATCCTCCCTGATGGGCCACAGACAGCAGGTGTCAGAGTGTGAAAGGTCTTGGAAGATATCAAACAAGTCGGTCTGTAATTTTCTCTCCAGGAAAATACTCTCCAGGGTTGTCTTTTTCTTATGGATTGTCTTCAGCAGACCATAAATGATAAACCTACTGAAATGGTTTATATAAAAAATCCTACATTTAGTTGTGTTTCCAAAGCAACTGCTGCGTTCTGGTCCATTCCTCCCACTCAAAGAAATGACTCATTGGATGAACTCAATTAAATTGTTGGCAGATTTTCCATCCAATAATTATATGCAACTCCAACTCAAATTTAGCACATCAGTGCAATAAAATGTAATTAAGTTAGTCCAACTCATTTGTATTAAATACATCTCAAATAAAATAACGATATTCATTGAATTAAATTAATTTGTGCTTGTCCAACTCAAAATATAAACTAACTAACTAACAAAATATGCAAACTCCACACAGAAGGAACGCCCCGACTGGGAATTGAACCCACGGACCTCTGGCTTTGAGGCGACAGTGCTAGCCACTACACCACCGTACAGCCATGAAAGTGTCTTCACCTCATGTAAACAACTGATTCTCAGCTGGCGCATGTGCAAAGGGTAGTCCTCAATGAAACACATTTATTTTGAGTTGATATGCGCACCATCTAACCTAAATAAATCTAATAAATGAAAGTATTCATGCATTTTGTGTTACACCCATTAAATATAAATATCTATTTTTGTAATTGATTTATTTAAATGTATCAAACAAAATTTAAATGTGTCACCTCGAAGAAGGGCTTGAATCGTTTTTGTGAGTGTAACCTAAATAAATCTAATAAATGAAAGTATTCATGCATTTCGTGTTACACCCATTAAATATAAATATCTATTTTTGTAATTGATTTATTTATATGTATCAAACAATATTTAAATGTGTCACCTCGAAGAAGGGCTTGAATCGTTTTTGTGAGTGTAACCTAAATAAATCTAATAAATGAAAGTATTCATACATTTTGTGTTACACCCATTCAATATAAATATCTTCGTTTTGTAATTGATTTATTTAAATGTATCAAACAATATTTAAATGTGTCACCTCTAAGAAGGGCTTGAATCGTTTTTTTGAGTGCACTTACGTCACCAAAACCCCCAAACCAGCCAGATACATCAACAACAGCACGTGTGGTAGATGTCACGTGTTCGGCCAACAGGGGACATGGTTTTGTGAAACATGTTCCGACGGTTGTCATGTCCGGAGCTAACTAGCGGGGGGGGGGGGGGGATGCTGCATCTGTGCGACATGTGTTTTGTCTCCCATAATACGACGTGATTGCTCGCTCGGGGACATTTGATTCATGTCAGCGTCGCTAAATGTCTCCTTCCTGGAAAGACACAGTGCAGCTTGCCGAGAATACTTTTTTTTCCTCTCCTGACTCACGTTACTTGTGTGGCATCTGTGTGTGTGTATATGTGACGTGATATGTGTGTGTATCCTTGCTTGCAAAAATGTGTGGAAAACACAGGCTTTACGTGCATCCATGTTTGTGTGTGTGTGTGTGTGTCCCCCTACAAATGCCCCCTCCCTATTACAGCTGACTACTAGATGGATGCTGGCTGTCACACCTGCCTGACTTTGTTCCTGCCAGATGCGGTGGGGTCACAGGGAGAGCGCCCAAACAGTCATCAATCTCAACCATTGTCCAACATTCTTTCGGCTCCGGCAACAGCTTCCAATATCCATTTAGTCGCTCCAGATGCTGGCAAAAATGCTTACACACACAGAAACAGGGTCGCCAAAACCTGCTGACCCGCACGGCCGGCACAGGTGGATGAAGAAGAAAAAAATCCAAAAAGAGAGGGCACAGGATTTTTCCACAATCTCTTAAGTTGCTCTCGGCGTCTCCCCTCTGTGCCCTCGTCTTTGTCATTAAGTATGAAAATACATTTAATTTGGCATGTTCCCCAAGTGTGATGGCGTGAGCATGTGGCCGTATACTCCAGGTCTTTTCATTTTATAACAACGCCAAACGGAGGCGCTTTGGAGTTAGATGGACAAGACGCAGGGGGGGACTGGAAGGTCCGGAGGACACAAGTACAAAACTAAACATTTCAATGGGGGGGGGGGGGGGGATGCTCTCGTGGCCTCCATAGTGGCGACACCCAGAAGCCAGAGGAGTCCTTTCAATTTTGCTGGCTCGTTGCAGAGTTGTGCGGCACATGAGTTGCCAATCGGCTAATGGGAGGGCGGCTTACACCTGTACATACATGTTTTCATGTTGCTGGGAGTGTTTTTTCTATTATATTTGCTTCTTACCTCTTTTCGAAAAAGAGTGTTTTTAAATATTGATGGAAAAGTGGGAAGACAGAATAAAACAAACGAATGCTTCTGAGCAAACGCGAGCCACAGAGATGTCCTCAAGCATGGAAAGTCATTCGACTCGTGTTGAGAGTTTGTCGGTCAGCCGCTAGAGCTGTACATCCTGCCGTTGCAGAAAGATGTTTTCATGCAGCAGCATAACACTTATTTTTGTTGGTCGGGGGGGGGGGGGTGACACGGCATAGTTCCTCAGGGTGCTAAAATACTCTACAAACTGTAAAGGTGTGAAAAATCATCCCTTTCTCTCTGCAGTGTTATTCTCACTTTTTCACTCCTCTTCTCTTTCCCATCCTTTTTAATCCCCCCCTCCCCCCTTACTCTCCTTCTTTGAGGCCTCCTGAGGGTTGTGGAATAATGTACACACACACACTTAACAGCCGAACGGATAAACGCTCATGTTGTTTGCGGGCGGGAAGAGGAGAGAGAGGAGGAAGAAATCATCACAGCGTGCATTTCCATTTCCTGCGCCCACTTTAATTGTGAAGAAAGGAGAAAGTTGCGGTGCATTCCCTTCAGTATGCAGATGCACTTTGACGCTGTCACTCACACGGTGTGGGGTCTTTGATTAAGGCCTCGTCGGTGCATCGGGGGCTTGTGACCGCACTTGGCAAGCTGGAGCCATTAAAATCTCAGTAACTCTGCCCCCCCCCCCACACACACACACACATACACACACACACACAGTCTATCTGGCTCTCTTTGTCTTGTTCCTTTTCCCAACTGGGTCACCCACTGGGAGAAACTTGGTAACCAAAAGGTAATAACTAGTGCTAGTAAAGCAGTAGAGGAGGTGGAGTCATGGAATAAGTGATGTAGCCTTTAATACGCATTTACTATTGGGATAAGTCTGACTGCTTGGGTGGAAACTGCTATTAATTAAGTAAATGTACTCAAGTACTACACTGATGTTCATTTTTAGGATATGTGCACTTCACTTGAATATTTCCAATCGGATTTCTCAACCATTATACTCCTTCTTTGCACTCTCTGGTCAGATGTAACACTACATTCCGTTGCCCCTGTACTCTGTGCAAAGATAAAGTTAAATCTGAATCTGAATTCCCATTGAAATACAGTTTTATTTTTTTACTCTGCTCCATTTATTTGACAGCAGCTTCATACTTTACAGATTTAAATTTCACATCTAAAACACAATTTAAATTTCACAGTATGTGTTACAAAATAAACCACCCGACAAATGTATGAATACATTAAATTAAGTCCCACAAATGAACATGCTACGTAATAAAGCGAGGGTTGGTAATCTTCTTTCCAAACGATTTGTCTGCATCATATATGTTAAAAGTAGCCCTGCTGGTTGTTTACATGCATATGATAATTGTGTGGGAGGCCTGAAGGGACGGGCTGTCAGTGTTGCCGACACGGTGACTTTCCCACTAGATTTAGTGACTTTTGGAGCTGCAGCTTCAGGCTACTTTCATTGTTAAAAAGTTAGCAATATGTGGTTGTGTATTTAGGTTAAACATGTTTAATATCAAGCGTACTCTTGCTAATCATCAAGAATAAACTCCCTAGCTTTCGTGCTTAATATTCATAACATTATAACACTTTGAAAGGGATCATTCTGCATCGGCTGCATCTTTAAGTACATGTTGCTGCCTGTGCTCCTGTGATCTTTTGTATGTATCATGGTGAACAATAAATGTCAGCATGTGGTTACTTCTTCTAAAAAAACAGTAACGTATTCTTATTTTGTTCTGTTTCAAAAGCATTTACAAGTTCCTATGGCAGCACTATATATATGTATCCACAGCCTTTATGTGACAGAATGTCCTCTCAACATGGTTGTTATATCTCTGGTAGGCGGAGTCTCTGCCATATCCATCCATTCATATGGAAAATCGTACACGTGTTATAAGCCTAAAACATGTGAACATGCAGGCAAACAAAACATCATCTTCCATTCGTAACTTCCTACTACTCCTTTAACTAAGATGCCACACAACCACAGGGTCCCCAGTTGTATTCCTTTGTTGGATGTGTTGACTTTTGTTGCACGTCATCCATTCCTTCTGTCCGTGGCTCCTGCTAATCAATGAACATACAAAGAAAACTCATAAGCAAAACCGTTTTAGAAGACCCCCCCCCCCTTCATCTTCTCCCTGCGATAGATGGGATGGCCTTCATGGAATTGTTTTGTTGGACTGCCCTCTGTCTCCCAGGGACTCACAACTATTTACATCACTCCTCTTTTTACGCCATCAAAAGTGCTGTAGCTTTGGCTCAACGTGTGGAACCATCAGACACCTTTTGTCGCAGAGAAAAAACTAATTTGGGCTCAAAACCTTTTACCGGTCCTAATGTGTGTAATGTAATCTTGTCTTTGAATGGCAGAACACCATTACAGCGTGGGATAAGAAAGACGTGCATGTGTTATGCACATCGAGCGGCTAATTCACAAAATGGTCGCGTGGCTTTTGCAAACAAGACCAAAAAGACACCGAGTGATATTCAAAGTGACAAGGAAAGTGGAAATGTAAAATGTATCCTTAATTGTGCTGCCAGATATAAAGAACCGCACTGCAGCCACACGCGAAAACATTCTATTCGCGTCTTCAGAGACTTGGGAGCAGCTGAAGCGTATTCATAAAGGGGTGTCCGCTCAAACTCTTTCATTCTGGGATGCAGAGAACCTTGTGCGCCGTGAAAGTTAAATATATTAGGCTCCCCTTCATGTGGTTTTTTTAACCACAGAAAGAAAGAAAAAACATAAATAATCAATGAAGTAACTCTGCTGTGTCTTGCAGGTAAATCCTCAAAGCGAACCTCTTGATGAGGAGACGTGCTTTCTGGTGCTCTGGGGATCACTGCCGGTAAAGTGTGATAAAAAAAAGCTCTCAAATATCTCAAGCAACTAAGTGACCGTATTAGAGAGTTGTCTTCTTCATGAAAAGGCACGTATGTGATGAGCACAATGCAGGGAGAGAGGTGAAATGAGGTCCAGGCCGAGGTCCAAAGCCGGGTCCACATGGACCTGAATAGCCTCAGCCTGTCCGGCTGTCACTTTCACTTTGCCACATAGATCACTGCAATCAGATGCAAAACTTTGCAGTCCAGTTGGCCCTGTAATAACATTAGCGCAATATCTTTGTGAATCAGACCTTGAGCCATGGCAGCTAGCGGTTGCCAATGATCCACAATTCATGGCCGCTGTCAGCGCTCCCTATCCAGTCTTTGTCATCTCTCAATTTATCGCATTTCCCCCACAGTGGCTGTGTTGTATCTTTACCTGCACATGTGCATCCATACAAGATGGCATCTCTTTCAGTTCTAAACTTGTGTTTTATTGTTATCTAGTTATTGTTATGCTTTGTTCCTGTTCGATGAAAATGTGGCTACGGATAAAACAACTAAAATCAAAAATCTGAACCCTTTATTTACAAAACACAAATTAAATATCATATAATGCCTACTATGAACTATTCATACACTCTGTCATATTCATTGAATATATTTTAACTCTAAATCTGTCCTTCTGTACACATGACATCTATTGCACCTGTCCATCCTGGAGAGGAATCCTCCTCTGTTGCTCTCCTGAAGGTTTCTTCCCTTTTTTCCCCCCTGAAGGGTTATTTGGGAGTTTTTCCTGATCCGATGTGAGGTTTTGGGGCAGGGATGTCTATGTGGACAGATTGTAAAGCACTCCGAGACAAATTTGTAATTTGTGAAATTGGGCTATACAAATAAACTGAATTGAATTGAATTGAAAAAGAAGTTTCCACAGAAATTCTGTGAAACTTCTATCACAAACTTGAAAGCTGTGGCTCCGAAATTCTGTTGATGAAATAGAATCACACAAATATGCTCCTCCACCTTTCATTTCTTTTGATGAAGAAAAAACCCCTGTAAAACGCTGGCCGCACACAGAAGGCCTACAACCATGTGGAATCCAAATGTTTCCATGTAACCTTGTTGCTCTAAAGAGCAATGTGATGCGTGTGTAACGAGTGGCCGGTCAAGCCGAGGACAGTGATTGAAGGTTCAAGAAAATAGATTCTCAAAGCAGCCCAGTGTGTGATGGATTCGGAACAAAAAAAAGATTTTTTTTGCATTTGCGAGGTCAAACTTTTGGAAAGAGCAACAGCGAGCGGCGTCCGTGTGAGGCAGGGACAGACAGGACACCAGAGACAGAGTGACACTTACAGAGTATGATGACACTTCCACTCCGCCGCCCACTCCTCTGCACGACCACACTTCCTCTCCGCCTTCGCCGAGTCCCGGGGACATCTTCGGGTGTCACAGCAGACGGATGACTAGCTTCAGCAGCGCCATGCCATATCCCCTTCTCACACTAAACTGTCACACACACACCCCCGACCCCCGTCCACCCTCCTCCGTGCTTTTCCCGGCCTGCCGGGTCTTACTGCTTCATGGCCCAGACTGCGATGCTCTCCCACATGCTTGCACGCACACAACAACGGAGGCGCACGTCCGAGAGAGGCAAGTCCAAGCCTCTCTCGCTCTCGCTGTGATTTACACTCGTGGGAAGCCGCGCGGCCATGTCACATACATCCCACTAACCGGCTCCGGAAGCCTCTTCTTTTTTCTAGGCTGAGTGTGTACCAGATTGCATTCGCACTGCATCGCTAAAGGTCACGCTAAAAGATCTCACGTTTGTGACAGCAGGCGTCAGTCGTCACCGCCGGATTGCTAAACAAGAACGGAATACTTTACATGAAACAGCATAAAATCCATCAGGGCTGTTTTTCAAACGACACTCTTGACCTTATATCACTGTTACAACTCTCTCTGTTGTATGAATGATAGATGATTTGAAGAGCAATGACTGCTGTGACTGAGTGCAACATGCCGGCCTCTGCACACGCACACAGACACACACACACACACACGCACACACACACACCCCTAAGCTGTGTGCCCAAGCAGCTCCCACCACCAGTAATCATTATTAGGACAGTTGCAACCACTGCCAGGAAATTATCATAAGCTGCCTCTTGCTGTTTTCCTCTGCCTTCCAATGTCTGGAGAATAAACTTGGGAGGAAAAAATTAATATAACAGAATTGGTCATGAAACAAATGCTAACCCCCAAGACAGCACACAACAAACAGAATATTCAAGAGAGGAGAAAAACTATGGAGAGTGATGAAAATAAAATTATTGCCCTCAGAATTCGAGATCTGTCAATGTGAAAGCTGCAGGCTATTTCTAATAAAAAAGAATTGCCGTACATTTTTTCTCGTTCAGATGTCTGGAGGGGTCAGCGGCTTGTTTGGGGCCCTCTGTCGGAGTCCGCAGGGTTCTGAAATGTAGTCTGCGACAAAATATGCACGGCTACTGCATCCTGTGAACAGGGGCTGTAGCAGCACTGTGGACCGCCATTAATACTTATCAATACTCGTGCATTAGAGTTCATTTGCAAAACCGCATTAAGGCCTCTGGTAAAAATCCTCCCCCCTCGGTCGACCCATAAATCTCAGAGCCTCCCTTCTTCCACCAGTGTCATCGGAGAGAGCCACACTTTTCAATTTCTGGAGTGAGAAAGGGACAGGGGGTAAAAAGCCTCTTCCAGTATTACATCTTTTCTACTTTATTACCAGTCTTCTGGGAAAATGGGGGCAGCTTTGCAGCCCAGCTATCTGTTTACATTTCCTTTACAAGACTATATTGGAATTATAATTGTGTTCTATGGCGCCTTCTTTCTGTGCCTTGCTCTGTTTAAAGGTCCTGTGGACCTGAGGTGATGAAGAAAAATGGACCCCCTTTTGAGGGATTCGATTACTGAGGAAGAAAATGCAGCTGCACACAACATTCTTTTTTTCTTCTTCTTCTTTTCCATTTTCCTCCAGGTGCCAATCTCTGGAGGTTCTCAATATCAGAGCTGGAATGGCGCCATAGCAGACACACAAAGCGTTAGGAAATAAGGCATTTCTGCAAACAGACAAAAGGAAATATGTCACGTGATAATAGTGTGATATGGGTCATTATGGGGTAGCTAATTAAAAATGAGTCTGATGTTTCTGCGACCGACCACTGAACCTACTGGAGTGATATTAATAATGCTGTATTGACTTGGATGACTCTATTTTCTCTCAAGGTTACCAGAGGTCACAGTGCTGGATGTGTGTGGTTGCTTTGCTGTTGTTTAAAACTGGCCTTACAAAATATATATATACTGTATATATATTTTTTTTTAATAGAATACATTTACACAGGTTTTGAATCTAGCCTTTGATTTATTATTCAACACAGTTAATTTAGTGGTTAAACAAACTTAACACAGATATAACTAAAAACGTGATGTCCATCTCAATAAAAAGAAATTGAAAAGTTACATTTTCCAGTTTGCAATATATTGCTTTTGTAGGATTTATGAAATACTGGAAGTAAAAAACAACAACATTTGTTTTGTTCTCCAACTCAGTTTAACAATGTTGAGAACAGAATAAAAGAGAAAAATGTATCGCTCCACAACACAATGTGACATGCAGTTTACACAAACACAGCATACATATTCCATCACCGTATGGATAATTGCTGATATACCTGCGGCTCAAATACATTGCTTGGTGCAGTCGAGTGAGACAGTGAATTTGTATCCTTAATAATGTTTGGAATTAATTAAATTCAAAGCCGCGAGCCCAGAGTGCAACCACAGGTGGCTGTGAAGAGGAGCGCCTTGAGAGCAACTGTGATGAGTGCAAGCCTCCACAACTCCATTGTCCATTTAATTCATGATTTCTAATTTTATTATTGCTGCTCTTCTTATTATTTTTGCCGCTATTTGAATGAGATTGGTTTGCCATTTTACGCAACAATTTCCTGTGTAATATCATTCTATCAATAAGTAATTACTTGCTTGGCAAATTGCTGTGCAAAATGTTCAACGGAGGGGAGAAGATCCATATCAATTGTTCATTTGCATAATGCAAATGAATCCACGGAGAGGAGAAACAATAAATAAAAAAACAGTTGGCTGACAGTTGGATGCCAGCGCTGCTGCTGGAAAGGCATAAGTGCCACAGAGCACAATGCTCTACAGCATTTTGCTGTTAGGAGCAGGACAAGTCTACCAAGTCCAAGCCCTGAACTAATGGAACTATTTTTTTGTTGTTTTAGTTTTTTAATAGATTCAATTTCAATGGGGCAGGGGGGGAAAAAAAGAAAGAAAAGAGCCAATATTGGACAAGTGGAGCAGGGCTAGGTTTGTGAGCAGTTCATTTATTAGAACCCGGGCATTAGCAGAGGATGAGCTCCCCGCCAATCGATTCAGCTTTCCCCTTGATAGAGAAACACAATGTTAGCCCCCTGTTGACTTAATATGCAGGATCCGGCCCCCTCTATTTGCTCCTAATCAACTGATAAGACGAAAGGCCTTTTCTACGGCCCCTGGAGGATGAAAACTAAACTCCTAATGGTCATTAGTAGCAATTAAGTTCCTTTAATGCCCTCCCACCCCCACTCTCTGCTTTAGCTGCATTGGCCGCTTAGGCGCATGTTGATCTGATGCGGAGTTAGCGAGGACCCTGAATGCAGCTCCAGAGCGTTTCTGGATACCCTTTCTCCTACGGCTGAGGATGAGCACGTCTGCTTAGAGATGACGGACACGTTTCCTGTCTGATCGCCTGCTGTGATTTGGAATTAGTTGATATTTCTGACGCACTGTGCACCATGTGTGTGTGTGCGCGCTCAATTTGAAAGCATGCTCACGTTGTGTCAATTGCTGCATGACTCCAAACAGCCATCTACTCTCCTCCACTCTGAAAGCGCCATTAACACAGCACTCTGACTTCACTGTAATTGCGGCCTTGTCAAAGGCATCTTGAGGACACTACACGGCGCTACAGCGTGTCCATCCCAGCATGCACCTTACAATTAGCCAGCTCAGCTCCTTTTGCGCGCAGAATTCAGGAGTCTTGTGATTTTTATGCAAAACCGCCCGAGATCAAGGGGCCTCTGCCCTAATCCTCCCCCCTGCCACCCCACCCCCCCGGAGTCGGACCTGGGAAGTGTGATCCTTATCGATTAACGCAGAGTAGTCTCATTACGTATGCACAGAGACCTTTCCAACATGCATTTTCCCGTAAGGCAAATGTTCACACACAAGTTTGGGTTGTGCAAAAAGATCCTTATCTGAATATCCGCCTTGATGCGGCGGCGGTATTTGCTGAAGTTCCACGGCGCGCTGCTCAGTTAAAGCCCTCCGCCCTATTTCCATGTGCGTGTCACCTGCATATGATCCCTTCATAAATACCCGACGATGAGAAGCTCCTGCAGATGAATAACTGGGATATTATGACTATTTTTGAGCTGAACTGACACATTAATATCTTCCATTCACTTAAGTGGGTGTGCGTGAACGGCAGAATGTACTATACTGTGAGGACAAGTGTGCTGTAGGATTCAGCTGTGCAAACAGGAACACAGGAGAGCCTCGCACACGTTGAAACACACACAGGAAACACGGAGACGGCCACTGTCAGAAAACTAATAAAGAGGCATCGCGCGGCTGCAGCGTGGTAATTACACGTCCCAGGATATCAGCACGATGTTTATGAAAGAAAAAACACCGGCCATCTACAAAGAAGAAAAAAGTCATCAAGGCAGATATGACATTTGCATTTTGAGTGCACACTCATGGCGCGGACACACACACAGATAGGTAGAGCAGACACACCAAAAGGATAATGTTATGTTTTCTTATCTGGCCACTCAGTAAGACGCATAGAGAGTGTGTGTTTACCTGCCCCTGTGTTTATGTGCCTGCGCACTACTGCGTGTATGTAGGGACGCTGATAAACAGGCCACATCTTGGCAAGTGGTGGTTCAAGCATGCGCCGACTTTTGTAAACACCGGGATTGCTGCACAGACTGAGATGGGCGTGGACTTGTGCTCCCATCCAGATGGAAGGCTTCAATGGTTTTGGGGTTGGCCCAGGCCGGTCTTTCTTCCCCGCCCGATGACAAACCATTCAAAGATGTGTGGAGCCTTTAAAATATTGCCGCCTCACCACAGCTGCTCCCCGTCTTCATCAGCTAACGGCCTTCGCGACGCAGACGAAGCACAGAAAGTAACGTGAAAGGGCAGCGTGCCATTTGGCAAAGTGCTCCTCCTCTTAGAGGTGAGGGGGGGGGGGGGGAGACATACTCTAGTTTTTTTGTGAATTTTTAAAGTATCTTTACGTTCTTGTGTTCACTATTTATATAGAATTTCCTCAAAGGATAATGTTTTGGACAATGTTATATTTTGGGATATTCAGTTTAATGCGTAACTCAAATGGCATTCTTAATCGCACAAGTGAAAAGCAAATGGAGCTTTTATTTTGTCTCAACACTATTTTATAATATATGGGAAAAAATAACCCCCCAGAAAACAGCATTATTTATTTATAGGAGTACATCGATGCTACACACGGGTTAACTGGTGAACGGGACATTCTGCATTGCCTGTACGTGTGAATGTGAGTGTGAATGTGTCAATGTGTGTTGAGCCCTGTGATAGATTAGCAGCCTGTGAGGGTGTACCCCTTTCTCGTGCCCAGTGCATGCTGGGATTGCTGCCAGCCCCCTGTGACCCAGAGCAGGATAAGCTTAGGAGATGGAAAGCTCTGTTATAATAACAAAGCAATTCATCCATGTACATAAAACTATTGAAATGCTTTATATTAAGGCCGCAACATCTGGTTCTGAAAAGTCAATCCATTGGGGAAGTACCATGAATATGCAAAGTTTATATATTGGCCATCAGGGACCGACTCCTCTGGTTCTATAGAAGTCTGTGAGAAAAGTACTCTCCTTATCTCTTCATTTATTCCATCAGTAAACATTGTAAACATGAGTTTATGGTCTTAATGGTTTTAAGTCTTCTTGTTCATTTAGTAAATTATGGCCAACTGAACTTGAGGCTTTCAAACCGTAGTACACTATTGGCCGACAACCTGGTGAGCATGTACACTTCTTATACACAGTTTATCTTTATAGTATTTCAAATATGATATGAAAGTTTATTGTTGCCTTTGAAGTACATTGGTCAATCATGTAATGGTCAAAACTATAACTTCCAAAAGATGGACATTTATGTTAATTCTTCTGCTGTGACAACAGCCATTACAATAATATGTTACCATAGTATTGTTGGTCTGACACTTTGGTATTGACTAATAATGGCAGTACTGTAATTTGTGCAATGTCTATGTGTGCTAGCAGGGAGAATTAAATTGTTCAATAACGCATGCGGGAAAATCCCTTTGTAAAAGTGCCATCAGCTGACCAGTAACCTGCAGAACCCGGGCTGAGATGGGAGAGTTGTGTGGCTTTCTGCACAGATGGTGCAGGCGCTGATTAAGAGTGTCTCCAAATGGACACACTGTGTCATACACAGAGAAGCCTAGATGTGCCGTGAACGACACAAGGTTTTGACCGATGCTATCAGCGTGGTCAATTTCATAAAAACAAGGTCCCTGAAAGCACCACTGCTTTCACTCTGTGAGGAGACGGAGCCTTCAGCTGTTTCACATGACGCTCGGTGGCTCTCACGAGGAAACGTGTTGTCGCGTCTTTGAGCTCAGAGACACTAAACATCCGTCATATGATGACATGTGTCATACAGGACAGTACAATTAAAACTGTACTCATAATATTCTGCAAAGAGGAGGTGGACTCAGTTTATAATATACTTTTTCAATTATAATGATTAATTTTCAGGCTCTCGGTCATTCAGAGTAAATTTTAACAAATACTGATAGAATTTGATGGCTCACACATACCTGCACTAATTTAGTTCTGCACCGGTTGCATATTATGGTTTTGTAAAGATATTTAGTGTAAGTCTTTATTGCCAAATATTTAAACTTGTTTTTTGCATTGATAGACCAACATGATTCCACTTTTTATTTGTTTTTGTCTGATGGAGCAATCTGGTTTAATTCAAAGTGATTGCAATTGTCTCACAGGAGTCACACAAAGTTGTTATTTCAATGAAAATTCAGCATGGACAATGTTACAATGTTGTTTGTGCGGTGGGGCGCGACAGACACAGTTTGAGAACCAATGATCTACACAGAGAGTTCAAGAGCTAGTGGGCGTAAACGGTCGGCCTTACAATACAACCTCTGAAGCTGAACATAAACAGCTTTTCTCACAATTAGTTTGTGGCAAAGTAATGCACTAGAAATATAATACAGGTAATTATGAGCCAGGACAAATGGGTGGTTGATTTCTGTGGACCCCAGGAAGATTAGCGGTCGCTAAGCCGTCAGCTAATGGGGATCCAATAAATAAACAAATAAACACCAGACTTTCACCCAGGAGATCGCTGTCCTGGTCTTGAGTGAAACTACAAGTCAATGTCACCTCTGTAGTTGTTTGAACTAAACCACATTCTTTTCTGAACCCTAATCAGGTAGTTGTTGTGTAAATACAGCAGGGATGCACTGATCACTAAAACGCACAAACAATTATGAAATCACTTCTCGTATACAACCATAAGAACTGTTCCATGAGGATATGTTGCTGTATGTGTGCTTGTTGAAAGCAAAGATACAATATTTATTTTCTCAACATTTGAACGAGAGATTGTGACATTCTCCAGTCAGTTGATATTACTCCTTTATTTTTATTTTTTTCTAGCCAAGTTGCCTCTCAAATATCAGTCCACTGCTGTCATGGGAGCTTGAGGCTGAGGCGCTGTTTTTCACAAATATGTACAAAAAAGATGTCATCCTCCTCTGAAAAACACAACAACAATATGCAAAGTAGTGGCGGCTTCAACATCTTTTATACACAAAAAGTGAAATTCATAATTCAAACTTCAGCTCAACGTCCTTGTCGGCAATGCTCAATAAAAAGCCCTCCCCGTGTTTTAATATTGTATGACGGCGTCACAGAGTCTTACACAATCAACCTACAAGGCCCCAACGCATTGTGATAACTTAACTGAATGCTCACACTCCTCCAACATTACACCAGTCTGGTCTTTCATCAAATTCATCTGCGATGATGTTACACTAATTGGATGTTCTATTATTCATAATAGCAGACGTTTTTCTTGGAACTCTGCCTTTCATTAAAACACAATAGAAGAAGACCGGGTGTTAGAAAAGATTTAGTTAATATTTCATCAAATAGATGAGCGGTGCATGTCCGATCCACAAGCACAACAACAGGCAGTTGCAGCTCGGATGAAGGTAATTAGCCAGACTTCCATAGCAGACGGCCTCTACTCCCTAAAAGCTTTTCACATATTTCTGGCATCCTCTATTCACTGTCCCTCAACACCTCATTCCGTTGCCATCGAGAGAGGCGGAGTAGCCGAGAGGGCCGGCGCAACACGGCGTGTACCTCTTTGCGCACGCGGCCGCTGGCTGACAAGCGCACATACACCCGGATTCTTTGAGAACAATTCTAACATCCTGCACGCGCGACCATGATTCCCATTAGGCATTCATGATTCATCTGGATTTTATATTATAACGTTCTGAATTGTGTATGCGTCTGCCTCTCTTCTCCTTCCCACCCATCCCTTCTTGAGCCGGAAAAAAAAGGAGAATTAATCAAACATTGGAGGAAAAATAAAGAAGCAAAGTGTCACTTTCACACACACACACACACACACACGCGCACACACACACACACTCACACACAAACGCGCACGGTGTGTTTCCATCACCACCTGCTTGGTACATCCAATTTTCTTTTTTATTCTTTTTCTTGAAGTCACTTCATTTACAAGGCTCAGGCTAGATGTGTCACATGCACCTTGGAGACACAAACACAAGGAAGAGGTATTATTAGAGGGATGCAGGTGTCTTCACAGGTAGAGTGTAAAATATTGGGAGTGGGAGATGGTAGGGGGGGATAGAAGGGGGGCGGGGGTGAAAGTGCTGCCCTTTTACGTTCCAGCCCTCCCCTCCCGTGGCTATTATTTCAGCTCATGTTTTTGTACTCTCTGCAGAAGGGATCATTAAACCGAAATAATTCATTTGTGAGAAAGGTCAAAACCACAGTCTGTTGGCACCCAGATACCAGCATCAGGAGTGCTTGCATTGAAGGGGAGAAAAGAGCAAAGGATGAGCATTGATTCTACTGCGTGTGTGTGTGTGTGTGTGTTTTTTCTTATTGTCAACTCAATGATTGAGGTGAGCAACCTTCTGCCATCCACTCAGCGGGTATGATAATCATCATCTTTAATACCTGTTATAGGTGAAGACACCGATCTACAGGTAAATGTCACATCCACTGTTTACCGCGGAAGCTTTGTTGTTATTATTAGGCCGCATGGGGCGGGTGAGTGAGCTGTAGAAGGAACTAGGAAAGGAGTGAGGGCGGGGGAGTAAGGAGGCGGAGGAAGAGGTTTGAGGACTGTCATCTTTTAAGTGCCAGGAATAGGCACTCATTCCCCCCACTGATTCAAAACTCCCCCCCTCCCCCCGCATTGTCTCCACGGCCTCCAGCCCACGTGCTCCCAGCAAACCGTGAAGCCAAAATGCACATCCAGTCTCACAATGACAACATCCGTTCTTAACAAGATTACTCCCGCAACCCAGTTTGGCCGATGGGACGTGTGAATAGGAGCGCAGGCGCAGGGATAAGCCGCCTGCAGAATTTCACATACGCTGGGCTCCGTCCATAGGAGGGGAGCCGTCGCTCGGGGAGCTGAGCCACACACTGAGCCCACAAGAGCACACTGGCACGGGGAACGGAGTCTTTAGCCGCTGCCGCTGTGCCCACATCCACCATGTCAGAGGCAAGGGCCAATTAGCAGGTTTCAGATAATCATCATCTTTTGATTTGAATAATCAGATTTGAATAATTGTAACCTCATTTACTGCTACCGACGCTTGGCCGGTGTTTTGACTGGGAAGCACGGCGCAGATTAATAATAAGTAAGCAGAATGTCCAGCATCAGGCTCTCGCTGCCTGTTCAGGGATATGATTATCCAGCGGCGTGTTTTGTCTGACAAATCAACAACTGTTTAAATGTCAATGCGGGGCGACGGCCGACGTGGCCTACGCACGTCCGATTGCAAATGCATCTCTTGATGCTTCGAGAAGGAAACAAGGCAACGTTTTGAAAGGGAACCAGGCTAATTCCGCCAAAGCAGCGCATGAGCCAAGCTTTTGAGGTGAAGTGCTTTAATTCCTATAAATTAGTTGGAGCAAAGTTCAAGGCATGGAGCCAGAATGATTTAGCCTGCTAAGCGCTCCACCTCCGCACAGGCCAGGCCCGGTGAGCCAGAGAGTGTGAGGTAGGAGATGAGAAGAGGGGGGAACTTAATGAGAAGACAGGGCTTTTTCAGAATTTCCAAAGGAAGAATTTGACTGACAAAACACTGACACAGGAGAGGGCTAATCATGGCAGCGCGGTCCAAGGTGAAACCATAAAGGGACCCTTTTTCTATGAATTGGCAAAACGCCCCCCCCCCTCCTCCTCTTCCCCTCCCAGGTCCTCAACCCCCCCCCCCCCCCCCACACACACACACACACAAACACTGTATTACATGGATTTAATCACGCCGAGCCACAGATGCGCGTGATAGCGGCGAGCTTGTTATTTTGCTCAGGGACTCTAAAAAGCCACGCAAATGGATGTGCCTTCCTGTTAAATCATAATTGCAGCTGATGCATGTACACAGGAGAGCTTCGGGGGATCACGGGCGAGACGTGCCGCGCGGCCTCCTTTTACGATACACTCAGCTGAAACATGATTTCAGCTCCCCTATGAAAATAGCTGGGGAGGAGAATTGCAGCACGGCATGCGGTTTAATGCACGGCATGCGGTTTAATGCACGGCGGCCACTCGGTGCATGTGAGAGGAGAGGCGGCGCACCGGCAGCCACGTGTTGGGTGTGTTCAGAAAGACATCAAGAGAATGGGTGAAAAAAGACAAGTTTGCCATATTTCAACGTGCTTCAGAGTGCTTCTATTAAATGATCACTGACAGACTGGTCATATGACTTGGCAATAACATTTAAGATACAAGCGGCGGTGATACGAAAAGCAATAATACCTGTCAGGATGAGGTCACCACTAAAGTGGAAATACCACCGTAATCACGCTGCAATTTCTGCTCAAAACACAAATAGAGCAGTTTCGAGAGGAATTCTTCATGGATATGACTCCGCTGACACAAAGCTTCATGGACACGCTGTATTTACTGGTGCACACATAACCCTCATGTCTAAATGTACTCCATCCAAGCCTATCTCATTTTAGTCCATAACGCCAATAATCGAAAAGACGACTGTACGACACACACACGTGCACACACGCACGCACGTACGCACGCATGTACTCATGCACGTACGCAGCTTGTTAATGGGAACCAGGACGACAACACAAAGCCATAGACAACCTGTCAGGCTCTTGGAGGGCAGCACTAATGTGTTCCCACAGCTCTATCAGAGCCACTGCTGGGCCCAGTGTTTTATTACAGACCGGGAGGGACAGACAGAGGGAGAGATTGGAAAAGAAGAGGGAGACTGTGACCATGGACCCATTGATATAATGGCCCTGCCGGCATCAGTGATATACTGTACAGGTGAGCTTCGGGGGGAGAGAGAGGGGAGAGCGGTAACAGAGAGGGAAAGGAGGCAGGGGGCAGAGGGATGGAAGCATGTTTGTTTGTTTGTTTAGGGTTGTTTTCCCTTTCTTTGCTAAATTTCACAAGAGGAGAGGATGGAGATCTAAGAGCTGAGAGACAGAGGCGCTGCTGCTACACTGCAGCTCAATATGGATCTTTGTGGTGCTGCCTGAAGAGAGATTACAGAGCTGTATTCCAGGAGCTGTTGTGGCTGTGGGAAACCAAATGGCATGAAACGAAGTCCAACACACATCGACGGGGATTTCCATTCCGGGATATGATGACAGCTTCTTTTCAACCGGCTCCCAGTATGGCACTGGAACCTGTGTCTAATTTAGGCTATATTTCAGAATGTATTAAAGCCGAGCCAATGCTTATAATTTATGTGTCATAATGGCTATCAATCATTTGTAATAATTCGGCTAATATTCTCGTTAACTCCCACTCCTCAGGCATCAATCAAAGGCATAGCCAGATATCCGCTCAAGTGACGGAGCCGGTGTGAATGCAGATTAAGGTCGGGGATCTTTGCTAATCGGGGGGGGGCTTTGGTGCATTGGCAACCAGCATCAGCGAGGCCTCCAGTGGCACCGGGGAGTCTCAGACTGCTCCAGCGGCTGCGTTCAGGACGCCATCCCGCCTTAGCTTTGACTCGCTGGCCGAGCATTGCTGAAGCCAGACAGTTGGAGGAGAATTCAACAATATCATTGCACCGCACCCCGTTGGCACCGGAGGCAAGCTTACTCTGGCTCAAGAGTCCCTCTCTCCATAATCACCCCATCACACACAGAAAGGGGGAAAGAGGTGCAGGTGGGGGACAGAGACGGAGACTGACAGGCAATCCAGCCGAGCTGAACAGCTCACATCAGTATTTATAGACGTATGTCCCACATTTTGTACTCGCAGTCCAAAGTGCAGAAAGCAACAAAAGGCACAACAAGTTCTGAATTGAATTTGGCCCTAGTCGAGGTGGTAAACATAGAATAGCATTGAGACATGGACATTCAACTTCATCAGATACACCATTCAGTACATGAATAAATACATATTAAGGGCACCTGCTTTATCTGAGAAACACTCTGAGCCAACGTCTCCGTGCTATGGTCTCTTATCTTATCTTCTCTTATTTCAACGTCCCTCTGAATTGGATCAACCTAGGTTACAATATTGTAACCTTAGTTCTATACCCACAAGTTGAGTTATACTCTCCTCCATTCACACAGGCACACATCCGCCCACAGAAAATGTGCTTCATTGTAGCCAATCAGGATGTATCTTTGCGAATATGTCTGAACACCAGAGTATATAGGGAAGCACCACAAGCTTCCTGACGAGCTTCCTGCTATCCCACACCCTCTCGGGTAGGAGCTGCACATCCCCTTCGGTGGGTGAAGCCTGTGGTTATAGAACTAGGGTTACAATATCGTGACCTTTGTCCGCCTTCCACTGGACTCTATTGGACGGAACCTGATAAAAACACGCCCTGCCTAACATAAAAATATATTCAACCACACTGACCATGAGCGGCTGGAGGTTAGTCACCACAGCCCGCCTACTTCTTATGCTATGCTAATGCTCATTCTTACATACATAATGCATGCTCGCTATTGGAGGAGAGTATGATGCACGCATTAGAGGGTACCGCCTGTGTGAGTTAGAACAACAAAGAAACTTTTACAGACTAGTCACAGTAAGGGTCTTACATTTTAAGGGGGGAGCCCAGCAAACATCACTTTCATGAGAGAATATCACCTGTGCCTCCAGGAAAACGCCTGGCAGTCTTCCATTACACCACCGATATGATACGACTGTGGCCCTTCCTGCTGGGAATCCTGTCAAACAGCTTGTATGGGAGAATGAAGCCTGTGTTTCTCTACCCCAGCACCCACAAAGACAAAGCCATTTCCTTTCTTCCGAACATATCAATTTCCTTTGCTGAATCAATAATCAAAGACTTTTTCCCCGGTTCTGCATCACTGTCAGTCTTGCAGTACAGCCTGAATTAATGAATATTAATAGTTGATTTTCAATTCTCTTTGTGCAAAAAATACATACAATGTCGTGGTGAATAACAGCATTGGACAACGGGATGAAGGATCAGTCAATTTACCACATCTGCACTACAATTGGGAAGACTGGAATCCATCATTATCAATCCTCACATGCCATATGCTAAATGATCGCCGACAAGTAAGGGATCCTTAAAAGATGCATCTGAGGCTGTTAGATACGGCGGCGCTAAGTGCCATCAATCTGCCTCGCACTACAATGTAAAGAATTCTGATGTTGCTTTGGTGCAAACACAATAAACTTGTTCTTTTGTTTTGCCTTTAATAGCCCGGTGTAAATTAGCTGCTTCTGTGGAGATTTGAATCATTGAAATGGCTTTGATTGAAGAGAGGGCAAAAATGGCGGGAACACATGGCTGACATTGCACTGGGTTTGGATAGGCCTTGTGCCAAAGAAGACAAAGAAAGTTCTTCAACAACACTACAACAACAGTATAACTAAAGAACGCTAATTCTACTTAAAAACCCGGGCTACACTTTTCCATCATGGCTGTGCAATTGGAAATCAAGAGCTGCTTTACTTTTTAAAGTACCCTCTGCCTGCCTTCCAATGGTGAGAGTCTTTACTCACTGGAGTGGCATCTCCCATTCGTGGTCAACAATGGCCCAACGCACGTCGCCTCGCTGAGTCCGCGCCGAACTACCTTCAACACTCCATTTGCCTATTTCTAATGACGGGATATTTCTGAACCGTGCCCTGGCTCACGATGAATAATCCCAAAATCCCTTCCGACGCCGTGTTCGCTTTAAGCTACAGCCGAGCGACAAGCTTTTCACAGCTGTCTCCCCTGCTTCACTTTAACAGGTACTGCATGTCCGCTCCCCCGACGCCAATGGGACTGACGGGGGCTGACGAACACGCCGCTCAGTGAATCACAATGTCAAGAGAGAACGACGCGCCGGAGAAGAACAGCAAAGGGGCAGGCTGCTGTCACGCCTTGTGGCCGTCCTCCTCGCTCTTCCACAACCTCGCTTCCTCTAAACGCCCCCCACCCCACCCCACCCTCCCCTGCTTTCCTGCATTTATGCTAATAGCCTCAGCTGAGAGAGAACACGCCGGTAAAAATCGATGGCGCAATCTCTCGCTGTCGCTCTCGCAAACACTGGCTCTCACGCCGCTTTCCCGCCATTGGAGGAGTCAAGGGGAGCCGCGGTCGCAGGCAGAGATTGGGGGACGCACGCACACCAACAGCTATGGGATGGAAAGAGTCCAATCGTGGCCTGGACTTCCTTGATAAAAGGCCCGCAAACACACACGCAGCAGAAAGGGAGGGAAACTCTGCAGAATACGGAGAGATCTGTATGACCAGAATCACACATGTCATTCTTTTTTTAATTAAGCGTAAGAAAAAGGGAAGAAAAGGTACCGGGAGGGAGGAAGATTTATAGTCCTAAACCAATAGAGTGCCATCTTGGTTTAACTTAGGACTTATCTCACCTCTGCCAGGCATAGTCATGAGCACTTAACCTTGCAGTGAACATAACCCATCATCATCATCATCATCATCATCAACTCGCAATAGGTAATGCCAAGTTTTTCTTGATTCCCCCCCCCCCCCCCTGCCTGCACCCGATCCTCGAATGTCCTCCGCCAGGGAAAGATGCTCATACCTGTGACTAACCTGTCCTATAGGTGTGTTGCGGAGAGGCCTTGAGGAGAAGCCTCCTTCACATGCACACTTGTTTTTTTTCGCACCAATCCTCTGCTGACAATCATAGGATCGTTTCACACTCAGGCCACAGGCACACGGCGTGTGTGTGAGCTCGGAATTATGAGTCACAACTGCTTCATCCATCTTGTACGTCTTTGGCCTTTTTTTTCTTTTTTTAAACACATTTTCAGGTAAAATAACCATCAATATTTAACTAGGTTGATATATCAAATCTTTGATGCTCAATATCTGGCAGCTGAGAGCTAACCTTTAAATTCCAAGCTCACGTACGTACGGTCACCGCGGCCCCGCGGGTGGCTTGTTTGTTCCAGCGTTCTGATGAGCAGCCTTCGTCGAATCCAGCAGAGACTGCCTAATTGACTCGCCTGCAAAATTAATGCATCACTTAACAGCATTTTTCTGTTCGTATGGTATTTGGAGAACACAGGTGCAAATCCCACATGTTGGCAAATGTTTAATTGATGCAGCCATATGACAATGCTCGGCATAGAAGAAGAAGAAGAAATTGAAGAAGAAGAAAGAAAAAAGGAAAAGAAGAACAACAACAAAAGGAAGTGAAATTAAAAGTATTTAAACGTTCCGAGTGACTTATTGTTCTCGTGCAAAATCAACTTTTTGCTTCAGTGCTTTCAGGTGCCACGTCTTTGGGGGTTGAAAAAAAGGATATCGTAAAATGCAATACAATATGTTGTAAACAAGAAAGGCCCACCAATTAGGCACCATAACAGTGTTTGCAAAAGCTATTCCTGAACGAGATCAAATATGCTTGATGGCCTGCATTCCTGCCCGTGCCAGAGAGGGTGGGATGATGTATATTCTGGGGAGGGAAGCGAGCGTAGCAGCCAGGCTGACTCTCCCCAGGTGAGTCCCAGCAATGAGCTGTGAACAAGCTGCTTTGGCCGCGCTGGCCAGCAGCCTTCTCCTCCTCTGAAAACCTGCCTGACACTTCCACACAGGCCAGGGAGCAGGTGGCCCTTAGCTGCAGGATTAGCCCGACGCTCTGTTCATTATAGAGCCGCGACGGTAAGAACCAACCATACCTCTCCTATTTTATGCACAACTCAAATTAAACCGTTACATAGGAAAAAAAAGAAGGAAAAAAGATCTAGCAGAAAATTGGGGATTAATGTAAAAGAAACAGAGCCTTTCTCGTGCGTCTGTATGTTGTGAGGAGGATAGAAACTTAAGCAAAACCTAAGTAACATTTTGTGTTACTGCTGCACACTTTCTTATATTTCAAAGACATCCGACATAGCAGAAAATATTGCCACCATTATTTAATGAGAGTTTAATTATTTACAAAAGCATTTCAAGACCCCCTCCCGCCCCCCTCACCCCTCAGAGCGTCCGTCTCTCTTGTCCCCATATCTCTGCTTCCCCCTCGACACCCAAAACCCTCACACGGCCCATGGGAAGTGTAAAAAAAAAGAAAAACAGAGGGAGCATTCAAATGGCCGAATTAATGTTTCCACACGATAAGCGAGCTTAATATAACGCCGACAATCACAGCACTCACCCTGCCAACCAGAATTGGATCGGGTCCAGAAAATTCCTCCAGCACAAACATTTGATTCCAAACCCATCCTCTCTTGGCGCGGCTCAGTAATCTTTGTCCTTCGCCAGGACCGCTCGCCTCGGCTGCGGACCCAACGGTTTGTGTGCTTCTGGACTGGGCTACGATGGGAGTCGTAGACACACAAGGAACACAAGTAATCCACACCAGCAGCAAGGACATCCACAGATCCACCAGCATCTCCTCGGACCGCTTTGGCATGTTGTCGTTGTGTGTTTTGTTTGTTTCTTTGTGTGTTTGATCGAGACTCTTTTCTCTCTGTCTCTCTCTCTCGGCCTCTGGTTTCCAGCCCCTCGCTTCAGATCAAGAGCTCCTTCTTTGATAACAAGGAAAAGGTTACTTGTGTCCTCTTTGAACGGCAGAACTTGCATTCATGGTGTGATAAAGGTCACTCTCATGGCTTGGCATGCCTCCATAGCAGTTGGTGATGGGTTGAGGATCGCAGCGCAGCATCCCTTTGCCGTTACTCCGAAGGGGAGACCTACAAGGGAGCAACCACAGTCGATTGTTAGCTGTCTTTTAGTCGAGTGAGGAGTTGTTGGGAGGAGGAGTTGGGGAGGAGAGAAAGGGGGAGGTAGTAATAAGAAAGTAAAGAACAAATCAGATGACACAAAGAAGAAGCGAGAGAGAAAAAAACGTTTTGAATGCAAGTATATTTATATGTCTTAAAAACCAATTTATTTCTAAAAACAGGGAGAGAATTCCAATTTTTTTACAAGAAGTTAAGATGTCACTTTTTTCATAATAAAGTGACATCTTACAGACATGAAACTTTATTCCAATCGTGTTGTTATATTATTATTATTACTAGCGAACAACAAATGGGTATCCCATGTACTCTGAGGCTATCCAGCCTAGAACATCAGATTGTCTTGCTTTAATCTGTTGTTCTGGGGATTATCCTGAAAAAGATTTTGAGCAATTACATGTTCCTTATGATGAATGCGTTCATAACACGTTTTTGTTTGGAAGGGTATTATGGGCCGCGATCAGATTCATCAAACTCCGGTGCATGCACACAATAGTGTAAACTACAGATATAGGGAGCAGGTGAACGCTACAATGTCAACAGTGCTGCAGTTCACTGATATCATAGTAATCCAGAGGAGATCATTGTGAGGGTCTTTAGAGGAGCGGTTTAATCATTGAATCAAATATGAGAAATTACAGTGGAACTGCCTTTTTGTAATCGATACAGGCATTAACTTTTATTTTTTTACACAGTAAGACTGTAATAAAACACATGTAAATTGCCAAATGAAATACAACAGTGACACAGCTGTGCAATACGGAAAGGGAACTTATGTAAATGTTGCCCTTTAATCAAAAACAGTTTAAGCTTTGACGTCCATTTCAGAAGCTCAGTCGCTTCAGTACAACACACTGGTGCGCATTGTTCACCAGAATTCAAAACCAGAGGAGAAGAAAAAAAGGCACAGGGTTTGCTTTGAGCTCTCCCTCGGCTACAACTGGTGCAGGTGGACATGCTGTGCTCTGCCGGTGTTAGTTCTGGTAAGTTTTACTACAGCAGTACGTCGCTGTGGTCCCACTGCTGTGTGGTTCCAAGAATTGCAATTTCAAGGACAACAATCTGAAACGTATTCCACCTGAAGCCAAACTGAAATATCACAAAGTGTGGAGTGATCCGAGTTACTGTGACATTCTCCAACTCCACCAAAATATTTTTTTTCTTCATTTAATTTATTTTAAAAAAGGATAATAAAGGGAGTTATGAAGATAATATAAACCAACATTTATGAAACGTATGAATATAACCATTAATATCTGATTTAATGTATTGCGTGTTCCTCTCTTTTGCATTTTAAGCCAAGGTAGTGCGTGGCAAAGAAGACTGTTTCGGCACCACGGGGTTAGGACAGCTCCACGCCAGAAAGCAGCCGCTCCAGCCAGCTCCGCCGCCAACCGAGCGCACGGCAGCGGCGGAGCTGTCCGAGGTGCTCTATTAGCTGGAGAAATACAAGGATTTGATGATACATGATATAATGTCTTGCCACCCGGCAAATAATTAAATCTGCAAAGTTTGAACTTGCTTTTAACGCCTCTCCCTATTCTGCGGCACGTACCTTGATTACCCGAATTTGCCCTCTTTTCTGAAGTTTTACCCTTAGAGGAGACATTGCTTCCAATCAGCCCGCCTCTCCGCTCATGAAATGTGGCGCCAGAGCGCACTGGCAGTCCGATTTACGGGGGGGGGGGCTACCACACAGAGGCGGCGTGTGTGTGACTTCTAACCACAGAAGCGTCGAGGGGAACGTGAATAAAGAAGAAACCCAAGTTGCAGACCTTCCTGTAGACTTGTTCTGTCGCTCCGGGCCGGGGAGGTGGAAAAGAAAATACACTGCATCCCCGCGACGGAGAAGTCCCGGTAAACCCTTCCAACGCAGAATCAGTGATACCTGTTTGGTTGTATATAGCCCATCAAGGAAGCGGGTGTACTTACCGGTGAGACTTGCATCCTTTCCCGCTGCTGCATCCTTTCACCGTTCCATCAAAAATACGCCAACAAAAGAAAAAAGAAAGTCCAATGCGTGTCATACGAGGCGGAGAGTAAACGAACACCAGACACACACACACACACACGCGCGCACACACAAAAATAACCGCGCAGAGGCTAGAAATCCTTCCTGCGGTTTGTCAAGACGGAGTGACAGTGTTGGGGTCGTGTAGTTGAGAGCTCCGACAGCCTCGCTGGCCGACTGGAAAAGTGAGGAGGAGATGGAGGAGAGACGCGCAGTGGCGAAAAGAGCCTCCCATTCACTGCGCTCATTGGGTTGATGAGGAGCCTGGTCAACAGGCGCACAAATTAATGCATGCAGCTCTGCCCAGCAGCGGACGCGCAAAGAGGTTACTGTCTCAGATTACCTGCTATATTGTAGCTGTGGGTGTTATAGGCGTGTGCAGGTAAAAGTCGTCTCATTACTGCGTGCTTCTTCTCTACGTTCAACGAACTCGTCTCTTGGCTGAGGCGGCGACGCACGAGTTCACCCTCAATGCGCGGAGTTATTAGCGGAATGAAATAGACCACGGCAATTAGTTAAACGAAACCTATACGCGGCTCATTTACACCGTCACTAGATATAGGCTATGGACAGACGGACGCGCACATCGTACAGCAGAAAGTACAAACTAGTCTAAGTGTGGTCGGCTCCCCAGCATTCCCCAGCCCCTTAAAGTGACACTTCGATGGTGTTAGTGTATTTGTATTATTGACACACGAACGTGTCCGCGCGTGAAAAAACTAAATCCCACATTATTAAGAGACAAAGGAGCAGGGGGAGGTGAAACACGGGTGTTATTAAGACAGTTAGTGAAAAGGTCATGCTCGAGCTGGATGCCAGTGTGCGTGTGTGAGCGACAGCAGAGTCCCCCCCCCCCCCCTCACACACACACACACACACACACACACACACACACACACACACACACACACACACACACACACACACACACACACACACACACACACACACGCACACACAGTTGCTGCCGTCCACGAGAGAGAGCCCTCTAGTGTTTGTCCGGCTCCTTGGCAGCAGCGGAGCAGGCTTTGAGGGGCGGGAGGGGGGCAGCCTTCGTTCATACAGCCGGAGAGGACGGTCAGAGTTCTGTCTGACACACACATGGCTCCTTATCTCCCCCCCACCCCCACCCCACTGCGAGACTCTCTGTGAAACTAATTTCAACCTCACCGAGTATTACGCACTCTGTCTGCGTGCCTTTGTTTCAATGACGGCCTCCGCCGTTCCCAGCGCCCCAGCTGACTGCCTTAGCGCACGCATTCCGCGGGTGAAGGTCCACGACGAGCATGCCACATTATTGTGTAAGAGAGCACCTTTACCACAACAGCTCTTCCGAGCCTTCGCCTGGCAGAGGCCCCTTTGACCCAAGTGCCAAAGAACCCAATTAGCAAAGACATCAAGTCTACCATTATTTATTTCTGTACCGTTTAATTTTCTTCCCACTCACACTTTGATGTTGCAGCTGCGTTTCAGATGGGAATTCTCCAATCATCTCTTTTTAAAAGCTCCTGCTGCATAATGCATTAGGCTGTAAATGTTGAGCCATGTTTCCTTTCCTCGATATGAGTGAAAATGTCATTGACGGACAGGTATCGCGCGCGCGTGTGTGTGCGCGCGCGCGTGTGCGTGTGTGTGTGTGTGTGTGTATTTGCGTGTGTGTGTATGAGTAAAATGGATAAAAACAGGACTACTGCAGGGGACTGGTCGGTTAGATTCACTGTACATATTTGAGTAAATAAGCAGAAAAAACATACTTAACTACTTCCATGGTGCATCTAATCTAGCCCTTTCTCTTTCTTAATCACACACATAGTGTCTAACAGAACACAGCACAAGTGCAGCAGAAGTCCTGATTCATGCTGCATTACCAAATGTTACTTATTCTTGCTCTACACGAGTTGAAAGTCCTTGTTACTTGCTTTCCCTAACCTTATTCCATTTATTTTTGTTGTCTAAGGTTAACCAATTCTTAAGACAGAAAACATTTAAATGAATATTTGTGAAACAATAATGGCTTGGCAAAGGACACATTTGGTTTGGACAACATTTTGCACATTTTAGTCGAAGTATTAGTGTCCTGATACAACGCCTCATAGGATATCTTACGAAAAGTTATTCCATGTTTTGTCATGCTTTGTTTTCCTACAAATGTCAATACAATATATTTAAAATAAAGGTATTTGATCCAAGGAAACTATTTTGTAAGTTTTGGAAAATATTGTAGTTTGGGTTCAAATAAGTACGGACGTGGCATTACTGAAGAAATTGTGTGTGTCTATATCCAACTTGTTTGATATCATTATATTGTGAAACAAAATCTCACTTTAAAGCTCTGAAAGGAGGAGGACCCACTGGGACTAGTGCTCATTCACTTCCTCCTTCTGGGATTTATCTTAGCATCAGGTAGAAGCTCCGTTGACATCGCTTAAATGTGAAACTATCATTCAAACTCCTGCAAATGAGACGGTTCCAGCTTGAAATTAGTGATTAATTCCACTGGCATTGGTCCGGCCAGTGATCAAAATATCAGATGGCTGTGAAAAAAGGCAAAGTAAGTGGAGGGGAAATGGTCTTTAGAATCCAAGCATCCTCAATCGATCATTCGTCACTGCTTTGTCAGCGGTATTAATCACAGAGCGGTTGCAGTGTGTGTGCCGCTGACTTCCACATCTGAAACTCCGCACTACAAGTACCACCACAGTGGCCGGTACTATAAGGAGATGTTGTGGTATAGTTTAGAATTCATTTGATGTGATTTGTTCAGTGACCAATCACTTAGAGCACAACCTTTCCCACTCGTATGCTTGGTCACACCGAGGTATTCTTAGTTGCCAGTACATGGGCCTGTTAAATGTCGTCAAATACACATTTTGTACATAAAAGGTGAGGTTGGCCAAGTTTCTGACGCATCACTCAGTTTGATGAGTCTTCATTGACTGATCTCGACAGCTAAGGTTGGCCAAGCTGATCCGTGGCATGTTTTCATTTATTCTGACCTGTGGCCTCTTTCAGTCATGCAAATAATGACTCTTCTCAAAGACGCAGAGGACACATTTTCTTCCCAGTTTATAAAAAAAGCTCTTGGTTATTCAGCCATGCTATTTTCATTTCAAGAATATTCAAAAGCAAATCTGTCTTATTGCCGTGTTAAATACCCATTCTTGATCAGTGTCCCTCGGGATCTGATACTGACTCACTGAGATGTTTGTGTGAAACACAACCAGGATTTCAAATAACGCCAACATGAATCCATCCAGGTCATTACTAAGAGTCAGAAAGTCTATGATTTTCACTCAGGAGGCCGCTGTTTGTGCCTGGCAACAACATTAAACATGACTTTTTATCTGAATTGCTAGTTTTATGTCTCCTTTAATAGAGAATGATCTTAATTGAGGATCCCATTTAGACTATTAGAGATGATAAAACAGGGTATGATTCAGGGCTTGGCTACCTTGTGATTGACATGTCTCTACATGTTTTTGTTTTTGAACTTTAACCCTTTCACTCTGTGTTTTCTGTTCTTATGAAGTAATTGTAACATATTGGTTGCCGACAAATGTCTGTTTCAGCATTCGGGTGTACTTGACTCCTCCCTCTTCAGTCACTTCTGTTAGCAAATATACAAGATGGCGACAGCAGCTCAAAGCATCAAAAAACGTTAAGTATAACTATTTCTGTAATATTTGTTGCAATACATGGGTACAAATCTAGGACGTGTGTTCCTGACTGAACCAATTCTAACACCCCAATGACTACGGTCGCTCCTTATATATGTTGTTTTATTTTATCGTATAGTTTTGTTGCTTAACTTACATGCCAGATACGTACTAACACATAGATGTCAACCCAAAACAATCTTCTATTAAAACATTTACCAATTATTTTATTTTTGTCAAAACCTAATCAAGTGCTGTAGATTTTTGCATATGTAACATGATAACTAGTAACTAGTAAGCCTATGTCGGGAGTTAATTTTGAAATTACACTATGCATATCTATTGAACTGACGTCCCTGACGTGTCCAAAGCTAACACTAGAAGGGTTTAAAGGTCAGGGCCACAGAACAAGCATCCGTATCAGGCGATTTGGGAGAAAGATTGCCCCCTGCACCACTTGTTATCCAGATTTTAAAAAAACATTGTTTTGCCTCCTCACATCTTAACTATTGTAATGCTGTGTGCTGCAAGCCAAGAAGCTGTAGTACATCTACAAGTAGTTTAGCTTCAACTCCACCGTATTCCCAGATCACCCTGGTGCTGCTTTCATTATGTTGGCTTCCAGTTTATATTGGGATTGAAGTCAACATGCTGTTAATTAAGACGTTAAATGATTCGGCTCAACCAACAATCCAGCTGAGAGTCCAGCTGATCACATATACAGTCTGTCTATATATTCACATGCGTTTTAACTGTGAAGGACTTTGTTACCTTTGTTTTTAAAAGCACGTATTTGCATTATGGATTAGGCTGCTTATTATTTTTCAATTAATCAATCACCTTGTCTTAAAATTGCTTGAAAATAGAAAATACTGACAAATGTAAATTAGGATTTCCTCAAGCCCAAGGTGACCTATTCAAATGTCTTGCTGTGTGTTGGACCAACAGTCTCAAAGCCAAAGATATTTAGTAAAAATATGAACTTAATAACCGTAAACCAGAAAAACACTGATATGAATCTTTTGTAAAAGCCATGGCTAGTTTAGAAGGCAAAAGACCCATTGTTTTGCTCGGGTCTTTTTGGTTCAGTTATTGAGGCATTGACACAAAAGAAATGTCACATTGCAGCTTTAAAGAAATTGCCACCCTTAGGACCAATGCTCATTCACTTCCTCCTCACGGGATTTCCCATGTGATCAAGAGATTACGACTGTAGTTTCATTGTGGTCGCAACCTTGTCTCGCTAATGTTTGGGCTTCTGCAACAATCATTGGGGCAGAAGCAAGTTTTTAATGGGGATATCGGTGAATGACAATGCAGTTACCTTACAATACATTACATGTCATTTAGCAGACGCTTTTATCCAAACTAGGAACAACAGGAATACAGACAGTAACATTTCCTCAACATAGTCGAACGACAAAAGTACCATAATAAGAGCTATTTAAGTGCCACTGAAGTGCTACTCTGTGTTTTAATCCAGATATAGTCGGAAAAGATGTGTTTTTAGTTTCCGGCGGAAGATGTAGAGACTTTCTGCTGTCCTGATGTCAGTGGGGAGCTCGTTCCACCACTGAGGAGCCAGGACAGCAAACAGTCTGGATTTCGAGTGATTAGCTCGAGGTGCAGGAGTCACAAGTCGGTTGGCTGTTGCCGAGTGGAGCGAACGTGCCGGGGTGTACGGTGTGACCATATCCCGGATGTAGACGGGGCCCGATCCGTTCAGAGCACGGTACGCCAGAACCAGTGTTTTGAAGCGGATGCGGGCAGCCACCGGTAATCAGTGAAGAGAGCGGAGGAGCGGAGTGGTGTGGGTGAATTTCGGGAGGCTGAAGACCAGTCGAGCTGCTGCATTCTGGATGAGCTGCAGAGGTCGGATGGCCTTAGCATGTGTTAGTGTGGTTTGGTAGATTAAGGTGGGGGGAATGGCTCTGTGTCTAAACTCACCTAATGGTCTTCTTCTTGTTGTTCTTCTTCCTTCTTTCCACCTTGTACCTGCTTCTTTGGTCACTGAAAAATTACAATACAATATCAGTAAAAGTGCTGAACTCAATAGGCATGTTGCTGGGGGACATGAAAGGCTTGGAAATACTCATTGTTCTTCTTTGTCAAGTGCCGCCCTCTTCATTTGACAGTATAATGTTAACAGCACAATTGAGTGTTTCAGACTGGTTTCTTCCATTTGGCTCCTTCAAAAGAGCCATATCTGATTCAGGCAGCTTTTTAAAACACTATTTTTGGAGCTGTGAATTGTTTAAAATGTCTAAATATGCTAATTATTCCTGACCTCTTTTAAATCACAAAACGCGGCATTAAATCAAACTTTTATTCCAGTCGAGTAAGAGGGGTGTATTGAAGAATATGACATCTGCTTTATCTTAATCCCACTAACTGGGAAACCAAGAGGAATACGTTCTGTTAAATGACCAGGCGCTTTAATCACAATTCATCATGACTTTATCAAACTATTTGTTCCTAATGACTTAATATTATTGTTGTCTGCATGTTTTATGATTGTTTTTTAAACAATACAATGAAATACTAATGTACTGGGGTCAAAACAATTGATCCTTTGCTAAATTTGACTCCACGAACGTAGACCAATCATGCCATACATTAGACGGCTCCTACCAGGGACCAACAACTAAATGTCTTTCGCAATAAATACTCAAGCAGTGGTTTAACATTTTCTTAATTTTCAGGCAGTTTTTGTGGATTGGGGTGGAGCCATGGTTGTTTTTTGTAACCAGTTTTTGCTTCTGAGTACTGGATATGTGCTTCTGATGCAAATTGTTGACGCCACTGTCTGCTTCTCTCTGAAATCACGTTTTTGCTTTTCAGAAAATCTCCATATCATAACATTTAAAATTATATCTAATCATGCTTTGCAGTTAGTGACAGTGTGGGCTCCATTGTAGCTACGACACCTTGATGGAGTTGCTGCTGGGGCCGGAGCTTAGCAAAGTTCAGCTGCAGCCCTTGCAGTTTTAATAAATATATGGACAGATTAGTTCTAATTTAAAGTATCACACATTATCAAGGCATTTATTACACTAATTCCCTGACTAATAATGTTTTGAGAAGAAATAAGTCAGCAGTTCTTGCATGTTAAATATTTTCGTAGACTGAGCGCGTCACATTTCTGCGAAGGCAACATAATAAATGCACAACAATTCCCGTAAAGAGATTTTGGGTGATGTCTGTGTTTGGGCTGGACAAGATAAAAGTACAGCGTCTGGTACAGAAACATTCCTAAAAGTCACACTTTAATTGGTTACGGATTAAGGTTAATTGATATAGCTGATAGTTTTAAAGCTCCTGAAGATAAGTGGAGTGTGGAGAATTCTGATGTGTTGACATTTTGAGAATGAACAACCTGTAACGCATGGGTACAACATAACATTAACTAATGTCTTAATCATGCAAATTAAACAACACGGCAGATTTAATTATCACCGGTCGAATCATTGGTCCTCATTAATTAAATCGGGCTTATTTATTCACCTTTACATATCTATTCCACTTACTTCCCAATTATGCAGGACAGTCCTCAGACCCCCGCTGATATAACAAACAGTGATTCCATTTTTTGCTTCATTAGGCGATGCATGTAATAAGACGCTCAGGGGATGGAGGCACACATACATACACAAGGTTGCAGAGCTGCTGCAACAAGAAGCTAGAGCATCAGAAATGAGCATTACAACTCAGTAATGAGTTGTGTGTGTGTGCACACACGCGCACGCACACACACACACACCTACCCGTACATGTGTGTATTTCACATAGGCTCAACGCGAGAATTACCGTTGCTCAAACACTGAGTGAACTTACAGCAAGCCTAATGTGCAATATTCAGTATATTTGTATCCATATTTGTTTAAATATTTCGGATATTTGGTGTTTTTTCTTGTGAGAAAGCAGTAAACTGAATTTTTTTTTTTAGTGTGTAAAGATAAGGCTTGAATTTGAGTGTTGATCAGATTGTCCAGCAAAGATGTCTCTAAAAAAACACCATGCCTTTGTAACATCCTATGTTATTCAATCTATGAAAAATGTCAGGAATGAAGACACTGTGTAACTTACTGATGACCAAGATATGTTTAGGCCTCTGCTCAAAAATTGCATACCCAAACTAAAAAAGGCTGTATCTCTGCAACCACTAGGGCTATTTGAATAATTTTAAAATTTAAAATTTTAAAACATTTCTTTTTTGTTCAGATGTGTACGGATCAGATTATATATTACTGGTTAATGAAGATGGCACATAGCAAACAATATTGAAAGAAAGGACTTTCAGGATGATTATTTCTTTGGAATGGTGCAGTTGAATGGTTTCTCCCAAATCAAAGTACAATATGTGAATATTCTTTACGAAAGTTTGACTTTGAAAAAGTGAAGCAGAAAAAAGTTAGAGAGGTTTTAGTACAGAGAGAAGGTTTCCAAAATGGACTTTTTGGCACAAAAAAATTCTTTGAATTTTCTTATGAACCAAACCATATATTTCACTTTTGAAATACATCAAACTAAATTTGATCATGAAAAACAAGTATGCAAGGCTCTAGTTTAGCGGGGGATGGGTCAATTTCATAAAAAGTCAGAGCCAGTAGAATTGAGGGCTATTAACCAAGATAAGATCGACAGCCCTGGGAGCCAATAGAATCCTGAAAGTCGTCGCCATTTGTAAAATCCGACAGGCTGAAAGTAACTTCCCTACACATGGTCACATGTTACCTCTGCATGTCCAGGAGTGGATTTACCGGGAAAAGTGTTTTGATTATCCTACTATTTGCTGATTGTAAAAGGATAAAGCGATTCATGTTGGTGTGTTCTTTGGCTCATATCTCGCTGATGCTTTGATGTCGTCGGATTTGTAAGATATGTGTGGAATCAGTGTAGAACGGTCGTGCTTTTTGCTACCAGAGTTTTTCTGATAGCACTCAGCTAAGGGTCGCTGGTTCCGGAAACGTGCTGAGTGGGCCGAATTATGTTCATCATATATTTATGATTATTTTAGTTTTTAGTTTGAGTCTTTTTTAAATGGCTGACTGATTATTGTAGCCCTGGCTCTGTTGTTTAATTTGATGTGCAACATTAATATATTATATACATTTATTTGATTTTTATATATTTCTATAGCAATAAAGACCCTAGACCCCATAGAGGGTCTAGGGCAGGGGTGCTCAATACGTCGATCGCGATCTACCAGTCGATCTCCGCCCGCCACACTGTAATTTTCTCTATAGCGGCAAATTACAGCAGAAGTAATTTAAGGTCCCTTTTCTTAAAGAGCACGTCTTTGTTCTTTTATTAAATTAACAGCTGTCTGTTATTGATCGTATCTACACAACAGCATGTCATTTCTGTCTCCACGTGTCACGTTAACACTTCTCGGTTCGCCGTCTCGCGCGCCGCAGAGCTCCGATGCCGGCGTGTCTGCGCACATCGGGACGGAGCAACAAAAAAAAGTCACTTGCATATGAAACATTGTGTAGGACTTGGTGACACCTTGCGGTTGGAGATTAAAATCAACTGAATAGCCCTGCGTTTACCGTAGAACTGGTCAACGTGGAAGCGCGTTAGCACCGTTCACAAGCTCAGAGGCCATCCTGACCACAATAACACAACTTAAGTAGCAACATAATTCATACGGCGGCTGGCGGTAACACAGTTATGCTCTCTGGCTCACATCGGAGAACTGCCGTGGCCTTTAGGTCAGGTAAAGAGAGTATTTGCTCGAGCCAGTGTGTTTTCTATTTTTGGACTACTGTCGAAACATGTGGACTCCGTGAAGAAAACCCACTTCACATGTAGCTGTGAACAGTTCTCATTCTCTGGTCATCAAATACTGACACTTTGTCCGTGCCCCGGGGGACCTGATACCGACACGCTGAGGCCCTCTTTGATGTTTGTATGAGACACACCAGGCTTTCAACTTACTCCAATCTAAACCCATCTCGTCAGTATAAGGTGGTCAGAAGAAAGGGTGAGATACTCCGCTCAGGGATGGCAGGGTGGATGTCTGGGTCCTGACTTTCACCCAGGAGACCACTGTCCACGTCAATAAGTCAAATTAACGTTGACTTATTGAACCGTTGTATTCGTCACGAAGTGAAGAGTAGTTATTTTGACCCAAATCACAACCATATCCAAAGCCTAACCAAGTATTTGGCTACCTAAACCATAACAACTAGTTGTGTTGCCTAACTGCTTGACCTGTCACAGTTCAGCTTCGTTGCTCTCCTGCCACTGTACACTTTTTGGTGACCCCCACCTCGTCAGTTCCATCATTCTCACCTGCCTTGTGTGCTGCACCTACTCCCTTCAGTATTTAAGCCCTCTCTTCACACACACTCACTGCCAGATCGTTCTCTGCATTCATGCCAGACCCTCCAGCGTTTACCCTCCGACTGCTTCTCCATTGCCGACCATGCACATTTGGACTTCCCCACCTTGCCTCGGATCCTGGTATGACGCCATCGCCTTCTGTCCATGACCATGAGAAAAGCCTCAGGTTCCTCTGGGTTATGTCTGCCTTTTCCCTGTAAGGGGATCCAGGACCATTTTAAGCAGAGGGCAAATGTCGAAATTTGGTAGGGAGAACAGCTTTGGGAGGGAGAACATGTTGAAACCCATCTTCATGCAACATAACATTACGTAAGCCAAAGAAAATGGTAAATACACACAAGGTACAGATCACATTTGTCATAAGATTGTAAGTATTGGACATTTCTGTTGGCACTGAGTTATTTCAGTGTTGACCAACTATCAACACTGGCAAGAGATTCATCAGAGTTTTTTTCATTTAGCTTTTGGTATTCATAGCTGCTCATGAAATGTATGCGTTGTACTGGTTGCAACAGCCTCAGGTCTAATGTATTGCACACTTGTTTAACCCTCCTGTTATGTTGCGGGTCAAATTGACCCGTTTCAAAGTTTGAAAATCTAGGAAAAATACTTCTAAGTACTCTTTCTGTATAAAACTTCTTCTGCTTAGCTTATTTAGTGTAATCAACGTAAAAAAAATACAAAAAAAATATCATGTATTTGCAACCCCCCCCTGCAGGTTTATATAACAGAGATGATGTTCCCGGGTCAATTTGACCCGGCTGTGAAAGTGAAGGCTAAAAGTCATCAGAAGAGTCATACCCATTTTTATATATTGGTTTGATTAAGGGTGTGTTCGATTCACTAAACTGCATTGAGCTTAGAAAGGTAGTTATTTATGGAAACCCACAGTCAAGAGAAAGTGACTGTGTAGTCATTTTTACGAAAACAAGCTCTCTTCATAAAAATGTCTCCATCTTTTTCAGCCTCTCTGACGGCCGTCATCCTGTGAGCATTCAGACACGACAGCAAAACTGAATGTGGCAAAAAGGAAATAATTGGACACTAATTGAGTGTAATGCGAGTGTGAGGTAATAGATACAGACAAGTGCTGGTGCAATAGTTCTATGATGAGATGAAGACAGACATCAATAGACATTGATGGTTGTAATGAATAGAGAGAGTGCTGCCATAATGACACTTTACCTTTTTAATAGGACTCATTAAGAGGACTAGCCACTTGGTTAAAGAGGATGAAAGATGAGCTGTCGTCAGGACATAGACCAAGGAAGGGTCTTATGATTTATAGAACCCCTGAAGCCCAGACAAGTTCAAACCAGGATCAGGTCTGGTAAATGTTGAACAGGGGTGTACGACTAAAACGCACACAGAAAGAAGAAGGGTGTCAAAGCCCTCCCTTAGTGATTACGTGAGTGAGTATGAACAGTCAAAACAGGTGCAGAAGTTACAGTGGGATATTGAGGTGGTGCATACATTACTCATCATATATAGCATACACAGTGGTGTAGATCTATTTCAATACTCCATAGGTCAGGAGTATTAGATGTATGGGTATGTGAGAGTGTACATAAGTGCTTGTGCAGTAGTTTGGTAAGTGTGAGCTAGCAGCCAATATCAATAAATAACCTCACATCCGTAACTCGCAACCATAAACAATAAGCAAAAATGCTTTCCAACTCAGAACGTATTATTTAATTTACGGTGGGCTGTAGGAAAAACTGTCTGACATGAGAACCTAACCAACTAAACCCTATGCTGCCAGCTCAGGGAGAGGCTGCGGCACGGGTTACCTTCTCATATCCACAACTATGAGTGAAGTCGTCCTTTGCGCCCATCAACATTTTAATAAGGTCATATTTGAAAGTTGATTGTACCCTTTAAATTCTTGTTTGTATGCAATAAATGTACATTAACAGCTGAAATGCTTTGGCAAGAAAGACAAAGTGTGCCCATATCAACCAAAGTCTTCCCTATTCCTCTTACCTCCTCTAGCCTGTTTTTTTAGCATTCTAACCAGTGGCGGTTCGTCCATAGGGGGCGCTAGGGCGCCGCCCCTCTTAAAATTTTTAGATGAAAAAAAAAAAGAAGAAAAAAAAATACATCCTGTCAAAAAACATTATATGCCAAATCATTTAAATAGTAAATATACCGTGTTGACGCGCTAAATGTGTGTGGGAGACCGTCAGCCTGTCAACAACCACTTAAGTTAATGTGAAAAAATATAATATATCGCCACTCATTATCACGGAGAGAAGCCCCGCCCCATTTTCGAGGCGCTGGTCTAACGTGTGTGTACGGCATCGAGAAAACATTTCACGGTCGTTTCAGTAAGGACGGCTTCTCATTGGCGGATGAAACGTGAATCTTGGGTCGCAAAAATGTGCGCTCATTGGCCAATGACATCGTTTTATTATTTCACGTGATTGGACTATTCGGCAGATCAGAGACCGGCGTTCCCTCAGCCAGAGAGCTCCACGGAGCTACGGGAGCAGGTTGCTAACGGAGCTGTCAGCTGGAGGCTCAGTGAGTAATGCGCTGTTTAATTTCCCGTCTGTTGTTCCAAAGGGACTGAAACTCTCTGGACTACAACAGGGTGAGGGATCTAAAGAGCTGCAGACAAGTGTAAAGCACGAATCTTGCCGCAGTTATCTAGCTAAGAGCATGGAGCTAACTCGCTAACAGCCTGAAGCTAACCCTGTTTACAGTCAGGAGAAGGAGACCGAACTGGCATCGAAACACAACGAAGAAGTTCTGAAAAACAGACACATTCCCTCAAGAATAATGGAAACAGGCTGGTTACAGACATGATTGACTTTAACCAGAGAGTAAAGTGACCACTTTAAAGAGAGGAGGCTACTTTTCTTTACAGTAGTGGGTCTGCTCTGTCACCCAATGTAACATGTGCTGCATCTCTTTCTGACTCTATTCTGCTCTGAACCTCTTTTATTTTGCAAACCTCTGAAACCCAACCCAATGTTCCTTAAAGCTGCTCTGAACCTCTCATGCCCAAAGTTACAGTGTGTTGATAGTTGTTATTGGACAGTGTTGAGCACGCTGTGTTCTTTAAATAAAGCTTTGTTTTTTACAATATTCTACTCAAAACCTCTTTTCTTCTCATTGTTGAGTGATATTTAAACTGCGCCCCCCCCCCCCAAAAAAATTCACCAGCCGCCACTGATTCTAACCCTTCTGCCATTTCACACCCTGCCACTCTCTCCTGACCTGCATAACCCGACTTCCCCACTCACCTGGTCACATACCATTATCAGGCATGAGAATCCCTCACCTTTCGGCGAAATTCGCCGTTTTGAAACCAAAATAGGTGACTTACGTGAATCGTGTAGATCCGAAGAGTTTTTGTTTTGGGGTAGGGGGGGATCAATTGGCCGGCCGGCGTTTATGAGATTGGAGTGGGACGCGGAGAAAGTGTGAAGTGTTGCTCTTCGCAATAAAACATCTTTGATGGGACGTGTCGCGACTCGGCCAATCAGCGTCAAGATGTCTTCAGCGTTTGGTGGTTTAGGTTAGCTTGAATGTTAGACGCTACTTCTGCTGCACGGTGGAGCGATGCTAACAAAGTACCCGTACGTTCAGAGCGATGTGATTTAGCATATTTTTAGTCTCAATACTTCATTAAAAGAGCGATCAGAGCGCACGCGTTAAGTGGCGGAATTTTCGGCTTTAAAAATAAAAATAAAAAAAGATGCCAGAAGTAAAATGTTTAAGGTCAGTCTGTAAAGTTCTGTAACTCTACAGCTGCTCTTCCTGATGAACTCTGTATCCTCTGGTCAGAGACTAACGGCCTCATAGTGTATAATCATTGATCAATGCTATGATGGCTCCATGTAGTTTCATTAATATCTTGCTGTATTAATACTAATATTACTGCTATTTAAGTGTTGAAAAAGTTGGTAAAAAGTGAACCATACAGATATTTTATTTATTACTATTATAGATAAATATACCAGTATCGTATTTATGGTATACTGTTTTTATGGTATTGTATCATGATATTTATGGCAGGTATGGTATAGAAGATCGTGACAACCAGGTAGAGGCACAACAGACTCGAGGAACAGACTCAAGGAACAGACTCATGGCTCAGCAGAGCACAAGACTTGAAGACTTGTTCACGCCAACAACAAAAAAAGGAAGTTGGTTCATGAATGACCATATTATACACAATATTACTATTATTATAGTATTATAGGGCCCGATCACTGACTTGGTGTCAGAATGGAGGACCTATAGATTATCATACAACGTCCAACATCGATGTTCGTGGAAGTCACCACCAGCACACCCGCGCCTATCCTCCTCACCTTTTTCACCCCTGACCCGTTTTCATGCCTGCATTATACATAAAGCTATGCAACATGAATATGGTTCTTTTATTGACCATACCTGTGCAATGATTGTGAGTGCATGTACACAGCAGAACAGTAAATGGTTGATTCAAAAGAACAAAATAGTTCTGTGTAACCACATGAAATTCTGTAAAAATAAATGTGATTGAAAATACCCTGAAGCTCAGATGGCAGACAGGATGTGTGTGATTGGCCATTGTATTATAACAAAGAAGAATATATACTCAAAAGCTAGTGGTGTGTGATGATCCAACATAGTTTGATGGTATTGTCTGTGTGTCGCTTTGAAGGGCATATTTTTCCTGTAAACATTATGCTACAAAACCAAAGTAAACTTAGGTTTATGCAACAAAACCACTTAGTTGGGGTTACAAACGAGGTGCTGGTGGAGAGTTCCAGAAGGAGGGGACACCAATGGGTGAAAGATCTCAATGTTTTGCAGTATCAATCAGTGTATCAGGCTAATGTGTAACTACAAAGCCAGAACAAATAGCTCATGTAACTGTGTCACTGTGCATATGTACACCATATAATAAGGTTTTGATGCAACTCCCGGATACTTGGCAGTCGATCCGACATTTGAAGATGAACCTTAGAATAGCTCGCAGCTTGGCAACTAATTGGACTACCTAATTCTTTTTTTCTCTTGTACCAAGACAGGATCTCAGAGGGACTTCCAGTGTCTAATTAATTATTAGTATATGTGGCTGACGCTCTGTAAGATTATTTGAAGTCATTAGAAAACTCCCCCTTCCATGGAATCTTAGTAGAAAAAGAAGGCGACGAGCAGTCCTTCAGGGATTGTACCGCAGGACCAAAAGTGTTTTGTTCATGAAATTTAATTGCGGCATCCACAAACGTGTTCCTATGAGTATTACAAAATAATAACTCTGTTCTAACATGAAATTAAAAGCTATTTTTTTTCCCTCTGGGCTGGAAGAATCTTAATGGAAAAATGTGAATGCTAACACCATAAGTCCTGTTGTTCTCGGTGCCTTACTTCATTGTTTGATGATAAATTGCCACTTGTCCTGGCTCTCAATCCAATTCCCACTGTTTCCTTTCCTTTGTTCTCTCGAATATTGACCAACAACAGACAGCATAGTGTGAACTGCTATATCATGAAACATTTGTAGAGTACGCAACTTGCAACAGCTTTTAGATCATGCCTGACAAATAGGCCTACAAATAAGTTGTAAAAGAAAAAACAAAGGGATACAGATATCATAGTCGACTTGTCGAGGGCAGCAGAAGGAAAGAAAGGCACTATAGGACAAGAGCGTATGGAAGGGGCTCGAGGAGAATGGAAAACACCAGGACAAACACATCTAGGCTATTGATTTATTGGAGGGTATAGTCTTAGAGACGGGTGCAAGATTGATCAAATGGAAGGTTATCCTTACTCACAGAGGCAAGCTGTTTGCCAATATCCATCACTGGAAACTGAAAATGGCTCAAAGGATCCTTGACATTCCCCAAGACTGCAGAGGAAGTGCAGGTTAGGAGATTCTCTGTGTGCAGAGGGATTGTTTCAGACTCCACACAAAGCGAAAGGTTGCGCAGTAAAAACAAGGTTAGTGTCTTTTCGATATCAATACAAGCTACATCTGCTTCTCTACCTATCCAATAGGGTGATAATACTTTAGCACTACATCTATATATGTTTGTGCGTGTGTATATATATATATATATGTTATGTTGCTATTAGTGCTGTGAAAAATAACGCGTTAACGTGTTATGATTAAATTACAGGATTAATTAGTTTGTTTTTTTAACGCATTTACCGCATGCGCAGAATGAGCTTCCAATATACCTCTTCAATCTGAACTATGTCCCGCTCTAATGCAGACGGTTGTGCTGTTCATCGGTAATGATCCTTCCGCAGGTTCACCTACGGAAACCTTGTTACGACTTTTACTTCCTCTAGATCAGGGGTGCTCAATACGTCGATCGCGACCTGCCAGTCGATCGCGGCGTAGTATTGGTAGATCGCATGACATTTTAAAAAAGTGGCCCGCCCCCCTGACATCTCCGCCCGCACGTCTTTGTTCTTTTATTAAACTAAATAGCCGTCTGTTGTTGATCGTCTCTACACAGCAGCATGTCATTTCTGTCTCTACATGTCGTGTTAACACTTCTCGGCTCCACGTCTCGCGCGCCGCAGAGCTGTGTGTGCGCACATCGGGACGGAGCCAAAAAAAGTCACTCCCCCCCGGAACCAAAAGACTTTGGTTTCCCGGACGCTGCCCGGCGGGTCATGGGAATAACGCCGCCGGATCGCTAGTTGGCATCGTTTATGGTCGGAACTACGACGGTATCTGATCGTCTTCGAACCTCCGACTTTCGTTCTTGATTAATGAAAACATTCTTGACAAATGCTTTCGCTTTCGTCCGTCTTGCGCCGGTCCAAGAATTTCACCTCTAGCGGCACAATACGAATGTCCCCGTCCCTTTCATCATGGCCCCAGTTCATGAAGAAAACCCACAAAGTTAGTTTGCCTCAGCAGCTGCTAAAGGAAGACTAGAGGGCCTTTAAATTGTATCATGGTTAACAAATGGTTGACAAAAAAGAGAAAAATGTTCAGGATGAAGATATATTAATGTTCCATATGGAAGAGAACTGCTAAATAACTGCTGAGTTGCAGCACCATTGTTTATTTTTTATGAATAAAAAAAGAATGTATGAATGTATATATCCGTCTTTTGTCATAAATCTTTTTGTTCTCACAAAAATATACCGAGAATATCGGTAATATGTGATTAATCATGATTAATCCACAGAAACCTGTGATTAATTTGATTAACATTTTTAATCATTTCACAGCCCTAGTTGCTATACATTCTAGATGATGCTAATAATTGATCATTAATTGTTAAAAAATAAACACAAATCTGAGAACAATTTATCATAAACCCACATTGTGTAATGTTTCAGCTGGAATATCATTACTTTGGACACTTCCATTGATCAGTGATCAATATAATTGTTCCCATCAAAAGGAGCAACACCATATGTTATGTGTTGCTGGTGGTGCACCAGAACTGTGTGTGTTTCATCTCATCCTAACTCATCACATACGCCGGGATGTGACTCGGTCAGGACCCCTTGGTGTCATCTTCTCGCCTCCAAGCAGCCTGATCCCATTTCAGGATGTGGTGCTGCCGCACTGGCCTTCTTTAGTGTGTCGTGTTCTGCGTCACAGACGAGAGGGCCGCCACTGAAATCAGTAAACATTGAAATGCTTCAATGTTTGCGTCTTTAATTAAATTGGTTACTTGTTGGATTTCTATATGAAAATCTCGAATCAGAGTTGGTTATTATTGGAACAGTAAGACCAACAAAGATGATTTTGATGTGTTCCATTTCATTTCTGTGGAGTTGTGATGAAGTGTGTTTTGATGATCAGCCAGTAACACCGACTGTTGTCTGAGTGGAGTCGTGTGCCATGTTTTCTATATACTGTTATCTTAAATATTAATTTCAGCATCACACCGAAAAAGAACAACACTACACTTATTTCCAGATCAAGCTTACAACATTAGCATTTTTTGGGCTTTGTGTTTTTGATCCAATACTCACTCTCCTTTTTGCTCTGTGTTGGTCTCCACCAACTACAAAGCAAAAAATTAATAAAAAAATATTTTGGAGTTGCGAAATGCTGCACCAACAGTTTCATGCTGCCATGTAGTGCTGGTCAGGTAGCGTACAATGGGTAAAGTGGGTAAAGTTTGAAACTTTAATCACCATGTTGGGGTCATAAGACCACAATTAGCTGCAATGAAACCCATGACTAGCTGAGAAGCAGCGCACTCTGCTCCGCTAGCGCTGCCCTATGGGTGTGGTTTGTGATAAATAGCTGTGGTTCCGTGATGGCATTCATGGTCTTCAATGAAGTATCTAAATGAGAGTTGTTTCCTCGCGGTTACAGTATATGTCGGGACATTCAGCTGATGCATGTACGCTTTGACCCGAACTGTGAGAGCAAGCGAAGCAGGACAGCTGTTTTTTACTGCTGCTGTACGCTTAGAGGGCTTTGTGCGCATCGCCCATATATCCTGAACCGGCCCAGACTGCTCTGGGAAGTTATGGCCTGTTGAGCATCTATTAATTTGCATCGGCACTCGTGTTGACAAGAATCACCACCAGGTTTACTGGCCTGATTGTTTCATCTGTCGGGGCATGGGAGTAAAATGAGACACAATTAACTCCCGTGAACCAAAATCTACCCTGTCCATTAATCTTGTAATTGTAACAGAACACAGAGGAGGCGGCGGTGGCTGCTTGTCAAGTGGGGGATGTGAGGTGATGGAGATCCAGTCATCAAACACACTGACTGCCAAAGATTTAACACACTGGTGATCTTTTTAAGGACATTTAGTTGATCACTCATGTTTCTTTCGAGTTTCATGGAGCTAAATATATCATCAAATATGTGGGCAATATACAGCACTACACGAGCTCAGGTTTATACAGATTCATTTTCCAAATACATTGAAAGGCTGCTTACAACTAATCATGTATTTTTCACCATCACTAAATATGTTTACTTATTTTGTATTGTATTAAAATGAGTCCATGATGCCATCATCTGCCTGATTCTTATTTATAAAATACATATTATATAAACAGAGATACTGTGTATCCTCACAATGGAGCCAACACTTGTTTGTCATTTATTACCTTCGCATTGAAAATGAGGAAGGTTATGTTTTGATCGCCGTGTATTTTTTTATTTATTTGTATGCGTGTTCCTCGCATAACAAAAAAAGTTTTAAACCGAAACGCATGAAATTTGGTGGGATGATTGGTTATTATCCGGCGACCATTTGATTAGATTTTGGGATCGATCGGGTCAAAGGTCAAGGTCATGAAAAGGTCAACATCTTCTTGAATCGCATGAAATTTGGTGGGATGATTGGTTATTATCCGGCGACCATTTGATTAGATTTTGGGATCAATCAGGTCAAAGGTCAAGGTCAAGGTCATGGAAAGGTCAACATCTTCTTTTTACCATAGCACGGTAAATTTGTATCCAATTGGCATGCAACTAATGCCAAAATGTTCATAATTCAATGCCCAATCGTGTGATATGCGAAGGTATGCGCTCTACCGAGTGCCCATTCTAGTTTATATTTGTAATAGTTATGCTTTGGTTTAACTCCTTTTTATTAGTATTAACGAAGCTCATGTTAAACATGTTTCCATAAAAAGTAATTAATACCAACACATTTGATTCTTCCATGTGCTGGAGATAATTGTCCCACAAAGGAAGGCACAAGCTTCACACATCAAGTTACAGTCAAATAAAGTGTAAAGTAACAAGTTTTACTTTTCTCTTTGTGGAATTGAAAGCTACTACGGGGAACTTGGATTGTACGTTGATTTTGATGGCCCAATACAGCCGGGCCATCCAACAGCGCTGTGCTGATCCGATTTGAGGTCTTGGGACAGGGATGTCTATGTGTACAGATTGGAAAGCCCTCTGAGGCAAATTTATATTTTGTGATAATGGGCTCTACAAAATAAACTGCAGGTCGAACGCGTCGACCAAGCCGGTTCTGGGTCTATCTGCGGTGGGCTGGCTGCTGTCGGAGGCCTGACTGGAGTCTGAGCTGTAGGTTTCTAGTGAACCTCTGCGATTTCATCTGGTTTCACCAGAATCAGACCCAATTGCACAATATAATAAGAGTTTATCTTCTTGTTGATGGTCTTCGCTACTTGAGGGTCATATACAGGACTGTCTCAGAAAATTAGAATATTGTGATAAAGTTCTTTATTTTCTGTAATGCAATTAAAAAAACAAAAATGTCATGCATTCTGGATTCATTACAAATCAACTGAAATATTGCAAGCCTTTTATTCTTTTAATATTGCTGATTATGGCTTACAGCTTAAGAAAACTCTAAAATCCTATCTCATAAAATTTGAATATTTCCTCAGACCAAGTAAAAAAAAGATTTATAACAGCAAAACAAAATCAAACATTTGAAAATGTGTTTCCAGGTGTTTCGAGTTAATTAGACGATTCAAGTGATTTGTTTAATACCCTACTAGTATACTTTTTCATGATATTCTAATATTTAGAGATAGGATATTTGAGTTTTCTTAAGCTGTAAGCCATAATCAGCAATATTAAAAGAATAAAAGGCTTGCAATATTTCAGTTGATTTGTAATGAATCCAGAATGCATGACATTTTTGTTTTTTTAATTGCATTACAGAAAATAAAGAACTTTATCACAATATTCCAATTTTCTGAGACAGTCCTGTAGAGGCATCTGTATTCAATTTAGTCTGTTTCAAAATCAGATACGTTTTTTTGTTTTTTGGCACCAACAAATTTAATTGGCAGCATCATTTTGAAGTAGCAGTTTCACACGTAACCCATCTCATGTTTTCTCAATAGAAAATATGTATGTGAGTTGATTAGTACATACTGTATTGTTGGTCTGTAAAACGTACAAATGTAGTTTGAAACAGACTCAAGGAATGTGAAAGGAAGTATTTCTTCAGGAAAAAAAGGTACTACCAACTAAAACTGTCGTTCTCTGGGGAATCTCCCAGACTAACTGGAACATTGTTTCTATTTGTTCATCTGTCATGTTCCAATGTGTTGAGCACCACAAACAAACCCCCAGTCTATTGCTTTGGGTTGGAGGAATGAAACTCTCGACGCACAAAACCAAAATGATCTGCATGGCTGGATACCTGTGTCACAAAAGGTAAGCGATAAAAGCTGCTCGAGTGAAGTGAACCTTAAAACAGACAGTGCTGCCATGCCACATATCCACCTGTGGCAGCTGTCCCCAATCTGGCCTCGGCTGCTGGCTGGTTGACAATCAGTCAGCTGCTCTGACTGAGTGGCAATCAGTCAGCAGCCGATGCTGCTTGTATAAAAGGGCAGCAGAGCTGGAGGGAGAGGAGGAGTGAGCAGAGGCGCATGTTTTGCGGTCTGCTTGGTATTGTGTTTTGTGAAATAAAAGCATGTCTTTCAACCGAACCTCTTGGTGCTGGTGGGGGAAACCCACGGGTAGCGGCAGCAGGCCTGCTACACTGGAGCCCAACGTGGGGCCCCCTGGAATCCAGCGCCTGGAAGGGATGCGGCCAGATCCGGAGGTGGAGCTGATGGACAGCTTGGGCCAGATACTGGCAAGAATAGAGGAGATGGGGCGGGCACAGGCGGAGGAGAACCGCCTGTTCCTCGGGACCCTCCGCAACCCGCCGGCGCTGCGGCCAACTCCCGTTCCCCGGGACCCGTCGGAGCTGCCAACCCCAGAGCCCAAGGACCCGTCGGAGCTGCCGACCCCAGAGCCCAAGGACCCGTCGGAGCTGCCGACCCCCGACGTCCAGAACCCGCCGGGGCGGCCGAGCCCCGAGGTCCAGGACCCGTCGGAGCTGCCGACCTCCAAGCCGTCGGAGCTGCCAACCCCCGAGGTCCAGGACCCGTCGGAGCGGCCGAACCCCGAGGTCCAGGACCCGTCAGAGCTGCCGACCTCCAAGCCGTCGGAGCGGCCGAACCCTGAGGTCCAGGACCCGTCGGAGCTGCCGACGACCCATGTTCACCGGGACCCATCGGCAGAAGGCCGACCCCGGTTCCCCGAGACCCGACGCTACCGACCCTGATCCCGGGGTCCGTCGGCGGCGACTGTTACCCTGCCCGTCCCCATCCCGGCTGGCTTCAGCTCCCTGTCCCGGTCGACCCCAGAGCCCCCACGTCCTCAGCCCGGTCCCCCAGAACCCCTGTTCCCCGGCCCGGCGGGCTTCAGCTCCCCGTCCCGAACCCCAGAGCCCCCACATCCTAAGCCCGGTCCCCCAGAGCCCCCACGTCCCGAGCCCGGTCCCCCAGAGCCCCCTCCTCCGCCCAAGTTCTCATGGGGGGGGAGGGGGAGTAGGTTAGGCCGGATGGAGCCCCGGCCTAAATCGGGTGGTGGGGATATGTGGCAGCTGTCCCCAATCTGGCCTCGGCTGCTGGCTGGTTGACAATCAGTCAGCTGCTCTGACTGAGTGGCAATCAGTCAGCAGCCGATGCTGCTTGTATAAAAGGGCAGGAGAGCTGGAGGGAGAGGAGGAGTGAGCAGAGGCGCATGTTTTGCGGTCTGCTTGGTATTGTGTTTTGTGAAATAAAAGCATGTCTTTCAACCGAACCTCTTGGTGCCTGGCGGATCCTTGGTGCTGGTGGGGGAAACCCACGGGTAGCGGCAGCAGGCCTGCTACACCACCTTTTTAAATTAACATTTTACAAGCAATTACGAGGATTAAGTTACATTTGATGTTGCAATCAATGTATCATATACAGAAGTTGTAATATCGCGTTCTGAGATATATCGGCACATAGCCTGCCGTCTACTATGTAAACTGAAATAAAGCTGCATGTGTGATTGCTTTTGTTATCATCATTTTTTTTAATAATATTTGAGTTGTTGTACTTATAGTGTTTTACCTGCATATGCTGCACTTGATTGAAGTGCAATTCCTCTGCACCCTCAATCGTCTCTCAAAAAGAAGCGCCAGGTGTTTCACAGATAGTGTGATCCGTCATCTGGTACATTGTGTTGGTGTGTAGGCCGCTACATCATAAGAAAAGTCTCAGCCTCCACTGCAGGCGCTTGTGTCACGCTCATCACGTTTGACAGCTGTTCAAACTTCACAGCATCTGCCTATTTGGAGGGAAAGTGTGCTGCTATCATTAGCACATTCACAACATTGCCATATTGCCCCCTTTTTTTGCATCTGTTCTCAGAAGTAAACTGTAACTGATGGTATTATCTAAAGCCGTGATTCAATAATCTGGCTAATCCTTTGGGACTTCTTAGAACTGGATGTTGTAGGACTGAACACTTGCTGTGTTCTTGGAAAAGTAGACAGTCTTAGAGTCAAGAGTTGAAACCCTGGTGTGCGGTATAAAACTATTTTTGGGATTAGGATCGTTTCATTTGGAAAATTAATGCTCTACAGAAATGGAGAAAATGTTTATGATAGCACACAGATGATGAGCACAATGTCAACTGTATGATTGATTTAAATAGTTGCTTTTATCAAACTGCCCATTTATTACAAACAGCAGCATTGCAGTGTGACAGCGATTCAAATGCTTGCTTGTTTAGGGGATGGGCTAGTTTAGAAGGACCCATTTTTATTTGCAGTGGTGCTATGTTTAAACTGGAGGAACACTTAGGTCATAAGAAGCTTTAGGGTGATACAAAACAACAACACATACCACCTCCCCCCCCCCTCCCCTCCATCCCTTATTCCTTCACACTTTCCTGCAAACCCTGCCATTTCAGAGATTTATAAATAGTATTAAGCCTGTTCTTGGCTCTCTTGTCGTTATGGGCCGCTCAGTTTGAGTGGCGGTTGTCAGGGACAATTTCAATCATACTTTTATAGAAAAAGGATGCTCACCGAGGACGAGGAGTAGAACATTCCCTTTGAGGATGCAAAGTCTTATTTGCAAGGACATTTACCACACCAAATGGTAATCTATTTTGGCAAGTAATTTTAAAAAGCATCGATATTTTGATGTTGCCAAAAGGTCTATAGAGCTTTCAGGTCGCCACTTTAACTTCAAGTGAATGATTTCAACTGGTGTGGCAACAGAGCAGCATGATTACATTGTAACCTAGTTCATGTTCCTTTACATCTCATGATTCAAGCATCTGCGAGTGGTCCCTCCTACAAGGACGGTTTGCTGGTGTATATAAAATAACCTATGGCATACATGCATCATTAGCTGCTCATTCGTTGTTGTTTTTGTTCTGCATATTCAGAGTGGAATTAAATCTGGCAATAACACTTGGTGGCTAGACGCATTATGTGCCTAATTGCCGGTGGGGTTAAACAAATGGTGAACACAGCTGTAATGTATGTTTCAATGCTCCGTTGCGGTGGTTTACGCCGAGACTCAGTGCGGAATCTGACAGGCATCAGGGAATATCAGCCCTAAAAAAATGGTAAATTCCTTTTTAGACTCAGAAGTTGAAGAAAAAGAAGAAAATAACTGATGTAATTGGCAGAAAAAATGTCTCGGGTCTGAAGCATTGTGTTTTGCAGAAGTTCTCCATTTGTTCTGACACGGGGAGCATGATTTACACACATACTGCAATAATTACGAAATAGCCCTGACTCTGGGAATGTTGCGTGGGGTTTTGCTCTGTTTAGTGGAGCTCTCTGCCCTCAGGTCCATGAGACGCCTGGAGAACTCCCATACACAAGACACATACTCTGCTCCCATACTTTTCAACTCTTTTTGCCTGGCAGCTCAGTAACAAAACACATTTCTTTCACTGCTTCGGCATTTCAGACTTTTTGTAAATGCTCTATGTGGCATTATTTGACGGGGTGTGACGTGATCGCACCGGAGATGTTTTTAAACTGCCCTTTTCTTGTAACTGTGTTAAATGAGTTTCAGCTTAGCGTGCCGGTTCTGCGCTACAGGCAACTTGCCAAGACCTGCTCCTGGCAGTGTGTAGGAAGTGCCCGGTATTCTCATAGCAGATCAGACTCGTAATTCGCTCCCGATAGGAAAGCACCCCAATACTGTCGTTATTTTCTCTTCTCGATTCATGACAAAACAAAAGAGGTCCTTTCTTCTGATTGTAAGTATGAGGAGAAACGCCGGGAAAGTTTGACGCTCCACCAACAGAAGAGTAGAAGGGAAAAAAGCTGGATGGGGCTTGGACTCCCTTGACAAAATGCTTCCTCTGTTGTGTTTCTCAGTTGTGCTTGTCAGTCCTTCCTTCCAGCCACAATTCCCCAAGCCCCTGCAACTTTATTAAGTTTTACTGCCATTATCCGACTATCCACCAGAAGCCCTCTGACTTCGCTCATCCTGGTCCCCTGGATGGCATATCCTCCTGCTCACCTGTGTCTCAGTTCCCAATCTCCATCCATATACTAGACCCCTTTTCCTAAATCATGCCTGTCTTTCCAACTAAGTTTTTGGTTTCCGAAGCCATGACAGTGCGATCCTAAACAATCTCTCTAAACAGATTTCACCTTCAAATATAGAATATGGAGGCAACGGGACAAGGTCTGGGCATTTGAAAACGTTTTTATTTCTGTTTGTAGGTGTAATGTTGACATGTTTGAGCAGTACTTGGTTGAATGCAGGTAAACAATGTGAGTGGAGAGCAAACAAGGTGAAATGTATTGGCCGAAATGCAATCCCATAACCTATTTCTCATGCTTTCTATTTTGGCAAAACACCTTTTTTTTGTGGAAGAAAGAGTAGCATTATTTATATTTTGCAGAGTAGCCACTTTGCACCAGTATAATAGTACAGTATCACAAATGGTAATATTTTCAAACAATATTGCAATTCACTTTGAAAATGAGGACTAACCCCCGAATTTGGGTAAGTGTAAAATGCTATCTCCATAATGAATTTAGCAGCAGTGTACTCAAATTGAAAAAAGAGAAGGGCTGAGCTGGTAACTTTCCATTTTTACTATGGAGTATGGTGCCATCCAGGTCCAACGACCAGACAATGGCTGTGCATTCCCCAAAGTCACCGCAATGTCAACCATGGGTTTGTGGACGGACATTTGGAATTCTTTGGATTTTGGCATTTTTGTCTGGCGCCATCTTGCTTTTTTGCAACCGCAAGTGACACGAGATGATAGATCTATATCGAACCCCAAATTAAATGATGTTACAAATAACTTTCATGAACTGAAAACACACTGAAATAATTTAAATGCAAGAAAAAAATGTCATGGACAATTCCCACACTGGACAACTCTTTGGTCAATCGAAAGAAAAGTGCTATATAAGCACTATATAAGTTTGAATTATTATTGTTATTAAAAGATAGCCACGCCCCTAAAGCATACCCTGCTTTATTGTCTATTTGACTCTAACTGGACCATCATTTACAAAAAGAACATCATGCTGTATTGAAGAAGACTTGAAAATAGAGATTGAGACCATAAAGTGATGTTCAGCGGGAAGGTAATTTTCTCAGCCTTCTTTTTCCAACCAGAAGAGGGAATGTAAGTTCAAGACATTGGCTTCATTTTTCAGACGGAGATAGCCGCCTGGATCGTCCCTTAATATGGATTTTTTTTTCTAACATAACCTCTAACCCTACAAATGAATGTGGATGGCTAATGATGTGGTCGTTGACTTAGGAACTAATGCCTGCTACTTACTGTGAGTCTTGAGCCAGTAAGTGTGCTGTTTTGGAGAAGAGGAACACACTATTCAAACCATTCCTTCCACTTGTGTTGTGCGTTTTAGTTTGATTAAAACCCCCAAAGTTTATGGATGCTTTATAATTTGCAGTAAGGAAAATATATTTACCTTTTCTTATTGTTCAGGTATTCAATGTAGCTGGTGCACCCGATCGAACACAGTGGACTATCATTTGATTGCATCAGTTGTTTAACGATTCAAATAGTGTTTTGCCCTTTTGACATACATTGCCATGTCCATCTGGAGTCAGAAGACCCTCCGAGCTATGAAGCTCCAACCACCCACAACACACTGAATAATGTGTGCTATGTTCCAAACATACAATAACAATAATTTACTTTCCAATGAAAGCAGGTTGTATGGAATTTGAATTCAACAACAGTGATGGTTACATTTAATTGCCGGTCAATGGAAATATGTGGAACAGGATTTGTCAGTTCTTGACATTTTAGTGTTCTGCTCATGTTGTTAGTGTGCAACAGGCAAATCAATGGCACCAACTCTGAAACTAGTTGCAGACATCTTTGCCGAGGTCTTTTTTCTTCTGTGTCAAAACAACACAACCAGAAAAATACTAACAATATGTTGACAAGGGCAGACTGCCTACACATCCTTTGGACCAAGAAAGAAGGGAAAAAAAACAGTAGAATAAGAAAGAAAAAACGCTTCACCTTCTACAAACCTCTTTGAGTCTGACTGCCCCCAACACCCCCACCCCTTCTATTCGGATCACTTGCTCCTTGTTAAAAGGACCCGGCCCTGGATGGAGCGGGGGTGGTGATACCCCTAATGAAGATGAATATTCAGCTGCTTTAGAAAGGCTCCTGGAAGGCTGCCAAGCCTGCACTAGCTGTTCCAGTCAAATTGGCGGCACAGTGAGGGAGGGGCCCGACACGCTAGTCTGAAGTGGGGAAGTTGGGTGGAGGGGACCAGTAGCTGACAGGCAGGGGAGACATGCATGCCTGTGTGTGTGCTCCTCTGGCTAATGAGCAGAAAGAGATGCATGATCCATCTGTATACATACATGCGTACAGTACACACACGTGGGCACCAGCATGCTTCATTAGGTCGAGACAGGAAGCTATAGACCTGTTGTGGACAATAGTAGATATACAAGAAAATATGCACATTTCCCTTCAAATTATGGACAATGCTGTTTAGTTGTATGGGAGCGTCATTTTGTAGCCGACAGGGTTTGGAGTTGGTGGTGTAAAAAGAACCTGACCCAGTAGGGAGCGAGCTTGAGGGCAGTGAGGGAGGAACGGTTCGACAACGGTTCTGGAGGACTCGCCAGGTCTCACCAGTCCTGGGCCACATTGTAGGTCCTTATAGGATTCCATGTTCCTTAAACTAAGAATAAATACTTTTAATTGGATACATGATAATTTTACTCATAATCCATACACTATTCTACATTTCTTGTAGAGCATCATAGGGTTCAAGTAAGTAATACAGAATTAGGGGAGAAGCTTCTGTGGGACGCACATAGGCAAACGTGTATGTTTTTTTCTCTTTAGACTCGCATGGATTGGACGCATAACGTACTTGCAAATTATTTCATCAGCCGCGACATTGTAAACAAACCGCTATCTTTACGAAACAAAGTGAAAGTAGTTGAATTCATCAATGGGAATGGCAATCAATTTAGCTTCCTTTGCTTTGCTAGACAATCTCAGCCAAAGATGTACAAATATGATGCTAATACTCATCTGCTTGCTGTGAGTTCAGGTCTGAATTGTTTTGACATGTGCATTTAAACTATTCTGTGAGGCTTTGCGACCTAGAGATATGAACAACACCCTTTCACCTAGTTTTGAAACAATGTTTCTGAACCTTCAAGAGACCAAATATTCTTTCTGATAAAACTCTTCAATTAGCTTTTTTATCCTTGAATTTTTCCACAGATGTGATTTAGTTTTTGTATGGCTCATTTGTTGATGCCCCGAGGCAACACAAATAATCTTATGACATTTTTATTGAAAATGCTGTATTTAACAACAACAACAACATCAACAAAAAGAAGTAAACTGATTCTGTCAAAAGACTAATTATATTTCGGTGGAAATTGCAGCTAAATCTGAATGATTCGTTTCTTAATGGATGCCATGTTCAAAAGCTCAGTGCTGCGGCGTACAGTCACAGTTCAGGCTACCTTTGGCCGTGGCTGCGAGCACAGCCCTGTTGCCAGGTGGAGAGGGGAGGTGGAGAGAGCCGCCGGCCATTAAGCGATGCTGGCTATTGGAAGTGAAGAGAGAAGTAAATGTGGGGCAGCTCGCCACCCGATTGAAGTAGGGACAGCTTGTTTGTGAAGTGGAGGCCTTCATGTCCTACTCTCGTGTGACCTGGGGAGACCTCAATTCATAAACCATATTGACAATATCGCCTGGAAAAAAATTATAAATACAGACACAATCTATTCCGGTACTCGGAAACCTGAGGCGTCATGAAGTCCGATGAATGATAGAATGCTGGGAGTTTCAAGGCCGGCCCTTGACACGACTAACAAACAGGCAAACATCGATGTGTCCTTGAGTATTACACATTAGTAATAGATAAGGGTTTTAATTTCAAGCTGCAATACAATACCAATGCCGTGTATGTTGGGATTGTTAGGCAGCTGTATTGTAATGGCCATTCGTTCAGCGGACTCTATCACACTCATTCTGTGATCCCGTGAATTGTGTGATTTACCATGAATTAAAAGTGAAGCCATGGAATTGCGAGTCCTCCCACCACCTTCTCGAAAGTTGAAGTCTTGTGCTCTTAACAGGAGTTTTTTCTTCTTTTTTTGACACAGCTGCTGATCCAGCTCTCGGGGATGAGGGCTTGAGAAGACTTAGACGCTTTTTTGTCGTCTCTGCATTTCTTGGGAGGGAATTGGCAGATTATTTGGTCAACCTCGATCAGTTCCACCACAGCTTAGGGGGATCCATGTCCCCCTTTTAATACGTGTGTGTTCCAATAGAGCTCTCTGCGAGTCAAAGCCATTGCAAACAGGCCCATGCTCCGCTTGCAACTGACGCCGACAGATCCCGATGGAAATGAATTATGTCGACCCCGAGCTTGAAAGTACCTACTGTAATGTGGAATGAGACGACAGTAAACGCTAATCTTCAAAGCTCTTCTATAATTTATTGGAGTTATTTTCACTGGTTTAACATCCCCCAAAATATATTGAAAACAAAATTGAACTTAAGATGCCTTTTATACCCTCAAGAGTTTTGATGGAGGAAAAAAAAACGTCTTCCTCTGTCATGATGTCTGATTGTTAAACATGATAATTAGAAGTCAGAGCAGCAGCGGGTTACATTCTGGAGAGGTGATTGCAATTAGGGGACAAAACAGTAAGCCAGGGGGTCAGATAGCAGAGGTCAAGTATGTAGAGATCACAGGGAACAACAGCTCATGAATACCAGCTGTATCAGCGTTTTGTGTCCATGCATGTATCAGGCTGAGGATGTCATAGACCCACGTTGCTTGTTAAGGTGTATGACTTGTGTCAAACGATGTCTTCTGACTGCATCTGAAGACAAACGTGTTAATACCTGTCCCCAACGGCAACACACCTGATGTCAAGGCTAGATATGATGAAATATGGACACCGACGTGTGTTTTATGACAAAGTTATGAATTAAAAATATACATTTTGAATTAAAAGCTGAATTTAATATTGAATTTGGGAATTTTTCAATTTAAATATATTAATATATAATTAATTTTTAAATACTTGTTTTTTCTGACTTTCACTTTTTATACTAAAATCATAATTTGATTTGACTGGCAATTAAACTTCATAATGACAATACAATGTTTTTCCAGATTTATTTTAGTTTGGGGGGGTTTGCGTACCCCCCAAATTATTTTATTGGCGCCACTTTACAATATGGTTGCAATTATTAATGAATGTGAGAGAAACGAATCACAACAAGATACTTGATGTAACTTTAATATTAGTATTTGCTCAAAGGTTCAGAATGAACTAAATAACTGTGAACCAGCCGCTGAGTGGCTCCAACGTATGTCCTTTATTTACAGAGTGAGCCTACTTGAATATCTAGAAAGCCTTGGAACAGGTTTTTCTCCCTTGAACAAGCAGATAAATAAATTCCACTGGACTTCAGGAGGAGATTTAATTTAAAATAGCATGCTTTTGAAAGCAAAGGATCCATCGGTCTTCATCGCGGGGATAAATCGTTATTGTTGTTGTATTTTGTATTCAGAGACAAATAAATGTGTGTTTGCAACAGAAATGATGAGTCATGGTATTATAGATCTCTGCCCTCCGACGTCTCAGATACATTAACTGTTCTCTTCTTACCTTCAGCCATGACAAATGTCAGGGCTCTGCTTCGCTCAGCAGGCCGCCCGACACACACACGTAGGCAGGGCAACGAAAGCGCACAATTTCACATTCCTTCTGGTCCTTGGCTGCAACACGTGGCAGAAAAAAACTTAGTTATTCAGTACAGGTCCCACGGGTTGGCTGTCTCCTCGTTTGTTAATGACAAGCATTTGGGGTAGCCATCGATTTCCTGTGGCACTAATTAAGAGTAGACTCATTAAAACGTTTGCAATACATCCTGTGTTAACTTTCAGGTTGTTCTGTTTTTTCCTCCCTCGCTCGCTTTTCTCTCAAGTTTGATCGTTGTCTTTTCTCTCGTTGAGGCGACTGCTCGTCGATGGAGACACTGATCACAGAGAGTTACAGCTGGACTATGATCCTCCTCTCTCCCCCATCACTCATCTCCTGTGCCACACATCCAAGCTGCAGCTCAGTTAGACATGGACCGTCTGTATTTTTAATGTTTCAATCATTTAACGAGCATCCTCACGTTTGGCCTCCAGGCTGAGTTTGTTCAATTAATTTGGATGAACGTTAGAAAACATAGCTAATTTCGTCCGCCTTACCCTAAATATTCACGCCCCCGAGGGGCACGGCAAAACTGTTGACTTCTACACCAATCAAGCTGGCTAACACTGGGAGGTTTCTGAGGAGACGTTCCCCTCCATTTTGGGAGGCAATCTGTTTTAGAAGCCCGGTACTTCTTACTCTAAACAGCCGTATTGATCGGTCCAATCGGCCTGTGTGTTTGTGTGTGTGTGTGTGTGTGAGGAGGAGGGGGGTGTTTGTGTGTGTGTGTGTTTACGTCTCTGCTCATGGTGCCGGCTGATGTCCACGTGCTTACTTACAAAGATATGTTGTCCTATTTTAGCTGTAAAGAGTCACTTCACCAGACTCCCCCCCCCCCCCCATCACTGTCTCCACCGCCCTTTTGCAATGCGGTTCTAGTTCAATAGTTTTGCTTTCATGTCGCACAGTTTTGAGATATTCATCCACCTGCAAAATGTCTGCTGTTACCCTAATACAATAAAGGTGAAAGCAATTTTGTTTGTAGTGCTCAAATCTTTGAAAGTTGACATTTGAAAAACTCAACTGCAGTGTGTCTTTCCTGAAATAATGTCAGCATTATACACAGACCTCCCTGCTGACTGGTTTCTCTGGAAGTTTTTAACCAAATAAATGGTTCACATCGTCCCAGCAAGATGTGTGGATTATCCTTTGAAAGCAAGGTATTGTTTTTGGAAAGGCGTGCTGCTGAAGTTTAAACAAGTAGCTTTTTTACTCCTTTAGCTTTCATGAACTTTCATGTCAATGCTCATATTTCCTGTGTAAATTATGTTAGCTAGCAATACTCTGAAAGAAAACACACTATGCTTCATGTTCGAAGAGTTATGTCACCGCTTTGAAGATGTTCTTTTCACAACACTAGGCTGTCTCTGCAGCAGAAATGCACCACATTATGTAATGTTACACATAATGTGTGCCTCTTCCTCTGTAACGTTGGATTCAACGACTTCATGTTGAACATATTCCTTTAAGATGGTTCCCCCCTTTGCTAGCCTTGTAAGGACAGCTATGGTGGTTTTACCATTTTGACGCCAGTTTGTTCACACATTTTTCTCCACCTTTTATCACAGTGCACATGATCAACAGCTGGTACATTTGTCCCATTATGACGGTAGACACTCAACTGCTAGTGGGCAGCAAGCCTGCAAAAAAAGAAAGAGAGAGAGAGAGAGAGAGACTTGAACATACGTAAGTGAATAAACCATACCCTGAGGCTGGTGGGAAATAGACATAATCCATTGACATGTATACAACTCAAAGTGAGAGAGGTGGAAGACAGAGCTGCACTGAGGAATAGACACAAATAACAACGATTCTTCTTGCCCTGAGAAATGAAATCACACATGCAGCGTCTTCGATTTTCACTGCTTTTTCTCAGGAAGACATCTGATTTCAATCGACGTTCAAATACAATGTTGGCCAAATCTTGCCACTTTGGTCAAGGTCAGGGGAATAATAGTGTCAAATTCGCAGTGTAAATATTGTCTTCAGGTCAAGAAATTACCCTGGGACCCTCTTCACTCTGCCAATCAATACAATCCCATGAACAAAAAAACATATATATATAAATCTGTTTTTAAATCATTGAGATATTTTACATGCAAGTTAACATGCGGCTTGAATCAAACATGTTAACCGTGCTGAGCTGCTGTTATTTGATGGTGATCAGAGCGAATGCTGCCTCCACTGTCGTCTGTGGATCTAAAACCCTCAATAATGTTGTGGTTTGTTATTTGCTTTTTACAAAGAAAAATGCTAGTCCTCGTTTTCTGAGTCATTCTACGTTCTCTGGCTTTGTTGACCATGTGATGAAATTTAACTATTTCACTTATGTAATGTTTCAAACTTATTTCCTGAGTAAAAGGACCCAAATATATATTTAGAAAAATGGTCAATAAAGCGAAAAATCTATGTGTAATGTTGTCAACACTTCCTGTGTGGCACTAAAGGCCTACCGCCTTCACATTAAAATGATTGATTTTGTGAAGAACATGCAGGAGAAGAGAACTATTCCAGAAGTCGCTCCCAGCAGCAAAAGAACACATGCAGAACAGAAGCTCCTCCAGGTGAAAGGACGTATTATCATGTCTGGTCCTTGGTCAGTTTCAGTCTTCCCTGTTATAAACATAAATAAGAGCCATGCCGATAGACTGGCGCTGCAGTGTTTTGTTGTTTATTATCAACTCTACATTCACTGCCCTGCTGTCGTAAATAAGCAACAAATGCGTATTAATCAGCTGGAGAAAATAGTCCGTGCAAAAGCTCCTGTTTGAGTATTGTTTGCTGAAGATTGCAGTGGCCATCTGTTTTTCAGAAAAGACAAAGCTGTTTTTTTAAATGAGAAGAAAGAAAAAAGTTTGTGACCCATTTTCAAATCTTTATATCCTCAGTAGGAAGAAATGGGCTTTTGGTGGAGTGCCCCATAACAGGAGGGAATGTGCTGTGTACTTTTAAACAAACCTTCGGTCCGCTTTTGACATGTTATTGTCCTTTAAAAAAATGAATAAACAACAACACCCGTCATTAAGAAGTTCTCAATTCATGGATCTTCAGGAGAGCAGAGAAGCAAAGGGGTTCTTTTGAATTTGCTGCCTTCTTCTCCGTCGCCATTGCAGCATTTAGACAGCGTTTTTAATTAAGATGCAGGTCCTATGACTCCTCACACTCAAAAGTTCCAAGCCTGCCCGAGTCCTCTGCCCCAGCGTTGTGATCCTCAGCTAGTCTTCCCCCGCCGCAAAAATCCTGCCCCTGTTTCCCATGCAGGTGTTGGACTCGCACTGTGAATGGCAGCATGAATGCTAATAGGTCGTTGTAATAAGGTCTTTGAAGTATGCAATACACTGTTGCAGAATCATAATGTGAAAATCCCTCTTTGAATCGAGAGACTCGGCCCTGCTTGACACAAGTGGGCCTTTCTCTCTCTCTGCACTGCCCACCCCCGACACACACTTACCTTCCTCCCCCCCAACACTCCCTCCTTCCCATCTCCCCTACATCTTTGAATAATAAATAATCACTTCTGGCAGGAAGACTTGCCTTGCTCTGAAAGGTCTTGGATGACAAGCATGGGTTTCCAAACACCAACGTGTGGTAGCGATCCGTGGGAAAAAAAGGGAGGGAGTGGACCCAACAGGGAGGGGGCTGGATTATTGGTTTAGGAGAGAAATAGTGGGGGCTTAGGAGGGAGTGGGATGCGGTGGGGTTGGTCGGAGGGGTGGGTGGGGGCTGCTAAGGTGCATTATGCCGGGAGTGGGAGTGTTTCAATCGAGGATGCCGTTGTTGTACTGTAAGTAGACCGTTTTTTTACTGTCATTTCCATTAATAGCAGATTAAGAGAAATTTATTAACTAATAGTGAAGTCTAATTTCCTATCATTTCAATGGAGCGACCGGTAGTAATCTGAAACTATTGAACACATCGAAGTTCTTGAAGGAGCACTATATCTATTCGTTCCATTTATTGGCTTTTCACGCAATGACCATGAACTGTTTGGTGAGCTTCACTAGGCTGTACGATATTGTGCACAATCTCTAAAGTTTCAGTTGCTGTAAGAATCTAAAATGACGGAGGGCTTTGTTCATTTTAATGAACTCATGAAGCAGGAATCCATCATTCCACTTCAATTTCAGTCTGCGATTCAGTCAAAATCACTTCACAATTCAAAATACAGCTATGCAAGTAGTTAACATGATTATAATGAGCGTATTCCTGAACAGTCTTATAGCATTGAGACTTTATTTCCTCCACTCCCCAGTGGATATGTACTATTTGATAACAAAGTATAGCTATTGGAATTTATCTGAACTTTTACACAAAACTACTCTTTATCTGAATCCAGTATATGTTTATTTAAGTGCTATGACTTTTTTGGAGCAAAACATTATTTATTTGTAACTTTTTCAAACTAACCATTTTTTGGGGCTTTTTTGTAATAAAATAAAATGTGCATGTAACATTTTTAAATCAATGCAAATAAAGTTGGTAATTAAATATAGAAAGTAATTATTGTGGCTGCACTGACTATCTTTTCAAGATAATAACAATAAAGTGCAACCTGTGAAAAACAAAACAAGTTTAAATATCTGTAAATAAAGATTTTAACTGCATTTTGTTTCAAAACAACAATAACTTGCAACCAGTGCAAAGATAAATGTGTGTGGATAGATATGAGTGAGCCTACATGTTTTATCATTATTAGTTAATGCAAAGGGCCGGCTTACCTTTCTACTACAAATCTTTTTTTAAACGGGGTTGCAGGCTTGATACGGCCACGCTCAATTCATTCTCAATATTGAGAATGTTTTTTAGTTTTTAGAGAAAACACCCAAAAAAACATTTCACAAAGGTAGGATGTGTCGAGTCGCCAAGAATCTTGGCCATCGCGCATGCGTAACCTGTTAACAACATTAACACACACCAAAAGCATTTCGCCAGAAACAATTTCAATTAAATTCAGTTCATTTGTATAGCCCAATTTCACAAATTACAAATTTGTCTCAGAGTGCTTTACAATCTGTACACATAGACATCCCTGCCCCAAAACCTCACATCGGATCAGGAAAAACTCCCAAACAACCCTTCACGTGGAAAGAAAGGGAAGAAACCTTCAGGAGAGCAACAGAGGAGGATCCCTCTCCAGGATGGACAGGTGCAAAAGATGTAATGTGTACAGATCGACAGATTTAAACACATGGAGAAATGCTTTGTGTGTGTTTGTGAATGGCGCGGCCTGAATGCTGCAGCCTGAATAGTGCGACACAAATAGCGCAATGCTGGAAATCCATGTGACGCTGAGTTGTGAAAGCCAATCATGTTGAGATGCTCCACCCGTCATCACTGACCTCCTGCTGTTGTTGAATCAAACAGACTGGTCAGCCTGAAGTAGCGCTGGAAGCGGCAGTAATGCAGAAGCAATTCCTGAAGGAGTCGGTGAAATCCACGAGCTGTATGCGGCTACAGGTAATATTATATATAATATATATATATAAATATATGTATTATTACTATGAATCCAGACACAAGGGGGTCTGATGGTCCGATGTTTGAGGGACAACATGTACAAGGCAAAAATAGTGGTTATTTCTTCTATGGCGAATAGCGTAAATGATAACATAGATAACAGATGATAAGATGAGTTAAGCCACTCCTTCTCTCCGGCGTGTCGAGAGCGAATGACACGAATAACCACAAATTGGCGATTTGTTAACTGTTTATGTTTAGGCAACTGTTATTGCCAAATTGTTTTAATTGACTACTGTACTGCAAGTGTGAGACTTTGTTTGTGATAACATTACAGTACATTACATGTCATTTAGCAGTCGCTTTTATCCAAAGCAACTTACAATAAGTGTATTCAACCAAGAGCACAAACTAAGAATACAGAAAGTAACATTTCTTCAACATAGTCGAACTTCAAAAGTACCATAATAAGAGCCATTTAAGAGCCACTGAAGTGCAAATCTGTGTTTTAATCCACTACAAAATCCAACTCCTCACTCACAAAGCCCTCCATAATCAGGCCCCCTCCTACCTCACCGATCTGCTCCAGCACCACACTCCATTGCTTTGGTTCCGCTCCTCTGATGCCAATCTCCTATCAATCCCTCATAGGACCAAGCAACGGACATGGGGTGACAGAGCCTTCCCATATCTGCCCACTCCCTCTGTAACTCTCTCCCCAAACTCATCCGAGACTCCACCGACCTTTCGTTCTTCAGATCACGAATCCAAACCCATCTGTTCAGAACTACTTTTAATGTGATTGTGTACTCTACGATCTTATTTGCTTTTATCCATTGTTTTTATTATAATTGTAGTTATTTTTATTGTATAGCTTTTAGTTGTTTTAATTATGTGATGTAAAGCGTCTTTAAGTACTTCGAAAAGCGCTATAAAAATGTAATGCATTATTATAATAATTATTATTAACTGGGCCATGTGTCATGTGAGCCTTAAGTCACATATACATATTGATTATAAACGCGTTAAATATGATTCAACACTTCATTTCAAGAGGACACATTACTATTCAGAACATGTACAGGCTTTAAAATATGTCCATAAAGTTTTATTTTAACTTTATAACTCATGAGCATAAAAATGTTCTTGTCCTAAACTATTTCTTCTCCACACGGATCCACCGGAGGTGCACAAAGAGTGAGGTGCTCCCGCCTGAAAAACAGTGAAACATGCTTTGAATCTGGCATGTCGAATGCAATGAAACTCATATTTAATGACTGTGGAGTGAAGACCTTTTCAATTACCCTGAATTACTGAGGATTGCACCACATTGTGTCTGTTTACGGTGTAGCCAATTTGATTAATAAAGCGAGATAATAAAAAAAGATGAGTGAAAGGGTAGCACACTAAATTGTTCTGTCAATGGATATTCATACTTTTTTTAACTTAAATTTGGTCGCACTTAATCCGATTTTCTATCTTTTATAATTAAATTCTCCCTTTTTTGATAAAAAATCCAAAGGTTCATTGTACTCTTCTTCCATTAGTGAAAATGTCCTTTCAGAAATGTGTTCTTGACGAGCTCCCAGTGAAGGCTTTGCTGTGCTGTGTACGGAGGTGGAGACGGTGACGAAAGCAGGGGTAAAAACCTAAAAGCACTGCCACAATGTGCCATTTCCATTCGTCGTATTAACAAAAGATAAATATCAGTGAATTTTATCTGCCTATTTGCTTTCCATCCCCACTCGTCTCCACTCTACCCTTTCATCCATCTCCATGGCTTCATCACTTATGCCTCTGTCAATCACCCCGCCGTGCTTATAAGGAGGGCTGAGTTATGAAGTGCTTTTATTTGCAGGGAGCGCCATTGAACTTGACCTGTAATAAAGCCTTGACGGAGAACGTGTTAATGATGAAGCCTCGCTGACTGATGTGCCGCAGTCGTGCCGGGGAGTTGGGAGAGATTGACCTTTGTCATCGCGGGCCTCCACTTCTCCGCTCACACGTTGGTCTGCTGGAATATCGACCTCATCATCAAAATCATATCCTCCCATCTGTAGTCGTGGCAGCCTCTGATTCTCCCCTCTCTCTGCTGCTTCTCTTCTTCCCCTCTGACCAGATGACTCATTCTGCTCCACTCGTCCTTTAAAAAAAACCTTTCTTCTTTTATCTCCCTGAAAACAGGTGAATCACCCCGTCTCTCCCAGTCTCTCCTTTGCAGCCTCTCAGCCCCATTCTCATTACGAAAAGGTGATCAACCCATTGAGCTCATCAACCCGGAGTGAACTGCCCTCACCCGCTGACTGATGATTCTGGGGAGGGGGCTGTCGCCCGAGCTGACAGCTCCTTCTGAGGAGAAACATATTAATGGCTCCGCTTTCCGACTAAAATGCTATGCGCGCTCCCCCCACCACTACCACCAACCCCGCCAATGGCGCGGCGCTCTTCGCTGGCATTTCTTAAATGCCAACGCCAGTCATGAATAGGTCAGGACAACAAGCACTTAAATAAGGATTTGTCAATGATTAATGAGAGGTAGAGAGGACTGGGAAGGCCTCTGACTGCCCGGCGCAGATAAAACAATGAATGTTTTGTAAATAGCCACGGGTGCTTCTCTACGTCTCCGTCTCTCGCTCCATCACCCACACACCCTCTCTCTCCGCTCTGTCCTTCCACCCGGTGGAGAGAAATACCGCCGTCAAAAAAAAAGAAAGAGAAACCTGACTGGGGATCGCAGGAACACATGTTGCCAGCCACAGGAGTGGAAGGAAATCCAATCAGATCCCGGTGAGGCTACAGTGGCTCAATTTGCAAAGCCAACAGGCCTTTTACCAGTATTGTTGTAATGGTATTAACAGGTTGGATCCCAGCCAAGGAGCACTATGGCAGTAACATGCTGATGTTATTGACTACTTATCCATAAAAATGCATCCCTTCTCACTGAATTATTCTCAAGCGTGGCACAAATCGACTAATCTGAGCAGATTAAAGTCACTTAGAGGAGATTGGAGTTCACCCACGGTTTTATTAAAATGCACAAATCTAATCAGAGACGATGTGTAAATCGCCTGGCTAAATGTTACACGGTGTACAACGGGATGGGGATGAGAAAAAAGGATGTTTATTTTTGTTTCATTTTGGATGTCAATCAGAGGTGTTCATGAATAAAACGCTGTGGGAATCAAATCACACGATCGGATTTCTGAGTTTTAATAATTAAATATAAGAATAAAGCATTTCTCCGTGTTATCTGTGTTGGAGTTGTTTGGACTAATCCATGAACACAAAGCCGTTTGTGTGATCCATCAGTCGGTAAGCGTTCCCTGGGTACAGACCTGGCTCTCACGCTCTGCCCAGATGCCCCAGAGTTTCAGCCTTGTTCGTTTTTTCTTCTTCTTATTCTTCCAAAGTAATTAACTTGTGGCAATGATTTACCCTTGAATGCTTGTCAGATCAATTTCTCATTGGAGGTCTCTGTAAAACCTGCCGTAGCACCAGACCCCAGCCACTGGAGAAATCCCGTCCCCCATGAGTGTAAAGCAGTGCAGAGACTTTAACCAAAGACAAGACACCTGAAGCTGTTATTGACAATTCAAAAATGACATGAAATATTGTACTTCACGCAACGTCGGTCAAATAGATGTTGGACATTTCTGTAAAATCGCAGATTGCAATCCATGATGCTTTTTAACACACAAAAGCAATAATATTCGTTCATTATTTGCACTTTGTAATACTTGCATGTGCAAATTACAGTAAGGTCAACTTTAGGAGGTTAAACAAATATAGCAATTGGAAGTGAAACATGCGCTGCAGATTTCACAAGTATTATCATAATAGCTTGAGATACACTGTAAGCTAATGGTGTTAATACTTAATTGCAGGTTTATGGAAAACCCTGAACGTGGCTGGACTTTCAGACTGCTGACATACCTCAAAGATGGTCCTGGTTGCTGAGACAGGTACTTCTGTCTTTAGTGATGAAATATACTTTGAGTGTTGCCTTCCTCTGAGGCAACCACCACTCTGCATATTTTGCAAAAGATTACCTTTTTTTCCATGGTAGATGATTTGCATTCAAATCACTTTGAAACTAATAATGCTGATATGAAAATAAACTCATGTTCATCATCGAGGTTGGCAACACATGCTGTAACATGCTGTGACTGAAAGACGCTGATGCCACACAGTCATCCAAATGAAACTAGAACATACATGTTGTGTAGAGCAAGAACGAGAACACCACGCCGGGGTGTCGTGAGTCCCCCGAGGGTTAAGTGCAGCTCGTCATACACCGATCCTTAGCAGTGGCCCAAACCTTCAAACTAGGAGGCTCAACAATGTCAGTTTTGGACAAGGATAGGATAGTATATTACTTTATTCATCCCCAGGGGCAAATTTAGTGAAGCAGCAGCAACCGTGTTTATATATACAGTATATATAAAATACAATGAAATAAATTAGCAGAGCATGGCAGGACATATTACATTTACAATTAAGAATTACAAATGTTTTAATAATAATACAGGAAATTAAAATGAAAAAGTAAAAATAAAATACAAATGAAAGTGTATACAGTGCACCAAGGTATAAAGTGAAGGCAGTGCAAGGTTTATTGATGTAGATTTGAGGAGGATCTGGACAGAGGTGATTTATTATAAAGTTGCAGTGGGCATGAATGTTCTCCTGTATCAGAAATGTTCTCCTGTTTCAGGAATGTTCTCCTGTATCAGGGATGTTCTCCTGTTTCAGGAATGTTCTCCTGTATCAGGGATGTTCTCCTATATCAGGAATGTTCTCCTGTATCAGGGATGTTTTCCTGTATCTGTCCTTGTGACAGCGGAGCTGAAGCAGTCTGCTGGAGAACGTGCTCCGCTGTCCTTCTCTCCAGTACCTGTTCCTGAAAGTCCCGTTTGCAGCCAACGATAGAGCCGGCATTCCTTTCCAGTTTAGTGAGTCGGTTGGTGTCACAGGCTCCAATGCTGCTCCCCCAGCAGACTATGGAGAAGTACAGAGCACTGGTTCAACAGCCTGATAGAACATCTCCAACATCTTGCTGCACACATCCAAGGATCCACGTTTCCTCAAGAAAAAGAGTGACTTATCCTATTCTTCTACATGGCATTGATGTTAATCAAAGTCTGATGTGACTAAATGTCCCCAAACACCTTCTCCTGGACGAAGCTGCTGTGTTTGTTCGACCCATCCTCTTCCACTCCCTGCTGCCTTTAGAGGACTTCCCACTCATATACATCTGTTGCTCTGAGCGTCTGGTGATGACCCAGTTGGGTTTGCATTGGAGTTATGTATACAGATGCTGTATTGTATAAGTTACCGATGGGACCAGACTGCTTCGTAACAACATAACTTGACATCTTCTCTTGCTCCCATCATAATTACTCCCACTAAGACATTGTTGCTTGATCATGAACATATGTATAAACATGTTGCACTTGTTCAAATTATCAACAAGAGAAACCATTGCTGTGTGCTACTGACTTTGTTCATATTGGCATCCAATTATGACATCTTAAATTTAAGACAATGTTTTTGTACTTTTACATCCATGATGATGGACCCGCACTGCATCCTGTCCAACTCATCCTCCTGCAAATAGCTTGGACAGGAGACTATTTACAGACAGACAAGCATTTCAGCCACTTTATTTGACAAGTCCATGCCTGTGGTGTGAAAAGCAACAGATCACATTGGGGCAAAGGCCTATTCTCTCATGCACATCATCTCAGTCTCTGATTCTACAGCGGAAGACTACCTGTAGCAAGCTTCTCTCTTTTGAATAAAACTGCTACGGATAATTACCAGACCGACCATGTGTCCCTGTACCAGTGCAGTCTTCATATGTTCCTTCATTACGGCCAGAATGATTTACTGCGCCACGGCGGTAGGACGTCAGGATGATACGTTTTGCCCTCTCGCAGTCTCCCTGGCAGCTTCCCAAGGACGGGTAGCTGAAAGCAATTGCTATTAGTGCACATATATAGTTCCAGCAGATAAATATAGTCTGCTTTTAGCAGATGAGCCACAGCGCCATCAATTAAGATTAGGGCATGTGCTATCACAGTCTCATAAAGAACAACAAGTCGGCATTCCCTCAATGTCAAAGGTAAGATGAACACGCACAAGCCATTGGGAGAAATCTAAGAAAACCCGATAGCTCATATACATAATGTTCGCATTGACAAATAGCTATTGATGTTTCTTCATCAACGAGAGTGACACGGCTCAAACAGCTTGGAGGAGATCCCGATTGAGCCCTGAAATGAAATTATGCTGAAATTTGTCGAGGATGAATGTAATTTATTTATTTCAGGCGCCAGGGATGTTTATTTTCTTGAGGCGATGGGTGGGAGTATGAAAATCTTGGACATTGTTGTGCATTTTTTGTTTGTTTTTTGGCTGAGTTGAAGTCTGCCTCCATCCTACATTTAGAGAAAAAACAACTTGGAAAAAGACACAGACAAGGGGAACCGAAATAGAGCAGCCGGTAGTGAGTGATTATGAGAGATGGCAGGGGTTGAATCTGTCTTCACTCTTGTTGTCCAATCAAAGTCCACGGCCGCCATCCTAGTGTCATTCTCCTGTAGTGTCTCTATTTATTTATTGTCCTGTGCCCTGGTTGTAGCAAAGAGTATGGCAGCAATCTCCATGCCCGGCCAGAGGGACGTGGACAATGTGTGTGCCCCGCGACTCTCCAGTGGTTTCCGAGTAAAGGCCATCACTCTCCCTAATTAGCTGGTCTCTTTTGGGCTGTGACTAAAATCACCTCTGTGGCTCCTTCTCCATTGGATCACACCTAATTTTAATTAGACCCCTCGGAATATTAGCTGGGGTCTTTGTTCCGCTTCCTCTCATTAAGGAGCCAGACAAATGAGTCTTTAAAATCCTTTATACATTTCCTCTACATTTCTCCCCCCCCTTCCCTTACTATTGTCCTCATCATTTTCTTCTGCATGCTCTTTTATTGTGATATACTGTATGTAATCATCCCCCGGCCGAGCGAAAACCATGCGAGTGGTGATTGCCCATTCTGTCTAAATATCTCGGCAAAGTCACAGTCTGCACGGGTGACAGATCCAGTTGGACATGGACCATTACAAACCTGCAGCTTACAGAAAACTGCAAACTTGCAGAGTATCCAGAAGAGAAAAGAACAATAGCACTGGCAAACCAAATGGTCAGTGGCACAGACACAATATGATATTGGCATGTGTTTTGTTTTTTCTGTGCAGAAAAAGAAAGAACTACAAATCTTGCATTAAAATATAAGGCCTACAATGCAAGCTCAGTATTTCTTTCACGAACAGGCAAGGTTGTTAAAGTCGACATTTCCGCCAGTGCAATGTCGACGAGCGTTTGTGTCCCCGGTTTGACAACACGCAAAGGAGCATACCAATGTGTCAACTTTATTGGGTAGTTGTGGCTGAAACGACCTATGCCTTCATGTGGAGACGGTCTACAGTTGTTACAGCAGCTGCAGGTTTGGGCAATTCCTCCATGTTATAACCACTGCTTGTGCTTTGGGGTTTTATATGTTACATTTTAAGCCATCTTCCGTTAATTTTCACTTGAGCATTTTTTTTGGTGAATGGTTCACTGGGTGCTACTCTGTGCCCTTGTGGTTATTTTTTTTTAATGACTTTCAATCTTTCTCAGAGACTAAATGGCCGACACAATACAAGAAAACGTGTTTCTGATATTCTGTTCTATCAGAATTTAAAATCGTAATCTTAATCTAAAATTGTTTGTCACCAAAGACGGTAACATGTTTACATGTTCGCAGTCTTATTCGTCATTGTAAACACACACATAATAGAACCATGCACACAATCCAGAGACTTGAAACATGTGTATCAAAAACAGGACTTCAAACTGCTAAACTTGAAGCACAAGTCCTTGTCTTCACTCTTAAACTATTCTGAATCAACTCGTACTTTTTTGGAAAAGGTCTTCAACATAGAAATATACAAAGAAAACCGCATGTTCCTCCTGCAGGTACCTCAGATGTTGCTGTTTACAACATCTTAGAATTGTAAACGTTCATTCATTGATCTGTAGCTTTCTGACCTCAATACAGCAGATATTCATGATGTTCTGTCTATTGGAGGATCTACGCCTTCGCGATTTCTTTAACACTGAACAGTTTGGGAACTGTGGGTTGCGCTAACTAAACAAAGATAATGGCAGCTCATTAAGAAAACATGAGCATGGACAGAAAACAAGGCCATGGCACTGTGCCCAGTTCAAATTACAAAAATGCATTATTGTCTTCTGTGGCTGCAGGAGGAATGAGTGTCTCTTGTGTCTTTCCTTGTATTGACTGTCCAACAGTGATGGATGGTGAAATGCAGCCTGGATTGTGGCTTCTTGACACTAAAAGCTGACATTTAACGGTTGATATTATAGAGCAGTGCTTCCTAACCTTTTTTCGTCTGTTAATACTCAGTGTGGACGTGGTCAGAGACCAGTTCTACCTTTTTTTGTCTCGGTTTATTTTATTTGAAGATTTGTTAAGGCCCAGTAAGGCAGTGTCCAGTATTTCACAACAAATAAAAAGTATAAATCTTCAAAAAAATAAAAAACGTAGCCTAAGTTGAAAACCAGTAGTTAAATGGCCTTTGTAGATTTACTTTCAAAATGTCTATAAGATGGCAGGAATCAAATCTTGAATATTAAAGTAATTTGTGACTCAAGAAGAAGAGGAAGGCTGCACCGCAGGAGAAGGAGCCCAGACGGCCTCACGCTTGTCGTGCTGTCCCTCTTTATGGGCAACCCTGTTACCAATGGGTATGTTGACCCCCGCCAGCTGCAAATCTTTTTGGATGGCAGCGGCACCTGCAGGAAAAAGAAACAGTCAAAACACATCAGTATCTCCCAGCGGCAACTCACCAGAGTTCAAGTTCATCATCTCTCACTCACAATATTAACATCTGCAGCCATTAAGTCCACATGCATTTCCGGGCTTTGTGTTTTTCTTGTGCATGTGTGTGAGTGCATGAACACACACACGCACATGTTTACTATTTGTCTGTGTACAGAAAGTGTGGGGATGCACTCATGGGTGGTTGAGTAATAGATGCTGCTGGTGCTCTGCCAGTGCCGCACGGCCTTGTTCATGAATTATAAAACCAAGAGCAATTATGGCTTTTACACAAATTAACCAAAGCATTCTGGATGCAAACTGTAATTGGGTCAGTGGTTATTTCCTGCAACACACCTGGGCTTGCAGTAAACGTTGGGTATCAATTATGAATGGCTCTTGTCCTAGCCAGGGTGTGTAGCAGACCATGGCCTAACACAGCATATACAAGGGCATTTGCATACACATGATGACTGTAATGATCTCCATGATAAGGCCTAGCTGTGTCTTCGTCATATTCTAACAGGTTCTCATTGTGTGGATTATTGGATAAAGGGGAGGAAATGCATATGATTTGCTCCTTTAACATTTTCATTTCATGTCAAAGAGGGGTAAGTTGAAATCTATCATTCCCTCTTTCTTCTGTTCTTAATAGAAATGTAATAGCGTTGTCGTATCAAAAGTTGTGTCTTTGCCTCAGAATCAAGCACTACTCAATTGTAACGGTTTGGCAGATTTCCAGTTTAAAGAATGCCAGCCATGTCTCTGTCCTACCATGCGAGATGTACATACTGTATACTTATTCAGAAAAAGGTAAAACCCACCAAGGATGCTTGTCTCACACCAGAAATAAACCAAGAAATGGACCTTCTGGACCTCACAGACAACAAAGCCTGATCTACAACACTGAGTATTCAATTTCTACATTGTCCAAAGACACAACTAAGGCAGATATTATACAGACAAATATAACAAATTAAAAAATTAAAAAATTGTTCAAAAATGAAGACTCCAAATTGGCGTGTCATTTGAGCTAGGTTCATGGTACACGCTAACCTCAGACATCTACACAACCTACGGATTCAGACCGTACCTTCAAATCTCTTCTCAGACAAAGCATCAGCACAATGTCATTCAGCAAAACATTTCTTTTCCAGCAAATGTACAGAAAAAATGCTTACGGTGTTGTAGTGTAGGATTCCCTTCAAACCGTTAAGGTAGGCGTTGGGCTCCAGCCAGGAGAATAAGTTAATAGGGCAACATGTACATTTAAGTGAATGCTACTGGAACGGTCAGAGGGTGAACCTGGCAAGCCTGCTAATCCCTCGGCTAAAAAAATGCACACGATTCATACAAATACACAAACCTTACATGTCTTTGATTAAGGAAACTAAATAACATGTAGACTCTAGAGAACAACTTATTAAGTGTGTGGGGGGTCAGAGGGGTGTGGGAATGTGTTGGGAAGGGTTTGTAGGTCCGTTCAATCCAACTCAGAGATGAATTCCATGAGTGAGTGTCTTAGGATAGTTCAGAAACATTCAGTTCAGTGCATGGTGTCACGTGTGTGTGTTTGTTTGTTTGAGGAACAGAGAGGGCAAGCCTGGAGAGTAGGGTGTTTAGGGACTTATCTTGCAGATCCAATGCAGGGAAGGAGATCCTCTGTGGCATACAAGTCTGAGTACGAGTCCAGACTTTACCTTCCAGGTTGCTCCTGAACAGCCTGCTACCGGGATCCGTACTCCTCCCTCAGGTTATCCATGACGTGGTCGAACTCAGCCGGTTCCGTTCCTTAGTTGCTCCCGTTGCTTTCGTACTTCAACTATTTCAAGCTTTTTCTAAGCTGTCCAGAAACTGAATCCTACATAAACTTTCTTTCTCCTTCAGCCACTCTCGCTCCTCTCTCTGATCTCCATGCTGGTTTTGTTACTTGATTGTTTTTTTTACCTGCCTGGCGCAGCTCAGAGTTGTAATTAGGGCTGCAACTAATGTTTATTTTGATAATCGATTAATCCGTTGATTACTTTTTCGATTAATCGGTTAATCGGATAAAAAAACAAAAAATCTATAATTTTCAACACTTTATTCAAAACAGGGTTCGTGGAAAACCTGGAAAAGTCATGGCATTTTTAAATGGCTATTTCCAGGCCTGGAAAAGTAATACAAATAAAATAAAATCCCAACATTTTTGGAAAAGTAATGCAAATGTGTTATATTCAAATGTTCATTTAGATGGTATATATACGGTATGGTTTGGAATTCTCATTGTTAGTTTAAATACTACATTTTCAAACTTTTTCATGTATACGCAGAGTTTTCACACAATGTTAATTCATTGAAATTTAGTTTAAAGTCATGGAAAGGTCCTGGAGATCCATTGGTCAGCATGTGTATGAACCCTGCCACAAACAGAACTGACAGCGCTTTACTCGCCTGACTATTTGTGGTTTAATCGCGTTATACGTGTCGTTGAGGGGGCGTGGCTTATCTCCGAAATATCTTCTGCCATCCGCCACAGAGTAAATAAACACTTTTTCTACGTTATACTTCTTGTAGAAATGCCGCACACATCGTAACATCTAACGCCCTGGTGTCTGGGTTCATAACATTACCCGTAGGCGCACACAGCTCCGTGAATATCACTCCGACTACGTGAATGACTTCCGCTTCCAGCGCCATTAGAGCAGCAGCAGCCAGTTCGATTCACAAACGGAGGAGCAGCTCAGCGCTGATTGGCTCTCACAACGCATAATTCTGTCTGTCCTCTCCCTCCGCTCCGCTATTTTTCTCCTGCGCCGGTCTGCGCTCAAATCAACCTTTTTTTATACTCCGAGACTTATTGAGTGCCGTAATAATCGCGCGACACAACAAATCGATAATGAAATTCGTTGGCAACTATTTAAATAATAGATTGTTAGCGATGTTATCGATTTGTTGTTGCAGCCCTAGTTATGATCATGTAACCCTTCCTTGGCTCCACCCTCTTTTGATGTTAGGGAGGCAAAGGGCTAGTCTGTGCTTTTAATTCACCCTTACTGCTACAGTGTCATGAAAAACTGGGCTAACGGCTACTCCACACGTGTCATCTTCTTTTCTACATGTGAGTATAACTTCCTGTTGACCCCTGAACTGTCTTCGGGGTGTTTTGGACTCAGAGACAAAGTTAGATTGGTTTTGACTTCAGCTGATATAATACTATGCTTCACAAAACATTGTACTTGATTCATTCTGTGTGGCTAAAGGTGCTGTCAGTCTCATTTGGATGGCTTTAGACTGCTCCCATAGGCCCATATGATTAAAGGGAGGCAGTATGAAATCGGACTGAGAAGAATATCACATACAAATCATAGATGCTCCATTTGGAGATTTGCCTATACAAACTAAACAAATAAGTACAAATGTTATACTTAACTAAATCAAATTCAAACTTTCCAGAGAGACTGTTAACATATTGTGCTATGATATAGTATAAGTCATTTTAAAGAGATTACAATCCTGGAAGTTCTTCTTTATTTGAATCAACCAATAAACTAGTAATACGTATACTGCTATACCAACATCTTAACTAATCTCACAAATGTTTTCCGTATATTATAACGTTGACATTATTCAAATAGCCCTTGTGGTTGGCTAGATACTCTGGATTTGGAATGGGTATGCAAACCATTCGCACAACTGAGATTACCCCAAGATCAAGACAAAAATCATAACCCTATTAGATTTATTTTAATGATTCAATTAGGCAAGAACAACTAATTTCAATTAAATAAGAAATGCACAGTTCAATTCATTGTTTGCATTCATAGACAGACACAATAACTAGACTTTTCTCATTCACTGTTATTACTGATACCTATAAATAGTAATGCACTCATTCACATGTAGCCCACGTAATTGTAAGATGCCAAGGAAGTCAGGTGCTCAGGCACACCGATTGCTCTTGTATAGAGAGCTACAAATTACACATGGGAGGAGGTTGGGGTGGATGGCTTGGTTTCAAGAAATGTGGACTTTCACCCAGGAGACGGCTGTTCGTGAACTGGATCTTTTGCTCCGTAACTTCCATTGTGTTCCTGAACCCGACCAAAGAGTTTTGTTGCCTACAAAAGGTTCTGCCCTGCAGGGGCTTGCTCAGGCACACCGATTGCTTGTGTTGCCGGATATCGACGTAGAAGAATGCAAGAAAAAAAGACATAAGAACCGTTGTATGAGGATGATTTGAACCAGACGGACATTATTCGCGAATAAGAACGATTGAAAAAGTCCAACAGAAGAGCTACTAAATAGAATTAGTGGATTGAGGTTCATACTGACTGATACTTGCCACACTCAAGTTTTGATGTTCTGTATATGATGCCGTTCCCTAAGAATCAAACAAATATTAGCAAAAGTGGGGAATGTTCTTATCTGGGGCCATTTACTTCAGCAGCAGTCATGCTGCCTCCCGATGTGTGTACTGACTGTTGACAAACACAGTATTCAGGTTGAGCCATACAGTGTCTCAACTGTGCTACCACATGCAACCTAACAATACAGTGCATAGTGTCAAGGAGTGGTATGTAAATAGGCACAGCCTAAACAACATGAACCAATTCATCAACGACTGTCAGGAGTATTTTCAGGTTGTGCTTGTACTTATTTTTGCAGCTGTGTGGAGTGAAATTGCACGATAGTCATGTACTAGGTGCCAATCTCCCACCAATGTGTACATAGTTTTTGATCTATAAAAGGACGTATGAATGAATAGATTGCTTTGATGTAAATGTAACGGAATTCCAGCATGTAGCTACCTGACCTCCACACTATATCTACTGCATGTTAAATATTAATATGCGCATTGCAATGCCTTTGATAGTTGATGTGAATGTCTTCAGTAATGTCTGCATATCTACATTCACCTGTCTTGGAAGGAAAAAAGGACCCCAGGCTATTAACAAAATTGTCAAATAAACTCAATATCTGTTCAGCAAGAAAGGAAAGACCCTGATAAAAGTTTAAATATGTAAATGTATAATTCAATCTATTTTAAGAAAGAGCTATTAGACAATTGTAATAACTGGTGTAACTAAAAAATGCATGCTTATCACAGGTGTTTTAGCTTTTAAGTGTGTGATACCTGTGGATGAAAAGTAATCATGAGCAATGACGAGTAACATATGACATGGGTGAAAGAAACACTTTGGCTGACATATCTCCTTTTATAGATATTAAAAGGAAATCAAGTGAAATTAAAAATGCCCCATTTTTTATTTAAAAGAACATAAAGAGCAGAGGGCTGAATAAGTCGCACAGCCACAATATTCTGGATGTTCCAAACAATCTCTTCAATGGACGGTCTACTTTCTAGATAATGGTGTGATTATACTGGACACATGATTGCATGTTCTAAGTGAACCACACTTTAGTGTATGTTCGAATGGATAAGAAACTGAGATTGTGAAAGACGTGCAGGGATGCAGACATTATTTGAATGAATATAATTAATTAATGGAATACATTGTTCAATATCAACAATGTTGCAATCTGACAGATGGGTTCATTAACGTTTGCGTTCTTCATTGTGTAAAAAAAGTCCCCAGAGAAAACCTAATTTCATTGCAGTGCAGTCCTCGTTCTGGTACTCTCTGGCTTCTCTCTGGCTTCTCTTCCCTCTGGTGGACCCAGCAATACGGCCTGGTCTCAAACAGTGCGGTGCCAGAGGTCCCAGTTGGAGGGGCAGCCGGATCTGGGTTTTGTCCACTGCTGGAAGCCCAACAGGAGCCTGCGCTGGAAGAGTTCCTGGAAAACCTGCATGATTCTGCGCAACCCGTTGACACCAATGACGAGCATTTAAGAATAGAAATAGCCAATCTTTGCAGATGGTTTTGTTTACTTTTGTTACTCATATGGAGGTACACTTTTTCAATTGAGACTGGTTCATAACCATAGAGGTGTAAAGACATTCTTATGGGACAAAGTTCATTTAAAAATATTTTATTAAATAGATTAAATAAAATGATTAGAACCATCACTATATTAGACACAAAAAGAAACATTTAGCATAAACAACCTCACTGCTGTCAGAGAGAAGCTGCCAGTCAAGCGTAGTCTCTTTTGTTTGCCTCTACAGTAATTATGCCAAGGTATAACAAGCAGCGATATTATATATTATTATAAAATCAGATGACCATAGACTGTATGCTACTTCATTTGAAAGGGCTGTTCAGGAAAATTACCAACACTATAGCTTTACAACAATCAGCTATATTGATCCATCTACACCTCTTTGGCTCATAGCAGGAATTGCGTACCAATAGAAGTGTCAGGCCGAGATTCCGATCAGGACTCAAATGCTGAGGCGTCAGTGAGCAGTTTAGTAATCAAAACAAAAACTCTCCTAAGAGGTTGGTAATAAGTTTCCAAAAAGGCTCGGTGGCTATGAACGTGGCCTTGGTGAACGACCATGAGACGAAACACTTTGGCACAGGACAGAGGGAAGACGCTGACTATAAGCACATGAGGGTAATGGGGAACAGGTGGAAACAATCAGGGATCAGGGGAGACAATCAGACCGGTGACACATGAGGAAGGGCAAGTGACCTGAAACGAGAGGAGAGTTAGACTTCAAAATAAAACAGGAAGTTACGAGACAAAAACCCAAGACAAGACAAGCTTCACCACGGTGTGACAGTACCCCCCCCCCTAAGGGCCGACTCCTGACGGCCCAGGCAGTTCAGGATGGTCCTTCACAAAGTCTTCGATGAGGACCGATCCAGTATAAACCGGGATGGGACCCATTGACGCTCCTCCGGGCCATACCCCTGCCAGTCCACCAGGTACTGCTTGCCCCGACCACGGTTGTGCACAGCTAATAACTTCTTGACCTTGTAGACAGGACCCCCGTCTACCACTTCAGGAGGAGGAGGGGGCGGGAGGGGCGGGACCATGGAGCTATCCCTGACTGGCTTGACCTGACTGACATGGAATGTCGGGTGGACACGGAGAGCCCGGGCAGGCGATGGCGAACCGCTGCAGGCCCGATAATCTTGGTGATGGGGAATGGCCCCACGAAGCGCGGTGCCAGTTTCTTCGAGAGGCCTTTGAGGGAGAGGTTCTTGGCTGAAAGCCACACTCTCTGGCCCAGCTGGTACGCAGGGGCGGGTCGTCTTCTCCGGTCGGCGGCCCTTTTGACCCGGTCTCCTTGGCGGATGAGGAGCTGCCGGGCGGCCGCCCAGATACGTCGGCAACGGCGGACCATGGCGTGGGCGGAGGGCACAGACACTTCCGGTTCCTGGTCCGCGAAGACAGGAGGCTCGTAACCAAACACACATTTGAAGGGTGAGAACCCTGTGGCCGAGGTGGGCAGGGAATTATGGGCATACTCGACCCAGACCAGGTGCCGGCTCCAGGTTGAGGGGTTCTGGGACACCAGACAGCGGAGACCGGTCTCCAGCTGCTGGTTGAGGCGTTCGGCCTGGCCGTTGGCCTCCGGGTGATAGCCTGACGTGAGACTCGCCGTGGCTCCGATAAGCCGACAAAACTCCTTCCAGAAGCATGACACGAACTGGGGCCCCCGGTCGGAAACGATGTCCCTAGGGAAACTGTGGACTCTGAAGACATGGTTAATCATAATCTCAGCTGTCTCTTTGGCTGACGGCAGTTTGGGTAAGGCTATGAATCTCGTCATTTTGGAAAACCTGTCCACCACGGTAAGAACCGTGGTGTTACCTTCGGAGACCGGGAGGCCCGTGACAAAGTCCATGGAGATGTTAGCCCATGGTCTGGAGGGGATGGGGAGCGGTTGTAGAAGTCCCATACGTGGCCCAGAGGATGTCTTCTTCCTGGCGCAGACCGAACAAGCCCCAACGTACTCCTGGACCTCCCGTTCCATGGACCGCCACCAGAACCTCCGAGAGATGGCAAACATGGTCCGCCGAACCCCCGGATGACAGGAAAGCAGCGAGGTGTGAGCCCAGTGGATCACCTGTGGGCGCAGCTCAGCCGGAACAAACAACCGATTCTCAGGGCACCCACTAGGTGGCGGACTCTCCCCGTTTGCCTGCTTGACCTGCTTCTCTATTTTCCAAGTCACCGCTCCAACCACACAGGTTCGTGGAAGGATTGGCTCTGGTTCCTTGGCAACAGGCTCGGGGTCGTAGAGACGTGACAAGGCATCGGGCTTGACGTTCTGGGACCCCGGCCTGTACGAGAGGGCGAAAGAGAAGCGGTTAAAAAAGAGCCCCCACCTTGCCTGGCGAGAATTCAGTCTCTTGGCTTTTCGTATATATTCCAGGTTCCTATGGTCGGTCCAGACGATAAACGGGTGTTCAGCTCCCTCAAGCCAGTGCCTCCATTCTTCCAAGGCCAGCTTGACCGCCAACAGCTCCTGGTTGCCGACATCATAGTTCCGCTCCGCCCGCGACAGACGCTGCGACAAGAAGGCGCAGGGATGCATCTTACCGTCCTGTTCAGATCGCTGGGACAGGACCGCTCCAATCCCCTCATTGGAGGCGTCCACCTCGACCACAAACTGCCGCTGGGGATCAGGCATCGTGAGGATGGGAGCCGTGGTGAAGCGGGTCTTGAGGTGCTGAAAGGCTGCCTCCGCCTCCGGGGACCAGAGGAAGCGCACCTTCGTGGAGGTGAGTGCATGGAGCGGAGCTGCTATTGCGCTGAAGCCTCTGATAAACCGCCTATAAAAGTTCGCAAAACCGAGGAACTGCTGGACCTTTTTGCGGCTATCAGGTGTGGGCCATTCGGCCACAGCGCGCACTTTAGCCGGATCCATCTGCACCCTTCCAGGAGCTACAATGAAGCCCAGGAAGGAGATGGTGTCGGCATGAAACTCACTCTTTTCTGCCTTCACATAGTCTGTTTTCTAACAATCGTTGGAGAACCTGGGACACATGCTTTCTGTGAGTATCTAGATCTGGTAAGTAAATGAGAATGTCATCCAGGTAAACGTACACAAACAGGTCTAAGAAATCACGGAGTACGTCATTGATCATAGCCTGAAATACAGCTGGGGCATTGGTGAGTCCGAAAGGCATCACTAAGTACTCGTAGTGGCCGCTAGGAGTATTAAATCCTGTCTTCCATTCATCTCCTTCTCTGATCCTGACTAAATGATAAGCGTTGCGTAAATCTAACTTGGTAAATACCTTAGCCTGTTGCAGTTGGTCAAAAACTGATGTCATGAGAGGTAGGGGGTAACGATTCTTAATGGTGATGGCATTGAGGGGGCTGTAATCGATGCAGGGTCTAAGGGAGCCGTCCTTCTTCCCTACAAAAAAAATCCGGCCCCTGCTGCTGATGGACGAATAAGCCCCGTCCTCAGCGATGACTCTATGTACTCTTTCATGGCTGCCTTCTCCGGCCCGGAGATGGAGTACAACCGGCCCTTGGGAATGGGGGAGCCCGAAACCAGGTCTATGGTGCAATCATAAGGCCGGTGTGGGGGAAGTGACATGGCCTTAGTTTTGTTAAAAACCTCTCGGAGGTGGTGGTAGCAGGGAGGTACGGCGCTTAGGTCGGACGTCTCAGAGTCTGTGGCAGAGGTAATGGAAAGGTGATTAATGGAAGGCATGTTAATCCCCTGGATAGAAACAGGTTTGCAGTGGTCCGCACAATCCTCCCCCCACCCCATGATTGTCCCCGTCTTCCAGTTTACGTGGGGGTTGTGCTGACATAACCAAGGATTCCCCAGGACTAGAGTCTGAGAGGGCGATTCAAATAAATATAGGTTCAGGAGTTCCCTATGCTCCTGGATCTGCAGTTCCAGTAGTTCTGTAGTGTGAGTGATCCTGAATAGTTATTTGCCGTTGAGGGTCCTGACCTTGATGGGGCTGACCAGGGGTTCCGATTTTAACCCCAAAGTCTCCGCCAAACCCCAGTCAATTAGGTTCACATCGGCCCCGGAGTCTATGAGTGCCTTAAAGTCAATAGTGGTGGCATGGTGCGTTACCTTAACTGGCGTCAGGCTGCGCCGAGCGAGGTCTGTGGCTTGGCTCACCTCCTGGGGTCTTTTGGCCGGATAGGCGGCGACGAGGTGGTTAGTCTTGCCGCAGTAAAAGCAGCTGCCCTCCTGCTGGCGTCGTCGTCGCTCCTCCGGTGTCAGCCGCATCCTGCCAATCTGCATGGGCCCCTCTTCTCCAGCGATGGAGGAGGGAAGGCAGTGCTCAGGCGGCGAATAACGGGGAACCTGCCCGCCCAGGGCAGGGGAACGTAGGTACCTCTCCGTCGTCGACCCGCTGCTCTGTGGTTGCCGGAGCTCACGAACCCGGTTGTCTGTCCGGATGGCAAGCGAGATGAGTGAATCCAGGTCTGCAGGCAGATCCACTGGCAGCAGCAGCTCCTGGATGCGAGTCGCCAGCCCCTTCAGGAATATGTCGTACAGGGCTGTGTTGTCCCACCCACTCTCCACCGCCAGGGTGCGAAAGCGGATGGCGTAGTCGCACACCGAGTCCCTGCCCTGTGTCAGCCTGCTCAGCTCCCTGGCCTTTTCCCTGTCTGAAGACACTGGGTCAAAAATCCGCATGAAGGCAGTTCTAAAGTCTGTGAAAGAAAAGCAAAGCGGAGAACCACGCGCCCACTCAGCGGTGGCCCAAGCTCTGGCTCTCCCTGCCAGGTGGGAAATCATGAAGGCTACTTTCGACCTATCTGTGGTGAAGGCCTGCGGCAGCTGTTCAAAATGTATCGAGCAGTCAACAAGAAAAGCCCTTCATTGTCCTGGTTCCCTAGAGAAACGCTCCGGGGAGGCCAACTTGATTCCCACCCCGGTCATGGGAGTGCCCTGGGTCGGAGCCACGGCAGCTGCTGGAGCTTCCTGCTCCGCGGGTGGCTGGGTTGGCTGCTGCAGGCGGTCCCCCAGCTCCCTCACCTGGGACACGAGCTGACCCAGCTGAGCCGCCATCGCCGCCTGAAACTCCTCCTGACGGAAGACGCGGGCTTCCTGAGCGTGTAGCATGGCCGCCCACTGGCCAGCCTCTGCTGAGTCCATACTGGCCAAAGTGTACTGTCAGGCCGAGATTCCGATCAGGACTCAAATGCTGAGGCGTCAGTGAGCAGTTTAGTAATCAAAACAAAAACTCTCCTAAGAGGTTGGTAATAAGTTTCCAAAAAGGCTCGGTGGCTATGAACGTGGCCTTGGTGAACGACCATGAGACGAAACACTTTGGCACAGGACTGAGGGAAGACGCAGACTATAAGCACATGAGGGTAATGGGGAACAGGTGGAAACAATCAGGGATCAGGGGAGACAATCAGACCGGTGACACATGAGGAAGGGCAAGTGACCTGAAACGAGAGGAGAGTTAGACTTCAAAATAAAACAGGAAGTTACGAGACAAAAACCCAAGACAAGACAAGCTTCACCACGGTGTGACAAGAAGTGTATAACAATTGAACTTTCATCAAATCTTAAAGGACATAGAACTACAGATGTTGACTTCAGACTCCAGAGATCTGAACTGGAAGGCAGAAAATATTGATACTTGTACATCAACGAATGCATCTGTGGTCGAGTTGGAGTACAGGGAGTGAAACGCTTTGCAACAGATAAACTAGGGCCAAGCCCTGTATTGATTTAAAACATGATCATAAAACCTTGAATTCTAGTTCAATATAAAAACAACAAACCTGAAAAACATGCCTGGAAGTTATCGCATCTCTTCAGAGAAGCACATATTGGCAATTTTACAAATATAGACCATTTTGATAACATAGTATGAGAAGAATAGAAAGTTACACTTTATAACTACATGCTATTTAAAATTAGTTAAGCATGAGTAAACACTCATTAGTATGCAATTCTTAAACAGATGTATACATGTTTTATTCTTGATTAATAAGCTTGACTATTATGTATTTCATGATTGGGTTTTCATATTGAGTCTGTTAACAGATCAGAAATAACGGGTAGTCACTTCTTCTGTGACTTCCTGTTTAATCCTTGAATGCATCTGAAAACTGTCCAACTTAACCACAGTTTTTTTGCAACGCCCCCTGCTTTTTCCGCCTGCTCTCGTCTACTACCAGGCGAAGCGCAGTTCATCTCGAATGAGCCTGTGGTGCGTATATTTCTTAGTTTGCTGGAACATTCACATTATTGATTATGAGAATAGCTATCACCTGGATTGGTCAACGCGGTTACACAAAATACTTGACGAACCGTTAACTAACCACAAGTAACTACCTAACTTAATCATGTGATCTCTAAATGCTTTGTAATGTATTGATAGTCCTTACTTTAGATGAGCTAAGACCAAAGACTGAACTAACGACTAGTACCTACCTGAGATAATCATGAATTGCAATATTAAAACAAGTGTATATAGTCCCTAACAATTAGGGCATTTCTAAAGCATTGTGTGTATAAATAAATGCATGAATAATGTGTTCAATCATTTACTAATACTATACAAATGATCTCATTCATCATATATAAGTCCTTAATAATTGGCATTATAACTAATGCTAAATAGCGTGTAATTATTATAAAGTATTACCGAATAGAATTTATAGTCATGTGACTAAATGTTGTGTTTTGGATTTTCAGATGTCTTCAGTATTGAGTCCTTTCAGCTGCTGCTTTTCAGACCTTGTTTCTCTGCAAATACTTTACATGTATTGATCGTGGACAAAAAAAAGAAAAATGTAATACAGAAGTTTTAAATTGTAAGAGCTGGATTGCATATAGTCGCAACTGGATTGTAGCTGTAATGATTTTGCAGCCACAGATCCCTGTTGTGCTGCAGTCTATTACATCACCAGGTGAGGCCTCTGGCACAAAAGACATTGCGACTTTCCACTAAAAGCCATCTCCTGCTCTGCAGGTGCACGAATATAAAACTGAGCATGTTTTCAGGTCAAAATGAACCAAATCAATCCTCCCACCAACAGCTTGTTCTTCCCTTCTGTCTAACATTGGCACTAAAGCTAAAGCTCTTCCACCATTAATGACTCACTTATGAAACTCAATTAAATATCATACTATTTCTCCTTGCTGCAAATGAAATTCATGAGATTAACTAGACAGACTTTCACAGGGATTTTATTTTTAAAATGTGGCTTAAAACAATGGTGACATTTAAGACTCCAACAGTATTACTGAAGCCAGTGTGATGTAATATAACAACGTAAGATGGGGGGTAAAATCTGTCAAAAAAAGACAAATCTGAATTGGTGGAAAACGAAAAAGGGCACTGATGTCCCAGCATGAGCCGAGCTGACATCCAAATTGCTGCAAAAAAGAAGTGAGGGCAAAATATGTTGTGCTGCAATATGGCAGCTTTGCAGCTAGATAATTTCCCCTTCTTGCAATTAGAGAGAGAGACACTGTCACAGCTGTCATATGAGAATTACTGTATATCCAAAAAAATACACACAAACGGGAGGACTTTTATGTTCTCGACATTTCCATAAAAAACTGAAAACTTATTTAAATCCAAGCATTTAAATCCCCAGGAATTCCTCCTATTTGATAGTGTCCTTGTATGGTTCATGCACAGAAAGCACAGACGTTGAACATTTCAAACCAATAAATCTATGAAATCTTTTGGAGTTTAAAGAAAGATTTCAAGAACGGGCTGCACATAAAGACACAAGAAACATGATATTTGACACTCTGAACTACTACCTATAATAAGAGTATGAGCCCTTCACATTTACAAAAGGAGTGTCTGGATATGTTACACGTTTTTTTCTGGATATGGGTGAATATATGTAGCCCTTGTTATATTATGACCTATAGATTCATAAAAGTTGATAGACTTTTGTTATAACTACTTTTTGTTCAGGTTTGTGTGCAACGGCTGGTATTAATGATGATTGCTGCAAAAAGCATGAAGGCCAAAAGTGCTTCAATATAAAGGATATTATGAATTAAGTTTTAAAAATACATCAACTTATTTCCCAATCCATCGCAGCATTCTTGAGTTATATACTAAAGATTTATTGTGCAATGTCTTATTTATCTCACAAAGCTTTTTGGACATTTCCACCTGGGCTCTGAAGTTATTTCCGTAAGCTATTACAGCACCAAGTGTTTTTCATGGCTTTATCCATTCACTGTGAAATCTGACGCCTCAGGGCTTTATGGCCACACGTCCGACTGTTAAGTGGTGCGAACAGATTTGAAGGACATAGAATGGAAAGCGCTGTTCGTTCACCACACTCCTTCCTGCTCTGGGATCAGCATGGGTTCTTAGCTATGTGGGTCAATCAGCTTAAAGCACAGCGGCAGCATCCAAACTGTAAATCATCGCGTTCGCACTGCCGGCGGATTCGTCCCCTCTCAACAACTATGAAGTCGACCCAGGCACTTGTGTTCATGTCTCTGAGCCTTGGTCTCACCACCTTCAATCATGGATTAGTGAGGTAGAGTGAGTCCAGAAGTGCAGACCTTGAACTGGAAGATGCAGCTATCGGAGACATATGGTAAGCGTGCATATACTTGAGAACGCGCCTCGGCTCTCCACCTCCACAACGCATTGTTTCTCTGCCTCTGTTTTGAGGAGCTCACCTTGAGCTGTTTCTATGGTGATTCTGCTTTTGAGTTTTCTTCCTCTTTATCGCCATTATGTTTGAAACACTTGAGGCATCCTTTTTTATTATCAAAACTGTGCAGGTGTTGATTGTTTTGGGATATGTATCGACTCGGATATTATTTTAACTAATTCACTGCTTACCTCCTATTAGCTCAACAATAGGAATGTAATTGAAATGTGCATGTATGTTTTTTTTACAATGATGTGGCAGGTGGGATACATGAAACTGGACCAACACATTTGTAATCCTATAGAAAAAATCCAATGCCTTAAAAAACCCTTTTCACCTGAAAAAGAAACTATATTCCATGTGGGCTGCATTTATTCAGATTTCTTTTGGCCTCAGGCAGCCTACAAGCAATGTTCCAGAGATGAAGACATGTTAATCAGATGGAAATCACTGGGATGTCCTCTATGAGGAATACTGTCTTTAGTGTCATCATCGTTCTCTGGATGTCATGTTGGGCTTTCCAGGAGGTCAGTTAAGGTTATGGAGAAGCGATGAAGGCAACAATAATCTCATTCCACGACTCCAAATAATGACTATGTGAAGCTCACGACTGGGAAAAAAATGAAAAGCAAGACATTCAAACCTAATTCAGCTTTCAGAGATTGAATTTATTGTGCCGGAAAAAAGCTATTTAAAAAAGTGTCAATTTTTCCCACTGAAATACCAAACCTTTATAAGTGCATCAGATGAACGTGTTGCTGTACTGTACGGTACATACTTTTTTCAAACAAATGCCCCTGAGCAAGTTTGCAAAAAGCAAAAGATTGCAGAGAAAAGAGTGATGTTTTTTGTAAAATATTGGGAAGTACAGAGTTTGGTGAAAAATAATGTAATAAAGGTCAGTGACTCCTGAGCCCACAATTATTAGACATGGCTCCTTTGTGGCATCCACCCATCAAGCTGCAACAAAGGACAGAGCGGAGGACTTCAGTGGAAAGATCGGAGGTGGACTGTGTTAAATCAATTATTTGTTTCCCTTATCTCAAATTTGACAATCTTTTTAGCTTTTCTTGTGTTTGAAATGAACTATGCTGCATTTCATTGTGCAACCTTGTGTTGCCCACAATAAATGATCCATGACAACTTGAACCTGTAAACAGCATTTTGGTGTATATGATAAAAATGGGTTCCAAACATTATCATTATTACATTTCTGTGGGTTAGTGTGGAGTGGTTCCCTATTTCTTCATTCAAACAGTGAATGTAACTGTTGGTTTCGGGACCTTCAACGTTATCTCACCAGCCTAATGAAATGCTATGTCTCATTCCCTTTCCCCACTGGACATTGTGTTTCTACTTGGAACACACTTCATGAATGTATTCAGAGGTTTGGCACAATCAGAGAGAAATGTCTTACGGCAATGATACAGTTAAAGATAAGAGTTTAGTACACCACTCTTGTCATACAAGGCCAACCACTGAAAATGAATGATGTTAAAACACAGGCATAAATATCATTCTAATCCACTAAATGTCGAGTAGCTGGCATTGAGAATGTGTGAGACTCAGGTGGAAGTAAAATAAACATATCAAGTTGTTGTACTTCAAAAATAAATGTTAAGCGGTCCCCTCGTCCTCCGTGTCTCTTAGAGTACATCGTCTGTGTTCTCCTACAACCCGCTACTTATGAAAGTCATTCAGAACAGTTTAGCTGCATCGTCCCCTCAGCCCCATTGTTCACTATGAATACGCTGCCACCCAAGATAATGCTAGCGCAGCAGGCCAATCCCCACAGAGACACCTCAAGCATGAATCAATACGCCTGACTTCTAAGAGACAAGAGCTAGGACCTTGCCAAGCCCAGAGCCACGTTGCCAGGGACATGTACTCATGACTTTCCCATGTATGGCAAAAGCCCAAAGACACTGGATCAGCCCATTGCATCAAACAGTGACACATTCTGGCTTAACTAAAATCCTTTTTCATCCCAGTCCATTCAGGAAGTTGACATTCAGTAATATGCAAATGTTTTTTTTTCCACAAATTGCCCATCTTTTGTAGAGCAAGCGCGGCTTGTCGCCCTGCAACTTTCTGACTTTCTAGCTGAAAGTGATGTGAACTCCTGTGTCAGTGGCTTAAAAAATCACAGGGTTCTACAACAATAACAGGAAACACACAAACGGACACCAACACAGGGACAAACGAGGAGGCTGAGAGAGGGACCAAAGGAAACCATGCAAAGATTAGTCATATAACACAGAAATAACTGTTTCCCATGGAGAAACAAAAAGAAACGCACAAATTACTTCAAACAGAAACATTTATTTTAAATGAATTGATCTGATGTAGGGGCAGATCACTTTGACATTGTTTACATTGCTCTGAAGTACAAAGAATGGCGGTACATTCAGGTGGTGGCTGCTTGTCCCAAGTAGAGAAAAAGTGTGCGGGAGGCAGGAGTGTGTGGCCGGGTGCGTCTGTCGATGGCGGAGCCACAAATCTTGGGTGCTTTGATGAGTTTGTTTGGAGCCCAGCTGTGTGTTTGCTTCTGACGCCTAGAATCCATTTGAAATCTGGTCGGGGTCAGGGCTCCACTTCGACTGCGATGGCTGTGTGCCTTGGAGAGGCCCAAGTGGTCCACCTCAACCTCATTTTCTCCACAGAGCGGGGGCTTGAGGCAATCAGGCTCCACTGGACAGATGCCTGGAGAGCCCTGAAGCATCAAAACATGCTGGCCAACCCTCCCCGGAGAGCCGAACAGTGTGGCCGGCTTGAAAAAGATCTTTAGGTGAAGACTGATTATGTAGTGGTGGGTCCGTGTGATGCATCAATGGCCTTCTGGAATGCAATGTTTGGAGGCATTTATTTTTTTGCCAACTGAATTTAGTTTTGAGGGGTTTCTTCTTCTTGTCGTTTTTCAAGTTTACGAGTAAACATTGAGGAAAAGGATCTCTACCCTAAATGCTACAGCCACAACTACCAATAGTTTTTTTTTTTTAATAGTAGTAGTATTCTTAATGGAAGTACTTATCATGGCAGTATAGTAATAATAATAACAGTATTACATACCATTTTCAGTTATTTGTTAGGAAGATTTTGTATTTTAGCTCATACATCAACATGAATGCTAAAAGTTATTCTTTATTTTCTATGGCTTGTCCCGCTAATGTCAAGTTAAACATGTACATTTACACACGTAAAACAATATATCACTCCCGACTCGTCGAATATCAACGCTTGGTCAGGGGCCCCATTTTGTATCTACAAAGCTCTAGGTACCCATCCTGCGTCAATTTTGTTGAAGTCAGGAACTGCGTGTTTCCACTCCTTATATACTCGGTGTGTTTTACAATAAACTTTCACCCTCACAGAAAGTTAGGTTTAGGCAATAAAACCCCTTTAGTCAGGTTTAGGAACATGTCCTGGTTGACTTACTGACGACTCAGGTGACTGGTGATAAGTCAATGGTGGCATTCTGTTTTACTTGGGACACAAAAAGTTTTCTCCTAGGTGAAATTCCTGTGTGTGTTTGACTTTTGGTCGGTAAAGTTACAGCAGTGTATGAAAACATCCTTGCTTAAACATTGTAGAAACATTGGCTTCAAGTTTTAAAAAACGGCAGATTAGCCACACATTTCTGGGAAAGAAAAGAAAACTCAATAATAAAATTAGTACGAATACTCTTCATGGTTTACAAACCAAAGCCCTGTGTGCAAAATCGATGTGTACCTATTTTAGATGCGCTCTGGAATGTTCAGATGTCCCACAGACTGTATGCATAGCCTTGTGCTTTATTGCGAGTGGTAAATGTTTGTAGAGTATTGGCGAGGTAGAGAACATCGGTATAGCCACTGCATGCCGAGCTGTTCCTAAAGTGTATTTAGCGCTAAGAAACTCATGGATGTGTTCATTACGTTCCCTGGCCATGTCCGAGTAGATACAATAAAAGAGGGCTTTTATGGAATTGCAGTAAATTGAGTTATTCAATATTTCACCATTTAATGAAAATGCATTCCTATCACTATTCATTCCGGAGATTATCATTATGTAGAGTTTCCCAATGTCATTGGCATAGTGGACTGCACGCAGATCCTCATCAAATCGCCCTCTTGCCCAAACGAGGCTGAATGTGTCAATCAAAAAGGCTATCACCGCATTAATGTACAGGTACTTATGGCATAATTTTCCTCAAACTACATTGCTATACAATAGCCATGACTTAACCATAATTCATCTTAGATGATCTGTGACTCCACCTGTCTCATAACAAATGTTGAGGCCAAATGTCTGGGCTCCATCCACGACTCCAGAATATTGGATAAAATGATTACGGTGGACTCATGAGAAGAAAAGAGAGAATCACACGCAAATTTTTTTCAGTGCTTCAATTGATTGATTTCCTGAATATGAATAATACATATATGGATACTGATCCACCCATATACAGATTTGCACACACATATTCAAACTACTAGTTCTATATGTTCATCTCCACATACGTGCATATACACATATATAGTATCTACTTGTTCTGAAAGAGTTGAGATAGTTATTTTAGATCTCATTGGATGATGCATGCCATTTAGCCGACTGCCAGCAGGCACATTTAAAGAAATCTAATCTGATTAATTGGGGTGATGAGGGACTTAAAATTAGCCGATTCATTTTCCCAACAATTGTGCCGCGTTCACACCAAAAGCGTTGCGAGTAGATTGCGAGTCAATGCACAGACGAGAGTGGATGCGAATAAAGCACATTTTCATCCAGTTATTCAGATGTAGTTGGTGAAATTCCCCGAACTGTGTGAGCCTATGACTCCCCCACCCACAATATATTATGTTTTTGGGAGTGTCGTGAAAGTAATGGGGACCAGACAGGGGGGGACGGAAGGTCTTGTCCCTCTCCTCTCCGCTTATCCTATTTATGGTTTTGTGTGTGTGATAGCTTTCAATAAAAAAACTTGACCAAGGGATGCTAAAGCGGAATGTCTTGGGGAGGGTGTTCAGGCATGCATGACTGACTTTCCCCTTTGGTCCAAAACTTGACCAAAAGATACTCGTTGTCTGTGATTCATTCTATGTTTATTGAGGAGGAATTCCGAACTCAACTTCCCGACAAGCGTGTATTATGTGTTGTGGGAGTGTATTACAGAGCGGTTAGGACCGATTTGAAGGAAGAATTCAGGAATCTGTCAATATGTCCTCAGTTCCCTTTGTTGTTTGTTGTGGTTTGTAAGCTTTCAATAAACAAAAAAAGGAGGGATGCTCGGCGGGAATGTCTTGGAGGTGTCGTCAGTGTTCGTCGTGTGCTGAGCTTCTTCCCTTGGTCCAAAGCTTTGACCAAGATACTACGTTGTCTGTGATTCATTCAGCCTACAGGGGATGTTAGGTGTGTATGTATATGATATTGTTAGAAACCAGACATGAGGGCGTTTGATGTTTCCAATGTTTGTGGAATTTCAACAAAAAGTATAAAGCAGAAATTCCATGGTGGATGGCGGAAATTATAACTGTTTCCATGGAAATAAGCCACGCCCCATCTCCAATGCAAATTAATTGAATGAATGAACCACAAATAGTTGGGCGAGTAAACTCACACGAGTAAAGAGTTGTGAATATTCATGTGAACGCAGCTTTACGCATTTAGCTTATCTGATATGTTGCCATGTTTCTTGTCTAGACCTCGCAGCGGTGGCAGTGTTAGATTTTGCCACGATCATCTGATCGTCAGCGGAGAAAAAAGAGGCTCTTATTTTGAGTTTAATTGACGTGCTGTTAGAAAATTATGGTTCCGGTGATCGACGCTTCCCCCTTTTGAAGTAGGACGGGCACGCGCAACTATCCTGATTACTGATGTCTGCTTAGAATTAACGAGATAGTTTGAGCATGGATCAGCCTTTGAGAAATCGAGAGCCTGATTTCAATCATCGGGTTAATATAAATTGGATTATAGGACATTTGATTGACTTAGTTGAACCACAAACAAGAAATAGGGCCCTCGTGGCTACAGCCAGGTTTCCTGAGGCAGTCCTTGAGCCATCGCAGGGACAAATGAGTGAAATATGCCGGAGCCAATCATTGCCACCCGCCGTGGAGATGAGACACAAAGCATTTTCAGGAGAGGCAGATTTCTTCGTGGCACTCCCTGTCTGTGTTGAGAGCTGGTCAAATGACCAGGTCTTGACAAGTCTTCAATTCACGGGTCACAAAACATGTCAGAGTAATGGCAGCGAGGTTGAGGAGCACACTTAGCTTGACAGGTTCCTTTTAATGCTTGCTGCCTCCGAGCTGTGATCCACATGATGCCTCGCACATACAGATTAACTTTCAGCAGACACGATGCGCATGTCATTTTCCTCTCTAATGTTAATCTGCGTTTGTTTTTGTTTTTTACCTCAACAGCAAGCACATATCCATAAATCCTTACAATGTTTTTAAACTGCTCTGCATTAAAAAAAAACATCCGTGTTTACACAGCCACCAACACTGCCTTACCTGATGAGATTAAAAGGCTTTTAAAAAAAAAAAGGTTTTAAAGAAAACTGACTTTTAGATATTACGGTTTCTCATTGCAATCCGACTAATCGATGGTTGACCAGCATTGCTAGATAGCAAATAATTCCTCTCTTAATTGTGGCCCTTTCAGAGGTGACTTCAACATTGGTGCCTGAAAGACACGGTGCCCCTGAGTAACAAATGATTACCTTTGAATGAATCACCATTGTCTCGCTGCTAATGCAGAACAATAGGTAGTGAGAATAGGGAAGCTGTGCTTTGCTTCACGATCTATTTTTCCTTTTTTCTTCGTGGCATCATTTTTTGCTTCACTGATCTATCACTAAACAACAGCTGCTGAGCAGGAGCCAGAGAGACGCACTGCAGGGAGGATGAGGCAAAGTGGGAGAGAGGGAGAGACTCAGAGAAACTCAGAGAGACGGCAGCAGGGACAGACGGAGAGGAGAAAAGAAAGGGCAGCTAAAATCAGGAGTCGGATGAGTTTTAAGAGGTGAGGTCACTGGTGATAGCCTGAAGGTCTTAGGTATGACGGCCCACTGAGAAAGAGAGTGAGAAGAGGGATCCTGGCAGGTCTGCCTCTCTCATGACGGATAACAAGTCACCTGAAATGGCTTCCTGGGTGGCAGCCATTAGACAGACAATTTGCAATCATCCCTGGCCCAATTTCTCTCACCTTCCCTCCCTCTCTTTCTCTCTCACTTTTTCTCCTATTACCCGGCTTCTCGCTCTGGTGCCCCATAGACCTTGGCAGCTTGAGTGACAGGGACTTAACTAGTCTAGTCACACAAATGTGAGAGGGGAAATGAGGAAAAGAGAGGGGAGAATTTCATTCATCTCACAAATACCAAATAACCTCTGCTCGCCCGGATCATTTACATATTCTCTCCACATTCTCTGTTGGCCAGGTGCACTATCCTGTTTTCGAGTCACCTCATCTGGAACTCGCCGATGCCATGTGACACCACAGAGGCATAAGAGGCAAGAGATTTAACTACAGTAGCAGATGCGAGGGCACAAAGGCCTGGACTTTTGGCCGCATCATCACAAATGTGAGATGCAACATGTAGAGTAGTGGAACTGCTGCATCACATCCATGGCCACAATCACACTGTGGCCAATAGTATGTGACGTGAGAATATTACACCCATACGTGATTGTCGGGCATCCCACTTCAAAACCACGGTCATTGTACTGCTGCCAGGTGTGCAAATCAACTTTCTAGTCATCTTTACCATTACATATTAGGGCTGCACATTGTTGGAAAACAAAAAAGATACATTTTTATGGGTGACTTTTTAAAATTAAATGCAAATCTAAGTGATTAGATGTATGAAGAACTTTGCGCTGTTACACATGTAATTATTAACGCATTGGGGCTGTTCCATCCCGAGCTTTTCAAAGCCAACTTTCTACAACCAGTTGCGGCGCATATGGAGGAAATGTGCCGGTGGAGAACCGGCCAGGATCACGGATAGAATCCCTGCCCAGACCAGCTCGAATTGAATGCATTAGGCAGACTGGGTGGACTTGAGAAGAGTCAAAATAAACACTCTTTATTATGAAACTGCTGGTGTCTAACTAGAGTGTAAAAAAGGAATGCTTTTACTTTTGTAAATTGTAGCATATTTAAGTTTATCTGCATACATTGCTCACATGGGATGTGACTATTGGAGGGTAAAAGTTCATGAAAAGTATTAGTGTCTTAGTGTGGTTATTATGATTAATGCCCAGCTACTCTTCTACATCAGGAATGTGTCAGATTGTGGTTTGATGGATTAGATTGAATAGACAGTGACCTCTAAACATGAGCAAAAGGTCATCAACTGCCATCACGTTTTGGTTCAAGGGCAAAACTCTGACTGGCTCTTGAAAATATGTGACATCATCAAATTTGACGATAACATTTCACAAAACGCACTCATATCGACGATGCTAGCTATGCCTGGCCAAAACCTCTGGTTTGGTTTTACGGTTCTCCCTGCTAGTAAAATAAAATATGCTTGTTGAAAATTGGTTGTCAAGATCTATGGGAGGACTTAAAAAAAGGCTTGACTAACTTTCGTATTATTATTATAGCCATAGCTTAGTGAGGCAGGCGAGAACATCCTCTGACTCAAACCGGTAAGCCAGATGTCCTGTTGTCCAGTATGTGGCGCCAACAGCGTTTCATCTTGTCACAGCGAAAGCAGCGTGCGCCGTGATTATGTCGGTGGTCTTGTGTTGGAGCAAAACCGCGCGACAATAACAAGAGGCATTATAGCAATGTGCAATGAGCTGATAAATCTCACTTAAAAAAAAAAAAAGGCAGAAGACTCACTGGCAGCCCGGGCTCTGATTTGGTCCGTGGTGATGAAGATGTGTTCTACAATGACACCAAATGCGTGATAGGAGCAAGGCCCCGGCAGCCTGAGATAAGGCCGCGACGTGGTGCATTACATCACTCTCACCAGAAACTGGGACATTTCATATTAAATAAAGACAGACTTGATTGCTCACACGGTTCACTCGAAAGAGCAAGATCCAGCTGTTCGAGGGCTTCTCTCATTTTGAAATGTCAGATTGCCCTGAGATGAGCATCGGTGGAGGAGTAGCTATCAGGCCTGATGTGGTCTTTCTCCAAAGGTTCAGCCTTCTGTCTCTGCCTGCTGTTGCACATCCCCCCTCCACACACACCACACCTACATGTCCCAGTAATCCTATCTCCACACAGCAGACATGCACACATGCTTGCTCACAGTGATGCTAATTTCCAGAGAACAGCAACCAAATGTTGGGCAATGAATTAACACATCATTACCCCTGACCCACCAGACAGATAGCGGATTTGAGACCATTAATAGAAAAAAAAAGTGTCCACATTATTTTTGTTCTCATCTCTGACTTTTGGGACGTCTGTGACGTCTCCTACGTCCCCCATGTTGTGTTCAGGAGCGCAGCGCACTGCAGGCTGACTCACACTCGTCTTCCGCTTTCAAAACATTTCTCTGTGCTTTTTAACAGAACACAGTGCCCTCAGTGTTAATTTCGTTGAACAGCTCATGAGCTGTGCAGAAGAGAGGCGTAAGAACACAGTGTGGAAAACTCCTGAAAGGACGAGGCGTCAGTTAGTGACGGTGTTGACAATGACACAAAGAGAGTGGGAGGCAGAGAGAGAGGTAACATTTCCCCATTAAGAATAATTTAGCTGCTAATGTCCACTTCTCTTCACAACTGTTTAAATACACCTGGATCATGACTGCCGGTTCTATACTCTAAACAATTAAATGCAACACTCTGTCATATTCATTGAATGTGTTGTTACTCTGTAATGATTCCTTCTGTACACATGACATCTATTGCAGCTGTCCATCCTGGAGAGAGATCCTCCTCTGTTGCTCTCCTGAAGGTTTCTTCCCTTTTTTCCCGGTGAAGGGTTGTTTGGGAGTTTTTCCTGTGAGGTTCTGGGTCAGGGATGTCTATGTGTACAGATTGTAAAGCACTCTGAGGCAAATTTGTAATTTGTGAAAATGGGCTATACAAATAAACTGAATTGAAATTCAACTCAGTTCATTTTGTATATCCCAATATCAATATATACACACGAGAACACTGACTTCTCTGATAACATATGGATATGGATATACAGCTCTGATTTATGTTGGTGTTGGTAACATTCATATAAATACATTTCTTGAGCAGTAATATCTGTCTTTGCTCCAAATGGCAGACCTGCCAGTCTAAATATTTTGCATGTAAACTCAGAAATCCCATAAGTCCAGTCAAAGCTCATCTAATGAGGATAGGGATGAGCTCCTCTGTTGAATATACGAGAATTTAATGCTTTTTTCTCACAGTGAAAGAAGACTTGAAACTAGAAAGTGAGACCATAAACTCGTGTTTTCAATGTTTACTGAGGAAATTAATCAAGAGAGAGGTAGAGTAAATTCTTCACAGATAATCAGACTATCATTTTTTGCAGCCACACGAGTCGCCTCCTGCTGCAAATTTAAGGCACTCCAAATTGGCCTCACTTTTAAAACTGGAGGCTGCCTGCATTATACACACACACACACACATACACACACTCACTCACTCACTCACACACCAAAACAATAGTTGGCTTTGGGATCAAAGGCCTTATTTGTTTAGTATGTCTTGTTTAAAACTTTCAGGCTTCTTCTGCTCTTTTATTGGCACAGTTCTACCTTTTTACAGTTTGCAAATCCCTAATATTGAATTCATTATTATGAGAACATTAGGCCAGAAAATGTTGCTGAGATAATGTGACTTAGCGGAGAAAACTTCTTTTTTATATAAGCACTGTTGGTCACATCATGGCAGATGAACTCATTCAGGTCAGTATCAGCATCCTTATATTGAACTCTGTATAATATCAGCCTGTTAAAGTCCTTCTGGACATGTTGCAATAATGATATGCAAATATGACCTCTTGCAGACCAACACATTGTTTCACTCCCCCACAACAGAGTCCCTCAATGTGCTTCAAAGTTTGGTTCAAAGTGGTTAGAGTGTTTGTCAGTGATTGGTCCAAAGTGTACTTTAGCCTAGCATTTGTGGTACATGACATAGTAATTGTTGCCTGCTAACTAAAAATGGCATGTTGATAGCTCAGATGACATTTAAATTATGGGAGAAACTTAATTGAATGATGTTTGGCCACTTCATAAATAACTTTTTTTTTTATTGTCTAACTTAAAGCTTTTGCTGTCTTGACGGCGCCGTTGGCTTTGACAGGGCTGGCCACAACCCACATTTTTCTCGCAAAGCAGCCGTAGCAAATCGATGACACGAGGCACAGCCACTGCACCTGTCTCCGTTAAATTTGCATTCAGCGTCTTTTTTGGAGACCACCTACTGCAGTGCAGGCAGGGGGGCTGCTCCACAAGAATGTTTCGTGAGCATCTGGCACTCCCTGATGTCAATGTACTATTTAGCCACCTTTCAAGGACTTAAACTTACACCCATATTGCTTGTAATACCACCTTGATTAAAGTCAACAGTGCACGTTGATGCTCTCCTACATTGCAGTGTCTTGTTATTTCCCCCCAACAGAGTAATGTACTGTCTTTTATCAATCTGCCTACCTCTCTGTCTATCCATCCATCTATCTTTCCCCAGATTTAAACAGGAAGTCCTTCATGCTGAGTTGTCCTTGTCCCTCTCATGTGTCTTCCTCTCTAGGTAACAGATATGTATTTATTGTCTTATGCAAACAACAACATCCTACCAACATTATTTAATTAACTCACTGAACACACTACTGTGAAAAACAACTATCAAAGCAACATGTTAATATATTTCTTCTCAAAATAGTATGAATGTCATCTGACATCAGACATTATACCTACAAGCTCCATTTCTGCCAAACCACAATATAATGTCCTTGGCGTCGTTATGTATAACCACGAAAAATGCATGGAAATTTGAAACCTATACTGGACCTTGTCATTTTGTTTTTAGTCATTTATTTAGCGGCAGCTCCTTTGTTCCTAAGGTTTTTTCCACTTGGTGGTTTTCTTCTCACCCCTATGGAGGAACATGATTGTCTCATCCCTATCAGCTATGTGATTTGGGGGTGGCCTATATAACAAATAAGTGCCTGTGTCTTATTATTGCTGATCTTGAAGAAGACTCTGGAACAATTCTCCCTCTTACTTTATCTAAGGGGAAAAGCACAACGCTATCTTTAAGGGAGTGGGCGGATCTGCTTTTGGTTAAGTCCCTGCTTAATATGATTAAACGGCAAATAGGAAAACGGTAATACAAGAAACCAAACAGTTATAATGCGGACACCAAATAATATTATTAAATTAAATTCAATACAACACTGCAAGACACAAAACGATCATGTATACCAAACAATTAACCCCTCAAAATATAACATCATCCGCGGATCCCGACAGTCCCAAAGTCTCTCAATATCCCAAAAACAAAAGTAAATTAAAGTACCCTGTTCGTGCGCTTATCCCAAAACAACCCCTCGCGTCTCCTCCCCCCGTCACCTTTCATATTCAACTTCACATACAAATAATAATATACAATAATAAACATCGACACATGATCATAATTAAACCCGAGCTCACGCTTCAGGCCACTGATAATATTACAGGTACGGCATTTTAGGTGGTCAAAGGAATATAAACCAGAAAGGTGTACCCTTTGCTGGTGCTGTACACACAGACAGACATATGCAATCATTACAACTCGAGGGACGAAACGTTTCAAATGTTCAAATACAACCCAATAAACTAGCCCCAATGATAACCGTAAAACTCAACCTAATCTACGGCAGAAAATCTCATTGAATTGCTGGTAAGATATGTGCTAAACCCAGAAGGTCTGCTTGGGGGGCACCTGAATATTTACAGCGTCTTGCAAATTCTCACCTCGATTTCATGTGTTCAACATGGCTTCATAAAAAATTAAAAATAAAGCTCTTCATCCTTTGCCCGATAACTTTCCTTGCCTAAAATGCCTTCAGGAAACATAAAGGTGATGGAAGAGGTGGGGCTTACTGTTTCATACCAAAGACCATATATCATGTAAAGAGATCCAATTTTCGGTTAAGAATGACCGAATGTATTTTTTAGAATGCGTCATACTGTTGCTGAAGATATCTTTTTATCCTCACTGGAGTGTGGAGACCACCCTCTGCACCATTTATATTCTTCGACGTAATAAATGTGATGCTTAGGGAATGCAGCTCAGGGAAGGGAGTAGGCTAATAGTTGGGGCTGATTTTGATAACAACTGGGAAGATAAATTCGAAGGAAAATCTGAATTGATGTTGATCTCAAACATCTAGTAATGGGACATACACGGATAATTTCATCATCTAAAACTGAACTGATGTGGTATTCAACAAAAAAACGGATCGTAAAATAGTTTTTTAATTAGTTACGGATCTATTTGATTACAAGTTAATCCTCTTAGCCTGAAAATTCACTGAAAAGCATTCCTCTTTGTCTTCTTTCTTCATTTTCTTTCTATTGACAATTCAAAATAGAACAGAACAATTCCGTCAGGAAATTGAAAGGCAACTTAACACTCTCTCCCGGATCAATTCTGACATAGAGAGTATAATGGGAGGGACACCTTGCTGTGCGACACATTCATAAATAAACACAGTATTCACATTTTCACCGTAAACAGGGAAACAAAGGACATTTGAATAGCTAAAGCCAACTGTGTTCGTCTGATAGGTGAAGCTAAGAAAAACCCAAACAGATGTTGGACAATTTAATAAACATAACAGGAAATTGTATCGTAATACAACAAAGCAGCTGAATATTAAAGGCTGTGGACCTCATTACCGATCATTTTCCTATTCTTATCTTAACCTTCATGCACATTTTCTTTTTTATGTGGGCTTGTACGAGTTTGTCACGTCAGGTTCAGCAAACCCTCCTCACTGCAGATGAATGTGTAGATTACGTGTGTAAAGATAATGAATGCCATCTTTGCATGAAAGAAAAATGGAATTGTAAATTGGCATAATCAGAACAATATGTCCTTTACTGAAGTCCGACTTTTGGAGATATATAAAGGAAAGTACGTACCTGCTGAAGCCAAGGAGTGAGGAAACGTTCCTGTTTATGCCGTGTTACCTGAAGGTCACACTATTACTGAAATAAAGAAGAAATGGTTCCCAATGAAAACTGCCGCACCTTAGCAAGGCAATCTATGACTGCAATGGCATCAATAGACAATATGCATTTATATTGATATATTTAGTCTATGTGAATATATATAATTAGATTTGCCAATAATTTGAAGTTCAACATGACTCTGAATTTAGAAACGCAATAAAACACAAATAAATCTGCGAATGTGGCGAATTCTTATAAATCACTTACAAATGCCCCTTTTTTCCCATGAGGCTCCAAATGGTGGCTGGTGAAAATAGGGGGACCTAACAAGACCTGTTAGATCCATCAACCATAGGGCGGCTTTAGCTCAGTGGGGTAAGAGGGCCGTCCTGCAACCGCAGGGTTGTGGGTTCGATCCCCGCTCTCCCCATTAGTTGCAAGTCAAAGTGTCCTTGAGCAAGGCACTGAACCCCCAGTTGCTTCCCGGGCGCTTCACCGCAGCCCACTGCTCCTTAATAACTAAGGATGGGTTAAATGCAGAGAACTAATTTCCCCTTGGGGATTAATAAAAGTGTATATTCTTATTCTTATCCCAAAACGTGTCTTCTCCCTGTTGGAGGTCAGAGAACCTAAAGTTAAAACAATCCGGATCGCTCTTGAAAACTCGAAAGCAAAAACACATACTTGGACTGTATTAATTCACTGTAAATAAAAAAAATGAAATGGATTGAAATTAAATTACTGAACTTATAACAAAGATACATCATACTTCGGTAAACGATGTACAGTTTTTCAAAAGGATGCAAAGTCAGCTATAGTTGTGCCAGTTCATAGATCTGCCCTCCTCCCAACTAATGTAGAGCAATGACGTGGGTGGTTTTAGAGCGGACCTTTCCAGTGAGGCGTTGTCGTGGCCATACTATTAGATTTAAAAGGGCATTTGATACTCTAAACTAGCTAATTTTGTGCATACTCTAACATGCTGAATTGCAGAAAGTCCTAAATTTTGGCCTGGGTTCAATGTGTAAGGGTGGCAGTGAAACTATGAAGCTCTACAACTCTGGCCTCTGTTTTGTATATATTATTGGGAATATGTTAATATGCATCGTCACTTTTTTAAAGACACTTCAACCTTTATGGAAAGTAAGGTGTAGGCAACAAAAGAACCTTGCTGACGTTATCTTGATCCGATAATGGATCCAATGACTGGTGACTCACTGGAGTCACGGGAATAAAGACTAACAACTGGCATGACAGAATGTCAACTGAACTTAATATTTTCCATACGAGTCACAAACTGCGGCCGCATGGACAAAAGCCCTGTGGTTGGTGCCTTCATGGTGCCTTTCTTGTATTCTTTCTGCAATTTGTAACATCACCTCATAGGTTTTAAAACATCTCGCAAAAGAGATCTGCAGTTGAAACCCTGGCACGTTTTTAGAGAAGGTAATTAAAATACGTGGTCCTCATGAATAAATAAAGAAAATTACATTTGTAATGAAGAGTCCCCACACTAAAATGTCATCCATCCACAGTGCTGTAAAGCACTTTTCATGAGCACCTCCAGTCAGATGGCAGATATGAATGTATGTGAATGTGTGATTACCAGGTGATATGTGCTTATGATCAGCTGGTTGATGGCTTACGGCCACTCTCAACACATTATTAATCATGTCTAACGACTTCAGATACTGCACTAAACAGTTTGCCCTACAGGATTTCCCCACCGCTGCAGCCAGCGCTCAATATGCTGCCCAAGGCCTGACTGTCTAACACATGATGATATGTGTCTGTATGTGTGCTTGCATAGGAGAGGAAATAAAGATGGTGAGGGGGGTGCGGGGGGAGCTGCCTGATCTCAAGCGGCAAATTAGGCCCTCTCTGAAATCGATAACAGGGGAGCCATGCACAGATTTCATTAGTTGGCAGATGTGTGCGGCTAAAGGAATGCAAATGGATATTGATGTTTGAGATTGATTGATCTCTTCTTTACTCAAAAATGTACACACTGAGTTGCAATGCAGAGTTTGTTTTGGGTTTGTTTGCTCTCCGAGTGCAAACTCAATCTTAAACACATTTTTTCCGTGACCTTTTTCCAAGAAAAACAAACTCACTTTTGTATTCATCTGTTGGAAGTTGATACCACAGAGATATAAAATGGAGTTGCTGGGTCAAATGGCCAGCAATGTCCCGCTCCATCCCGATCCTCCACTACCAGCCACAAAATATTTCTTCCACAAGATTTAAAAATCAATAAACAAAAGGGACATTCAGGCCTTTTGCCTCTTAAGCAAGTCCACCTTGTCACAGAGGTGGATCTCATGCACCCTCTCAAGTAAATGTATCTATAGGCCGCATGCATGGCAGATCAAATTATATTTACTATTACATTTAGCTTAATTAGCTCCAAAATGGGTGTGGTATGTCACAACAACGACGAAAAACTGGACAGGGCTAGCAAGGTTAAGCAATCACAGGAAAGGCAATGCGGAATATCATTAGGTGATGGACTACTCCCTTTATATTTTCTGAATTTCTTAGATGTATTAAAGCCCACTCATGTTGTAGTTAGAACAGGTTAAACCAAAGGTACACAGTTCAACAGTCTAATCATGTATACATGAACAAGACGATGTGCTTAAATTGAAAGCCAGCATCAGAATAGGGACGACAGGTCATGTAAGTGACTGTGAACGTGTCATGGTTTTTGGAGCCCGATTGCCTCGTTTGAGTATTTCAGAAACTAATAATACTGAGACTTTCACACCCAAACCATCTGGAGGGTTTACAGAGAATGGTCTAAACAAGAGGAAATATATAAGTGGCAGTATTCAGGGCGAAAAACACTTGTTGATGGTAGAGGTCAGACGAGAATGGCCGGACTGGTTTGAGCTGATAGAAAGGCAACAATAACCCAAACAACCACTTGATACAACCGAGGTATGCAGAAAAACATCTCTTAAAGTACACCACTTTCAGCAAATAGCACGAAACGGAGGTTATAAAATTGGCATGGGCTGGATTGGGAAATGTTTCCTGGACTAACAAGTCTATTTTTTTTGCTGGAACATTCAGATGGTAGGGTCAGATTTATAAGTGAACAACATGGAAGCATGGCTCCATCCTGCCGTGTATCAACGATTCAGGCTGCTGGTAAAGGTGGAATGGTGTGGGGATATTTTCTTTTCACACTTTGGACCCCTTAGTACCAATTGAGCATTGTATAAATGCTACAAACTACCTGAGTATTGTTGCTGGCCATGTCCCTCCCTTAATAACCACAGTGGGCCCATCTTCTAATGGCTCATTCCAACAGGATAACGCACCATAAATCAAAGCTCAAATTATTTAAAAACTGTTTTATTGAACATGAAAATGTGTTCACTGCACTCAAATGGCCTCCAAAGTCACCGGATCTCAATCCAATGGATCCACTTTTGGATGAGGTGCCAACGGGAGATTTGCATCATGGATGGGCAGCCGATAAATCTGCAAAAATTCTGCTATCATGTCAGTAAGGACCAAAATCCAAGGGATGTTTCTAGCACCTTGTTGAATCAATGCAAAGACCAATTGCACTGTTCTGAATGCAGAAGGGGTTCCAACCCGATACTAGCACGTATATACCTATACATACTGTGCAGTAGGGGTGTCACAATTTGGAATCTGTATCAGAGATGAAATCAAAATGGGCAGATCCAAAGAAAACTAAACAAAAGACACTTTAATGACAACACAGAGGAGCTTGCCGCTAGCTTGCAGTGGCACTTTTCCTTGTCCACTTTCAGGGTCGTCCAACCCAATCCCAATTGATTGGTGAGAAATACATTTGAAATAAATTACTTACATTTGACCATATGGTGCTACATAGTCTACTATATTCCCACAATGTATGGTGGTTAATTCTATACCATGTGGGATGAAGCATGCACCATGATTATAGAAGAAATTGGAATATGTAAATGTCAGAGCTTAAAACAAATGATGTGTTGATCTTTACAATTCAAGACACGATAGACTAACAATTGACAGATATTAAAAAGAAACTTGATCCTCTTCAAATCTGCAACCCTTATGATACCAAGCTTCCAGTTTAACCAATGACGAGTGATTTATTTGATGGTTATTCAACTGCTGCTCAAAACCATCTTTGTCTCTTTCCGTCTTATTGAAATCATTGGTCTCAAGGTCGTTTTTGGTCTCAAGGTCCAAACACATGACTTATTTTGCAAACCCTTCATACAATATGACATTGATTAGTAAAAAGGAGGATCGACAACTGAAAAGCAATGACGACGATTAAATGAAAGAGTAGTCCTTCTAATGAATTAGACTTTTGTGGCAGAGGAGCTTCTTCTTCCACAGAATATTGTACATAACATACTGCCAATAATTTGTAGAATTATTATTTTTGTCATTCTTGGTACCTTTCCATAGAGTCATTACTTAAAAAAACAATCCACTGTCCTTGTCTGATAAGTATTTCCATCCCTCTATATTGCAGATGCACAGCCGGTCAGATATATTGGACTTGGCCGAGTGCCGCTGCAATGTGATCTTCTACCATCTTAATTTTTCATCACTCCTTTGATTTCCTGCAGTCCTCTGATAAAAGTGATGTTGTGATAGTCTTCAATGATTAATTGAGCTTGAATATATGCTTTTAAATTTCCATTCATTACGGCACGTCACATTTTATCTGCTGCACATTTAATCACTTTCCATATGCATATTAATGATAACAGTGATACCTGTGTAATGGGAGTGAGTCACTCGATGTAAGTGTCTGCTCCCTGTGCAGTCACACTGGCCACAGTGCTGTCTGTGTGACACTCACTACCTCTTAAGACGATTCTCTGCTTCTTGTCTTTAAAGTTACGGTGAGATGACGTGGAGCTTTCTCACATCGCTATAGCATCGTTTGTCATAATGTACATTTCACTGACCACGCAATTTTTTAATTTTCCTTCTGTTTAAACTCTCATGATGTCCACAAGCTGGACATATTACTTGTATTTCATAGTTTACCAGAACACCATGACCCTGAATTTCCAACCAACGTTGCATTTAATAAGTTGCCTCCTGCAATGTGAAATCTTGGAAACGATAACAAGAGACTAAGCAATGTTGTGTGTATGACTTTTTCTTTTTCTTTTAATCTTGAGATGACAGATTGAGCCAAGTATTGAGTCACTGTCTGTGTTGGTTCTGGTGCCACCTGCTCAATTTTAAACAGCCTCCCTCTACTTAACGTCCTGCATCCTGGTCCAGACTAGTCGAATTAACAAAGGCATGCCGCCGTCATGAAATATAATGACATTTTCAAAAGCAAATAGATATTACCTTTTAAAAGAAGTGATGGGAATTGGTTTTCCACATTATAAAAGGTTTGCATGGAGATGGATTTAGACGAAGGGTTCAACTTTTGTTTAATTTAATTTTTCTAAGAAAAAGGTGAGAGGTCAGGTGATCAGTACGTCCCCTTAATTAAAACGTGAATATCTAAAGAGAAAATATGCATGCAGACCATGAAATGACTCATGGTGAGATGTATCACACGAGTGTTTGGCTCATTTCAGTTTTCCACCTGCCTTGAAGAGCAACACAGACGATTACTACTAACTTTGTCTCATCCAGAGAGTCACAGAGGTTCTGTGTCTGTCAGACGGTCCGAAGGGAATGTCACTATCGCCGCAGAGCAATAACCTAATACACAGCAGACTGCACGTCAGAAAGATTTCTCAGACAATACAGATTTGTTTTGAGCTTCCAGAAAGTTCTAAACATGAGAAACAATCTTGCTGAAAAACACTATTGAAATCCAGGGGGGATTAAATGTATTGCTGAGGTGAATCAGAGTCACGTGAACATATAAAGTGGTTACTTTCCCAAACAAAAAAACACAGCAAGGATAACATAAATATTTGAAAGCAATACAGAATGGCTGAGATCATTACTGCATTATATCCCTTTTCATGGTATCTACAACAACAGGTGGATAACAGAAGTACTGAATTATACTCCATTATATATAAAATTATAACATAGTGCCTGATTGTTGTGTTTGCCTTATATCAACAATAATATCAACAATAAATGTGTGCATACAAATTCTATATAATGAAGGAAATTAAGTGTTTTGTCTCTCATATGCTCTGCTCGATATGTGTCCCATCATTACCCCCCATTGTTGAAATAAGACCAACATCTTCAAAGTGGCATTCTGATTGCCTACTGCTTGTGATCAATAATGACACCTGATTTAAGTTCAAATGTCAAAGTGTTATTTTGCTTGAACCCTCAGAATAATTACATTCCAACCGTCCAGTTTAATCAAATATGTTGTTTGGCATTCAATCAGATCAGATTTTCTTAAAATACATTAACATTCAGGGCAGAAAAAAAAGCCTGTTAGACTTGAAAACATGTTTTTATCCAGCGGACAGGTTTACGTTGAAGTTATTTGTGAGCCTGGTGCTTCTCACACAGGCACTAACGGGTGGCTCGTGCTTCAGTACAGACACAGCATCAATATGTGACGCTCTGGGAACGAGAACGGGCTGGATATTCAGTGAGAGTGGTGAACAGATACTCGATGTGAGGACAGATATTTATCGCTGACGGGGCTTTTTTAAAAGATACAGTTTCAGCTAAAATTTTATATTTTTTTGACAGACCTTGTGCAGGATGCAAAGGTGATTGCAAGCCCTCTGTACTCAAGATCCTTACAATCTAATTGAAATATTGTTCCATTGTTTAATGTTGCGAAACCACAACTGATAGAAAACTACACACGTCATATCTTTGCTTTAACTGCGTCTGAACATGACGTAAAACAGCTGTTGTTGTTACATCGTTGGCGTCATCAATGAAAGTTAAAGTCTGAATGTTTTGAGGCCGAGGTTTGCTTTCGGCATGATTCTTAGGAGATGTTCGAAGAATAAGGAACCCTGCAGTTGGTGGATGCTTCACAACAATCTATTCTCCCCAGACGAGTTTCCCTCAATGAATCCTTCCGGATGGAATCACAGTGTACGCACATGTCGGCCCTTTTCATCAATATTCTCATCATACACTGTTATAGTTGTGGGATTGGAGGAGTGAATATATAAACGGCATGCAACATTAACCTTTAATGGTTGTCTGTGATCCTGTCACAGACAACCATTAAGTCATGCACAAAAACAATTTCCAGAAATCACAATTATAATCATGCTCACACATCTTTTGTATCGTAATTGGGTACTGTATCCATGGCTTGGTTTCCCACTGTAATATTTGGCGACCGAAGCGTTTTCATAACAAAAGCACCTATTTCAAATGGGAGGAGGAAATCATCTTTAAAAAATGGACAATACAAGAATTGGAAAAAGGAGCAATACATGAAGTCTCTTTTTCCACTGAAACATGTAATTAAATACACATTGCCCGAGCCCTTTTCCTGCAGTCATGCAGATCACAGAAAGTCCTTATTTTTTTAGATTGGAGTGTCTTCTGCATGTCGGACTGTGTGTGTTCAGTCTCTCGCAACTGAGATTGTTCTTATTTCTGGAGGAGTGCAGAGGAAAATAATTGATTGTGACATGAAAAAAGGGAGGTGGGAATAGGGAGTGGAGGGGTCGGTGCACCGGTGTGGGAGAGAGGGGATGAATGACTAAAACGGAGTCGAACACCGCCCCCCCATCCACACCCAGAAAGAGAAGAGTTTTCTCTGTGGGACATCAATCCCATTTCTTCATGCCTCCTGTTGTGCTCAGGTCAATTATATCTTTATTACAGTAAAATGTAGTAAGATCCTTTTCCTGCACAATGTAGGTGCGGAAAGAATGATGATCAGGGAACGTTGCTGCATCTCTCATTTCCTGGATATGCGCTGCTCATACAGTAGGCATGCAGCGAACGGGGAGTTCACGGTCATAAACAAAGGCAGGATTTCACTAATCTAATCGTGACCTCCTCTGAAACTCAGCCACAACCATACAGCACATTAGTGTGGATGCAGCTTGACACTTTGAAGCATCAGCACCTTTGCTAGTGTGGGGAAAAGGTGTTGTTTTTGGCACTCCAAAACAATGAATTGATGCCAGCGCTGGATCGCTAAAGGTTTCTGGGTGGTGCTTTTTATGCATTTCACGCGATATTTAAAGATCAATGGTTGGAAAATGGAAACGACTCTCAACTCACCATCAACCAGGTTTTCCAACAATGGGAAACCTGAATTAGCCATCGATGGGAAATTGCGGGGACTCAACTCTGTTTGTAATGATGATCTATTCTTCACGATGTCTTGTTGTCCATCATTCACACAGTCCTGGGAATCCTGGAAAAGTTAAGGAATTAAAAAATTATGTTTTAGCCATGGGAAAAACAAACATTGGAAAGGTCACAGTTGTTGTCAGTTGTGGAAAGTGTTTAATGTCAAGCTGGTCTGTTGGTATATTTAATTAGTCTTGAAGGAATAACTAACTAACCCATACGTATTTTTGTTTTCAAAATGAGGCACCAAAGCCTGAAACATTCAGATCAGCTCGATGAAAACAAATATCGGGAATGGAAATGACTCCACATGTCAGGTAGTACTTATGAAAAAGTCAATTACTTTCAATAGCCATTCTGCGCAGCTTGTTTATTTTTTTCTTCACAGTGGCCTTATTGGACCAGCGGGTCACACAACTACAGGCCTCTTGATTTCTACCGGCCCCATTATCCACCCAGCCATTACTTACACCTATGCCCCACTGTACAGTTTAGGGTTGAGTGTGATAAAGCTTTTCCCAGAATGCATTGGGCAGGAGAAAAGGTGAAATCCCGGCCGTGCCGCGAACAGACAGAAAATCACTCACATTCACACGTACATGCAATTCAGAGTTTCCAGTTCATCTATCCCACACAGAGAGGCTGACTGTTAGGAGAGTTACCCGGAGAATCAAATCAATTACTAATTAGGTTTTTCGAAATAAAAAAAGTAATTACTTTACTTTACTAATTACTCACCAGTAAATGTAATTAACTATCTTACTCATTATATTACTTTCAGTACTCAGCACAGGTCCCTCAAAGTTGCCTTGAAACAACAAAAAATCCTCCAGGTCCAAACGTTTGCAAGATAAACTAGAATGGGCACTCGGTAGAGCGCATACCTTCGCATATCACAAGATTGGGCATTGAATTATGAACATTTTGGCATTAGTTGCATGCCAATTGGACAAAAATGTATCGTGCTATGGTAAAAAAAGAGTTTGACCTTTCCATGACCTTGACCTTGACCTTTGACCCGATTGATCCCAAAATCTAATCAAATGGTCCCCGGATAATAACCAATCATCCCACCAAATTTCATGCGATTCAAGAAAATGTTGACCTGTTCATGACCTTTGACCTTGACCTTTGACCCGATCGATCCCAAAATCTAATCAACTGGTCCCCGGATAATAAACAATCATCCCACCAAATTTCATGCGATTCGGTTCAATACTTTTTGAGTTATGCGAAAGATTTTGACCTGTTCATGACCTTTGACCTTTGACCCGATCGATCCCAAAATCTAATCAACTGGTCCCCGGATAATAAACAATCATCCCACCAAATTTCATGTGATTCGGTTCAATACTTTTTGAGTTTTGCGAATAACACGCATACAAATAAATAAATAAATACACGGCGCTCAAAACATAACCTTCCGGCATTTTCAATGCGAAGGTAACCAGGATTTACCAAGAAGTCGCCCAACGGGTTGGAGGTATTCTCTGATCATCAACTAGTTTAAGGTCAGTCTCAGTGCCTGCATACAGAGACACCATTCTCACAGGAAAGTTGCAGGTTAATACATTCTCCACTTGTGGACCAAACCAGAGACTTTCTGAATGTAGGCGTACCAGAACACAAACACATTTGCAGTTTATTGGAGTCACATTTCTCAGTGTCAATATTTTTAATGAGAATGGGCTGCATTTTTTCTATCGAGTAGAGCATGACCACCTTCCCCACAGATCCAGACCAGCTAGCTGTAACATACCAGACCACCCACTGTTGTAATGCATTCAAGCACATCAGCAGGGCCATGGCAGGAGGATTCAATGGCACATTACTACAATTACTTATTAGTTTGACATTGTAATCCATTACACCACATGCTGGCAGGTGTACATATTACAAAGTCAGTTCTCTAAAGGAGTTTTATTGCTTTGACTTCCCGAGACCAAGCTTGTGTGTCAAAGTGACTAGATTACTATAAACATTTAACTGCAGTGTGTCTTTTTTTTTCTTTAATTTAAAATGAAAAATAGCAATTATTTATAATACTTTCTCTCAGTGTGTATTCACACTTTTATAGGGAAAGCTTTTCAACTAATCTATAGACACAATTTAGAACTAGTAATTATTTCTAATTAATATTACTCACGATGTAAAACATATTATCAATATTCCTTTCCTATCTGGTATATTCATGTTTCACGTTCACATTGCTAATGTGGAAAAAGTAATGCTCTTAATCACGTAAATCTCCAATTCATCACTGTCTTGGTGGTCAAGAGAGGATTTATTTGCGAGCTTTCTACCTGTAAGAAATAAGACTCGATTGTGCATCATTAAACTTTCTTAAATGTGCTGTAATCTTATAATTTTCTAACAGGTATAACAGGTATTGTGTGAGCTAGTGACCCACAATGCCATGTTTCCGGAGTGTTGCTGTGGCCGCCTCCTTGTCCTTGTAGCCTCACGCGCTACAGATGTTTGCCGAGCACGTGCGTCAGCCTCCCCGCAGTGACTTGAGGCCGTAGGAGGATGGATGTGAGACGGGGAGAAGGGAGCCCGCCTCCCTCTCCTGCGCAAGGTTAGTCTCGTCCTCAGCCGCAACTACCGGTACCATGTCACCCTAATGAAGCCCCAGCAGACGAACACTTAATAAGAGTTAAGAGTAAATTAACCTTGAAGTCATCTCTCCTGTTTTAATACACTTTATGCATCCATTTCCCACGATCAAGGACGTGCGTTCATGTAGCTGGAGGAGGTCAGAATAAAAAACGCTTCCCTTGACGGTTGCAAATTTCTCTCTGACATCTTTGTTCCAGACGCAGCAGCGAGGAGAGGATGAGCCTCTGTTTCCCTCTTTAATGTTGTCTGAGGCAGATAAAAAAGCTACAAGTTCGCCGTTCTTTTTTTCTCTCTCTTCTCCTCGCCGCTGATCAATGCTCTTAATGACGGTGATCAATCAAGAAAATGAAAGATTTACTCTCCAATATTAATTTTGCTCGGCATCGATTGAGGAGCGAAGAGTATTACTCCTGCCATTAATGCCTTTTGAGGTGCTGCATTGAGTTGCTCGCCACTAAAAACAAGTCATTCATCTTCCATTTCAACAGGTTTATTACACCTGTAAACATAATTACAAACAGATAACAGTCACCTGCGGTGATATTTAGTAAACTCTTTGATTATCCTTTTTTCTTGTTGCTTGTTGTTTAAAAATAATTGTCTTTGAATCTGATCTAAATCTCCAAGTGTAAATGTTCGGCTTCACCGAATTGGTTATTTTGGCTCAAATCCATTTAGCGTGTTGTGTTGAGAAAAACTTACCCGCTGTCGTGGGGGACCTTTTTTCATCTCCGACAGCTTCTCACAAGCGAGGAGGCAAAAGCCTGCTATCGAGTTTGAGGGCCGCGCATGTCAGAAGGTTTCTACAAGGTTCAATTTAGTCCTTTTGCCTCTCGCCCCGACAATAAAAATTGTCTGTCTTCACCGAGCAATAATCAATAATGCACGTGTGGAAACGCAACGATCTCGGGCTGCCGCGCCCGACTAGAGGTGCGGTGATGACAGCCGCCGCTAATGATACGCCACTCAGCGAACCACCAGGGGCAGACAACGTGCCAAACTGACGAAAGGATTTATGCCACGAGCCGGTTCCGCCCGCAATGTGGTGTCATGTTATCGTATCCGCTGATCAAAGGCGGATAGGAGACTTGAAAGCTCCGCGTTGCTTTTATTGGCACTCGCAAATATCTTTTTGAACCTTCCTTGTCGTTGGGAACGCTGTGGCCCAACAACGCCGCTGCAGATGCATTTCAAAGCCACGAGGCACCGAAATCTGCACCAAAGCAGGAGAAAAGCTTCATTCTGCGACCGCATGTGTGATCAGTTCTTCTTTTTAGTCTGACTTTCTTTAGAAAGGAGCACTTTTCTGTGGAATAATGTGCAGATAATGATCCCAGTTATGGTCACCTCGTTGCTATCTGTAAACGGATAGAGTGCCTTTGCTCTCTGTTATTCACGAGTAGAACACGGCATAATACTTTTAAGCCAGGTTGCCGGAGCGTCTTCTTTATCCCCGTCTTTCCTTTCTTTTGTCAGTAGTATACATACTCCTCAGCCAGAGTGAGAAAAGTGGAGCAGGTTTTGTTGATGACTTAAGGGATGGAAAGCACACCAGGGCTTCTAAAGCACCTCGTATTTAAATAATCCTCGGGTCTCCACCAACCTTTTGATGCCTTTGTTCACTTTGAAAAGTTATCACCATACAGCCTGTACTGTTGGCTTGGGGATGAAGAGAGAGGGTGAGAGAGATGGAAAGAGAGAGATGTCGAATCGCTGCACCACACCTTTTCTTCGGCATCCCGTTCCCAGGGCGTGGAAGAACATCTGAATTCACATTTTAAATCTTATCTCACTCACACTATACTGCTTAATTCTTCTTTTTCTTTACGGGGCACTCTAGAAAAGCAAGGCAAAAAAAAAGGAACCCAGAAATAATCAGCCATGCTTATCTTTCTGCAGTACTACGGGGAGCTATAATGAGACTCACTCATCCATAGTGGAGAGCTTAATAATTCATTGTGGTGGCTTTGCAGGTGAACCCTATCACATTACAATTTAAAAGCTCTAAAGCTAGTATTGCTGAAGAGGAGAGCAACGAGGATGAATGCTCGGCTCAAAATCCCTCGCGCATACAGGTACAAGGACGCCTCACACACACAAACACACACACACACACACACATACTCACTCTTAATGAGCTCCAATTTTCTCCAAATAGACCTGTATTGCGCTGTGCAGACCTCCTCACAAGACCATCAACACTATAAACGACAACCAAGTGGTACTTTAAAGTGGTAAACACAAACAGCGTTTATTGTGAAGTAGCCCTCCTTTTCTTCCTAATCTGAAAACGCTCATCATATTAGCGAGCGTAAATGACTCCTCCCCCGGGAACTAAAGTTAACATTTTGTAGACGGCAAAGCCGAAAGAGAAAAACAACATAAAACAAAAGCGTTTACTTGTTGTTTATTCTCCTCAAGGTCAAAAGAATTACTGTCCAGTCTTTTTACAATGCCACCGTCTACCCACGTCTCCCCCTCCCCCCAGCTGGCAAGGTGCCATAAAATATCTTAGGAGGAGGGGGAACATTAGTATTTTAGCGCTTTGACACTCTTGTTTTCATGCGGACCTTTGCTCTGATTAAGGATCTAGAACAGTTTCTGGCTTTCTTTTATTATTTTTTTCTTCCCTGCTAAAACTCATTTTCTCGCGGGGAACCTTCAGACATTCTACAAAGATGGGGTCGGCTCTGTCAGTGACCTCTGGCACCGGCTGTCTGCGGAGCGCATCCCAGATGGGTTGGACCGTGGCCCACACTTCTTCCAGCTCCCCCTCTCTCTCTCTTCGGGTGTCTCTCTATCTGTTGCTCTCACTGTCTCCCCCACCCACCTCCTCCTCCTCCTCCCTCCCTCCCTATAGGACAGACCAAAGAGGCTGTGTCGCCTGGCACAAGGACTGCATACTGGAGTGACCTTGCAAGGCTGCCTAATGGAGAACTTGGCTTTGTTCCACAGTTTCTCAGGCAGGAGACATCCTCCCCCCACCCCCGTGGCCTCACTGCCACCACCTTCCTCCTCTTGGTCTTTAGATCCGGGCTATACTCACCTCTAACCCATTCTCCCCCTCACCCCACCTCACGTCCACATCCCCACCCGAGAGCTGGAACACATGACATTGCTAATTGTCATGAGCGACGGCGGCTGAAACCATCTCCCTGCTCCGTCTCTCCACAGGGACACTGACGAGTCACGCGGGAATTCTGTCTGCTCCAAGAAGCTACACAATAAGATGAGAGAGTAAGCACTGGTGTATGTGTGTGTGGATGTGTGCATGTGTGTGTGGGTGTGTGTGTTTGTGCTCAACATGACAGTGTGCTTTCACATGTGAGGATGAGAGAGATCAAAACATGCTGGAATCACGTTAGCACTGTAACCCTCAGGAAATGAGTGCGATGGGATTAACCGATAAGTAGATAATTCGCATCTAAGAGTATTATCTCAGGATAAAACAGTGCTTAAGTCATCTCATATGATACGCCGTGACAACACACTCCCCATAGTGAACCAACAATAACCTAATGATGTATCTTTTGTGCAGATGAATTCCCAAAGCCGGAATCGGAACTGTAAGGGAATACTGTGAATTAAACTGAAAATTTAATAAGCTAATTAATGGCAAAGGACCATACCACAGGGTATTCCTTAAACATGAGCACATGAAATACCACTGGAATATTATGGGGTAATTCCAAGAATTAAAATCATGAACTCCACTTGTGCTGTCTTATGAAGGCATAATACATCAAAAGAGCACAATGAAGAATTCTGAAACATTTAAATGTGCTGTAGATCCTGTAGCCGATTAGATGTGGAAGATGGCCGATGGCCTTTTTAACTAAATCTAGTCCTGGTTTGGAATACAGCTAGACTGACTCATTCTCCTGGCTGAAAGATTGCTATTTTTTGGACCCATCCACCTGTCCGCTCCATCCACGCGGTGCATAAATGTAGCTGTCTTCGTACTTCCTGATCAAGATTTGCTCATACAAATTATGGCGCATGGTTTTTCGTAGGTATTTCTACGAATGCTGGATGAGACCAGCCGGAACTATGGCTTTCTACATAAAAATAAAATCCATAGTTTACGACAAATTATTCAACGACCTTAACTGGTGTCATGTACTTGATGTAGCCAATAGTTATAAAAATCTTTCCTAAAGTAGTTGTATTACCTAAACCCAAGTAATTTTCAGTGACATGGAAGCAGCAATTGACTCGTGCAAAATTAAGTCAAGAACCTAGGGCCAGTGACCAATAACAGATCGGGGGTGAGAATGCTTTTGTGAACTCAATGAGTTTGATTTTGCCACTACTATAATGGCAAATGTGTTAGAGAGCACAAAGATTAAATCAACCGCCATATTTATAGACCGAGGGATGGATTTTCACTCGTACAGAAGGAGACCTTTTGCTAAAAGACAGTCACAGAATCTGACCTTGTTACAAAACAGGTTTCAACACCCTGAACCCAGAATTGAATCGATATAGGATCAGACCAAAATGAAGGTTGAATGGATCATTTCAATGGAGGATTCAGATCTCATCTGAGATCCTCTCACCAAAGTCATCATCACATGTTGCTTTAACACGGTCCAGGGAGGGCAAGGCAACAGACTGGAAAACATGATGAATCTGAGATATAAAGTTTTTCTCTACAGGATAGTCATAAAAAAATCCCTCTAGCCAATTAGTCAAAGTTTGGGAAGGGAATGCCGGAGATGTTTGAAGGTCAAATATTAAATCATTGGACTAAAAAACGTGGAAATTGTAACTTTTGAAGAAGAATTTTGCTGTGACCTTTTCTTGACCGAATCCTTGTTTTAGGGCAAGGAACCTGTAATAATAAGGGTTTCCTGCATCCTTCAAGTCAATAGATAATGGAGCACAATTTTGCTAATAACAACCATAAATGTTTAGGTCCGTCCTGGTTCAAGGCAAATACGGAGACCAGACAGCCTTTCGATACACTCCTCGCATACACGGTAGCTTATGGAAAATCAAAATGTATTCTTTTCAATCGAGACCTTTAAACAACAAAAAAGGCCCAGCCCGAGGAGCTCGACCGGCACTCCGGCCTGCACAGGACTTCAAGGATTGTGGTATAGCCACGGGACATAGCCAGCTGAGCCATGAAAGTAGAATCTTAAAAAATCAATTCTGAAACTCACAGGTAGCTGCAGCAGAGATTATTTCTTCTTCAGGCATTGCTGCAGCATTTTGAAGGACTTGTAAGGGGGGCAGAAACACTTCAGAGTGAATCACAGTAATCCAAATGAGAAAAAGAAAAAACATGGAGGAGGAATTTCTCCCGGTGTCCCTGGAATAAAAAAAAGCCTCAGTTTAGAGGCAGTTTTACTCTCAGCGGGTGGTTCGCTCGGATGAGCAGGTCAGCCAGGTAGATAAGATACAGCTTTTTCCCTTGTCACATGAAAGCAATATGAATACATAGAAATGTTTACAGTAAAGGGTAAATGAGCCAAATATTTGACACCTGATGTTTCACATCTGATGGAGGAGAACATTTCTTGTGATTTGAAGGTGGCTTGGTGGGGAAAAGAGAGATTCAGGGTTGCATCTTTCCCGAGACATCAAAGAGCAATTTTACCACTATGGGAACAAAAATAAAAGGTCTTCTCAGAGAAAAAAACACTTATTACAGTTATTCTTTTGTCCATCAGCAACTGTGATAATATCCAATGTCACTCCGTCAACTGTCGGTCGAATGTTGTTCAGTTAGAAGCTGGAGGCAAAACGGCATGAGCTGCTCTCAGTTATTTATTTTTTTGGACACTCAAAATGCCTCACACTTCAAGCCTGAAATATATGCTCCCAGTCATAGCAGGTTAACCGAAAGTTATGTGATGCTGCTGTCAGATTGTAAACATATATCCAGTAAATATCTCACTATAAAGTGAGGGATTTCTGTCTGTGTCTCGAGAATCCTTCTTCTGATCTACTTTACACCTGGTGGGTGTTCCTGTCAAAATGAGTGTCTTTTGGACATGCTCAATATTAATGAAATTAAAAAAACAGCAAGCTGTTGCACTGTTCAAGCATGTTGTTTTTACAGGCTGTGCCCACTGCAGATCATTTTTGTGCTGATACATTCAAGCAACTAAAGTCTGAACGACCACTGCACTTAAAATGACATTTTCAATGCATAAAGGTCGCCGTCGGTTTAGCAGCATGTTTTAGGAATCCCCTGCCTGACGGCTGCCTTGCTGAGCTGCCACGGCTCTCACGGCAGTCAAGTTCACACAGACAGCTGCTGCCACTCCTTCTTTCTACACACAGTTTGTATTTCATAATGGCCAGAATGTTTAATTTCATTTCACAATAACAGTCATTTATATTTATCTTGGAAAGGGGGCTCATTTGGAAATATTGATTATAGTCCACATTTAAAAGCTTTCAAATCTATTAATTTAGGGAGTCGTGCAAGTCACTACATCTTCCACAACACTGTCCTCTTTAATATTTTAGATTTAAAAGCCTGAGAAAATGAAGGATTCTGTCCACAAAAAGACACTAGAAGGTTTTCATTTTCAAATATGAAATGTTAAGGGTTACAAATGTGTTTGATCTGCGGCATACTTTACAGATAAAGACATCCAAACTGTAGTAGTGTTGCTGGTATGATGTCAGTATACATACACGTAACTGTGTTGTTATGAACAAATGGAAGCAAAGGAAAGGCTTCAGAAGAGCGCAGGGAAACTTTTAGCTAATAACATGGACGCAGAGAAACAAAAGCAGAAGGTTATGCACGCACATGAAGGTTTATATTGAAAGCACACGATAAGTGGGAACTATGTGGATTTGTGTATTCTTTCTGTGTATGTAGTGAGAGGTTAAGTATCTTCACTTATAGCAGCTGACGTGAGGTTGCACATGTACAGTGAATTAGCAAGGTTTCCACTGTGAGCAGTCACCTGATGTGGCTGATTTAAACTATTTTGCATATTAAGACACATTAATGACTCTGCCAGAATGACTTCTGAGAGCCACGTCTTTCAAATAAAGCTTCAACTTTGAAGCACAGGAGAGAGAAAAAAAGGAAAAGAAAGTTGCATTAGGTGATTCTGCAGCTTGTAAAGACGTATAACACTAAGCAGTGTGTGAGTGAGTGTGGGTGAAGCGAGTTGCTGTCATTATTATTAGCAGATGTTAGAAAACTAGTGTTGGATATGATTTGTTCATTGTCATGCCTGGGTATTTAACTCTTGGTATGCCGTATGTGAGCAGGCTTCAGGTGTCTGGAGGCACCTATTTTTGTCATCCATACCTTCTTTCAGTGTTTAAATTACTACTTTGTCTATTTGAATCTGAAGATTTGTCCCCGAAAATACTAGTATAAGTTAGAATTCCCCATTAGATAATGCTTTATTTACTTTAAAAATATATATATTAATTCAGTAGTTGTATAGAAAAAAGAATTGTCTCAATGTAAGTAATCAACTGCAGTTTCAGTTCATTAATTGAAGTCTGATCAATGGCATGTCTTCCAAATACATAGATTTTAAGAATAAAGATATTTAGCAGTTTTCTCACAATCAAAATCCAGATATCTCCACTTCATTAGCACTTATATATACACCAACACTTTATTTGTATCTATATGCTGACGGTTTTTAGAAATAGGCTTCTTTTATGGCTGATATTATTTTCTCATTAATAAAGTGAAATGAAGAGATATCCCAAAGTCCCTCTGTAAAAACTATTGACTCGAATGTGTTTATAAACTGTCATCAAAATAATGTTTAACCTTGCTATATAGATATAAATTACTCGATATATTAGATGGTATATGGTAATACAGTAAGATTATACATTATTTGCATATTTAAACATAGATTTTGTGAAACTTGTTCTACAAAAGATATTTTACCGATGAAGTTCCATATTTATACATTGTCATACCTTTGTTTATAAAGTGCTATTGTAGCCTGCTGTCTACATATATGTTCAGGCGGCCATGCACGGTCAGGTCTGTGGGGTTCAAAGACACCTTGACTCTCTCTCCGCAACCAACATACAGTATATACTACATCATCATATAATTACCTTCGCATTGAAAATGCGGAAGGTTATGTTTTGATAGTGTATTTATTTATTTATTTATTTGTATGCGTGTTCCTCGCATAATAAAAAAAGTTTTAAAGCGAATCGCATGAAATTTGGTGGGATGATTGGTTATTATCCGGGGACCATTTGATTAGATTTTGGGATCAATCGGGTCAAAGGTCAAGGCCAAGGTCATGGAAAGGCCACAATCTTCTTTTTACCATAGCACTGTCAATTTTTATCCAATTGGCATGCAACTAATGCCAAAATGTTCATAATTCAATGCCCAATATTGTGATATGCGAAGGTATGCACTCTACCGAGTGCCCATTCTAGTTGTATATTAGATCCAAACATTTCAAGACTGGTCCCTTTTGCTTTTTCGATAGATACAACCTATGAAAATATCCCAGACATGCTCAATTAAATAATTTCTGGGAACCCTGAGATGAAATTTGCTACAGCGGCCATACAGTAAATCATACTTCTGCTTTCACTGTTTTACTGCAGCAGCTTTACATAGATGCTGCTTGACAGTTGGTGGTCAGTCTTGGCAGAAACTGTTTCTTTTCATTCTTTTTTTATTTTTTATTCTAGGCCAGCTGAATCAGCAGGATATTACATCTCTGTCTATAAAAGTGAGTCAGAAGGCAGAGATGTTGGAAAGGAGAGATATTTTTGTAGATTCTTTTAATTCGTCCTGCCGTCTGCCGCAAAGCGTTCGTCTGTATCGGTCGTTGAGGAGCACTGAGCAAGCTGCGATTATCTGACACATTCAGTGCGTTTACATGCAATCGAATTATTGGCTTAGTCGGACTGAAATCGAATTTTCCATTTCATGTAAACACCTTAGTCAGACTATGTGCGGTCCGACTTCGGTCCGATTAACACCCCTGGATAGCTCGGTCCGATCCAGTTGATAATTCGACTCTCGCGGCATGTAACTCTGAATTCGATTCGGAACTGGATTTTGCGTCTTTGCGCATGCTCGAGATCCCGCCGCCCTCCTCCCTCCCTCCCTCCCTCCCATGTCGTGACCCGGAAGTCGAAAGAGACGATACATTTAATTCTCTGTGTACCTTCGGCGACGGCGTCTTCTCTCCGTTATCAACTCAGCCAATAGCGCCATTTGCATTCGCTGTACTCCTATTAACACCATGGAAGAATAGTAGAGGGATGTAGCTCTCTGTTCGCCATCTTTCTCGAAATGTTGTTGTTGGTGGTGGTGAAGAGGTCAAGCGGAAATGGCTGTATCACCACGAGTTGTAATGAAAACAGCGCCGCCTATCGTATCGGATATGACATGCTTTCGGCCAATGATTCGAATTACTCACTGCCATGTACAGGACTGTCTCAGAAAATTAGAATATTGTGATGAAGTTCTTTATTTTCTGTAATGCAATTAAAAAAACAAAAATGTCATGCATTCTGGATTCATTACAAATCAACTGAAATATTGCAAGCCTTTTATTCTTTTAATATTGCTGATTATGGCTTACAGCTTAAGAAAACTCAAATATCCTATCTCTAAATATTAGAATATCATGAAAAAGTATACTAGTAGGGTATTAAACAAATCACTTGAATTGTCTAATTAACTCGAAACACCTGCAAGGGTTTCCTGAGCCTTGACAAACACTCAGCTGTTATAAATCTTTTTTTTTACTTGGTCTGAGGAAATATTCTAATTTTATGAGATAGGATTTTAGAGTTTTCTTAAGCTGTAAGCCATAATCAGCAATATTAAAAGAATAAAAGGCTTGCAATATTTCAGTTGATTTGTAATGAATCCAGAATGCATGACATTTTTGTTTTTTTAATTGCATTACAGAAAATAAAGAACTTTATCACAATATTCTAATTTTCTGAGACAGTCCTGTATATTGGGATAACAGCTGATCCCCCAAAAGATAGCATAGTCCGACTAAAGCAAGATTCGAATTATACCATCATGAAAACGCACTGAGTGTGAGTGAGAAGTGGTTGAGTTTACCCGGTCAAGCATTAAGCAGCAAAACAACCAGTCGTTTCTTTTTGGAGTTCCAACAAAAATGGGTTGAATATTGGACTTGGAGCAAATAATTTGTTTGCTGACTCATCGGATCAACTCCAAAAGGTGTCGGAGTGTCAATCCCATAAACAGCTGGTTGTGCTCCAACCCCTAAGTGTCCCGTCAATGAATCCGATTAGTTGGTTGCCGCTGGATTTTCGTTGACTAGAATTGTTCGTCTGACTGATTCGCTCCCCTCTAACACACAGCCAACAAGCCATTGGGCTGCAGCAATGCCAAATCCAATCAGCGCACAAGACTCACACACACACACTGATAACAGAAACCAAACATATGGAAGCATCAGTTGAGTACATCTAATAAAGATGACTTTGCCACGAGGGGGATTTGTGGTTGAAAGTGGAAACTTTAGGAGATCAGTAATGTCAGGGACTGTCAATAACATCTTGCTTACTCATATCGATATGCTGACAACTCAAAGAATGACTTGTTTGTCCAGAGGCTTACTTCAAATCAATGCACTTGTCTAAGTTCCCGTGGAATTATGTAGACTGGCCATCATCGGACTTAATGATGTGTTTTCACGCGGCTATATCAGAATGCATTTCCTCGTCGTTAATAAGCTGTTAGCGATGTGGACGTGATTAGACCTACACAGTCGCACCTGTGTTTTAGGGCAGATAAATTTTCTGCAAATGAAATTCATCAGTCCGCCGGCTAATCTGACATAAGCCTGCTGTGGGATCCAGATAATTTCTGATGCAAGCACATTCCCTGGAAATGGTTACAAAATCTATATGTACCTGATCTCCCTGATGTTGTCTGTAAGACCATTTATTTTTATCCCCAGCCATTTTTTCAAGATTTCCTTAACAATAATTTTAATGAAATATTGATCAGGGCATTTGTTTCCACTTAGTGGTAAAGACTGAGCATTTTCTAAGAATGTAAATCTCTACACTAGTTTCCTTAAGCTGGTGCATGGACATCACTCGGATCATTGCTGTCTCGAGGATTGGCAGCACAACCAGGAAGATACTATTCATTTGTTTGTGAAATGATCTTTTATTAAGGAATTTAACATGAAACTCCAGCTGAACTTAAAGTTGGAGTTAAATGTTCAGAAAAGAAAAAGCTAAACTTGATTATCCTCCTGCAGGTCCCAGAGCTTCTTGACACCTCGGCCGGGTTTAGCTTTCTTTACCATTTGGCTTAACGTTCAGCTGTCTTCCAGTCCCGGCTGAGATTGACAGGACACTGAGTTCAGGTTGAGCGTTGAACGTCGGATAATAGATGACAGACAAAAACCAAATGGCGTTTCACTTCACTATAATAGCCATGATTTTCCCATTCAAATTATTATCCTGTCATGTTGTAAAGTTCAAATCTTTTCAAATAAAAAATGAGTTTTGAGAATGTAAAAATATCTTCGTGGATTATTGTAATTGTGGCTGGGATTAGACTCAATTTCTATCCTTAGATCAATATAAATTATATATTTTATATCAAGGCTGTCATTGGGAAGAACTGGTAGGAGCCACTTGTGCATTTTAAAGGGTGGGTTCATCTACGCTCATTTCATGTTTGTTTTTTTGTTTTTCAAATAGAAACGCCCAGTTTCTAGTATAGTTTTATTTAAGGCGACATCTTCCAGTGTGTGGAAATGTGAGGGAAAACTAAATAAGGTATAGGATCTCGCACACACATGATGTGCATAAAATTAAGATTGTGTTAATATTGCAAAAGGAAATTGTGTGCCCAGCAACCTCATTTCTGCAAGAGAAATATATGTTCAACTTCAGCATTCAGGCAGTAAAATCTGACTAAATCACATCCAGACATGCAAATGCCTTACGTAAAAAGGTGACATTGATTTAGATTTTATTATAATATTCAGCAGGTCACAATATCAGTGCAAGCTTTGTTTAATCTGTGACAGTCACTATCCCAACGCGTTGCACTCCGCTCACATAGGTCGGGTTTTATCTTGATCCCAACGACAGGATTAACCGAGAGTGTCGCTGTAAGACACCATTCCATGTCACGTGATTGTACCCCGACTCATTTGCACAACTATAAACTTTTCATGTGAAAAATGCTCAACACCCCGTTGTCGGTTTTAAAAACCCATCTACAACGTGGCAGAAAAGGCTCAAAAAGCAACAAGAAGGAAGGAAGGAAGCAGAGAGGATGAAAGAAAGGAGGAACAGAGGAAGTGACTCTCCACGGATGGCTTGTCATCTGAGGTGAGACTGAACAGAACAGAGGTAAACAAAGGATGTTTGTAAAAGGCAGAAGCAGTCAGTCAGGCAGTAATAAAAAAAACATAATAATAAAAAAAAGAAAAAGGAAAAAAAAGCCTCAAGTCTTTCTGAAGGGAAGCTGCCAGACTCCATTTGTCTGAGCATGCAGCACACTGTCACCTGCCATAACTACCCATCAACCCACTGGATTCTTTCAGCCCCAACAATTCTCTGTATGTGGAGTTCTGCTCGTACGTGCACATGTGTGTGTGTGTGTGTGTGGGTGTGTGTGTGTGTGTGTGTGTGTCTGTATACATGTGCTCTTGTCACTTGGTCCAGACTGGAGCGTGGGGGCTTGTTTTGAAGTGTGCGAGAGAGACGCAGGTCCTGATAGCACATGACAGTCCAGACTGTGCTGTCGCGCCCTGAGTGTTGACCTGTTAACATGGCTGCGCCAACGCAGGGCTTCTGTCTGGGCTCATCGGAGACCTTCACCTCCGTCTCGCATTTGCGTTTCCCTCCCGTGAAGATCACAGGAACTGAGCGCTGGACACAAATGTAAAATAACATGTCATTGAATAATGATTGGATCGCTACCGCAGTGACACAATCCATCATTTTGTGATATGTACAATTTTATCGACATTTTGAGGAAGCGTTCACATTTGATCACGGGCAAACTGTATCACTAAACCGTCAACATATTTCATTTTTCGTTTCTTCTGGTACTAGGCGATAAAGCATCATTAACATTTGTATGGTTGTCAACTCGAAGCTTAGTTAAAGGTAGAAACGTCAAAATGTCCAACTCATTGTTCGAGTGAAGGAGTCAGTAATAATAATATTTAAAACAGATCTGCCCTCAAAGAAATGCAGAACGTTACTGTAGGCTTGTTTTGTAGCCTGGATGCAAATGTCATGGTAATCGTGGTCACTGCCAATGTTTCTAACTATTGCGTTTACTGTGACTGCTTCACAATAAAAGCCTCCCCCTCTTAAATGTGGAGCGGCGGCAATAGAAAATGCTAAGTACAACTGAAGAAAGAGGGAAAGTAAACAGTGAGTCTGTTATTAAAGAAAGGGCATTCTGCATGGTGTGCTGCCTCGATATCCTGCACATATGGTCTGTTTGGTCTGTTTTATTTTGAAAGCCACTCTCCTTGTTATGTTCACTGTTTATTTCCTGCCCTTGTCTTTTCTGCCCCTGCGTTGGACCCCACCTGTGTTTCATTAGTGGATTAGTCTCTTGTGCATTTAGTGCTGTGTGTTTGCCTATTTCATTGTCAGGTCTTCTGCCTATGCTGGCGGCCATGTTCCTGCCTCGTCTCTTGCGTTTACTTTACGTGCCGCCACCTCAAACCTTCCTCTGCATTACTGCAATAAAAACCACTTGGGCATATCTAACTGTAAATGCAATTGTTGTCATTGTTGCCCATGAATAGTATTAAAAACTGGGTTTGATTTCAAAAAGTCTAATCATTTGAAGGTTGGGGTTAATTTGGTTTATGTTAAAAAAGTCAACATGAGGTATGATGTATTGACATAAAAGGGTATCAGTCAATATAACACAGGCAAAACATTAATCCTCCACAATCTATTTGATGAAGCAAATTAGTTGTATGTCAACATCTTTTGTAGAAGTCAGGGTTGCTCTGTGTCCTTCAAACGATGCCAAGAGTATGTGTACAAAGCAGAGCCAGAGCCAATAAATTCACACCAGTCTTTTGTGCTGGTCGGCACACTTTCACGATTTTAAATAAACAGACATCTTCAAAGAAACCCCTTCCTTGTAACTCTGACATATTTCCTGTAGTTCCCCTGTCACTCATCTACCTCTCACCCCTGGAGAGGCTGACAATCTGCAAAAGATTTCAGCTTTGGATAAGTTATCCTGACCCGTCGCTAAATGTCTTTGTCAGACGTTGAGAGCTGAACTTCCTGTGAGCAGACGGTCATAGAAATGGACAGATACACTTACAGACAGCAACTTTGGTCTAGATGTCTCCCTCACACTCTTCAACGCTATAAAAAAGAGATTTCTTCAAACAGCACATTTCCTACGGTTTTCTTTCTCCGGCATGAGCTCATAATCTCAGCCGTTCGCCCACCAGGTCCGTTCCTGTGAAGGGCAGCAATTCCAGGTGCGGCGAGGAGCGATTCAAATCAATCATTTTTTTCTGAGAGAGATAATTTATGATGTGCTCGGAGGGTTACAAATTCAATCTCCAGCATGTTCCCACTGTCATGTCCCATGTTTGGGGCTGTCATCAGTCTTCATCAGGCCCCCTGCTCGGCTCCTGCCACCCCCATCTCCAGAGTCACGATTTATCCCACAAATAATTGATTATGACAGGTTGCATGCAAACAGAGAGGGAGGGAAATGTGATTAATCACTTTGTTCGATTAATTAGAGCTGATTATGCATTTTAAGCGCCAATCTCACAGCAGATGATCGCTGGAGAGGCGCCCGTATATTCATTAGACCTTCACTTGGGATTGACCGTCCTGCATATGGAAAACACATCACACAGCGTGGACCATGTGACAAAGGCTTTGCATAGTTTTTAAGGGAAGACATTTTCTTTTTTTCTCCCTATTTAAGGAAATTATGTTAAAAGAAAAGTGAATAACTTGTTTTTTTCACAATTATAATCCTTGAATCCTTTGAACCGTGTTTCATGCCACTAAAAGTCCAAGAGCAAATTGTTGTAAGTGTGTTGCCCTGTCTGACTTTCCTTGATATTCAAAGTAATACAATACCATTCCCACTGAAAATTGCAAATCAGATCGCATAAGCAGGTTCACAAAAAAGCAATTAAGACATGTAATTTAATCATACAAAAAAAGTGAAATATATTAAGGTTAAGAGTGAAGCATTCAGCCCCCTTTTCCCCCCTTGCCTATTATTCAAAGGAAGTCGCCATGCAAATGGTAGGTTTGACGAGCACACACCTGTCCGGAGTGACGGACAGCGGTGACTGACTGTGAACACGAGGAAACGGCTGAGGCGGAGCGAGCGTCGTGCCTCTTAAATTCACTGCGTCTCCAATAACATGACCGTGAAGAAGAGGAGCTCCTCTACCGAAGCAGGTTGTCAAGCAGTCACTCGTCCCGTCGCCGCTTTTTATTTTTTTTATCGCATCAATTAAGCTCGCCGCACAACAATCCATATCGGCAGAGCGTGTTCTTGTCGGACGAGGCATTAAGTCGATCCCTTCCAAATTACAACAAATTAAAGGAAAATAGACAACAGCTGCCGATATGTAAGGAATAGCTTCACGAACTTCTTATTGTAACAATAGACTACTACGGGGAGGGTTAATTTGATGAGCGTCAATTGTTCGGGGGGAGATCCACATCCTGTCCGCCTCCTCAGACAGCTGTATCTCTTTCCTTTTAAAAGAAAACACAAAGTGGTAGCTCCAGAGGATAATAAAACACATTTACAATTCACAAGTGCTTTGAGGGAATATCAAGTGTTGTGTACTTTATACAGCTTAAAACGCCCCCACGGAAGCCAGAGTCGGTCTCCTGCATCCACTTTGATGTGTATATTGAGATACTGTAAGCTCTCTCTGCTTTTCTTTTCTTCTTTTTTAAATTCTGCTGTACAGTTTTCGTGTTATCCTTTAAAACACTTCCTCATTGTATCACCACTATCAGCCAAAGAGGGAACCAGTTTTCAGAGTTTCTGGCATGGATGGACAGGAAGAGCAAGACGAAGCCCTGGCCTATAAATTAAGAGGTGTTTGAGAGGATAAGGGAAAAGCTGAGCGGCCCCCGTCGTCTCTCGTGAATGCTGCAGACTGCTGATCCAGTGAAGTCTGTGAAGTCTGTCTTGAAGTCGAGTCCTATTCCTCAGAGTCTATCACAAGGAGCCAATACTTAGTCCCATCACAATGATAGATGGAGGTATAATCACACGCTGACACTCTCTCTCCGACTGAGGATGGCGCTCGTGAAAACACTTGAGTCAGCTCGATTGATCACGCGTTCTTTCGGAGGCTGGATACTTTAGAGAACTTAGTTTGTGACAGTTTTCCTTTTGTGGGGTCAGGCCCGCTGGAGCAAGTGGCCGCTTCATCACGACCGTGACCTGTCTCGTAGCTGGCTGTATGATAAGAACAAGTTGAGGTGGAGAGGATTTGGTTGGATTGACCTTCGGTTCTACAGTGGCCTGCGTCCTCCCATTTCAAGATAGATATAGATTTAGACGGGAAAACCTGAATGGTGGCATGACTGAAGTCTTACAGTGTAAAATATTATCCCTTGAACTGAACAATTCCAAAGATTACAGTGATTAAAATGGCTGTCATAAATCATTCCAGTTTGACAACTCTTTATTGATCCGTCAATCAGGCTTTTGCTTTGGACCCTTTTTTGTGCTATAATGCAATCCAAGCGCTATGAAAAAAAAAACCTTTACAAATTCAAGCACAATCTGTGGGATATTTTGCTTTGGAAGCCACTTTCTGCTGTAAGAAACGCTAAAGTGTGAGCAATGCTTAAAACGTAACTGTTTCGTTCTACTCCAATCTCATCAGTGTTGTTTCTACAAGCAGCAGGCAGCTGTTTTTAACAGTAAACAGACGTCAACCTCTGGGTCTTTGAGTGCCTATAACATGCATTTTAGAGTCAATGTTGTAATTGTATTTTCATACTACATTGCTAATTTTCCAAACAAAGATGATATTCTCTGTTCCCTTTGATCAGCTATGCACCTCCGGTCTTTTAGAACTTGAACCCTTCCAAGGTTTGTTTTAGGATTAGAAAGTTAATTGTTATATTTTGGTTCACAGAAAAAAAAATGATTGTGCAAAATAACATGATGTGATGGTGATGATCAAAAGACGAGGCTTCGAAATGGCAGGTACATAAACATCAGAAATGAGCATTAGACTTTATTAATACAAAGATATGTGTATATACTGTATATATATGGTTGGGTACCGAAAACCGATATGGCACCGGTTACTATACGACCGGTGCCGGCCGGACCGAAACGCACATTTCGGTGCTTCCTTTCGGTGCCTGAGCCGATTGAAATTGAAAAAAACGATTATTTTTAACTTTTCTGATGACTCCGTCCTGTCAGCAGGTTACGATAGCCTATCATTTAACTTTGAAAGCGAAGGCGTGCACCGTGTTTGACTGCATGAGCCTTTGCGAAGCACATCAGCAGTCAGGCTGATTGCATGGGGAGACCGTCACCGGTCCCCCTGAAAGCGTGGAGACCGATGATGACAAGAACAGCCTTAACTTAGATTAGTACCGTAACATTGATTGCAAGTCTTGCTTTCATAAAAGTAGGCTAACAAATAATAAATTAGCCATTATAACCATGTTTAGGCTAGCTCGTAGCTAGCGCTAGCTACAAGCATTACAGTCTGATATCCGTTTTCTTTCAGTGCTGCCATATGAACGGCTTTTACAGGGAATATGGCAGAAGAGGTTTTTAATGTCGTTATTGTCTTCTTTTTTTTTAAGTATCGGTTCAGGCACCATTTAGGCATCGGTACCGTTTAAAAAGTACCGGTTTAGCACCGGTATCGGAAGAAGAAAAAAAACGGTACCCATACATATATATATATATATATATATATCCCTGAAGTTCAAATGAAAGTTCAACTTCCATCGGTATGTTAGTTCACATCACCTTGAGCAAATATTCAGACAAGCAGTTATGTAAATGTTAGGACCTCTTGCTCAGCCGAAGGTCTCGTCTTAAGATCACACAGACTTTAGGAATAGAATTCCTCTAGTAAATTACAAGCTTTGTGTAAAATGAATATCTGGGTGGGATACATCTTATTTTACCTCGATGTAGGGACTGTACAGTTGTGTACAACAGCCTTTGTGTATTTGCATATGGCGTATATCAAATGTCCTCTAAATGTGCTTGACAATAATGTCTTTAATTCATGATTATTAAATGTATTGTCATACTTTACTCAAAACCCGAGCAAATCCTTCAGTATAGCATTTCTGCTTGTGGCCTTCATCATGAAAAGAATAAGAAAGGAAAGAAAAATCAATGTATAAAGTGACGAAGAAAAATAAAGACAAATTATGGAAGACAAACAATCAGCCAAAGGTTGGGAACACTTTTTACTCTGAATGTTTCTTGCAGAGGAGTCATCATACAGCATTACAATATCAATGGGACCCTTTACTTCTGAATAGAGGCATCTCATAACGCTGGTAACTGCTAATGTTGAAGGGTCTTGCTGTTGAACAGGACCATTTCTATCCTCAATTTGAAACCAGAGTTCATTTACGAAATGAAAGCAGGCATTTATTTAAGAGCATACGAAGTGAGATCAAAAGCAAGTAAGAAAGCAACGCAACACAATAAACACAACTAGTCAATCTTGTGATCCCAGAGATATTTTTTTAAATATAATTAAACAGTGGGAACAAACCGACATGTCAATCAAAGCCCTGCAACTTTGAAATCCAGAAGAAGAAAAAGGAAAAAAAGAACCCTTGCTGTGTTAGAAATGTGCTTTGTAACAATTCACAAAAGACGGAACAGAACCAGCATAATTATAAATGTGCTCTGGTTTTACTTTACCTTTTTTTAGCAAAGAAAAGGCGCTACCACTCCAGTATTTGTGTTTGTGTTTTATTTGTAACAAAGCTTCTTTTTATTCCCGTGCCAACCTTGACGCACCGTTTCTTATTTTCCTGTTTCCTCGCTATCCCTAAGATCTAATTCTAGTCAAGGGCGAAAGAATTCGGTGAAAACAGCCACTTAAGACAAATGACATATCACCGGGGCTCACGGCACGAGCATTTGACTCATCGGATTAATAAAATCATTAAACTGCATAAAAGGCCTTGCCATTCAACAGGGTCCCCACAGTGTTTCACCTTGTCCGCTTGGCAGCGAGGGGCGCTCTGTCTTGTTGAGAAATGAGAAAGGGTTAGTCTCGGCTCTTGAAGCCCTCGTCGGGGGCCGCCACGTCGGCCTCGCTCAACGCCATTGATTACGTGATGCAAGCGAAAGCCAAGTTTGCCTCTCTGATCATTAATCCTGCTGCTGCCTTGAACAAAACCTCGACCACCACCACCACTTCTTTCCACCCCGTCTTCCCAAATCTGGCATTTATTGAGGGTGATCGCGCAAAACAAGGCTTAAGTGAGGCCGGAGGATGAAACTCTCATTGTACTTTAACCCTTGTGTTGCCTTAGGGTCATTTTGACCCGAATCAATATTACACCCTCCCCCCGCTTTAGGATTAATTTGACCCCATTCAATGTTTAATGTCGGTGTTCTTTCGGTAGTCAACAAACAAACATAAAGTGACTCACACTTAAACTTGGAAAACAATATTAATTCTAATAATTTTCTGGAGGTTTTAATTGCTGGTGTCAAATTGAACCCAAAGGGTAAAATATGTTAGTAAATATAAAGGTAACAGGAGGGTGAAACATTGAATCGGGTCAAAATGACCCAAAGGCAACACAAGGGTTAAGAGAAATTCCCAATGAAATTAATATTTCCCTGCAGGGGAGAACTCCTACTGTTTTAAGCATGTAACAGAAAGAGGTTCAGATCTTGGTTTTACAAAGCGATGGGGATGCTGAAACAGACAGGAGCAGGCCTGTATGTAACAAACTTCTTAGAAATACATACAAGAATGCTCATAACTGCCAATTTAGGAGTAATTAAGTTATTCACTATGATGTCTGGAGACAAAGACACATTTATCAAGCACCTTACTTCTACTTAAAGGGCCTCCCTGACATATGCAGACAATAGAGCATGGAAAGTGCATTGTTGTTTGCACCACTGATAAAGGCCAACAAATTAAAAAGCTATTGTTTATTGTATAGTCTAACAAATACTTGAATCAAGTGGAAATAGTAGCCTTTAAATGCCCTTTCCTGGATGACTCATAATGCTTTCACTGTACAATAATATTATAATAATTGTACAACATTTGATGAATGGCTTTTATGCTTAAGGCTGTGAATTGTCTTTCCTTCACTCAAGTCCACCATTCTGTTGCAGTATTTTGTTATTTCTTTTTTCGGTGCTACAGATATTTAAAAAGCACTAGTGTAGTGTGTTAACATCTTTTCAAAGTCATACCATGGTCTCTTACCTGTTGTGTTTTTAAAATAAAGGAACCATTATTTTTTAAATAGCTCCTTTTACCTCTGGGAGAGCATCTCCAACAGAAGCCTCAACACAATAGCCCCGTCACATGTCCTCACAAACGCAGCCCAGTCCTCCAACACCCATCGTGTGGCAGAAACTGCGAGGAAATTTCACACCAGGTAATTATCTACTGTTTTTCTTTGCCTTTGGGGGGAAGGTGGGCGAGGCTGGCTATGGAGGGGGGCTGTTAAAGAGGGCGAGTTCTCCCTCTCACACCCTCAGATGTTCGGGTGAAAATTACACAGCTTCTCCACAGGCTTGGAAAGCCCCCAGACCTCATCAAGCAGGAGGTGAGTGGTTTTTTTTTTGCATCTCTTTCTCAACGTAGGCCCCATCTAGTATTAATAGAACAGTATGGCGGCACAAGTCACATCTCATTTGGTGGTGTTGTGTTTCAGAGCGCCTTCGCTGAGAGGCCGGGCACCGAGGGTAGCCGGGAGAAAGAAGAGCCTTTGCTAATGGACAGAAGCCAGACCCCAGAAATGTTACAGGACCCGCCGAGAACACGCATTCTCAGGGTCCTTCAGTCGCACCCGGGTGCGTACAATACACACACGTTCAGTGACATTCATTTTTTCACTTAATTTTCCCTTTGTGCTGATGGAGTGGTCGCGCTATCTATCGCATTAACCTCAATGGTTTTCTCAGTGCCAGCGTGCTAAGAAAATACTGGATTTAGTTTGGTGTAAAAAGCCAACATTGGCATTTTATTAAAAACCCGACAGCGGCAATATGACTCCACTGCGTGTTCAATCCGTGAAATCAAACTCCATACCTTTAGATTGCCCTCCGTGGTGTTTTTATTAATGTGAAATCAACTAATTTTGATCCCAGAGGAACCTTAATCATGATATAAAATGTAATTTGATCGTAATGTTAATAATCTTTCGTTAATGCACCGGCCCTCTGAACCGGTTTGATTCTCTTCTTCCATCTCTAAGGTCCACATTCTGTGTTGTGCTTTTTGGAGCCATCCCTGCAGAATGTTAAAGGAAACATGCCCCGCTCCGCTTTGATCAGCCGGGGTCAGATCTGACAGCAGGAGTATAGATTTCTCATTATCCTTCCATCCTTGTTTGCTGATCATCTTGGTCGACTTTGAGCTTTTCTTTCTAGCTTAGACCTTAGTTAAGACTTAATGTGATTGTGAGACTACGTTCTGTAAAACCAACAATATCCGCCACAACCGGTTCTCACTCGCAACTCACTATATGCCTGGTCAGTGGCCCTCAGTGTCTGGTACCGAGGCACCATTTAGCTTTTAAACTAACTACATTGGAAACCCATCCCTGTCAGTATTAGATGGTCGAAGCAAAATCCCTAATTCAAAATGTGGGAACATTTGCAAGACTTTCACACAGGAGACCGTTGTTTATGTCCTATGTGAAACCAAGTCAACATTGACTTACTTTACCTAATGTTTTTACGTAACTTACATACTTAACTAACTCTATATACGAATGTTAAGCTTCAAGAGAACTTATTTCACGCTACAAAGATCTGCATTTTAACATGACCCAAGTACTTTTGCTGCCTAAAAGTAACAAATTAAACTAAGTGAACCTACGTTGGAAGTTTATTGTGAAAAGGCAAAATGCGAGTAATGATCGTAACAGACTTTGACTCTTTGAAGCTTGAAACTTAAGGCAACGCGTCAGTATTTGACGAGGGAGTGAGAATGTGAATTGATGAGGACCTTTCTGTCATAGTTGAGGATAAAGATATTAGGCGAGACATTGTTTGTGAAAGTGAAACAGCTTTTTTATGAAATTACCCTGAGACTATTTTCACATTTGTTCGACTCATCATTATCCACTTGGATCTTGCCATATGAATTTGTACCATCATGTACTGCTTTATCAGCCTACCTCCAGGTCCCTAAATACATAGAAGCAGAGACTAATGTAAACAGCATATATTTAAACAAAAAATGTAACCTGCATGAACTAAATTATTTTTTCTTCGGAACAACACCCTTATAAACTGACATTGCAAACGTGTTAGCTAACACAGCCGATATTGAACAGAATTATCATTCATGTGGAGTGGTGATTGTGTCAACATAATGCATAGTCCAGTATTCACTTGCCTTTTAGCTCTTTATTTAGTCAGTGCCTACTACAAAGGAAAATATCCGGCTCTCCAGCTGCTAATGGCTCCAGCATGTTGACCAGCTAGACGCTAATGTTGTCTTTCTCATGTGTGTTGTTGGACTGGAACTGATGCAGATGAGAGTGAAACAAAACTTTGAAGTATTGAGCCGTGAAAACCGAACAATCCTCGTAGATATAATGATAATAATCTTTAGGTTCATCAGCAACCCCTTTCATACTGCAAGAGGCAATTTAGTGTTTACAATATTCATTACAGCTGTTTTAAATAGACGTTGAAACATACTTAAGCGCTGTGATATTTATATGTCCACGTATTCAAACACCAATAAAGGTTTTTTATTGTCTCATTGATAAAGTTTTGTAACCTCATTATTTGAATGAAATTCCAATTTCGTCATTCAACCATTGTATTTTTTCGTATTACTTTGAAGCACTTGATGTGTGTGTATACATAGGTAAATATGTATTATTTATGAATTTAATTGAATGTGTGTGTCTATGTGGATGTTTTTGTTTGAGTTGCAGTTTGATCTTTGTTTTTCATATTCAGGTTGCCACAGTTTTTTGAGATGACGCAAAAACACCTTTGCTTTATTCCTTCAGCCTCCATCAGATAAACACTACTCCCCTGCAGTTTTTGTTCATATGTATGAGGCGTGAGCCGGTGGAGGTTGATAGCGTCATCCTCCTGGAGGTGCAGTAGAGAACAGGAGAACAATGTAGGACTCACCAGCATCTCAAGAGGCCGCCAGCAAAACATGGATTAGGTGGAGATTATTAAATGTCAGCTCTTAAGACGAATACTTTTTACAGCCCCAAAGTAAATCAATACTACTTATCTTTGATAAAAGAGGCAGAGGAGATGTGCCAGCATTGCAGTCTGACAGCTCTTTCTTTCTCTCTGCTCAAAACCTTTACTAATCGAATTGGAAAATCCCATAGGAACGCTTTCAAAATGCATTATGATGCATCAGTGATTTTTACATATGTATGTGTTTGTTTCTTTTGTTATATTAGCGTAAAGTCCAAAATCTCTTTTCTCATCTCTGTGTTCGTCTGCGGCTTGATAGTCTCGCTCTTAGTTTTTGTCATTTTAAAAAGGCTTTACAAATCAAATTTGAAAAAGATGCCACTGGCATGTTTCCAATGTGCAACACAAAGCACTCCGAATCTGTCATTTTGGAGAGAACCAACTCTTTCAGGATATTGTTGAGCAGTTCGTAATGTCTCCTTCTGTGGCTGTCTTTCTTCGTGACTGCCTGTCTCCCTGGCTGTAGATATCGTGATATTTTCATACGTGAATCTCTTTTATTGCATTGGACTTTCTCTATAGATCATATAGATATGGTAAAGCTAATACAAATGATTTCTCTGAACATTTGGCTTCATGCTGAAAAATCCATTTGCTCAAAGGCGCCCAGATTGACATCTGCAAATATTGATGGTAAACAAACCAATCAGAACGGCTCTGGTGATGGGTGCAGTAGCCTGCATGCGGACCTCATCTCCCTGCTTTCAAAACAAGTACAACATGCACAACACCACACCATGCATACCACACCATGCCACGCCAGACCATGTGTGTGTGTATGTGTGTATGTGTGTGTGTGTGTATGTGTGTGTATATTTCTGCAACATTTGTCGTGGGCCCTTTCTGATTTCTCAGTGCCTGCATCCAAATCATAATTACAATGTAATATCACGCGTAAGGCAGTGCCCCCGCTGTTGTTTCACTTTCTCCTCCTCTTCCCTTCTATGAATATCAAATGCTCTCATGCTGAGCTCCGAAAGCTGTACAGCTCTTTCCCAGACACACAGACGGTGTATGTGTGTGTGTGTGTGTGTGTGTGTGTGGGGTGTAGGTGTGTAGGTGTGTGTGTGTGTGTGTGTTGTGGAGGGTGGGCGATAGTACATTCCTCCTCTGGCTTTGACAGGGAAAGCCACCAGCGGGACCACGATTTTAAAAATACGCCTTGCATCCCTCTCGTCTGTTGTTACCCCTGTCCGAGCAAGACAACCTTACAGCCTATTCAGCTGTCCACTATAGGGCCGTACATAATATTTCTTATTCATTTCACATAAACTGCAGAAATCACAAAAGGCTATGTCAGATGCAGTGTGAGCCTGTACACCAGAGTGTTGGCACGGCTGCGGTGTCGAAGAGAGATGAAGCCTGCGAGGCTGCGGCTGTGCCAGTGGCTCAAAAAAAGAATCTGTCAAAGAAAAAGGAACGCTCAGTCAAAAGAGCCATTCTTTGTGAGGAAAAGCCACTGAAACACTTCTAGTTTCACTATATATGAAATGCTTGTTGTTTGTTGTCCACCATGCACTGCTTGCCATTAGTTTTCCGCCGGATGCAGACTTTCTTTCTTTTGATTGGAGAGTCTTTTGTTCCCTCAGAGGATCTTTTTTTTTATTCCAACAGAAGATGTGACAGATGTCTTCTTTTCAACCCATTACAACAGTAGAAGGTGACACTTTTTTTTCTCCCCACTAAGCAATGTTTATTGATTAAAGCACTAATTCAAAGAAATTGCCTCAAGCAATAATACAAACATATTATCCATTCAACTCATGACTGCGGTTCTCTTTTATCTATGAATCAAAATCAACAGACATATTACATATTCTGGTGTTTGCTCTGCAGGCAACAAACAGATGCAAACACAAACAAAGTCAATAATGTTTGAGGGCTAGATCATATTAATTTGTGTTAAACGGGGGCCATGTTGAACTTTTTTAAAGTGGTAACAGACAGAAAGCACGATTTCTATAAAAGGAACTCAACAAACAACGTTGTTAAAGCCATCTGGTATTTCCCACCAGAATGCATATTGTATGTTATGTGTTAAAATAATGTTAGAAGACAGAAAAATTGTTCCAGTCTAAAGTTTATCTGAATAAATGTTTTTTTTATTCTCACATCTGAGGCTTTTTTCAGATAACTGGCTAATTCAAAGGTTCCGTATATGCATTATCCATGTTTAAACATTGATTTCTGTTTTTCATCTGACGCCAACGGGAAGCTAAATACTGTGTGATATCCATTTAATTTGCAACAGCTGGACTTTTATCAACATAAGGAAGACAGTGTTAAAAATGTTACGTTAATGTTATTGCTATTGTGTTATTCAAATATTTCATTTGTTTCTCCTTCAGTTCAATGTCATCCACTCATACCAACTACAAGTTTATTAAACTATCTAGTTGGTGTTCAGTTAGTTCTTTGTCATTTGTTGATCTGTTCCTTTTTTTATTTTGAAAGTTACACAAAGACAGGAAGTGTTTTCCCGCCTGTTTTTGCCACTGCAGTGTGGGGCTCAGGCTGGGAACCCTGGTCTCTCATGTCACAATCCTGCTCTCTGTGAAACACTAAACGACAGATTAGGTTTGTTTAATAATGACTCCCAAAATGACATATTTAACACTTGCAGAAGTTAATGTTGTGAAATGGAACCAAATGACTTGGTTAGGTTTCATCATCAAAACTACTTGGTTAGGTTAGGGTTGGGAGCACAGTTCGGTTTAAAGAGTACGTAAGTTATGTATGCAGGTCAAATACATCATGTGTGTTTAAACAAAACATAATAACCCTGACTTTTGGTTTCAGACGGGATACTGACGCAGAAATCTGGTTTCTTAATTAAATGACATACAACAACTAAATTCTCTATCACATCTTCATATGAGCTCAGGAAATGTACTGAGACAGTTTTTCTCTATACATCCACTGATTGTTACTCCCACTATTAAATTATCTAATTATATCCATATGCCACAACGGAGAAGAAAAAAGCACACTTTTAATAATCTTCACTGCAGCTGCTAGTTCGGCATAATGTGAGACAGCGAGACATTAACTGAACCTTACAGGATTCAGTCATATGACGGAGGCAAGCGGTGCGAGTCAAAACCCATTTGGCTGTGATTCAGTGGAAAATACCAAAATCTCCAATCCGATTAAACTAATGAGGAACTTTATGAGGGAAAACATTCACACTGTACGTCGGCTGCAAACATCGACAAATTGTGCTCATAATTAATTTCTCAACCTGCTTTAACCTTTTAATGTCGTTGATGGAAGTCAACATGTTGATAATTATCTGTGCTGCAATAATAAAAATTGTTTTGAAATCTATCGCAGCAGCAGAGATTTCACACAGGTACACACTGATTCGTCGGTCACGGCTCACATTAGCATTCTTCATTAGGTATGGAAGTTATGGAAAATAAATCAATTCAACAGCATTCTCCACATTAGTAAGGTGCTTCTGCTGCCTGCTGCGAGTGAGACGATGGCTGCAAATTAATTTGTGACACTCTGAATTGATTTTATAATCCCGCATGGTATTTGATAAATAACCCTTCAGAAAACAAACACCTCAGACGATAAATACAGTTATTATCTCTTGGAGGGATAATTAGTGTTTCCTGCGAAGACGGAGCACCCTTGGTCCGCTGCTGCACCCCTGCCACCCCGAACGTAACGCGACTCATAAAAGTTTCATCATTCAATGATCCACAAACATTACATTACTTTGGCTTCAGGTGATGCTGGGCCTCTGGTCACAGGTGGTGCGATACAACAGACGTGAAAACAGCAGCAGCTTATCCCAGAAGGTGGGAAAGTATTAGCGGTAATATTCGGCCAATTATAAAGTGTGGTTTAAAGGGAAATTATTAAACTCACCGGAGGGCACGTACTGACAATTTAATTTGCTTCGTATGCTGCAGCTCACATGAATGGAGTAATTTCTGATTCCATTTCCTCCATTTTAATTGAGAAATAGTTTATTATTGTTTATTTGTTGGCACTGAAGGTATTTAAGTAAAGTTACTTTTAATGGTCCCACTGTCCTTTCTAGTTTTGTGAAGTGCCTAATTGGTGTTCAGGTACAAACCAAGGGTCTTTGAAGCGGTTCAGTGTGGCATAAGTAGAAAAGTGTGTCAAATAAAAAAAATCTTCAGATTAAGTACAAGATTAAACCTCTCTGAGTGTGTGTAGCAATGTGAGTGGGATAGCAGTGTTGGACAGTCATGGTCCCCATGGGATGTTAAATGTCTCCCGTAGCTGCTATACGGCTGTATGAAAGTTAGTTACTGCTGATGGGCAGCTGATACCTTCGCTCCTCCCATCAGTGTATGAATGGGTGTGCATAAGTAAATGATGTCATATAGTGTTAGAACACTTTCAGTGGTCGGAAGACTAGGAAAGTGCAATACAAGTGCAGGTCCATTTACCATTTAAATGACTTTGATGATCCCACCATCATGTTGCGTTTTTGAGTAAAATGTCTTGTTTTTTACCCCCTCTGAATTTGACAATCCGACAAGCACTTCTGATGCATTACATTGGCCCCCTTAAGAACTCGTTGCACAAAGAAGACTCTCAGTGTTGTTTTCTGATGATTATCTCCCCTCAATCTTATCTGTGCACCTGCAGCCGAAGCAGTGACCAGGTTCCAGCTAAATGATCAAACTCTGCGGCAAGATGTTCTCAAATGGTCTTGGTTGTGATTACACTCAGGGCTTCTGCAAATGAAAAGGTTTTGAGTAAAAGTATATGGACGATGCACCATTTCAAAAATTCACAGAGAGAAATTCAATTTTGACGGTTTACGACATGCTGAGATTTAGCATTTTCGATCCGCGCCGCAAAATAATACTTATCATTCTCGTAAGGGCTTTTGCCACAATGCCAAATTAGTGTGTCTGATGCCTCCCCATCACGGACGACTATTCTTTCACTCTCTGTGTTCTGCAAAGTCGGAGGAAGAGAGGCTACGAGGGGCTTTGTCCAAGTGGAATGGAGCCTCGCTGACAGTATGGCATTCACTCTAAATGTAAATGAGAGGGTTTTAGGAGTGCGCTGGTCAGGTAACATACGCCTACAGTAGAACGTGCTCCTTTAGTCAGGTCCTAAGACGACAAATAGTGTTTCCAAGCAAGAGGCCCGCCGATTGCCATCGCATTCTAATGTCAAACATAACACACAGGCGTATGGATGGGGCGGTACATGCATTCGAGAGCAGGAACACTTACAGAAACAAATGCAAAATAGATAGAAATTGTGGTAATCTTACATTCACAGAGTCGGCAGATTAAAACACAGCAAGCATTCGCAAGAGTTGTAGAATATAACAGCTGCTTTTTCCTATTTTGGTTCACACCAACTGCAAACTATTTTCTCTACTAGATCACATCACAACACCCTTTTATCAGTTTTATATTTCTGTAATGGCATGGTTAGTTGGTTCACTTTTAGAGTATTGTATCTTGGCGTTTGCATTATTTACAAAAAAAACCTAATTGAAATGACCCAGTGAATCCATTAGAGAGCTGCTTTAGGTTTCTTTAATTTTGGGAGATCAAACGCTGTTCAAAAAGGAACCTCATTGTCTAAAATAAAAGAACTCTTGCATGATATTACATTTCAAAATAACTGTTAAGAATTGTAAAAACCCACTGGGTACTGCATTTCCATTAATCTATGGGGGGGAAAAAAACATTTCCTTCAAAATCTAATTCAGACTAGCTGGATGTTTCTCAGGTTGTCTTTAGTGCATCTGTTCAGTATGAGGCATTTTGATATTGATTTATGGAAAATCAAGCTTACATAACATAACACTTCGACTCCAGGTAAAAGGGCAAGGATTATATCCATAAAATGTTTACATTTTTTTAGCTACACTATTCATTTCAAATAATGTATATTTGTATTTCGGCCTTCAGTGCGACTGATTTACATAAATAGTACACAACACATCAGGCCTCATGCAGTAACGTTGTCTTCTAAGTCAATCTTTTATCAAGAAAACATGTCAAAAGTCAACTCCAAATGCAAACAACTTTCTTATCCATCCAAATATGCTCTAACCCAAGACGAATCCCATCAGATCATACATTGGAGGCGTCTGGACGATTGTTTATTTCCAGCTTTTATTTATGGGGAGTTACATGTAAACTAACTGAAAAGAAGGCTGGATGAAGAAGAAGAAGAAGATATTTAGCTGTAATGGTATCAAGGTACTGTTAAATATACTTAAACAGAGCAATCATGTGATTTCCCAGACCACCATAATTGCCCCTACAGAACAAACATAAAGCATCGAAGCAGTACGTAAACCATACAAAACTTGAAGAGCTTTCCAAGAGCTGATCAATGGACCAATTGCAATTTTATCCAGTCAATATAATTACTCTAAAAAGGATAGCAATCTAAATTTAAATACACTTTATTAATTCAATTGTATTACTTTCATGAAATTTGAAAACAAATGTTGCCTTGTGTTGGACTAAAATAATGTGTTGACTGTGAAGACAATATGTATTTTCTTTCTTTATCTTGCGAAGAGTGCCTTCGACCAAGCCCTCGTACAAATGTCCTCGTACCCAAGAGAATAGCAAAAATAGGAAAACCGTGGTGAATCTCAAAAATCAATGGGTAACAAAATGAGAACAAACGGTGGATACGAACAAACATAAGAGGATACTTCCTCTTATAGCGCTTCCTGAATGTGGTCCATTGTCTGTCGTCTGGCAGTAAGTTAAGTTAGGTCAAGTAATTAAGTTGTTCTAACCTTTCCATTATCCCAGTCAACTCGTTGGAGAGATGGCGTCATCCTTCTTGCAAGGTCCTGATGCTGGCACCGACACTGCACTCCTATGGTACTTCTATGGAGTCAGGTTATAAAGACAGCAGTGCACACACATATCTGAAATGCAGCTTACATTATGTTATGGAAAAATGTATACATTGCACTGGTTGAGACATATGAGGCAGCTTTGTGAGCAGAAAATCCTTCTTTTTTTTTCAATGTGATGACATATAATCGGTCAAATGGAAAGTTTGCTCCCTAATGACAGAGAAAGGGATATGAGTGTGTACTGTATTCTTGCATTTACGCCATCTGCAATTTACCTTCCATCACTACTAGTTTTGGCAACAGAAACTATATTTCTTGTTTTAGTTCAATAGCTTGCAAATGTAAATAGTGACACAATGATGTGACTGACAAATGGCCGTGGCTTAAGCCACTTCCCATTGCAGATAATTGGCAACACTGGAACCAGCCAGGCACTTTGTTGCTTGGCGAGCTGGGACTCTTTGGCCTGCAAGGTGATGAGTGCGGGGTAGTAATGCCAGCACTCTTGTCAGCCAATCTGGAAGTATGCTAAGTTCTGGCAGACCAGACATAATAACATAATGTTATCTTACAGACCACACTGGCTGTGGGTTTGACAGCATGGTTTTATGAGAAAATGCTACAGATGTGGGTTTGTCGAACGTGTGGGATGTACCGCTGTTCAGAATATCTGGTTTCAAAATTCCCGATGAGGCAGCGCAGAGCTCAAAGTTATTATAGTAGCCAACAAAGGCACAATAGTTGCCAAAGATGACTCAGTTCTATTCAAGTGTCCCAGTAAGTTATGACAGTGTGGCAGTGAGCCAGCCTGCTCAATACCAGGAACCTGAATTCAAAGCAGCTAAAAGGAATTGTCATTTACACCCGTGCTTTTCCTTCTGTGACATGATATGTCTTAAAAATACTGCAAATAAAACTAATTGTTGATAATAAAGATTAGCAATATCAATAAATAAGTGTTAAATGGGATTGTGTGTAGTTTTGACTTCAGTCATCTACCTTCATGTATCATTTGCTGACAGTTCCAGAGTTGGTGGTTCAGTGTGGAGTACAATTTACCTGAAAGCAAGACTGATGATGCAGCCAAAGCCTGAGAATCTGTATGTGCTGCAAAAGAAAATGTAAAAAAAGTCATTCTGCGATGTAAACAAATGCTCAAAAAGCAGTGCAGTGTCAGAGTGAAGTTTTAAAGCAGAAAAGGGGTGAAGACGAGGGGGGGGGGTAATGTAGGGGCTGAGGCAGGTAGGGGGCAGGCATGTGGAGCCTGTGCTTGTCTTCAAGAGTGTGTGTGTATGTGTATGTTTGTGTGTGTGTGCGTGTGTGTGTGTGTGTATGTGCGTGGGTGTGTGCGTGCGTGCGTACGTACGTACGTGTGTGTGTGTGCGTTGTAAAAAGGAGATAATGGGCACCAGAACACACACAACACATCCATGGAGGGGAGCGGGTAGGAGTGGGTTGAGTGACGGCAAACTGCCTTCCTGTTGCCATCAGAGCACCACCTGCAGGAGAGAAACTTCCACAACACACACAAAGTGTCCATCGGCGAGTGCACACACCCAAATGCTTTTCCTTCTTCATACTGGCAATTTGTGCATGTCCCCACCGTTGGACCGGACAATAGTTTTAACTTGCAAGAGAGGACATTCGTCGCACCTTGCATGAAGACAACAAATTCCCTAACATAAACAGCCTGTGGCTAATCTTTGAAGGCTCACATCAAAGTCCTTTGAGTATCGAATGCAAACACAAGCTTGTTGTGCCATGCTGTCAAATGAATAATCTGTATTAAGGTAACTCTCAGAGGCAAAAAAAAAAGAAAATAATTGAGAGGGATAGAGGAAATCAAGTTTGAATTAAACAGACCCTGAATATATGTTGAAAGTGGACCTTTTTCTTTTTTTTCACGTGGACATTTTTGCCTACGCACAAAGCATTACGACGAGTCACAAGCGACGCACAGAGCAAGTGATGTAGTACACGTGGGGCAGACGTTACTGAAGCTGTACCGTGGTATAGTAATGAGTCATAAAGTCCACTCGGGGCGGGCGAGAGAGCTGGTGCTTTTTTTCTTTTTCTTTTTTCTTTTTACCTCAAGATTTGTTGCCTTAACTTCAGCAATCGTTTCACCACTTTTTGAATGTTCGTGATACGATATGAAATACATTTTTGGTTGGACATTCAACATGTAGCGTGGTTTACAGAAACATACAATTCCAACATGTGTTTTTATGTCCCTAAAGTATTACTCATCACATATTTGCTGTTGGCCAGTGAAGGAAAGGAAACAGATCTATTTAAAGCAGCCATGATGAACATTACCTTTCAGTCCCGAACAGCACTGGGCTGTTTGTGTCCGTGTGCATGGGCAGAGTTCTTGTTGTGATGGAAAACAAAAGAGTCAAGTCCTCTGGGTACCTCTGATGGGGAGGACGTTTAATCCAAATTTATGCAGCTCAGGTAGAGCTTCAGGTCAAGGACAGTGTGGGCTTGGATCTTGCAGCCATGTTGTAAACAGAGCAGCCACTTACCTGCCAATCACCGGCCCATTGCTGGAGGACTGGACACGGATCTGCAATATCCACAGTCAGCAGGCAAACAAGTTGTGTGTGCGTGTGAGTGTGTGTGTGTGTGTGTGTGTGTGCCGAGAGAGCTTTTACATCCAGAGTGCTTTTGACCTCCAGGGTGAGACAATTTGGAGTTCCTTCAAGCAGTATGAGTGGAGACGGCGTGGCAGACCTCGCTGGCCCCGTCCTCCTCTATCACACCGCCGGTTAGTCCTAATCAGAACCGACATATTGTCTGTCTGTCAGTTCATTCAGCGGCCATGTTGGCTCCAAAGTTTGCGCTATTGCCAGAAATTGCTTTCCGAGCAAGGACGAAATAAAGAGTTGCAGAACATGAGAGTGCAGCTACACAGGCCTTCCTGTGTCCTGATGATGGTCATAACCATAAACATGCAGATGCAAAGAAAGCAGCTGACACAAAGGCAGCGCCACTAAAGTCAGAAGTCTCCCATGTTAAGTTCAAATCCGATAGAACCCTCTCCCCGATTGGTTGATGGGATCCATTAAAACGTCCAAATGAGATTTGTCTTGCATTACGTTTCAGAGGGACGAGTAAAATACAGTAAATAAAAAAAGCGACCTAGATGTGCATGCAACAAAGCCCGAAGATAAGCAGGGGCTTTTAAATTATTTGGTGGGAGCGAGCTTGATGATATTTGCATTTTTATTTTTGATTTAAACTCTCACAAACCTAATCATTTCATTTCTGCAAATGTGGGCCATTTGTAAGACTCCTACATGATGAAGCTTTCCAGTCTCCCAAAGACAGAGAATGGCAGATTAATGAAACAAGGTACTCCACATTGTATTTTAGTGTCTTCTTCTTTTTTTTGTTATGCAAATGCCTGCTGCAGTGCAGCACAGTGGCAACATCTAGATGTGCAAAATGTTTGTTTTTTTCTTCCTTAAAGTGCCAGTGAGCAAGGACATTTGAGTTGCTGATGTGAACAGACACACACACACACAATAGACTCACCCATAGGTGTATGATAAACTGCCAGCTACTTCATTAAAATGTAGACACTTTTTTTTTTGTCAATTTCCGTCAGGGGAATTAGTTTGGAAATTGTAATGTAATTTATTATAACCAGAAATAAAACATTCATCACAATGGCGATATCGCAACAAAGTGTTAAAGTTATGAGTGCCCTTCTTCTCCGGAACTAAAACAATATGCAGTCGTTTCTGTGATTTACTGGATCTAAAAATCAAATTGAGATTGCACATTCCACATAATAGATCTATTATCAGGACGCGGAGTTCCATTCTCCTAAAGCTGCAGTGCAGCTTTCATCTCGATGTGATTGCTCAATTGCATGTTTATCATCCATGACATTGGCGAAATGTTTCTTTCCCAGAGTCACCTCATAAAACCCTCATTTACAAAAGTTTAGCCGAGATTAGTCCATTAGCCAAATTACCTAGCCAAGCAGTTGATTTCCGAACGCAGTGTCTTCAATCTGCAGCACAGCATGAGACCTCGCTCTGAGAGGGAATGAGACAGAGAGACGGGGGAAGAAGCTCGGGGGAACGCGGGCAGAACGCTCGGGGCCGCGGGAACAATCCGTACGCATTATGTCAGCCTCGTTCTACAAAACCAGACGGACTCTAGCCCCGGCACCGTCCTGCTAGTTAATTGAAGGATCAGGGATGAGGTAAGAGTTCTCTCCGAGTGTCCTTCACAGCAGGGAGGTAAATATCAGAATGATGCTGAGCGTATGCAGCGTGGATCCCTGTCCTCTCTCTGATTAGGAGTCGGATTCCTGACTGCACGGCTCCGTTTGGTTGCCTTCGTGTTGGGTCAAAGAGTCAGTCTTTCTGCAAAGGAACATTCACCGCATTGCATCAACTCTCAACTTTGTCTGCCCGTTTCTTACTTTTTCATTATCCCTCAATGGCTGAGGGAGAGATTAAAAGGCATTAATTCAGAAGTACAATTCCTCATTGTTCTTTCCCCAACTCTCTCACTCCGTGCTCTGCTTTTCGGGACAGGTCTGGTGTCTAAACTAAGGCTTGACCTCCCATTTGAATAAGTTAATGCAGTGGCCTGTTTGTGGGGAGAGAAATGGGGCAGGGGGAGGGAAAGCCTGTATCAGTTCCATACAGAGTGCTCTGGGGAGAATATGATTCCTTTTCATCTGTCACTCTCAAGGTGTCATTCTCCACCTCAGGTTGTTATCGCCACGCAGGCCCTGACAGCTCCAAGCCGCTTCCTCAAGGGAAAAAAATAGAGAAGGGAAAAAAAATAACGTTGCAAAGCTCGACGATGAATGCATTTGGAAGCTGACGGAAATGACATATCGTCGTGCACAGACGTCGACTAATGCTGCATTAGGCGCCGTTCAAATAAACAGAGACCCAAAGCCCAGTGTTCATTTTGTGTTATTCGGGAGTATTTCTTGGATTAGTTTGTACAGTCTTGTTAATGCCCTTTGTAATACCAATTAAAGCTGCAAGCAGCGATATGCGGGTCCTCGTTCCTTCCTTCCTTCAAATGCAGATATTAAGAGATTGATTGCAGCGCCCCCTAATGTTTAAATATTCTGAAAAAATGTGTGTATGTTTAGGGATGTCATGTGGACATATATATATGTATATACATATATACATATATATATGTATATAAATATATATATATATGTTACTAATAGGGCTAGGGATTTGGAAGTTGTGTGTCTTTACATATTAGGCCACACCCCTTAGAAGTTAATTGGTCCATATCTTTTGAACGCAATGAGAAATCAACAATCTTTTAAAGATTTCAGATGAGATTGAACCAATGATGCAACACATACATTTTCGTATGAATCTGCACTACCCAGCATTTAGGAGGAGATGAAAGTGTTTTACACAATTCAAAATAGCGTACAATCTAAGTAGGTGGAGCTTATAGCTTGTATGATATTTGAGCAGATCCAAGTGGACATGAATGCGAAATTTCAAGACAATCAATCATTGGGTGCAAAAAGCGTTGCCTTTTAACCCTTGTGTTGCCTTAGGGTCATTTTGACCCGAATCAATATTACACCCTCCCCCCGCCTTTGGGTCATTTTGACCCGATTCAATGTTTCACCCTCCTGTTACCTTTATATTTACTAACATATTTTACCCTTTGGGTTCAATTTGACGCCAGCAATAAAAACCTCCAGAAAATTATTAGAATTAATATTGTTTTCCAAGTTTAAGTGTGAGGCACTTTATGTTTGTTTGTTGACTACCGAAAGAACACCGACATTAAATATTGAATGGGGTCAAATTAATCCTAAGGCAGGGGGAGGGTGTAATATTGATTTGGGTCAAAATGACCCTAAGGCAACACAAGGGTTAAAAGAAAATATAGTCTCGGGGGCGCTATAGTGATCTTGAGGTGCTGCATATAATTGAGGGGAGTGGGGGTGCTAGTGAGGCGTGTACGTGCTGATCTGGAGTCAGTTTGATAGGATTTGGGTATAAATAAATTATTTCATTTAAAATATGGATTTTTATTTAAAGATATTCATGTAATTTGCATGCAAAATAGATCTACCCGAACCAGCAGACACAAAATTCAACCAGCGGCAAAAACCGCGGACCTGGCAACACTGGAAGTGGCTGTCAATCACAGTGTGGCACCGTGCGTGCTGGTCGAGGGGGCGTGCCTGTGATTGGCGGAGGAGAGGGGAGGCGTGCCTGTGATTGGCGGAGTAGAGGGGAGGCGGGGTTAACCTGTCGGAAAACGGAAGTTACGGGTGGTTGACGGGAACCGTTGTTGTTGATGACGTTCGAGCTGCTGAGCTGAGAGGAGCACGCTGTCTGTGTTGGTGGATGCCCAATAAAGGGAGGAATAATAACGTCGTCCCGTCTCCGTGTCATCAGTCCATAACGTCCGAGACGTTACAATATCATTGCGCCACCAAGGTCCTGCAGATCAGAAGCAGCTAAAGTAGCCTAGCTTGTCTTCTTGTCTGCAAGTGTTCATTTTTCACAAAAGAGAGTAACGCGAGTAACGAACTCATTTAAATTTCAGTAACTGTAACTGCGTTAGTTGATTTAAAAAATACTTCGTTACACGCTCGTTACCGCTAAAAGTAGTGGAATTACAGTAACGCGTTACAAAGTAACGCATTACTCCCAACACTGGTAATCATTGAATGAGTTGTTACTGTGTTTTAATTTGTGTATAATGATTCCTTCTGTACACATGACATCTATTACACCTGTCCACACTGCTCTTAACACTATTGAAAATGTCCCTATAGTGTTTACTCCACAGCTCTGCAATACTGTCCGAACCATCTGCCCCATCAATACTGGATGAAATAGAAAATAGAAAAAAAACGTCTTCATGTCATTGACAACTTTAACTTCTTTCCATAAGTCAAGGGCATTATTCTGCTGAAAATGTTTGGCCATGGAGTTTGCCCTCATGGCCTGTTCATTTCTTTTAATGAAGCGCACAGCATATTTAAATCGTGCATTTGTGTGTTTCTTGTGTTCGCACTCTGGACCATGTCTTGCTTTTCCTGATAAAACCCAGTTTTTAAAAGCTTCTCTAGCTTCTCTATGGAGTTCAGACACATATTCATTCCATCCTGGTCTAAGATTATGTTGTTTAGCCTTTTTTTTACAAAATGATTTGCTTATATTATTTAGACAATTCACAATGTTATCATACATTACACAGAGATTATTATTGTGGTTTTGATTTTTACAGTTGATGTTGGCACACAGAATCGCATCAAGCGGTATATCAATATTTCTGAGGCTCTTATCAGTTTGTGGATTGTAATACAATAAATCATCTTCTGTGAGCTTTGACCAATCTACTTTAAAGTGGTGTTCATGGTTATCATCATTACTGGTCAACTCAGGTAGACTCTCAACATGCAATATCATAGAGACAGGTATGTGATCTGCTGTAGCTCATACACGATTGCAACATCCTGGAGACAGTCATGAGCATCAGCTGTATATACGCAGTGATCCAGCCAAGATGTTGTATGCCACGCTTCAAATAGCATAATACTTAGCATGCAGGATGCACCGATTCGCCAATAGCATACCCCTTTTAACACTTTTATTATATATACTTATTTAATAACCCCTCCCCTCCTACACCTCCTCCTCCTCCCTCGAAAAAACACCCCTATACCGATAATAAAAGCCCAGGAAAAGGACTTATAAAAGCCTAAAACCAACACATACAAACCACATACTGTTCATTTTATTAAGTTAATTCACTAAAACATTGCATGGACGACATGCATTGGTGTATTACCTGCATATACCTGTTTAATATGTTTACATTTTAAAAATAAATAACCATAATTAAGGTTTTTCCCATGGCCTTTTTTTCCTCAATTGTGTAAAATAATAGAAAAGGGTATACAAGGTTTTTATCACTTAACTAGGAGCAGGCACACTATTATTAGATATTTCAACGGTGTAAATAAAGGCAGCCCCAAACAGCGCCCCCCTGCCAACTACAGCACGTGCATGAGCCCCCCAACACACCCTCACATACACACACACACACCCATTAACAGACAGAGCTGTCATTAACATACAGCACTGCCGCCCCCCCCTTCCCCCCTCTCCCCTCCCCACCACCTCTCCCCTCCCCTCCTACCCCTCAATACTGTCCTTATATTACTACTGTCCATGCCTTCTCCTTATTATTCATACATGTCTGTCATATTAATTAAATGTGTTGTAACTCTGTAATGATTCCTTCTGTCCACATGACATTTATTGAGAGACGGATCCTCCTCTGTTGCTCTCCTAAAGGTGTCTTCCCTTTTTTTCCCTGTAAAAAAGTTTTGGGGGGAGTTTTTCCTGACAGGTGTCATATGTCTACAGATTGTAAAGCTCTCTGAGGCAAATTTGTAATTTGTGATTTTGGGCTATATAAAATAAACTGAATTCAAAATGTAATTGAATGTTGGAGGGGGAATTGTTGTTTCATTCCCTGAAAATTCCACTTGGTCCAAAATGCATCAACCATTGGAGGAATTATGCGATCATTCTATGTCCTCAGAGGACAGAGCCTAATGTAGCTTAGCGTAAATTCAGTAAGAATACTCTTCTTTGCAATCTCATTCATGCATTAACCCACTCTCTCCCTCTCTCCCTCTCTGGGGCTTCTGCTCTCATCAGCTGAATGTGGGCGTTTACTTTTAATTTACCTAACCAGATTCTGCCATGGCTTCTCTATGCCAATCACATAGTCGCTGTCAAATTTGACAACTGTCAGCCTCTCTGCTGCTTTTCGGTTATCATCTCATTACGAACTGATGCTCCTCCACTCCAGTATCCTCCAGTCTCTATTATATCCAGTGCCCAGTCCTGCTCCTCACCCCAACATTTGATCTTCATCACAACCACCAGTGTCTAGACTTCAGGGGAAACTGAATATCCTCAATATACCCCTTATAATATACTTTGTCTCCATGGAGTTTAATTGCCAAAGGCTTCATTATTTAATTCAACATGTGTAATAAATGATTGTTTCCCTCGAATGAATTGACGTTGAGAATCCCTGACTTTTCCCATAGCGCTACCGCTATGTGGTTGACATATTCGTTTTTTAGTGATGTCTCCAGATTGCTATAAAATATGAAAGACAAATCCTTATCACTTTGGATGAGATTGGTTGTCCCCTTGACCTTTCATCTAGCGCCATCATCAGGTGAACACTTTAAGTTGTCCAATACTTTGATTGATCTGTTGTCTGTGCAATAAGCATCACAGATTCACAGAGCTGCCAGCACGGCTATAGACTTCTGTTGCTGCTTGTCAGCATTGGAACAAAATGGTCTGAGAAAATCAATTAATATAATTGATCTGTAAAAAGTATAAATCAATAAATGTATAAAGACTCTATTGACATATAACACAAAAACACTTACACAACATATATTCCACCGGAAAAAAATGCTTTTAAGTGTTTGAGGTTAGATTCTCTCTTTAAAGAATAACATTTACTGAACCTGATCTGAAGCCAGTTTTGACTGAATCAACCAACAAATGATCGTGACATGAGCCTCCACTCCATTTGGCACATCTTTTCCCCATCTCATATTATCCACTGCTCTGACAAGAGACTGCCTCCTCCAGCAGAGAACCCCCCCCCCACCCTCCTGCCCTACCTGACACTTCCATTCCTTCTTCACATCCCAGAAGAAAAACAGAAACACACAGTGACGCGAGAAATCCCCTGACAACCAGAGATTGTAATAATCTCTTCTCTTCTTTACATTCTTCTATTTCTAATGCGTCCACGCAAAAACAAATTTACGGTAATCCCTTCCGTCGCGTATCCATTTCTGTTGTCGAATCCACATGAGGGCAGCCAAACATGCCTTTTCCCCCCCATTCTGTATCGGTAAGTACGGAAGCACAACAGCATTGTGCTCTGTAATAATTACTTCAAGCACACTTTCATTCACACACTTCAGCATCCCTAGATTCCGGATTACCATATCCATGCAGTGATTTTGAAGTTCACCTCCGGTAATTCAGAACTCCCCGGTCCAAGATGAACACACGCTAATCTGCTTTGATGTTCTGGATATGTATGTACATATGTATAGCTTACGCGTTGGACTTTGGTCTTATCACAGTCAGAAGCTGGTAGAATCAGCATATGTGAGGAAGGCTGTGTGTTATTAATGGAGTGACGCTGCTGTTGGCTTGGCAGATTATGATTACAAGCTCAATGTGTTCCTCTCAACTAACCACCGGCAGTCTGCTTGTGTGTGTGTGTGTGTGTGTGTGTGTGTGTATGTGTGTGTGTGTGTGCGTGTGTGTGTGTGTGTGTGTGTGTGTGTGTGTGTGTGTGTGTGTGTGTGTGTGTGTGTGTGTGTGTGTGTGTGTGTGTGTGTGTGTGTGTGTGTGTGTGTGTGTGTGTGTGTGTGTGTGTGTGTGTGTGTGTGTGCGGGTGTTTGTGGCATTGACATTACTCTGTAAAATGGCAATGGACGTTTTTACACTTTATTTTATTTTCTATATATCTAAAAAATGAGATATATTTTGAAGGCTCTTTAGAGCAGCGGTGGACAACATTTTTTGAGCCACAGACCAGTTTCGTGTGAGACAATATTTTCACGGACCGGCCATTGAGGTGTGGGCAGCGCCGCCGCTCCCATAACGCGCGTAGGGCACCAAGTCCTGAGGGGGCACCAAAAATAGGCAACTAAAAAAATCATCATAGTTATAATAATTATAATGCCGATATTATTTCAGTATAGAAATATTAGGCACCTTTAGGCATGTATATCACAAAACAGGCAGAACAAGTGATATATTTAATTGCTCAAATAAAGTTACCCGCTCGCCGTGGGTGCCCTTTCCTATATCTCAGGGGGGGGGAATTATGCTTAGGGCACCAACATGGCTAGCAGCGGCACTGGGTGTGGGTGATACATTGATACATATGACGACACGACCGGCGTGTGAGAATCACCTGTAGCGGTAAACCCGTATTTGAAGTAGGACTCTATTGTCTTTTAGATGCACATCTATCCTATTATTTTTCAAAATCAAATATATTTTTCATTCATTCTTTCTGTGCGGCCCGTTAAAAAAGGACTCAGTGGTTACGGCCCACTGTTTTAGAGGACTTTGGACAGCGATGTTCTGTGCTAAGCTAACATGCTGCTAGCAGGCGATCCACGTTGTTTCAAAGTTGTCAACAAAAGCTTTGGCTATTCGTGCACAATGACGTCATCGGTCGTTCCCGGTAACTCTCCAGGAAGATTCAGCTGGATAAAAGTCACCCTTCTCCCTTTGTCACGTCAATTGAATGGAGTGACATGTTTATATTTCGAGTACAGATATGATGAGAGTGGTAAAAAATCGCACTATTGCACTGTTCCTTGAATGCAGCACTCGATCGAATACGATTGTGCACATTTCCATATCGCTATAGGTGTAAGCACCCTGCGGTTATCATGCATGTGCAAGTATAAGTTTCCTTGCACACTGCCGGTCACGGCACAGTGGTGGCTTTAGTATACCGCCGAGCTGTGTGCGGTTTGGCCGCAGACGCCTCTGCTAATGGGTTTCATGTGAGTGGCCCTGCTGCTGCTCTCTAAAGGTAATCAAAGGTAATATCAATCCCCAAATCCCGCGGGTCTGTCTCACCAGCATCCAGCCCCTCTCCATCAAGTCGTCCCCCTGCACTGACTAGCCTCTGGGGAAGACGCCTGCCCAGGAGTGTCTGGAAGTCTTTAGGTAATGCTAGATAGAGATACAGGACTGCAGTGGCTGTGAGGTTTTCATGGCGTGTCTACAGCAAGCGCGTGTGTGAGAGCCTGTGTGCTTAGAGAAATCCCATTCCCTGCAAACTACTCTTTCTCTCTCTCAAGAAGAAGAAGAAGAAGAAGAAGAACAGCAGTTTGACTTGACTGTCGAATGGGTAATTATTGTCAAAGCTCACATTCAAGATTCTTTTTTTTCAGTAGCTGCAGGCATCTGTGTATCTGAATGTCATAATTAATCACTCTGATTTGGGATCATTGACATTTGGAAGTTCACCACCAAGCCCATATGCTCCGACATTGATTCAGTGTCAATGTGTGATTCCCCAGTACCCAAGTGTCGTGTCCACATTATCTCGTAATGTGAGCAGTGAAGTGAGAGGATGACTGTAGCGATACCGTAAATCTCTTATGGATACGATATGAAAAGTCTGTCAACCTGAGTCTCAATGTTGGTCAAGATAACGTTTTGCTCACTTGATTTAAGAAAGAAGACTCATAAAGAGCAGATAAATATACACCTTCTTTCAAGGTAAACTATGGTTTATTACAGCGTGGATTTAATTGTTGTTGTATTGAGATTAATAAAGTCCAAAAGGGCAACAAAAATATGCAGTTCGATGCTTTTAAAGAATTAAAACAAACCGCCAGGTAAGTTTTAATTCTCTGAAAGACAATATGAAGGCAAACCCAAAAAATAAATACAATTTCAACACTGACCTGTTGCACTTGTAATCGTGATTCCCTGCAATGATGAATTATCAGCGACACTTTGGTTTTTAATCTCAGAATACTGGATGTGTTCATGATCTTTTTTGCCCAGCAACTACTTTGGGATAAATATTATCACAATTGATATGAGTGATGGCCAGATTAAGAAAAAATATAATACAAACCAGTTGCTATAACCATACTTGTTTCTCAAGGAACATAAAGTAGAGCCCTGGAAATCCCTTTATCCTCGCAGTAGAAAAGCTAGTTATTTATAAATTAATTATAATATTATTATATTCTCCTTTTTCTTGTACGAGTAAAACTGTATGGTTTTATTAGTCAGTTTATTTTGCAATCTTGAAACTTGCAGACACAAACTAACTAACCCATGTTTGCTACTGCTTCTGTTACGCTCTCCGAGAGCTCCAGGAGTGAACCCACAATACTGAACACTATAGCGAGGAGACAGAACTTATGAAGGGAAACCGGTTTATTTCTCCAAAAACCCGTTATACTGACGACAGGGGAACTAATAATCCACAAAGTCCCGGACCAGCAGCGAGTCTCCTCCGAGGTGGAAGTGGAGGACCGAAGCCGGGGATCCAGAGCTGACTAGAGCTAGCAGGCTAAGACAGGTGTGCGCGGAAGCACGGAGGAGAGGAGGAGCGGAGGTCCGATGCCGGGGTTCCAGAGCTGACGTGAGCTGGTAGGCTGGGGCAGGTGTGCGTGGAAGCACGGAGGAACCCAGACGGGGGAATGGTGGCTGGACGTGGCAGGCAGATGGATACTGGACAGAGATACTGAGAGTACAAGGTACTGCTAACTACGTTTTACCGAGTCGATCTACCAGCGTGGTGAAACGACGAACTGGTAAATACTGGATGAAGGAACAGGGTATATATGCAGGTGGAGGTGAGTAGTAATCAGGAGGATGCGCAGCAGCTGAGGAGGAGAGTTGGTGGGAATCAAAAGTGGGTCAGCCACGCCCAGCCCGGAAGACATATAGACAATAACAAACACAAAACAAAGGGGAACAGAAGGAGAGAGCACTGCAAATCCTCACAGCTTCTCTAGAATGCACGCAGGTTACGGGCGATAACCTGAAGCTAACAAACCGGTGTGCATGCACAGGTACTGTAAATAATTCAACTAAAAAATTAACCATTAGTGTGTTGGCCATTGCTATGCCGTTTGCTGTGAAAGCCAGGAGCCTTTTCAGAAGACTCTCGTCTGTTTGTTTAGTCAGACTTACAATAAAAGATTGACACAAGAAGATTTACAATAAGCTGACGTTAGCCTTGCACTACGTGCCCCATGTAAGAGAGAGTGACTTAGACATTAATGGTCAAAAATAGCACAATAATACCCAGGTTGAAAAAAGCTGTAATTTCCCGTTAAACCCTCAGAATGAGGTTCTCTCCCTTAGGGATTAAGATGCTGATAGTGAGCCAAAAATCCTCGCGTGGAATCCATCCACTACATTTTTTGTATCTCTCCTCCCCCATTTCCTGTCATCCCTCCATTATCGCTCTTGAGGAAAGGCTTAAAATGCCCAAACATAATAACAAAGAAATATCTGACGCTTGCCGCTGCTCTCTTTAAACAAAAAATTCCCTGCATTTTCTTTTCTGGGCTAAGACTTAAAACCATCTTCCGATCGTCTGTCAGCTGCAATTTGAGTGGCATAGAACATCATCTGTTCTTGGCGCTGTAACATCATGTGCTCCTGAAAACTCTGGCTGGCATTCATCATCTTTGAAATCAGTATGTCAGCATGTCAGGCTCAAAAGCAGATGCATGGTAGGTGGCGTTGTACCCAGGGGCGGCTTGTCCATAAGGGCGATTGGGGCGACGCACTGCCTCGGGGGAAAAGAAAAAAGAAAAAAAAAGAAAAGAAAAAAGTTGCATTCTACCACTAGACGTCTGCTCTGCCTCTGTATGTCATTGTCCAATCAGGTAACAGTCATTCAGTCAGCCTAAAGTCGTGCTTCAAATGGCCCCGGCCCTTCTGGGGCGATTTTGGGCGAAATGAAAATCGCCCCAGACCTCTCCCATTGACTCCAATGTTAAACCCATTTTTTTCCCAAAACAGAGCTCTCAATGCATTCTCTATGGCTTCCGGGAGGAGTCGCCTCCAGGTCTTGTCATAATTAATCGACGTAAAGCGTCTCAGCACGTCATACAGCCCGACAGAGGCGTATTCAGTCGGCCAGTGCTCAGGGCAACAGCAGCGATTCAATTCTTTCTTTGAAAGAGACTCCTTTCGGTCGGCGTAACATTGAAGACACATCGGCAACAATAGAAGTAGGACCTCTAGACCAGTGGTCGCCAACACGTCGATCGGTCGACCTCGGAGACGTTCCTGTCGCTCTCAAAATAAAATGAAAATAAAATCAGAAACACATTGTTCCTCATTCTCGAACATTTTCTGAGGTGTCTTCTGAAACGTTTTCTTCCTGACTGGAAGATCGACGTCAGAAAAGATCTCCGCCTGATGTTAAAGAACGCCTGTAAACGGGTTCTCTGACAGCCGTGTTGTCAGCTGTGCTCCTGAAAGAGGAGCGTAGGACTACAGGTGAGGCACAGGGGAAATGCAGAAAGACCTTTATTGACAACTCCACATATTACACACGGTCAAAGTACACCGACATAAAACTAAGTCATGAATAAATAAATGTTGAAATGCCTGTACCTTAATATGGAGGACTCAAAATGACTTAAGTATAAATAAATAAATAAATGAATGCATGAATAAATACAAGAATAAATAAATAAATGCTTAAATAAATGTATAAATAAATAAATAAATACAAGAATAAATGTATAAATACAGAAATTAATAAATATAAGTTATAACTCAACAGGACATCATTAAATAAATGTATTTCTACATTTCTGTATTTCTTCATTTATTTATATCTCTATTTATGTGTCCACACGTATTTCTTCATTTATTTATGTGTGACATTTACGTGTCCGTATATTCAAATGAGCTGGGCGGTCCGAACCTCATTGTTGAACAGGATTGGTCAAATCAGGGAGCAAGACAGAAGTAATCGATCCCTAGCACTTGGACCAGTTTAGACGAACAGCGTGTATTATGCATTCGTGTCTGTACATTCTAAATACTACTGTTGTTGAGTCACGGAATGTAATTTAAGGATGTTTTCAGCCGAGAAGTTAGTAGTTTAAGCATCAAATCTGTGGTCGGTTTATCGAGATTCAGCCTAATAAGGATATGCGACGGAGATTTGAGGTCCTGCTCGCGGGACCTCTGAGCTCCGGGCGCTCAGCGCTGTGTGGCCGCCGAGAGAAGCCTGATCTCGGCAGGACTTTTTGAAATGCTCCGCTGGCTCTGACGTCTCCGTAGCGGCTAAACATGAGATATAATGAGGTTTTGGAGGATCTAAAGAGCACAACGAGTTTATTATTTCCTAAAAGATAACATTACGTCAATTTGACTGAGGGTTAAGATTCATAACTTCATATTGTAGCGACCCTGTGTCAGGAAGCTACGAGACGTTGTATAGTTATTACCGTTTATTCGTAGCCTACGCCAAACAACAGTGAACACCGCAACACATTCTACTCCACTGTAAAGTATTTTACAGTGAATAATTGGAGTAAATTCATGCGCAAGAACAGTTGATGTGGTGACGTCACAAGACCAGAAAGACCGTCCTGCGTCCTCGAGTCTGGATTCCCAAGACCAGACTCCAAAAGAACACGAGTCTGTACTCAGTGTTCTTGGAATTGATAAACGGCTGAAGTCAAAAAGCTGTCTAGGCTAAGTTCTGCTAACGGTGAGCTGAGCGAGTCAACTTCAGCGTCATGTGCCAGGCAGAAATAGTAGAGCATAACACACCAGGTGCATCACACTCCTGTGACCAATCATGCTTTAGACAGAGGTTCGGACCGCCCAGCTCATTTGAATATACGGACACGTAAATGTCACACATAAATAAATGAAGAAATACGTGTGGACACATAAATAGATAAATAAATGAAGAAATACAGAAATGCAGAAATATATTTATTTAAAGATGTCTTGTTGATTTATAACTTATATTTATTCATTCCTGTATTTATTTATTTATTTATACATTTATTTAAGCATTTATTTATTTATACATTTATTTATTCATTTATACATTTATTTAAGCATTTATTTATTTATTCTTGTATTTATTCATGCATTCATTTATTTATTTATTTATACTTAAGTCATTTTAAGTCCTCCATACCTTAATGTAAATGTTTACGTTACGGTATTTACAAGTTGTGCCTGCGCATGCGCGACAGCCGAGATTCTTGGCGACTTGCCAGGTCTTACCTCCGTGAGTTTGGCTTTTCTGCTGTTGCCCTTCAAAACAAAAGCTCAACATTTAGCTTTTTCTTGTCTGGTGGAGCAATCTGGTTTACTTGAAAGTGATTGCAATTGTATTTCTTCTATTATTTGAAAAAGCACAGATGCAGGAATCACAAATGGGGATCTCATATTTATTATTATTATAATTATTTAAATCTTGTTGAAAAAAATCACCAAATCAAAGACCAGGAGCTGGATTACTGACAGCCAGCTCACAGACGGCCTCAGACTGTCTGTCTGCTTATGAACTAACTACAAGCTCACAGACAGAGTTCAGTCACAGCCGTCACACTGACTGGAGTCACATGACTTGATGGCATTGTGAGAAAGCTACACATAGACAGCTGTCTGAAGGTCTGTGGTTTTGGGAGGGTTAATCATTATTTAAAAAATTGCCCCCCCTGAGAATTTTTTCAGGAGCCGCCACTGGTTGTACCCAACACCTGTATCCGTCAGTGGTGGTCTTAGCCGACGCCCCCTAGCTCTCCCCTTGTCTCTCGGTAGACAGACAAGATCGGATTGATTCTTCCTTCTGAGTCAGTGTAGAGTATCCAAGGGCGCCGATTCCCTCGCAGTTCATGCGAGAGCGGCCGTTGCGTTGAGATAGTCGGAGGGCGGAGACGTAGCCGAGCGAAAGAGAGGTCACCGATATGATTATTCCCGAGTGTCAATACAGAAGGGAGACGCGAGGAAGGTCTCCGCTGAGCCGGAAAATGAATGGTTTTGACCTCATCAAACCTGCGGAAGCATCTCCACTTGCTAATTAAGATCGAGTAAAAGAAAGTCATCAGAGCACAAGGCCGGCCGTCTCCGTCGCTCTTTGTGTTCATGAAAACAGCCCAGGACGGGGAACAGGGAAAGGGGGGAAGCAGTTTTCTAATCATGCAGCATTTTCTCAATAGCATTCCATCCCACCCTTTATGGTACTCAATATACAGAAACTCCCACTGTATTGAGTTGCATGCTTGTACCGTGCGCTCGTTTCATCCACACGGTAAGGGAATGATGTCGGAATAATAGGCTCGTTATTCCCAATTAAACTCTAACATCCATCATAAACTGCCACTGAAAACCAAGCATAGGTCCGTTATTGGCTCCCATTAATACTGTATATACAAGCAGATGGCGCTGGAGTGGAGACTGTGTGTGTGTGTGTGTGGGTGTGTATGTGTGTGGACATGTTTCTGTGTGTGAGACATCGTAATCCAGCTCTTTATCTGTTTAAATACTCCAGAATTTTGCATAGCCAAGAGTTTAGATTTAAGACACAGAAGCACAGAAAGCGCAAATGGAAGCACACAGGCGCGCACGTCGTGCGTCGAGCAATTAGCTCAGCGAATAGCGCGTCATCAGCCGCGGCGAGTGAGGTCTCTCCCCTTGGTCGAGGGAAGGAACAAGAATCCTTGGCTGAAAACCTCAAACAACGCCGCCGCCCTGCCTCTGACACCTTTTAGAAGCTCTCAGCGAGTGTCTAGCTTTCACCTCCGCAGATGTGTAATCACACTTCCAGCGTCAGAGAGTGCCCCGCCGCAGACCAAAGACAGCCTTATCAGAGGGAGAAACACAGATGACCCCGATCACACGGGGGGAGGCCAGTGACCCCGCAGGAAGGTGTATCCTCTCTGTATGAGTAATGGGGATATCTGAGATGTGGATATGGTTATCGTCTCCGCTCCTCCCGACAGCAACAAAACAACACAAATAACATCTGCGATGTCAAAGCCGCGAAAAGATGACAGCTAGAAGCAGCGAGGTGCCCGAGGCAGCCACCCGTCCGCTCCCTTTCGTCCGCTTCTCTGAAGGTCAATCTTCAGCCGCCCTCCACGTGGCTGCTGTCCTGTTTGCCTCTCTCCGAAAGCCAATTACATCGCAGCGGTGCTGTGCCAGGCGACGCTGTTATCGTTCCGCATGCTGACACACACGTGGGCACGCACTCGCAGGGAGACGCAGCAGCAGCGTGCCCGTGCATGCACGCCCTCCCACACACACACACACACACACACACATAGACGCACACCTGCAGTGGCAGCTCCTCTTGGCTGCGGTAGAAAGGCAGGGGTAATGGCTTCTGACCTGTCTGTGGAGAAATATATTGGCGTGCGCACACGGAGCGATTATTTACAGCTTGGGCGCATCACGAGGCAAGCTAGTGAGTGCATGAAAAACGATGGTTTGTTTACTGTGGGCTTTTATATTGGGTGGAATGCGAGATGATTATAAACCTGTCTTCATTATCTGAAAAATGGAGAGGCCTTGCTAATGTTTGTATAACCTCAAGGGTTTAGGTCTTGATTTATGTGACTCAATGACAGCGTGTGTAATCAAACAAGTGTTGGTAAAATAGTGATGGATGGCAGGTTGTTGTCCTGTGCAGTACTTTGGCTTTTACCTATTACACTGAATGATGGCAGCCTTAAGTACAACCATGTCAGGCCGGGAAATCTTCTCGAGGTCTATCTCCCTCAGGCGGCACCTGTTTGGATTGTTATCATAATTCCAAGTCTTTAAAATGAGATTGAGTCGGACACGTCTGGTTATCACCGATGTGGTTCTGGTTAAAAGACAGAAAAAAGATGTCCACGCCCCTCATGCGCTCCTCTCACGGATGATCAAGTGCCAGGCTGCCAAATGAGCACCTGCAAACGTTCCGCTGCACATCCTCGTGTCGTGTCTCTACAGCGGACCTTCTGCACTATCCTCTGCTCCATCATCATGTTAGGGCTTTTGTGAAGATGAAAACAAATGTGAATTTGCGTTCACTTTTTTTCGGCCCTCTGAATATTTAATGACCTGCCCCCGCCCCCCTTGCCCATGTATGCATTGAGAAAACGTGTACATTCCCTGAGCAGAAGTAGGGAAGCAGATGAGTGTTAGTATTCAAACCAGATGACCGCCATCTGCTATTTGTGCTGTTGCAGGAGCACAAAGAAAATGGTTCCGTCTGTGTAAATGAACAATAAGCGTTGTTTTGTTGTCTCATCAACTCAGGTGACCTTGGGTAGAAGGTGTGCTCAAGCAAGAGGACGAGTATCTTAAGTTTTTACAGATGGAGTGGGGTGACACTGAATGAGTCTTTAAATAAATTAAGCAGCTATGATAACGTTACCATAGGACACTTCAACTTAAATGACCAAGTGGTTCCAAGATGGTGGAGAGCCCCCCCCCCCCCCCCCCCGTGTAAATGCCAGTGTGAACAGGTCTTGCATTACCAACCAACAAAAGGAGAGCAAGAGCCCCGGGGTGGAGCAGAGACGGTGGGCTCCATCTGGCGCCTGGGCAGCCAATGAAAAGGATAGAGATCGGGGGACATTATGAAAAAGCTCCAGTTGGATTTGTCGGCCAGGTCATTGGCACCGGCTGTAACGTGGCTCACGAGGCAGGTGACTAAAACAGGAAGGAAATCATCAGCAGCATTGACTCTTAACGACAGTGTTTTTATTTTTACTGCTGCGGTTCTTTGATGCCCCACTAGAAAAAAGAACACAATTGTGGGGAGAGGTGGCTGGATATCTAGACTGGAACTAGGTATCTGGTAAACAATTAGAGCTCCTGTGCAGCGCTCGGGCTCGTTCGCTCCTTAAAAACGACTGCCCTGTGGCTACGTCCTCCCATGGGGAGAAAGAATGTACGCTACGCTCCCGAAGCATTGTGGGAAAGGAAATGATGGTGAGCAGAGAGCCATCTGCTTTGCCACTTGCCACGTCTGCCCGTGCCAATACCACCTCCTTCCCTCTGGTTTTCAGGTGGGGAGTGCAGTGGATCCACACTGTACATACACACACACACACACACACACACATGCACAAAATCCTCCAACTTAAAATTGCCAGATGTGTAGACTGAGAACGTAACTGCAGAGGAATAATAAACAATGTTTTTCTTCCATCATAGTTCACACTTTATGGCTTATTTTTATTCATACATTACTTCCGGCTATGATAATCGATGACTGTGGGTGCCATGGATCCAGGGTGATGCTGGCCCCAGATGGATAGCCTTTCATTGATAAGAAGGGCCAGCAGACGGACAGAAAGGCTTTTTCTGTTAACCACCGGTCTGTTTTCATTTCCTCAGAACAGGAAAGCAGCAGAGATAGGCCCCAGTGTCCTTGACACTGGTGACACTGAAGAGATGGATGTACAGCCGGTCAAAGGAAAGTCATTTATTTCCGTTGACCCACTCGGTCAAGTGGATTGAAGCTGAGCCTTTTGATTTGGCTTTTACTTTGCCTTTTTCCTCCCGCAGAGTCCACACTGCTCCCCGCAATTACAGCAAACAGAGAAGGTGATGGGTCTGAGATTTTGTCCAGATAAAGGAGTCAGGACCCTATCTCTCCTGTTGACACCATTAAGCCATCACTGAGACCGAGATGGTGGTGGGGGGGGGGGCACACTGAGGGACTGTCAGTCAAAGCTTACCACCCAGCTCTTGTTTAAAACCATCTGCCACTGAACTCCCACCGGCCTCTTTGTATCCGATCCCAAAACCAGCAGCGGATGGTTGATGGACTCAGTCGTCGGGAGGCATATTCACCACTTACTGTCTTATCAAATGCAAGCAAGGGACTGCAGAAGCGTACATATTCTTGGATCGAGGTAGTAGGTGGAAAGCGCTTAAGGGTTATTTGTCATGCCAGGCAGCACTGACTGCCAGCGCCGAATAGAAAGCCGTTCCAAATGGCGTTCGTCTGAGAGAGCTGAAACAACTGCAATCCAGCTGTCACGCTTTGAAAATACATACGGATGGAGGAGCGTGGTAAAAGAAATAGAAAAAAGGGTGCGGTTAATTTTGAGGGAAAAGCTCAGGAGCTGAGTTTTTTTTTCTTCTTTTTTTTTAAACCGTTGCAGGCTAGAAAGTGTTGTGCATTTCAGTCATTCCACAGCCAGTTGATCTCTAATCCAACATCAGTGTCAGACAGCACACCTAAATCTCTTCATGGTGGGACTTATCGAACAATAACAGACGCTTTACAGATCCATTTATAGCTTTGAGAGATGAATATTGTGCTGTAACTTCAGGGATGTTGCGGCACACGTGTCAACTTGTTGTAATACTCTAATATTTGATCTATTGCATAAATGTATGAGTTGTCACCAGCATTTTATTTCCACATTTTTCTCAAACGTTTGTGAGGAGATTATGTCGGAAATTGAATAACCGATTACACTTGAATTCATCTAATTCCACCTCAGGTGACAATTTCGGTCTGAAAAACAGACTAAAACATTATTGTACAAGGCACTATGATAGCTGTCTCAAATCAAAGCAAAACGCCCACCTCTGCTTTTCACATAGAAAAGATGTCTTATATAAGATGATTCTATTTGAAAAGCAAATTAAAATAAGTCTGTTTTTCATATCAGCATGGACGGTCATGGACTGTCAATAACAATTTATCCGTCCAACAAATGTATAAAGTTGGTTTATTTTACTTTTTTGGAAAAAGAGAAAGCCAATGTTTTAGAATATAGTCCATTGTTTATTCAACCCACCCAACCTTTATGAACTTTCTCCCTCAGCATGGCCACTTGTGAGTCCCACCTACACCATCCTACTGCTGTAAATACTCACTAGAAACACCAAATGTGCAATAATCCACAGCTAGAAATAGTGCTATCTATCTTTTTATAATTTACTACCTTTTTAGATATGAAACAATACATGTGTGACCTATTTAAAAGCCTCATCTCTTCAATAGGAACACACCGGCTTTAGGCTGAGAGACACAGACAAGGCAGGGAAGTCATAAAGTACTTGAGAGATGAAAAAGCATATTGTTGGTTTTGTTCTTTTTCCTGCGATTTATTGACGATAAAAAAAACAGAGAACATCAGCCACATCCTTTACATGTACATGTTGCCATGCTTCGACCCCATGCACACACGCACCTCTGCAGAATAACAATGTTGTAGTTTCTCTGCTCTCTCTTAAAATAGCTGATTACTGCAGAAAGAAAATAAAGAGCCTCGATGTGCGCTCCAAACTCAAAGTCCTTTTATGATGAAAGCCCGAGCGAGAGAGAGGCAGAGAGAGAGAGAGAGCATATCATCTGACGACCAGTGTTGGTAAAGGAGGCAGCGCAGTACGAGATAGGATGAGCCTCTCCATCTCTTGTGTAATGAAGAATGACTGAGAGGGATTGCATGGGCCACCGGCATCTGAAGATGGGGCCATTGCTATGCACCCAGCGTTACATTTCAGACTGAGCAAGTTGAGACCTACAGCGCGTGAGGTTAGATTGCAAAGAAGACGAGAAGAGCGCAAGGTTAAACGTTCCTCCGCTTGCTCTTTATCCTCTAAATGACAGAGCTCATTCATACAGGCAGCTCACATTCAAGGACACCAGCAGGTTTGGTGGAAGGGTGGAAGCGAACTTGAATGGCAGTCCTATTAAGAAACCGGAAAGAATAAACAGGAGGAAGAAGAAGTAAAAACTGTCAGTAGAAAAAATGAGATTTAATTAAAGAATACATCTTCATCTCTGTCTAATAAAAAAAGAAGTGTACCAAGATGCTGTAGGAAATCATATTTTTTCATATTTTGTATAAAGATTGGGGTAAAAGGAAGACAGCTCTGGCACGAGTCTGCCATCATGTAAAGAGCAGGAGAGATTTTTAAAAGCAATGAATGTGTTTTCGATTCTTACTCTGTAATTCTTAAAAAATTGTAGGCAAACGCCATCTGAGATATTTTGTTTGCCCAGGTGACTCTATGGAAACTGGTCTCATGCCGTCATACACACATGTGACAATGCATACCTGTATGTGTGTGTGTGTGTGTGTGTTTGATATGACACAGTCCTTGAGGATTGACAGGAAGACGCCGGCTCTATGGGATCACTAAGTGGTTGCCTGCTTCAGGCCTTTCTCTTCTCCACATTTCAATCCTGGGACCCAAAATCATTTATTTACATCAAGAGGCTGCTTTGTAAACCCCCCAAAGGGATTGCGTTTGACAGCGAGTTTATTCATTGATAATGCATTTCCACAGGCGCTTGCACAACAAGTGGATTTTGTATTTTACAGATGCTTATATCAAGGAGGATTTTTGGCACATCTGTACTTTGAAACTTTTCTACACCTGGGAGGGCAGCGTCTCCTGCCATTAATAGCTATAAAGTGGTTTTTTTCCCCCTTGATTAGAAGTCCTTTACGGTAAACTGATTCCATTCATTGAGAGAGGTAGAGAAATAATTAAGGTCCAAACTCACTAAGGACTTCTCTTCTAATTGGCCATATGGACTGGAAAGAAAAGTCTTAATGTTTTTCTTTGTCTTTTAAAGCAGATGTGCAGGGTCGTCAGACTTTTCACTTTAGAGACAATGTCGACAGTCCCTTGGTGATTCCAAGCATAATTGCTATCCCATCTTATGCTATTTTAGCCCATGGTAAGGTTAAAAAGTTAAGTACTGTCACAGTTTCTCCCCGTCGGTTTACTCTCGGGGTATTCAATCGTCAGCATGCTGTGATGAATGACGCCACATGCTCACGCTCCACCATCCGTGTTGCCCTCTTGATCAGCTTTGAATGGCTGTTATTTATTTGTATAAAATAAGAGTGTTACATGTCAAATGTTACAAGACACACTTCAACGCTGATATTGAACCATAGATTGTGAACTACTAGATTGTGTCACCACTACCAACTATTCATACACTCTGTCGTAATCATTGAATGAGTTGTTACTGTGTTTTAATTTGTGTATAATGATTCCTTCTGTACACATGACATCTATTACACCTGTCCATCCTGGAGAGGGATCCTCCTCTGTTGCTCTCCTGAAGGTTTCTTCCCATTTGTTTTCCCTGTGAAGGGTTGTTTGGGAGTTTTTCCTGATCCGATGTGAGGTTCTGGGACAGGGATGTCTATGTGTACAGATTGTAAAGCACTCTGAGACAAATTAGTAATTTGTGAGAATGGGCTATACAAATAAACTGAATTGAATTGAATTGTCTATATGGCTCTTTTTGTTATTTATTTTCTTTTAATGACCTTGAAGATAACCCTTATTCCCTTGCATGTTCTAGTTGGGAAGGATTCTACGTGACTTGGTTACATAACCAGAGCTGGGTCGTATTCCTTCATTCACAAAAAAACAGCAGTGGTTTGCTGCAGACACAACTAGCGGAGGCCTGCACTCCCCTGAGCGCACCTTTCTAACTCAGTTTGCTTCTGTTTGGCCAGCAGCATGACACAAAAATGAATTAACAAGAGAGAGGAGATTAAATTAGGACGGTGGGTAAAACCACATGTGACTTCAGGGTTGAATCATATGTTATTTGTTTTTTTTAATAAATAAATTGATATTGTGTGTTGCATTTTTGAATCATAAGATTTGTTTATTCTCCCAATAGCTGATAGATAGCATCTCTGGTTCTGCCTCCGATGGTCCCAGCTGGTCTTCTGCAGTTTCCAATAGGACCTCTGTGACAACCACCTGAGGCTGGGTCCCTCTTTAAGAAGGATCAGTCCTGTGTAATACTGGTCAGGATGTTCATAATGCACGAAGCTCCAATACAGTCAGGTATTTTAATATTATGAGAGAGAAAAAAGATGAAATAAATCACAGATATTGTTTTTCTAGTAGTGTGTTAAACTATGATTTCAGCTTGCAATAAAGAATAAGTTAGTGTTGCTGGGTCCATGTGATCCCTCTGTAATTGCACAGGGAACGCCACGAGCCAGACCTGAAAAGAGATTATTCCCGTCTCTTTATCTTTGATGTTGGGATCTGGAGCCACGTCAACATTTTTAAATGACTGTCATCTGCTGTGTTGCTGTATATCCCCCGGGGATACTGTGATCATTGGCAGGTTGCTGCGAAATCTGACAGACACTTGACTACCTCTCAATGCCAGAGCCAGAGCTGCGACGGGGAAGTATCTCTCTTTGTGTTTATTCATCTTTCAGTACGGATCTGAACGGGACCAGACGGCGTCCGAACACGAATACATGAATACATAAAGGTGGTTGATGTAATGGCGCTTGCCAAAGTGTCAAGCTTATCCAAAAAACAGCATTGCTCCCTTTCTGTGCCTGAAGCTGAGATACACGAGGAAAAAGTGTGCATGTGTTGGCACTTTAATTGCAGCATTTTATTTTATGTTTTTGCCTGTTTGCTTGACACAATTATGCAAATCGAGTTGTGGTGCAAACAAGCACCTGAAAAGTGCTCCGTTACCAATTACTAGTGCAAATTGCCTCAGCTTTAAAATTAATCCACCAAGGCTGGCACCTTTGCACCCTTTAAAGCCTCTTTATAAAAGACACATTCTCTGATCTTATCTCAGCTTCTAGGAAGTGAAAACCTCTCTCTTGCTTACCTGACTTGCTGGTAACAATGCTGTGTTTAGAGGCAACAGCAGGACTCATCCTGAATGGGGGAGAAATCATCGCGGAAAGTCTTTACACTCGAAAAATCTTTCATGCAGTGTGGGTGGTGAGTGGATTAGACACAATCTTGGTTTTACCTCAAATACAAATCACTCTTAAGTAGTTAAAATGAGGAGATTTACATACAATTAACATATGTATGGTTATGATAGACAGAAAGTGCCTTTTATTAAACAGGCTAACAGCAATGTTGTAACTTTGCACGTCTTGCTGTTAGTCATTCAAATGACGGGATTCAAACTCTTCCTGCTTCACCGCTCTCACTTTGAAGAAATCCAACCTAATTTGTCACCAATGTGTCAATAGTTTCAGGCAAAAATGTATTTGTACTGGGTATTCCTAGCTTTTCTGCTGTAATACTTGTGATTTCTGTCTCGGTTAATTTGGCGACACATGCTGTTACTAAAGAGGTGAAACGTACTTAAGTATTAACACATGCAAAACTGTCAAAAGTGTAAGAACTGGGCCGCCTTGGTAGCTAGACTGCATCTCATAGAAAGACAAAACCCTGGACATGATGGAGGCCTTTGCCTGATGTCATACAATATAAACAAAGTAATAGATACTGGGGCCCAGAAGTTGTGAGGGTGTGTGGGTCGAGGGCTCAAGAAAAACATGTGCACTGTGGCCAATCACAATAACGTTACGCTGCTGGATTTAATGTGAACAATTCTGAATTTAAAGTACTTGGCTTCGTGAATATTTTCATGAGGAAGCATATGCTCTCAAACTTAAGGACACACATGCTTATTTTGGTGAGGGACACTGAACGCAAACAAGTCAACTCCACAGGACCAGAGTAATTACATGTACGGGCCTCAGCATGGTTAGTTCTGTGGGAAACACCAGCAGGACTATGTGGCATCACTTCTGCACTTGGTCCTTGCTCAGAATGCATTGTTGTTGTTTTTTAACGCACGTTCTTTGCCATTATTCACAGAAACAAGTCTATTGTTTTACAACTTGTGCGGAGAAGTCCCGCAACAGCCTCTCTAGTTTGCAATGACTGTGGGCTTTACCACTCCTAACTGGGCATTTGCAAAATGGAATTATGGGCTCAGCCATGCTATGTCTTTAGTGCAGCCCCTCAGGAACGTCATCATCAAGTTTGGAGACCCTCATTAACACTTATATATATATATATTGTATATATATATTCTTTATATATATAACCGATTATACTTGTATAAAAGGGGATGTGACAATAAAAACTTGAAACTTGAAACTTGAAACCATTAGGCAGGCCTTTACTGGATTGTAATTAGTGGCTTCTGCCCTTCACCTTCATTAGCATGCAAATGAAAATTCTAAACACCAAGAAATATTTGACACTTTGGGAGAAAAAAAATGCCAAAGTGATTAACAGGCAATCCGTGGTGGAATTGTCTATTTCTATCCCTCAAAGATTAGAGCACTTGAAATGGGACATCGCAAAGTGGTCGAGTCCTTGCAGGTTGATCTGAACAAGCAGCTGTTGAAATAAATTTTGATGACTGAGAGTTCATTTTGACCAAAAGGGTCTTTGGCCTTAATCGAGGAAGAAGAACAAAATCAAAACTGATTCTGGCTGGTTACAACGTAGCCTTTAATCCTGCAATTTATTCAGTTTTAAATCAAGGCCATATTATGCTTCAACAATCTAATACCCATTTTTATCATTGCATCCTTCCTTTCTATTCACGCCTACCTAGATATTTTGTTAACCCTACCTAATAAGATGTTGTACTTGAACTCCTCAACCGTGTAGTATCATTTGCAATTCTAATGCACTCTTTTGAATTAAAGCGCTGCTTACCATGAATACAATTGAACTTTGGAGACATGTCAGACAAGACCCTGCCAAAAGTAGCCCGGGACACATACACATTAATCACAGGAGGTGGCCGCTGGGCCCGGCGAGTGAGAACATCCTTCCAGCGGCGGCATATGCCGGAGATGGGTGAAGCCTGGGGGTCGCTCTCTTTTTGTTAACCCTGTCTAATTAATAGGCGAAAGTCATCGTGGGCAGACAAGTTTGAAGGCAGCCCCCGTTGCATAACTCTAACAAATTACCGTATGCATATCGCTGTAATAGATATAAATATGAAGAGGCAATCTGTGAGGATAGATAGGATTGCAGGATCCATCCTAAGCTTGTGTTTTTAGTCATTCATTCGTAACCCTTAATTTGTTCCTCCGAGGGCCGAGCAGTCATTGTCGCCGCTGTCACTGTGAGAAAAAAAAATAACACAAGAATGCACGTGATTCATCATGAAACCGATTAAACATTTGTCACACTAACAATCGTGTTTACTACCAACATGGAGCGATACATCTAAAAAGCTTTACTGTCAGAAACTTTGAGCCAGAACACAAAACAGTAAACAAGCATGAACATTTCTCTTTTCTTTTTTTAAGAATGACTGAGTTTGACAGCTCCGGTTCAGCAGCCAACTGTTGTTGTTCATTGTTGGCTCATTATTATATTAGGTGCATGTGGAATAATGAATTTGATGGATCGATATGTCTAAATATATTTTAAAAATGGAAGTTGTTTTCGCATGTCGACAGAACCTGAATAACCCATTAAAAAGATGCATTAGAAAAGTGTTATAAATCTAAATTATCAAACAGTGCCTATGATCCATTTTACATATGTAAAAAGAAATGAGGCCAATCGAAGTTTTATATTTCTCAAATGAACTTTTAAATGTGTGCACGTGGATACCGCAAAGTGTCTGTGTGTGCGGGCGGTGAGGCTGTGCTGGGCGAGGCATTATGGTGCCTCTTGTCCAGAGCTGTATCTAGAGGATAATGTGTGTTTTCCCACTCTTGTTGAATGTCAACCTCGCCCTGATTCATTTCTCCTGTCTCTAGTCAGCTCTGCAGTCACCAGACCTCCACCTCACCTGGTCCCACTTCCCTTTTCAGACCTCCTCTGTTCCTTGCTTCAATGTGGGTTCATCCCACCTATTGCGCGGAGTGTAGTTTGCTTGTCGGCTATACATGCCTGCTATCCGGACTTTCTTTCTGTTATCAAAGTTCTTCATTAATTTGATAATCTACCTCACACAGCTGCCTACCAGTTCTGCGTTGGGGTCCTTCCCCTGCTGCTTACCCTCCAATCCCGACGGACCGAGTGTGTGACCGTCAGTGAGCTCTCATGCTCACATCGAAAAGCTGTTTATCTCACTTTACAGCAGACTCAATCCGTCCCCATCAAATACACCATCAATTATTCCAAAAATATGTTTTCACAGCAGTGATTTTACACACAAACTACATGAAAAATGTACTTTGTGATATTTGCACGATATTAAGACTATTTTCTTCTGTTCTGCAATGATTTAAGGCTATTTCATATTTCATATTTCTGTGATATTTCTGTCATTGCTGCGGCTCCACAGCTGAACAAGAGTGTCGGTATAGTCCAGCCCTCTCCTCTGCAATCCTGGTTGCAGAAAGCGCTAAGGAAATATAACGCCACATTTGATTTAAGATTGGAGTTTTGTGTTGGTTTGTGTCCATATGCCTCATTCTCGCATCAAGTTAGTTTTTACGGCTCAATACCTCATCGTGGGAAAAGGCGTCCGCCTCTTCCAGGACCGGTTTTGCGCATACGAAACTGTTACAAATGTGACCTCTGCTGCGTAACTGAAAGCAGATGTCAAAGTGAGAGATTCAAGTGGGTGTAAAAGTGGATAACTACCTGTATGTCAGAGGAGGAACAGCACATTGTGTGTGACCCCGCTGCCCTCTACTTAAATCTGCTGTATTCAAAGTCTTGTAAAGTTTTGAGAGCTCCTAGTTTTCCCGTGCTAATAGTGAGTATGTAAATACAGCAGCCGCACATTGCTCGCACTTTCACTGTGTGTTCTGGAGCTTAGGCTTCACAGTCAGCCACGACAGGAAGTTATGCTGCAACTCCAGTGTTTGTTTCGTATGAAATGGGCAGTATGCCAACTCATCACACAGGAAGTATTTCAAAGTTGTCAGTAACTGATTTCTGTCATCTTCCCATCGTCTATCTCAAATGAATGATTCATATGTCATAGATTTTCATGGCTGAGTAATCACCCTAAGTAACATTTCCTCATATTATAAATCTAGACCATTAAGTTGTATCGGTAAATGTACGACAAGTAATCTGTATTTAAATCACAGTGGCTCTATAACCACTTGTTGTTTTCCCTTATGAATGGGCCTGTGAGGTTTGATTGCTCCGGTATCTGCCTACATGTCTCATCTCCTTTTCTATTCATGGCAACACCTAAATTGTATGTCTTTTTTTGCCGAAACCTAACGGTTTCCCGTGAAGCTTGTAGCTTATTTTGAAAAGGCTGTATGCATGTAACAAGCAGAAATCGATCCGCGTTGTGAGCTTTCGTACGAAAGCACACCAAAAGTAGGGAGTAAGATATGACATGAACTGTTATATGAGTATAACTTGGGTGTTTATAGGTTTACTTCATTTTTATAAGCAACAAAAACCTGCCTGCTTAGGGTTTAGGCAACATAAGTAATTGTAAGGCTGAGGAAAATATCAAGATTTGGGTGAAAAGAAATATGATTTTTGCATGACTTAAATGTGTTAGTTGAGTATGTTCGTTAAGGTTCAGTACGCATTAAAGGTGTTCATGTACCAGACAGCGAGGGCCACTGACCAATTATTTGACGATTTGGGAGAGGGAGGTTTTAGATGAGTAGATAACCGGGATGGCAGTTACTCCCCTAGTTAGACTCCAGACTTCCTAGATTACAGTGTTCAACAGTCCAGAGACCAACCAAGGAAGATCGATTGATCGGTCGGTCCTTCCAGGGCCACACTTCTCCCACACTAAGTGACGGTAATGTAGGTCCAGTGGGTACATTCCATTTTATTATTTATTTATTTTTTCCACCCAAAAAAACAATTGCATCATTGCTCAGAACGGACAGCTTGCTCAATAATTCATACAATTAGTTTTTCTCCTTAAGCAAGCTCTCTTGTTTCAGTAACCGGGCTCAACCTTAGCACCGGCCCCTGTCTTATTAATCAGCCCCCATCGATTTAGTGTTGAAACTAATTAAAGCCCTGACATGTGCAGTTGATTCCAGACATCAGTATGTGTCGCGAATGCAAAGGTTCACCCGCGCTGCCACTCTCTAACTCACTGACGCCTGCAGAGCAACTTGTTCCACTAAAAGAAAGAGAAGTGACACACTTGGTGTTTTTCAGCAAATTCATTGCCACTTTAGACCATGTCCGAATACTAACAAGCATCTCTGAAATGTTTTGTTTCTTTTTGTGTCAATTCTTGGGTCAACTTGGGTCTTATTTTCTTATTTCCGTCCGTTCTGTTCCGATACGATCACACTGCTTGTATCTCGGACTGCGGCGAAAGTAGGTCCAACAGGCAAAGAAACACGATGAAGTCAAACAATCTTACAGCTTCACACACGCTGACAGTTTTGCAGATTAGCTAGCAATTTTCTCTGCAAATTAAACTGAAAATGATTAATTTGACCTGTTCACAGCTTGGGAAATATTTTTACCATTTGTCTTTTCTTCCTCTGGGCTTGGGTTGACCTGGCGGTTTGTGAAACCCGTTTGATTGTCTGACTGCTCGTGTTTCTGACCCCCAAGGAACTCATTGTTTTGCGAATTGCTACGTTCAAAGATTTCAGCAATTAATTTGATAAGTCTTGCGCTGTTCTAACCAATAACAATTATGGTAAATGCTTTGAAATGAAAAGCTCTTTTTCTCGACCAGTTCAGCAACATTTGATTATAAATGTGATGACACTTGTGGTTCATTTGCAAAAACAGACATTTCTGTTTAAATTTCTTCTCCTAAATATTGTATAACTTTCTATTTAGCACCCAAGGGGAACTGGTGTTGGTTTATTCATTTTAAGAACAGCTTTAATGTTTTTGCAGATGAACTCTTCCTCCTCTAAATTGCATGGCCTTTGTCAATCCAATCTGATTAAAGCACACTCGCACAGTCTTCATGAAAGTAATTAGTTGAGTTTGTGAGTGCTAATCTCTTGATGTATATATATATATATATATGTATACATACATACATATGAATACATACTGTATATATATATATATGTATATATACATCTGACACCAATCTCGGCTCATCACCCCTCCAGATGGAAGTCTGTGAGAAAATGAGTTATCTCTTGATTTATTCCTTCAGTAAACATTGTAAACATGAGTGTATGGTCTCAATCTCTAGTTCTAAGTCTTCTTCAATGCACCATGATGTTCATTTAGTAAATGATGGTCCATTCAGAGTCAAACATACCATAAAGCAGGGTATACTTTATTTGTTCTTGACAGGTCACTACCAGAGCCGAATACAGGGGCCTCTCTAAAATGGCTTCCAAACGGCAATCCACAAACCTGCGGGTGACATCATGACGACGTCCTATTATATGCAGCCTAAGATTTCAACCCAGGCTCTTCACACATCTGGTGACAGATCATTATTTTAGCTAACGTGGTTGGTACTCGCTTGCAGTTCTCTGTAGTTTGTGTGCTTCCTGACATCTAGTCCTCTGCATGGTTGAATCCCCTTTGAATTGCCTTGTTGTTGAAATGTGCTTCACAAATAAACTTGCTTTGCTTGTGATTCAGAATCATCCACCTTCCTTCCTGCTTACCCTGTGCAACCTCGACCTCGTCTATCCTGGTCTGCACTCCACCTCCAAACCACTTGGTTCCTCAAACACACCTTCTAGCCGTCAAAAACCTGAAGTCTGTGTCCTCGTTTTGAATGTTGTGCAATACAGAGCTAGAGAGGACTGTGAGTCCACACCTCTTGTCACTACAAGTTGTTGATTGATGTATGGATTTAATGATATTATTGTGTGAAGTTGGTTGGTTCTAGCTCACATGAACACACTTCCTGTTTTGTTTTACAGGGAAAAAAGATGATTGGATTTTGATATATATGGGTGCACATTACGACCGGGCTGTGATCTAAAAGGGTTTAAAGGGCATTTTTTATTTCATTAAGACTCTAAACTGAGATTTAGGGTGAGCACAGAGAAACTCTGCCCCTTCAGCAGATGAATGTGAGGACAGCCTTCTTGTGTCAACGTCTGCACGTACATCATCCTGCACAGTGAAGCTCAAACATCCCATGGAAGTGGCAAAGGGGAAAACATATTTTTGGTCTGAAGGAGGAGATTTGATCGTTTGCATCCTTTAATGTTAAGGTTGAAGTAAGCATATTGCCCTCTGATAAGATACGATGAGATGACCACTCAATTGTCAAAGAATCCAGAAAAAAATTGGATTGTTAGATACTATATTGTAAATATTTAGAAATATAAATACAAATTCATATATATGTATGTATATATATATATATATATATATGAATATATATTTAGAAATATAAATATATTGCTATCTATATATATTTAAGGATCTAAATATATTTATAAAGGTATGAAGAAATCTATAGGGTTTTATATAGCTGACCAAAAATGTTACAATTATATGTAATGAACTGAAAACACACTGTGAAAGGATTAAATAATTATAAAACTCAAATTTACAATGTTTCCTGAGGTAATAAATCAATGGAATAGCAGAGTAATTTTCTTATAAGTTCTTCCTATTTAGTCAGACTTCTTTTTGTAACCGTAGTATTCATAGAAGAATACACGTGTTTGGCGCTTCTGCATAGGCTTCACTTTTTAGACCCGGAGGTTGCAGCCTAATTAAAGCTCATAAACTGTTCTTTTAGACGTCTTTAAATCCTATATTATTCAATTCAAAACAGTCACAGATTTGCTTTGAACTACATATGCATTTAAACAGTGTGCTCGTTGTGAAACTGAGGAGTCACCTCAACTATCCAAGGCCACAGACATCAATAAGCACTACTAATGATCTTCACATGCTGCACAGAGGAAATGAGTTCTGAGGCTAAATACTTGAGCCGTTGCACCCCGGCAGTGTCTTTGTGTCTTTTAAAATGTACAGTTTGTGAAGTAAATGTTCCTAGCCATGAACAATACTTAACACCATTCATTAAGTAATATAAACACGCATAACTAGACTTCATGCCCCTGAAATGAATATGTGCTACTTAAAGTAGCAGTGGTGGGTAAACAATTAGCGTATCCAGCCCTTCAATGATGAAGCTTCCCACTACCCTTATTAAGACATGGCATCTTTATACAGTTTAGCCCTGCTGTTTTAAGAATTCACAATTACACCTCATTAATGTGTCATTTGCATAATTACAAGGAATGGGGACACCGTTCACAGTGGGATTACACACTACCTTGAAGGGGGGGGGGGGGAATGGGATGCAACACAATGTTGTGAGCTTCAGGAGAAAATGGATGTTTGATGTCGTGTAGTTCATGTTTTTAGTTTGATTATTAATGAATTTACAGCTCAAAAACTGGGACAAAATCCACTTGTGTGGCACTGTAACAGTTTTTCGTTCCAGCAAAGACCAATTGACAGCTGGAACTCACCAAACCGACTTTACCTTTATTTCTATTTTAGTTTCCCTAATATTTTCAACTGGATTAATTCCCAGATTAATTCCCCAGAATTAAATGATATCTCATCATGGGCATGAAAGGTCGATACCTGCAATACATGTGAGAAATACAGCAAAAGAGCTTATTTGGCTCGCACAGGTACTTTAAGGCACCCTCTCTATGTTATTTGTAAGATAAATGAAACCACAGAAACAGATGACAGGTCTTTAGCTCAACTATAAAATGCAATTAACCAGCAAATGAGGCCAGGCAAGCCACTCTGACCATTCGGTATATGAGCAACAGCTAGAGGGGAAGGAGGGGAATGGTAATTCATACCCCAATCTGCAAACTGCTCTACTGCCTTTACCGGGTTGATAAATCGCAATTTGACATTTAAACGCCTGCTGATTTGGGTATTAAAAAGGTATTCATTCAGCCTTCAGGAATTATCAAATATGGCCTCTTTTATTTCAGCCTGTTTATTTGTTCAAATTAATTTTTGTGAAATGGTTCTGAAATGCATCCAAACCTCAGGAACTAGAATTGCTAGAAAACCAGACTGAAAGTCTCGGAGGCACGCTAGCTGCTCTGTGAGGCTGTGTGCTAACGTCAGCACGCTCATATGCTCACGATCACAATGCTGACATGGTGATGTTAAGCATGTTTAATGTTGACTATGTTTCCATCTTAGTTTCCCAACTGGCATTCATTAAACACAAAGTACATATGAGGCTGATGAGGATGTTGGTAGTATGGCTGGTATTTTGTCATTGACCAACGGAAATTCAATAAATACAAATTTTGACTGGACTATGGCTAAATGCCAGGGGAACACGGAGCTACAGGAGGTAAAGCAGTTTGTCCATTTATTCACGGATTGGTGGTTGGATCCCCTGTTCCTCCATGTTGAAGCGAGTGAATGAGCATGTACATTCGTCCCTGAGGAGCAGTTTGGCACCTTGTCTGTGCAGGCTTGTCTCATCCAGCATATCACACCAACATTATTGTGTTTGTCTTCCATGGAATAGAAGGAAGTATAGAGCCTAGATCCTACACTGGGCGGGCGAGACTGCAGGTAGATATGTCCAAACAACTGAGTCTCTTGATGACACGCGTTGCTGGATTTCGGAGAAAAACGCTTAAACAATGAGTAATTTTTTGGAAGATAAAATACGAACCATAGTATGAGGATACGTTGACGTGTGAGTGAAGGGGTGAATGTTAACATGTAGTGTAAGGTGCTTTGATTGAACTTAATTTCCAGTTTTAATTCACCATGACTAAAAGGATATTCATAAGAAAATTATTGCAATCCATGAAATAGTTTAGATATTTGACCCAAAAAACTAAATCCAAAAGCTTTTGGTGGGGCTAGCTGGAAAGTCAGGGGAGCAAACATGAGTCAAATCAAATGGAAATATAATTGTTTTTGAGACAGTTCATTCTGGACCAAGGCAACGGGCCGACATTAGCATCTCCAGAGCCACACAAAGGATAACTTTTGATGTGGAGGATCTCAGTGTGTTCAGAAAATCTAATGTGCAGTGCCGACATTTCATTAGGCAAAAATGTACAGCTCAGTCTGCGCCGCCCACCTCCCCGAGCCGCAACCAACCCACAAGCTCCAGTGGTCGGATATCTTGCCAAGGCCTTTTGTTCTCAGCCATAATACATCTTTATTAGTATAACCCTGTTGCTCCTGTGCTTTACTCACACTCCATTAGTCTTTATCCAAAGCATGTAGTTACAAACAGACTGTCATTGAAGGCAGGAAGAATACTCTCCGGACATCAGCGATGGATAATTGCTTTAACTTTTCCACTAACTGCTTCGTGCATCAGGTCTAAAAAGCCTTTGGCAAAGAGACAGCAAGTAGCCCACATTTGGAGCTCAGTGCCGAAAAATGAAAAGTCTCCTTCTGACAGTTGCACTGTTTCCAAGCGGAATAAAACCTGGCTCTCCTCAGTCCCCATTCCTCCTCCCCTCGTCCGGATACAAGAGCGTGCATAGGGGTCGTGAGATTTATGGCGGCAGCTCAACATAGCTATAGTGGGGGGGAAAGTCTTCGGGGGTTTTCACATCCCTCCATTTGTTTTGCACATTACTGATGTTTCCCTTAATGTGCTCCGAGCATCCCCACGAGAAGCCGAGATGGGGCTTTTCTCAGGTTCAGGCTTCATTTAGTTTCCCCCCTTGTTCTTCTCTGGAGATAAAACCTGACATGCAGACCTCTCTGGCTCTCCTGAGGAGCTATTAATACGGTAGGAGGAACAGAGGAGAGGAGGTGGCGAGCCCCAGATCCACCTGGCAGACCAAGCACTGCCATGTTTATTTGGATCATACAAGAGAAATGGATGAATAGGCAGGCAATAGCTTTTCGTAATGGCAGAAAACTTATGCTACCAAGACCCCTGATGAGCAGTGGGTGTTGTTTTTTTGCCAGCCAGAGATCCCCCTCACTAATCATCATAGCTCTAAACATCATTTATACAACTGTGAACTAATTATCTTTCCTTAAATTGTCGAGGGTCTTCACCATGTCTGATCTGGAGAACTGAAGTGAATATAAAGTTCAAAAACACTAGGTTGGCTGTGTGCCAATGCATGAAATATTTTCAGTATTATTAGCATAACAAAAACACACGTTCATTAACATCTATTTTGCAGTGAACGTGGCTGACCTCATTCTCTAGCTTCATATAACATTTGCACACCACAAAACATTAAAACGGTCGAGATTGAAAGTTTGAAGTACTTTATTATTCATAAATCATGTAATGCGGCATCAGTAAGCCGCACGCCCGCTCTGAATGGAATGTCTTCTTGAGCACATACAGGGCATAAGAAAGGTGAAAAGTTTCTGCCTTCATTGTGAATCCAGCTTCCACTCCACAAAGCGCACCCACGTCGGGATTCACTCACTGTCAGTGGTGATGACACAAAGCACCCAAAATGTATCGGAACAATAACACAGTTATTTAACAGTTTCCACTTGCAGGAGGATGCGCGTGAGGCCTTCCGACCTACGTCCAAAGTGCATGGAGGGAAAAAGTCTGAAAAAGTAAAACACTTTAATGTGCAGAGTGACTTTGTTGTAGGACCAGTAGGTTCCGGCTCATTGGATGATCCTGCTGGTGCTGATGGAAGGAAGTAGCACACTAATCCAAAGCTCATTTTTCTAGAGGAATTGTCAAGAGGTGCATATTTCTTCTTTTTGTTTTGTGGGTTGCTGTTGTTGTTCCATCAACGTATTCCTATTCACGTTTGGAAGCATCACAGAAAAGCTGAATGGAAACTTCAGATTTTGATAAATCTCACTCAGTTGTGCAAAAGGTGATTTTACAAATAAACGATATGGAAACGCCATTGCTGAGTAAGTTCTGCCGGAGAGAACATTAAACTCACATGAATGATCAGCTGTTTTCAATGTCGACGTCTTCCTGGTTATACATTTATATTGTCTTCATCTCGGGACAGCACGGAACATGGGAAAATATAAGCTGACTGAATTCAAACTTGCCCAATAATAACAACTCTGACTGTTGTACATCGCCCACGGCAACTTGTTTTATTTCCAGTTCAATTCAATTAAATTCAGTTTATTTGTATAGCCCATTTTCACAAATTACAAATTTGCCCCAGAGGGCTTTACAATCTGTACACATAGACATCCCTGTCCCAAAACCTGACATCGGATCAGGAAAAACTCCCAAACAACCCTTCACGAGGAAAAAAGGGAAGAAACCTTCAGGAGAGCAACAGAGGAGGATCCCTCTCCAGGATGGACAGGTGCAATCGATGTAATGAAGCTCAAGCGTAAGTTCAGACAGGAAGACCTTCCCCTCACTGCAGGCCCAGGCTCCACATGCAGGGCTCCCTCACCAGAAGCCTATACCCTGCACCAGCTGTCACTGTCAGCGGCGTCACGAGTCCAGCAGCTGATCAACAGCCAGCACCGAGCCAATAGCACAGAGGCACGCCCTCCGAGCTAGCCTATCAGCTGCCGCCCTCTCACTTAAATGTACCGCTTCCCCGCCTCTAGGCCTGATGCTGCTTCCATGCGAACCTCCACCCCCACCCCCCCCACCCCCCCCAGCACCATCCGCCTCCTCAGACTCAGCAACCCAGCGCCTCTCCAGCAGAACCTCCAGCCACTACCACCAGTGTCGGACTCATCGGGGGGATTCATTCATTGCTGCCGCTCCGGGCAAACACAGCGCGATCTCAAATCCCCCCGCCGAGTTCAATCGCCAAAGTAATTTAGCATAACCGATCTTCATATCTTGCTGCATCGTAATAAACATTAACTATTCACTATTCATTGTCTTCCCTGATTGAAATGTATACAGAAGGAATCATTACACACAAATTAAAACACAGTAACAACACAATCAATGAATATGACAGAGTGTATGAATAGTTGTTAGTAGTCATAATTCCACGATCCAGACCTCGATGATTCATCAGGCAGATAGGATCTATGACGTCTCATATGGTCATCGGACGTGAAGTCAAAAGGACTCCGGGGAGAAAGCAGAGTTAGTAATGTGCAATAGAGAGATGAAAATTCATCCACAAGGAGGGAGAGAAGAGGAGAGAGGTGCTCAGTGTATCCTAAATGTCCCCCAGCAGCTATAAGCCTATAGCAGCATATCAAGGGGCTGGACCAGGTGAAGCTGATTCAGCCCTAACTATAAGCTCTGTCAAAGAGGAACGTCTTAACTCTACTCTTAAACGAGGTGACTGTGTCTGCCTCCCGGACTGATGGTGGAAGTTCGTAACCTCTTCTTCTTCTACTCTATTTGCAGGCGGATTACAGCCACGCAAAAACGTTAGCTGATACCGCCAATTGATGAAAAATCTACACAAACAAGTTGATTTGCTCCAAACTAGTAGATGGACCTAATTTTTTTCTCTCATTTAGATCATCTTCAATCAACTGGCAACAGGAGGTCCTAAAGGTGTGGGGGTCGAGGTTGTGAAGGGCTTTATCGGTGATGAGGAGAACCTTGAACTGGATTCTTTGATGCCAGTGGAGCTTTTGAAGGACCGGGGTGACGTGATCTCTGATGCGAGAGAGGAGATGAACAACTGAGTTCTGGATGTATTCTAGTTGATGGTTTTGGTGGATGTGCCGTACAGGGTGCTGTGCAGTGGTTTCAGTCGAGAGGGGATAAAGGCGAAGCTGAGTGTTTCTGCGGCTGAAAAGGAGGAATGTAAAGAATGTAGAATGTAAAGCAGCAGGTATAGCAACATAAAGGTAAGTGGTCATGAAGGTAAAGGGGTCAACTGGGGATGCTCATGATGTATCATTGTTGTCGAAGTCTGAATTTGTCACTTACGGCCCATCACAGAATATTTAAAGAATCATCGTCCTCGTGAGTGTTCATTCTGCTTATTTTCTTTTTCTTTCTCTTTTAGATTTCCCCAACCAACCCCAATTCCATACAGAGCCAGAACAGCCTATAGTGTGTTCAGCAAAATGCCCGAGCCTTTCCCACACTGCCAGATGACTTTGCCATGCCTCAGTCTCCTCTGGCTGGCCTCGCAATGCCTTCACATAAGGACAACAGAGAGAATGCGATAAATCTTTATTGAAGCAATTATAGAGCAAATGTTATTTACACCACCTAATTGGGCCTGGGTATATCTCTGCTCATAGAAATTACAGCTCGAGGGGAGTTAAAATGGACACCAATTAATTTTTGCTGACAAAATCAGCAAAACAGCAAATGTCAACAAAGGGAGTTTCCCCAGTAGGCAGTGACTTTAGAGGGAGGTGAGAATAACTGAGCCACTAGAGGCTAAAATGGCTGGAATTCTTTCACTTTTTCTTTAACTGCGTGGTTTTTGTCTTTTTTACGGTCTACGCACCTTTTGTTTTCTTTTATTTGCCTGTGATTTGTCTTGAGCACGGTCGGAGGTGGGACGGTTGCAGATGCACAGCTTAAGCTAGTGGATAGCTTGGGGATCCGTGCCCTCGTGGAGAGCGAAGCAACGGAGAGCGGGCCGCGGTCTCTGGCACTAAAAGCTCGGCTGAGGTAAGCGCTGGTAAGCTTCCGAGGATCGTGGAACCCACGCTCTAAGGAGGGGAAGGGAGATGGGCTATACCAGGCGCGAGGGGCAGCGGGCTGCTAGGCGAGCTACAGAATAAGCGGGCTGGATACGGCGCTGGCTGGTTATGAGCGGTTCGCTGAGCGATGGCTGTCGGGATGCGGCCGGTGATCTGTAGTCGTATCCCGGGCGGACTTTTGTTTGTGACAGGGAACTACACCGTAGGGAAGCTGGACGTGATATTTGCGAGTGTTCGGTTTTGCCAGTGTGATTCGGGCCATGGCTGCCGCTGACAGCTGGCGCTCTGTCGGCTGCCCTGACTATATGTTGGGAGTTCCCTGGCTCATTCATGCATGGGTGCGTGTGACACCATGGCTATCATTGCTCTGCTTGCCGCCATGGAAAAACTCTTGCCAAGCTTGCCTCGCTCATAGACTGCCCAACAAGGAACAATAAAACTCTGGACTTCCAATCATACAGCTGTGGAGGCATGCCACCCAATGCTCCTTCCCCCTCGGCAGGTCAGTCATGACCTGGTATGTTCCACTGCACCAACAACTCCTTTGACTAGAGGCCTGCCTGCCTAAGGCTGACTGTGAGGAGGTTGTCTCTGGAGGCCTAAACGCGCCTCTTGCACCTGCTGGTGAGTCAGCGGACTGATGTGTGCCTGGTGGACCACACGCGGTGACCACCAATGTAGCTGACACTGGTGGAGGAGGACATTGGGGTTTCTGACATCACACCAGCGACCACGGATGGGCTGAACCCCCTTCCCCAACAACAAGCCCTGGATCACTCAGGGGACTGAACGCTGACATAACATGACAGCTGACTTGCCTTACTGGGATGAAATCACGGCTGGGCGCTTCCACTGGCCTGAAGAGCCTCAGGGAGGATGAGGACAAAGTACAGGCAAAGCCAAGGGCCAGCAGTTCACAGGAGGAAGCAAGAGGAGAAGCTGGAGAGAAAGCTGAGCCAAGCTCAGGCGAGCAGGTGGAGAGTGACAGCAGAGGGCAAACAGGAAGAGACAGCTGAGGTTCTCCAGGAGTTCATTCAGTTGAGGAACTGTGCTCAGCTCTCCTCCTACGAGGCCCTCCCCCTCCTGGCCCCCTCCCACCCTCTCCTGACACATCCCTCCACCCTCCCCTCCTCCACTGATGGGCATCACACCTCCCCCTCACTCCACTTCCCCCTCCTCACCTGTCCATCTACGAACCACAATGGGCAGCCCAGAGCTGGAGCTCTGACACACGACAGACCAGGCAGGAAGACTGCAGGGCCCAGCCACAGCGGTGAAGTCCTGCGCCGCCTCAGCCTCCTGGTCCTGAAGTCCCTTCTTCCCCTGGCCTGGCTCTCTGGGGTCTGCGTCCCCAAGGACCAGCTACCCATCCTGCCTCCAGTCCCCAACACACCCTTAGGCTCACCCTACCCCAGGTGTGGCCGGTGCTGGAGGCTGGTCGAAGCCTCGGGTGGCTGCCTCAGTGGCCTCACCTGAAGGGTGCAGGAGGTGAGCCAGCCTCACCCAGGGCCTCCTGCTGCCCAGTGCTCCACTGCTGGACCCAGGCTGGATCGCACCTACCTCTCTGGGTGGAACCTGTGCCATCATTTCTCTGACTTCTTCTCAGTGGCAACTGAATGCAACCTTCTCCTGAGTGGTGCTACTGCTTGTGGAATCCAGTGCATTTAACCATCTGAGCACTGCTCGAGTGTGGACACTCACCGGGCAGGTGTGGGTCAGTGGCATCCATCTGTGTGTGCTGTCTGGGCGGTGGTCAGTGATGGACAAACCCTGCATGAACTGTCTGCCTCTCCCTTCACCTTGTCCTGTACACCAGTGACTTCCAGTACAACTCTTGCACTTCACTCTGCCAACTCTGCCATGACTACAGTAGCAGTCGGTCCAGTACGAAGTACTCTGAGGACTCGGTGGAGTGGGTGGTGCAGGGGATGGTGGGGGCAGTGGGCAGTGAACCACCTGCGGCTGAACGTGGGCAAGACCAGAGAGATGGTGAGTGACTGGTCAGAGGGAGGTCTCAGACACTCCTATGAGTGTGGGAGTGTCCATGAGTGGAGGGTGGAGAGGGTGGACATGGACACCACGTGGGCTCATGCACTGAGACTGGGAGGCAAACGGAAGGCCGTGATACAAGAGGATGGAGTAGAATGATTTGTGAGCCTGAAGCTTTCCTTGCCTTGTGCGTTCAGATGCTTCAGCGAATCCTTCTAGTTGTGTTATTGTGCCAGTGTGTTGCCATGCTGTGCTTGTCTGCAGGGAGCAAGCCATGAGCATCGTGGGGATGACACTTGCCAACTTGGCAAACTGGGCTCAAGGCTGGCTGCATCACTGGAACAGCTGGGTGCTGGTGGAACTGAGGAGAGAAGGACGTTGAAGAATTGGTCCACGGGACCCCCTCAGCCGGACCGCCTCCACCACCTCCAAGGTTGGAGGTCTCAGGCGTCTCCACTCTCCTCCGCGTCTGCCACCACAGGACAGATACAGGAGAACATTCCTGGCGGCCTGGCGGCTGGCTCTGTCTACAACAGCCCACCTCACCCTAACCCCTTATATTTGTTTTTTTTTTTTTTTTTATTTTTATTCTTGTGTGTTGCTGCTACTGGCTCGACAAATTTCCCCTTGGGGATTAATAAAGTATATATCTATCTATCTATCTATCTATCAAATGTAGTCACAATATCCCACCATTTCCATATAAATAACTTCCAAAGAAATCCGAAAGTCATTTGCGCAGCTGAAAAGAAATCAATTATGGCAACAAACAGGCTTGCGCCATTCCCCTAGACCCTGAAAATTACGTCTGACATGGTTATAGTGCATCCTAATGCTTTGCTCGGGTTCCAGCGGAATATACATAATGTGCACTGACGGACAAGGAGGAGTAACATCAGCTAGTAAATGTCAAGTACACATACAGGACCACACACAGCTTATTAAAAAGCTGTCACTGGGAGAGAGGGAGCTAACAGGATGTACCAGACTTGATGAGGATTTATTACCCACTGCCATCTTTACTAAATGGCATTCTTACACTCTCAGAGTCTTAAAATAAATCACCCTGTCGGTGTGTGTGTGTGAGGGTGGGGAGGGGTTGGAGTGTCTGTGTGTGTGTGTGTGTGTGTGTGTGTGTGTGTGTTAGTGGGTCCCTTTTTAAAAGTTGCTTTGTTTGGCATAGTTTTTGACAAGGTAAGAAATTACAAAGAGTACATGATGGAGAGTAAATATGGGCAGCGTGGGTTGTTCTCATAACAAAGTGTTTGAAAGCTGTCAATATTAGCGCCACAGCCAGCTCCAGCAATCAAGGACGCCACGGGAGTGAGGGGTACCCTGAATAATTTAGGGGGCAGAACAGGGACCCTGTGGTTTAGATATTTATTGTTGAAGAGCTCTTGGGTTGCACCGTACAAGCAATTAAGACAAACTCTGTCTTTGACACACAACCGCTCTGTCTTGCAACAGTTCATCAAATAAGCTGTCTCACAATGTGAATAACATCCCGGTAAGACAAAAGGTGAGGTCTCACTATATTTCTTGATGAAGTCGTCTGACATTGAAGCAGCAGAGGTGGGAGGATCCCACTGAAATAAATGTGTGAAAACATGCTGCAACCACATTTTCCTTCAGCTTCCTCTGAGATTGGGTTCATGGTTGATGACTCATCCCTTGGGGCCATACCTTCACCTGTACTGGATTGTATGGCAATCTCCTATGGACAATGTTAACAAACACAGCATAATACCTGACAAAGCTCTCTACAGTGTAGTACACTGTGTTATATCAGAGCTACAGGGCGATGTAACATCCCTTCCCTCCCCGTTCCGTCCAAGATGTGTATTTTTCACAGTTACTGTATGTATTAGATCATAAAAGCAGAAATCGGTCAAGAATCGAGCATACTAACCGCTCAGTCAAGTGCATGACCAGCTTTCTATCTGGCCGCTACCACTATATTAATAGTTTTGTTAATTATTTGCCAAATCCTTTGTTTTACTTGGTACCCCATTGCTGGATTAAATGTAATTATAAAAAAACTACTCCCGAGTAAATTGTTAAATAAATGTCTTTGCATTTGATTATTGTTTTTCTTCGAGGGTAATGCTATTGTACATGTATTTATATAAATGTAAAAAGATATATGAAGTTTCTCGAAAATGTTAACATTAATCCATTAAATTAAATTAAATTTATTATAACCCACATTACTGTATCAAAAATCAAATGCACGTTAATACATTAACTTTGTTTAAAGCTTTTTGGTCACAGTTAAGACAAAACAAATACTGAGCTGCTAAGAACATATGACAGATGTGGTCTGGGGCAGTGGTTCCTCACTGCTCTGGGTCAGTGGTTCTCTACTAGTCTGGGGCAGTGGTTCTCCACTGCTCTGGGTCAGTGGTTCTCTACTGGCCTGGGGCAGTGGTTCTCAACTGGTCTGGGGCAGTGGTTCTCAACTAGTCTGGGGCAGTGGTTCTCTACTGGTCTGGGACAGTGGTTCTCAACTGGTCTGGGACCCACCATCACCCTAGAGTAACAAGCTGAGACCCAAATCGAGGAACATTGTCAGCTTCTCAAATTGATTTATTGAAAAGATAGTGCAGTTGGGATAGTTCAGAATATCACACTATGCACAAATAAACTAGTTAGTAATATTCCCTTTTACAGTCAATTATAAACCAAAAAGTTCATCTTAAAGACACAAGTTAATACAACATATAAATCCTTCAGTAACTTCAGACTTTTAAAAAATGCTCAACTGTGATTTCATGAACAAACATGAAATAAAAAGTATTGTAAGAAGTAATTTTAAAAAGCCTCAAAAGATGTAACTCAAGGCTCACTCACTGAATGACAACCAACGCTCCTTTATCGAAACACGTCAGTGAGGAGCAGCTTTTATCCACAAATCAATTAAATAACAAGTGTAATTAAAAAAGATTGAAGTATTCAACATTAATCTTTCTTTTGATTCCTTTTATTAGGAGGTAAATACTGAACAACATAAAGCATTGCTAACTTCCACCTTAGTGTACCACCGACATAGACCTGATGGAGGAATTCATAATGGGAGAACTGGGGATGTTTTTTAATACAAAGTCAAGATATGGATGTGATTAGGGCGTCATTTCCACCAGGCGCGTGAATGACGCAACACGAAAATATGCCTCATTATAGGAACGCTGCATTTTTTTTACTCTGGCGAAACATGTGTGTGAGGCTGTGTCCTTACAGCTAATCAGCGTTAAAATGCTCCACGTGAGATTACTGACATCATGCCGTTGAATTAGAAACGACGGACGCTCAGTTGATCGCCTGGAAGCGGCCGTCATCCAGACACAGTTCCTGGAGAAGATGTGTGTGGCTACAGATAATATTATATATAATATTAATATTATGAGCCGAGACACGAGGGCTCGATGGTCCGACGTTTGTGGGACTTGCACAACAGTACAAATAGTGGTTATTTCTTCCGTGATGGACGGCGGTTTTTATGTTGATAAGCCACGCCCCCTCTCCGGCGCTTCTAGCATGAAAGATCACAAACAGTCCGGCAAGTGAACTCACATGCGAGTAAACTCACACGAGTAAAGCAACACGAGAGTTCGCTTCTCTTTTGGTGTGAACGCAGCATTAAGACTTTCCTCTTTGACAGAGCTTATAGTTAGGATATGCTGCTATAGGCTTATAGCTGCCGGGGGACGTTTTAGGATGCACTGAGTACCTATCTCCTCTTTTTTCTCTCCTTAAGGATGAATTTAAATCTCTCAATCACACGTTACTAACTCTGCTTTCTCCCCGGAGTCCTTTTGACTTCACGTCTCATGGGGTCATCGGACCCTATGAGATGGCATAGATCCTATCTGCCTGATGGATCATCGAGATCTGGGTCGTGGAATTCCTGCTCCTGACTACGCCACTGTCCTGTTGAGACTCCGCCCACTGTTGAGACTCCGCCCACTCCTCCTCCCCACCGCCATCTGCCTGATGGATCGTGGAGGTCTCCATCGTGGAATATGTCTACTATGAACTATTCATACACTCTGTCACATTCATTGAATGTATTTAAACTCTAAATCTGTCCTTCTGTACACATTACATCTATTGCATCTGTCCATCCTGGAGAGGGATCCTCCTCTGTTGCTCTCCTGAAGGTTTCTTCCCCCCTGAAGGGTTATTTGGGAGTTTTTCCTGGTCCGATGTGAGGTTTTGGGGCAGGGATGTCTATGTGTACAGATTGTAAAGCACTCTGAGACAAATTTGTAATTTGTGAAATTGGGCTAGACAAATAAACTGAATTGAATTGAATTGAATTAAGGAGAGTAAACAGACGGCACTTTGCTGCAGAAAAAAAGACCATCAAAATAAAAGCAAAGGATTGTTTTTTGTTTCTTCAAGCCGTCGCGGGCCACATACAATAACATGGCGGGCCGGATCCGGCCCACGGGCCTTGAGTTTGACAACTGTGGTCTAAGGCAATGAAAACACTTCAGGTGTTTACAGCTGGCATACACAAAACATATCTATGTCCTATCCCATTTTAGCCGATAGATCCCCCTAAATGTTTCTCTGGACCTTTAACCTATGCAACAGCTTATAAAAGGTGTGAGGCGCATTGTTTTGGTTCCTTACAACAATCTGGGATGCATGAACAATTCTCTGGGCAGATATTATGAGCATTAATCTTAAATCTAAAACTTCAACAGCAGGGAAACGTCGTCCATCAACTTTGACTTGAGCACCAAGCATCATTGATGTAAAACACAGAGTCCAGCGCTCTGTCCTGCGGGCGGACTGAAGAACATTCACCGATCTCCAGTTGCTGCGTAAGTCGGAGTCTTATGTCATCCATTTTATTTTGATGCAATCGGACAAAAAGCCTCAAGTTCTAGCTGGGTTAGCTTTGCTGCATCCCAACTCTCTGTCCTCTCCTCCCTCTCCTCCCTCTTCTCCTGGGGCCGGTTGAATCCATATTTGGTGTTTTTTGTTCCGACTGGTCTGGCTGGGCGGTCAGAAGGATGCTGTGGGTGATGAGAGTCTCAAGGTCCGCCGCACTAAATCCAATGCCTACACTTCTTTTTCCAATGTTTATCCTTTTATGGTATATTTAGGGAACTCAAAGCTCTTAGTTGAGTTTCCCAAAATTCTTTTTTAAAGATTGAAATGTTAAAATGTTGAATGTGGCCGTTTAACTCAATGCGCTAATGCTGTTGAGAAATGTTTAGCTTTTCTACATGCATGGGCTGTCCCCACAAATGTCAGATATGCGTTCGGGAAAACATAATACCAAACTTCTTAAACATTGTAAGGGGAGTCTTGGAAATAAATACTGAACAATTAGACAGACGAGTCAGTAAAACAGACTATTCCTAAACTTTGTCTGCTGTTAATACATTTGCTCCACTGAAGAGAGGGGTTAAAAGGAAAAGAGAGAAAACTGCAAAGCATGAAAATCAATATCCCGTTAACCCAGAAGTATTGGAACCGGTCAGGCCGTGCAGCAGGTCAGATTGGACGGAGCATACTGAGACAAAGGTTGTGTTTGAAATAGCATGCTGACATACTGCATATCACATCTTCAGTCGGTCTGTACAGCAGACTGCATACTGAATGAACTGGTAAGGATGCCATTACCAGCAGACGGTTCACATTGAAGGAAACTCAAGCAACACGTCTCCTCTGCATCACATAACCGTTATCCATCACGACGTCATTGACCCCAGCTACCATTACATGAAAATTGTTAATCACAAATTACCTTTTCCGCTTCATTTGATATATTGCAGTATTATTAAAAGGTAAATTAAAAGTATGACATATTTTCGTGTCAAACCTGTTTGATCACAAATGACATACTTCTCTCTGCTGACTCTGGCTTCCTCACCATCTTCATCCTACTAGACCTCAGTGCCGCCTTTGACACCATCAACCACTCCATCCTCCTCTCACGTCTCCATCACTCCGTTGGCATAAATGGCCCCGCCCTCTCCTGATTCACCTCATATCTCTCAGGCCGACATCAATTCATTGCCATAAACAACTGTAAATCCTCCACCTCCCCTGTCTCTCACGGTGTCCCTCAAGGTTCCGTGCTCGGTCCTCTCCTCTTCATCATCTACATCCTTCCCCTTGGACAAATCATCCGTTGTCATGGTCTCAATTTCCACTGCTACGCTAACGACACCCAACTCTACCTCTCATCCAAGACTATCACCTTAGTCACCCACACTACTCTCACCACCTGTCTCACTGAAATAAAATCATGGATGCAACAAAACTTTCTCAAACTCAACTGCAACAAATTTGAAATACTCATCATCGGCCCTAACTCCCTCACCCGCTCTGGCCAGACCTTCTCTCTCAAGATCGATGGCTCCATTGTCACCCCCTCCACCCAGATCCGCAACCTCGGCATCATCCTTGACCCCACCCTCTCTTTCCTCCCCCATGCCAACCACGTCACCAAAACTGCCTTCTTTCATCTCAGGAACATTGCACGCCTCCGGCTCTCCCTCTCCCCTGCCACCACTGAAATCCTCATTCACGCCCTCATAACATCCAGACTTGATTACTGCAACAGCATCCTCTACGGCTCACCCAACAAAATCATCAATAAACTTCAATATGTCCAGAACTCTGCCGCCCGACTGCTCACCTCCACCCGACGCTATGAACACATCACCCCGGTCCTACACCACCTCCACTGGCTCCCGGTCAAGTACAGGATAGACTACAAACTACTACTCATCACCGACAAAGCCCTAAACAACCTGGCCCCTCCCTATCTTTCAGACCTCCTCCTCCTCCACGCTCCAACCTGTTGCCTCAGGTCCGCCGGCACAACCGCTCTGAGGATCATCAGGACCAAGCGCCGGACCTGGGGTGACCCGGCCTTCTCAGCAGCTGCACCCCCCCTCTGGAACGCTCTCCCCATCCACATCCGTCAGGCTCACACCCTACCATTATTTAAGCAAGCCCTCAAAACAGACCTCTTCCTACTCGCTTTCACCTGCTAACCCCTTGCCCCTGATACGACCCATACAGCTTCTCCAGTTTGCTTTCCTTTCTTTTTGTTACCATACGTCCTGTTTGTTTGTTTTGTCTGCTTTCTTTTTGTTTTGTTCTGTTTGTCTCTTGTCCCCTGAAAAGCGTCTTTGGGTACTTAGAAAAGCGCTATAGAAATCAGAATTATTATTATTATTATTATTTTCTAACTAACATTATATGTGTGAGCTTCATTATTTTAACCCTCCACCAAGGGACAGCCTGAAAAGCCTCAAAGTATTTTGGAAAATCCACATACTGTGCATTTAGAAAGAACTACATACTCCATGTCACGTACTTTTAAATGTGAATAGTATGTTGGATGAAGGACATTTTGTCATATTTTAGACAGAGTCCCGCTATTCAGAATGGATGCTGAGTCAGTCAGCCGAAACCATTTCTGAACATAAGTAAGTAAACACAATATGTCATCTTCTATCTAACACCTACAGATAAATTAAAGATATCATTCACACACAAACACAATTTTAGTAGTAAGTCTTACAATGACGACTTTTTAAAGATGGTTTTATTGGATGCTGGTAGAGATGTTGGGCATACAATTATTATACATTCAAGTAGCTTGCATGTGAGCTGTTTCAAAGGATAAACTGTTGGAATTCAATCTGCTGAACAAACTGGGAGCAGTCTTCCTTTGGTGTAGAAATGAGTGGGGCACCAGTGGGAAAACGCAATATTGTCTGCTCTTCCCTCACTGGACAAGGTCAATTAGAGAAGGACATGGATTGGCAATCAAACCTGACACCAAAGATTGACTATAGTGATTATAACCATGCAGATGGGGGGCTTTAAAGGTTATTAATAATGATTTATGGAATTAATTAAAGAAGTAAGATAGGATTCCATGCCTTAAATACATTATAAAAGTCCAGCTGAGGGAACATTTACCACTTGCGGGAACTCCAGTTATAAATGCAATATGTTCTCTGACTAGATGGTTTGTCATTTGGGCTGTGGTGGAGTTATGATTATGATTACAGAGAGTGAAGATGGATCAGCTGAAGGGACGCAGCATAAATATCAGATATGAGCTTCCATGGATTGATTCTGAACACATTTGTTCCAGCGTTGCATGCATCATAAATGACACAAACATTGTATATTAATAAAGACATGGTTTATTATTGGTCTGCGTTTGACAATATAATGTATTCTGTCTCTATCTTCGCTGAGGTGCTTCTGCGCTACGCCTAATTTGGATTATTAGTCAATCTAACTGTGTTTTCAGTCCTGAATTTCAACATTTCAATGATGAATTTAAGTTTATCTGCGTAATGTCTTTTTCTTTGTCTGTTCTGCTTCTTGAATTACTCAGCTCTTCTGTTTTCCAACTGCATGAACTACAGCTAAGACGCGTTAAAGGATGCTGTTTAAAGAAAAAATACATGTTGATAACATTTGACCACATTGTAAGAATAACACATGCATTATTTATTTCAACCTGCAAAAATCTGCTTATTTGTTGGCCACAAGACTTCAATTTACTAAGATTCAAGATATATTGTCCCAGGGAGTTCTAGCAAAATGCTACAGGGATGTATATATGTACAGATTGTAAAGCCCTCTGAGGCAAATTTGTAATTTGTGATATAGGGCTATACAAAATAAACTGAATTGAATTGAATAAGCATTCAATTGAAGAAATAATCAATTTTATTTTATATAGCGCTTCTCAAGTCACCCGAAGTCACACACAGTCATACCGGTGGTGGTAAGCTACATCAGTAGCCACAGCTGCCCTGGGGCAGACTGACGGAAGCGTGGCAGCCAATCAGCGCCTCCGGCCCCTCCGACCACCACCAACATTCATTCACATCCATACGAACCGGGGTGAGGCTGCGGCGCATGTCTTTATGATGGTGGGGGAAACCGGAGTACCCGGAGTAAACCCACACAGACACAAGGAGAACATGCAAACTCCACACAGAAAGGACCTGGAACGACCGGGATTCGAACCCAGGGCCTTCTTGCTGTGAGGCGACAGTGCTAACCACTGAGCCACCGTGCTGCCCAAATGTGTCTGTCCACCCGACAAAATGAAAGTCCCTGAGGGAAATATTTGTCTAAATGCTCCACTATGTTCACAAGCTAATCTCTAACTTTGTCTGTTGGGATAAAACACACTTTAAATGAAGCATATTCATCATCAGTCTCTTTAGCATCATTGGAGAACTTCTATAACCCAGAGCGAAGAAGTACATTATCTTTGAAAATGAGTGATTATGCTGTCTGCAGTATGTTACGATGCTGTAGGCATTTCCTGTTGCCTATCACTATGTCACAGGGACAGCTGTCTGGAAACTACAGGCAATGCATGTGCATTTGAAAATCAAGAGCCAGTGCTGGCCCTTTCACCTCATGGCTGGTCATTTCTTCCACATTGGAAACAAATCTGTCAGCATTGATTTTATGGTGCTTTGGTGGCGGGAAACTCCCTAAGATGTAGCCCTAAAGGGGATAAATATATAAACATTGCATATATGAAAGTTTTTCCATGTGCAGGATGGATATATTTTACCCCAATGGACTCAAAACAAAAAATGATGTGGACAACAAATATTGTATATATAACGAATCGTTTTGTTTGTGCTTTTGGTATATTGGGATAGTGTTAACACAGCAATACTTACATTGACTGGAATAGCAACACAGACATGTATTTATTTGAAGAGTGTGTATGATATTACCTTAAAGATGCAATGTATACGATCTGGCCAGGATTTTAGTTTAGAAGATTAAAAATGAACAATTATCAATAGAATATGAACCAGCGATGTTGTGTTGCAGAGATATATGAAATGCTAACATGCTACCTCCTGTCCTGTCTTGTAACACCACTGAGAGGTGATAGTGAGTCACTGGGGCAACTGGGGCTCAGCATTAGAGCAGGTTGTCCTTCAATCGGTTTGATCCCCAGTTCCACTAGTCTATATCTATGTGTCCTTGGTCAAGACACTAAACCCCCTTGTTCCTGCAGTGTATGAATGAGTTTGAATGTCAGTTAGTCCTGATGGACAGATGGCCCATTGCATGCTAGTCTTATCCATCAGTGTATGAATGTGTCATATTCATTGATTGTGTTGTTACTGTACACATTACATATATTGCACCTGTCCATCCTGGAGAGGGATCCTCCTCTATTGCTCTCCTGAAGGTTTCTTCCCTTTTTTTTCCCTGTGTAGAGTTATTTGGGAGTTTTTCCTGATCCGATGTCAGGTTTTGGGACAGGGATGTCTATGTGTACAGATTGTAAAACACTCTGAGACAAATTTGTAATTTGTGAAAATGGGCAATACAAATAAACTGAATTGAATTGAATTTACTTCTTAATTGTCTCTCAATTTAAGAACAATCTTAGTCGTACTGGAGCATTGAGGAAATGCGTCGAGGGAGTGGCGCTCGTTACCTGATGGCTCATCAGTATTCTACACGTTACTTATACCGGTGATTGTACTATTTTAAGCCATACTGGGCACAAATATATTTGTTTTTCTGCTTAACTCTTCTATATTCAACCATACACCCACAAGTCCTGTTATTAATCCTCTGGAAAAGTTGCAGGTTAAAAGGGCCTTGCTAAGAGGCAACTGATTGGTAGTTGTTGTTTTTTACAAAGGTCAGTGAGTGACTCCTACATAGAGATTTTTCCCTGCCAATCTTGGGATTTGAACCAGATGACCTCCAGGTTGCATGCTTGCTTTCACCTCTGCGGTAAATTGTGTCTCCAGCGGCAGTTCTTGTGTGATTGTTGAGGCATCAGAAGTGTGCTGAATGTCATTAGAAGTCAGAACAGAAAATTAACAGGGACTGATATGTGCAATGTGTTTGTCATATTTGATTGCCAGTTTTCAATAAGATCTCACTGCCTTAAAAAACGAATTTCTTCAAAGCTGGAAAGCAGTAGGATTTATGTTGGGTTCAGGATGGATATAGCAGTCACAAAAAAGTTTAAGTCCAATCATTTCCTGCAGAGAGAATGTTAGATGACAGGCAGTCAGAGAACTCCCAGGGCTTGGATGGACAAGCCTGGTTAAATCATCACTATCAAAGGGAGAGCAGCTGTTTTTGGTTCCTTGATAAAAAAGTCCAACTTGTGTACATTAACCTGTTATGTTGCGGGTCAAAGTGACCCGTTTCAATGTTTGAAAATCCAAGAAAAATAAGTACATTTTGTAAGTACTTATTCTGTATAAAACTTATTCTGCTTACCTTATTTAGTGTAATCAACATACAACATATCATGTATTTGCAACCCCCCCCCCCCCCCCCTGCAGGTTTATATTACAGAGATGATGTGCAGGTTAATTTGACTCATCAGTGAAAGTAGAGGCTATAAGTAGTCAGAAGTGTCAAATTTAGACCGTTTCTTTCTTTGAAAATGTGTCTTGCTTACTCCCTCCCACCATGTTTCAACACATTTCTCTCTCACACACATGCAAACGCCGCTTTCATTTTAAATGAAAATAATATTATTTTTTTAATTATTTGAACATATATTTTTCATTAAAACAAGTCAAGTCAAGTCTTTTATTGTCAGATACACAGAATGACACAGGGTCAGACTGGGCACTGAAATTCTTAGGACAAGGCACCACACAACAACTATCATAGCCGAACATAATATAACATGACATACACACTGTACAAGAACTCTGAACATAATACTAACATATAATACACATAATAACTAAACTACAGACAAATGGGAGTAGCAGGTAGTGAAAGCAGGTATTGCAATAGAAAGTGTAATTGTAAGTACAAGGTACAAGGCTGGAAGTGACAGTGTATGTAAAGTGACGAATGTAAAGTGTCGAGTGCAAAAGTGTCGATCGTGTGTCAGTGTCCATTGAGCAGCCTGATGGCTCTCGGGAAAAAACTGTTCTCCAGTCTCTGTGTGCGAGACCGGATACTACGGTACCGCCTTCCAGAAGGCAGCGGGGTGAACAGGCTGAAGGCTGGATGATGGCAGTCCTTTAGGATCCTGCCAGTCTTCCTGAGGCATCGTGTGGTATGTGTCCTGCAGGGCTGGGAGCTCCCTACCGATGATGAACTCCGCAGTCCTGACCACACGACGTAGGGCCTTGCGGTCCTTGGCTGTGCAGCTCCCATACCACACTGTGATGCACCCAGTCAGGATGCTTTCTATTGTGCATCTGTAGAAATTGGTGAGGATGACTGAATCCATGCCAAACTTCTTCAGTCTCCTCAGGAAGAAGAGGCGCTCGGGCCGCTTTGACCACCTTGTCTGTGTGAGCAGACCAGGTGAGGTCGTTGCTGATGTTGACCTCGAGGAACCTGAAGCAGCTGACCATTTCCACTGCAGAACCGTTGATATGCAGGGGTGCTCCTCCACCTGCCGTCTCCTAAAGTCCACAATCATCTCCTTTGTCTTGCTGATGTTGAGAGAGAGGCTATTATCCTGACACCATGTAGTCAGGGTAGCAACCTCCTCTCTGTAGGCTGACTCATCATTGCCAGTGATGAGGCCCACAATGGTTGTGTCATCAGCAAACTTGACAATGAGGTTGGAGCTGTGCGTAGCTACACAGTCATGTGTGAACAAGGAGAACAGGAGGGGGCTGAGCACACAGCCCTGGGGGGTGCCTGTGTTGGTGATTATTGTAGATGAGGTGCGGTCACCGATTCTCACCACCTGTGGCCTCCCCGTCAGGAAGTCGAAGACCCATTTGCATAGGGAGGTGCTTAGTCCCAGGTCCACGAGCTTCGAGACGAGTCTGGAGGGGATGATGGTATTGAATGCTGAACTGTAGTCAATGAACAGCATTCTCACATATGTATTCCCTTTGTCCAGGTGGGTAAGGGCGGTGTGCGTGGTCAGGGCTATGGCATCGTCTGTAGACCGGTTGGTCCGGTATGCAAACTGCATCGGGTCCAGGGTGGGAGGCAGCAAGGAGCAGATGAATGATTTGACCAGCCGCTCAAAGCACTTCATGATCACAGAGGTCAGTGCTACCGGGCGGTAGTCATTCAAGCAGGTGACCTTGGTGATCTTGGGCACAGGGACGATGGTGGTCCGTTTGAAGCATGTGGGGAGTACAGACAGGCTGTAAGTTATCCAAATTAAACTATGATCTATGGTGGGCTGAATAACTCCATTCCACTAAAAACTGATTGTATTGTTAATAATGGTGTTGGTGATGAGGTACTAACTATATTTATTCGGATTTTTTGGTTTCTGACAACTTTTGCATGATTCAAGATCACATTGACCCGGGAAAATCATTCCTGTACCCTATAGTAACAAACTTAACAGGAGGGTTAAAAGCCAAAGGTGTACTTCAAGAAGACACATCAAATCACCAAGGTTGAAATGCTGTTGTATCTGCCGCTAATAGAAAGCGGGAGCTAAATAACAATTTTTAAAAATGGTGTTATTCTTCTCATGTGCGTTTATCAGTCAATCACTGCGGGTGGATACATTTGATCAATGTGTTTCATGAGAATGAGGATGAAGTTGTTGTTGTTATCGGATGAATTTTGCAACTTTGATGGACTATTGGTACAAAGTTAAACTGGTCTCTTTTGGGCTTTTTCATCTCTCCAATGACGTGGTAAAGCCTCAACCAATCACCCGATTCTGTATCAAATAAATAGACTTTAGTGTCATTTCATACCACAAGTCCTTCCTTCCTGCTGCTGTCAGGCTGCACAACACACTGCAGTAGATCGCTGGAGATACTGGCAAACTCTGCACTTTACTTTACTCAGCACTTTACTTTATTTTCCCCCTGTATATTTAGTATTAGTATTAGTCTTTAGTTTGTAGTATTTAGGTTTGTGTTTTATATTTATTTTCATTGATGCTCTGATGTGTACCGCTGCTGTGATTTTTAAAAATGTCCCCACTGTGAGACAAATAAAGGAATATCATATCATCATATCATATCATATCATATTTCGTCAACAATGTAGCTGGCCATGCTTGGTCGTTTCATAGCTTTTGTTGCTTAGTAACATAGCAATGGCAACTCCAGCAATCGTAGTATTTGTCGTCAGTTTAGGGTTAATGGTTCAAACTGACTGCCGTGACGTAAGCCTATATTATTATTACCTGGGAGAGTCTAGTGTTTATATGTTTAGAAACATTGAGGAGATCATTGCAGCTCATTAAAAAAAAATTTAAATTCGAATTTACAATAAGGGAACATACTTTAGAGCCTCCAGGCGAGAGTCGGTGAGAGAGAAAGAGAGAGCGAGAGGGACAGGTAAAAGTGAAAGTCGAGGAGGTAAGCCATAGAGAAACACTTCCTACATGGTTCAGGAGACTAATTATACAAGAAGGCCAAGCTAAGTCGACCACTTCAGAGAGTCTGCAGGCTACACATGGACCAAGCGACATGGATTCCCCATTCAGAGGAGGGAAACAGCTTCTCATGCATGCCTTATTACCCTAAAGACCCGCGTCTGTGGCAGATAAGTCACCTACTCCTTCTAGCCATGCTCCTCTGCGGACACAGATCCTGTAATGGTACATTTCACTTCTGGCGATTTCCAGTTTGATGGGTGGAAATATGAAGAAAAAAATTAAAATGAAAAAGTGTGCCGTATGGGACATCATCTCTGACCCCCATCAAGAGTTCTCTCTTCACATCTCGTGGAAAGGCGAAACAGTGCCAACCCCTCATTTTTCTCCGGTCTATCTCTAATGGGATTTGGGTTTTATATTAAGTCCACCTTCCCCTTCCCGCCCTCCCTTTGTCCTGACACTGTGGTGTGAGTGATTTGAATTTAAAATTTGGCTAAATCCACAGAGTAGGCTTCAAATAGGATTGTGTGTGCCTTCCACTGTTAAACAGGGCCTTCCAGGTAAACCCGTCCTGTAAAATGACAGAAGAGGTGAGGGGTTGGTTATGTAAGCCATCACTTACACGCACGCTCGCTCACAAGAGAAAGCTCTCTTAGATCGTCTTGTACAAGTCAGTAGGGCGGATTTCTCTCTCTCAGAATTACTGCCGGCCAGACGACAACCAGAGGCACCAGCTGAATGTCACCGGGGTTCTTCCATGAACAAGAACAGTCAATTCTTTGTGTTTTTGCACACCTCTTTCCTTATTCACAATAATGAAAGGCGGGGGATGATATTCTGTTAAATAAATGATTCAAGGTCAATGAAGCATCAGACTGTGAATCATATGAATCACTGCAGCTACAAGCCAAACAATAGCACCACAAGAAATATAACAGCATGTTTCAAATTAAAATATGTGGTGCATATATGGATGCGAGCATCACAAATAACACATATATAAAACAGTACTGTAAGTATACATGACAATGTAACATGCTGATGTTTAACAGGTTATTTTAACCCTCCTGTTACCTTAGGGTCAATTTGACCCCATTCAATGTTTAATGTCGGTGTTCTTTCGGGTCAATTTGACCCCAGGCTGTTTTTCACTGTGTCAAACATATAAGAAATATCAACTTTTTTATATATTTAAAGGGCTATTTAGGTATTTTAAGTACCTCACACTTAAACTTGGAAAACAATATTAATTCAAATAATTTTCTGGAGGTTTTAATTGCTGGGGTCAAATTGACCCCAAGGGTAAAATATGTCAGTAAATATAAAGGTAACAGGAGGGTTAAACATGTCCGTGTGTCAGTATAATAACGTTTGCTCATAAACATTGAAACCGAACTACAGCTGAGGCTGATGGGAGTATCATTAGATTTGCAGGTCTTTGATCATAAACCAAATATTAATAACATATTATAGTATTAAAATTGTGATTCCATGGATCACGATGGAAGATGAATAGTCAGCCCGAAAAGTGATTACAGCTCATCCTCAAGGGGACATGGATATATCTACAAAATTTCATGGCAAACAATCCAACGGTTGCCGAGACATTTCACTATAAATCAAGACTGTCAACCTTGTTGTGGGACTAGAGGAAAAGTCAGGGGATCACTGAAGTCATTAGGAGGCATCCTCTGGGAACCACGACTGTCTGTACAAAATGTTGTGCCAATCCATCTCGTAGATGTAGAGATATTTCATGTAATATGTGAACATTTTGACCTGATCGTTGGACTGGACGGAAAGTCAAAGTCAGTAGGTGTCATCCTCTGGGGACCATGAATGTTGGTAAAAAAAAAAGTATCCAGTAATTGTTAGGATATTTCAGTCTGGATCAAAGTCTGAAAGATCAGTGGTGGATAGAAAGATAGGAAACTATCCCAGTATTTAAATTAAAAGTAAAAAATAATAGAAACATGTAAAGCAGTTGCTCAACCCATTAGTATTTTCTCAACCCAGTGTAATATAGTATTCAACAACTGAAGATGAAATGCCTGTCCCTAATATATTGGCATGAACCTGTCATTGTGTGGTCTTTCATGCACTCAATCTTAATCTGGCTGACATGTAAAGTGTCATCGCTAATTACATAAGTAATACACTAGTCCATTAGTAGCCGCCTCAAAAGCGTCTAATTTCTACGATGACTAGTTGAGACTTGTGCATGCACAAAGCCATGTTTCAGGCGAGAACATAGTCTTCTTTCTGAAGAAATTAGACTTTTTCTGGTATATATATAGTATTGAGACATTTATTATAATCTGGTAAAATAATATTGGCCTAGGCATCATACGAAAGATCTCTGCGCTTCCCTCGTTGGTAGAACAAAAAAATACCAAGGGTATTGATACTTTTTTTGAGCAATCATTTTTCATATGGGCTGTATTGATACTAGCTCATTCTTAACCTATGAGTGCAAACTTATTTGTAGTCTCACAGGATACAGAAAAATGATGACTGTATCCCAAAGTTATCGCTAAATAATGAGTTGACTGTCCCTTGACCATAATACTTCAGGACCCACAATATGTTTAACTAATGAAGAAATACATATTTGTAGAATGTGCACCTCATAATTCACATCTAATTCCCATGTTCACTATCAAGGCATAGATTAATGTGCCCTATATGTATGATAGCATATGAAGCTCATCTATTGTTCAACCAGCTTCCAGTTTCAGTCTGGGGGTCAGACATAATTACCCCATTTAAGCGTAGGCGTTGTTCTTTGATAAAGTTTATATCTAGGGCTGGCTCAGGCTTCCATTGGGCCGGCCAGTAGATATGCTACTTTAGACCTTATGTTTAGTCATATTACAATTAATATTACTGCTACCGTATTGCTTTAATTATTATTATATTATATCCACTGCTACTATTTCTGCTACTTTTGCAATTACTACTGTCATATCATGGATAATTCATATCATATGGATTGACTATGTTGTAATTTAAACATACTGTTTATTCTGTTACATCTATTGCACTTCTGCCAAAGAGGGATCTCTCCTTTTGCTCTCCTTATGGGTTTTCCTTCCTTTGGTGCCAGTTTAAGTTTTTTTTCTTTTCTTTTTTGTGTGTGGGGTGGGGGGGGGGGCATATCCAATGTGAGGGTCTTGGGACAGAGGATGTCATATGCTGTACAGATTGTAAATCCATCTCGGTTAAATGTGGCATTTTGTGATATCGGGCTATAAAGGTGCAATCGAATTGAAAACAAAGCATACACGTCTCAACTCCGGGTTCACTTTATTCTGTACCTTGACAGGAGACTAGATGACTACAAAAAACAGACATCAGGGAGAACAAATATCATCCACTATAATATTTATGAAGAGGGTAAGAGTAGAATTCACTTCACACATTCACTAATCAGGAGAAAAAGCACATGTAATGCTACGACACAACAGAGGAAAAGGAATGAGGTCCAGATACTGTTGATCTGTCACCAGCATTTGTCAGGCTGCACTACTGCTTTATCAGTATGATTGTTATTTATTACTTGCATAAACTACTTATGATGTCAGCCAACTTCTATTTTAGGTTTTATATAGTGTACTCCAAATGACATACAATTATTTTTCCTTCAATAGAGGTGCATTCAAATAATTCTTCTATTAAAAGTTTGGTATTATTAATAGTATAAAATGACATCTGCGTTGGTTATATTTAGTATGAGATTGAGGCGAATGTTCACCTCGAAGGAATGTGTGGATTAAACACTTCAGCTATGTATCTCAAAGGACTCAACTGATTGCTTCACATCAACAACACATTTGCAATTTTGTTGTCAATTGTTTGGACATAAAATATAACTCCCATTGTATTTTTTTAAAATACCACCTCAGTAACATAACTCTACAACAGGAGATGTAAGAAATATACCGACTAACACACAAAAACTTATGTTTACCTGTCTTTAATCTAGAAATTAAGTTTTTAAAAACGAATACAGAAAACAAAATGTTGTATCTACCCTTCTTCCACAAATAGAAAATAAAGCTAACACATTGAATTATAAAACATGCATCGTCATGTAAAGGCTGTGAACTACATCTACTTTAGTCCCTTTAGTTTAGTTTACTTTAGTTTAAAACAAAGAAAGTTCCTTCTCTCCAAACAGTTCCTCATTGGCAACACGATCCCCGTCTTCGACATCGTCCCACAGTACATCCCGGGTAGAGGGCAGGCTTGCAGTTGTTCCGACAGCGGCATCCCGTTCACCCACAGCCACTCTCCTGCCAGGAAACGTAGACCTATCCACACCTCTGGCGTCTGGGAATGCTGGATCACTTTTTCGGATTCCGAGTTCCTGACTACAAAGTCCATGTGTGGTAGATCAAAGCGATGATTTGAGTAGTTGTTGCTTGAAGTGGAGTCAGTCTCAAGAGTCCTGCAGTGCTCCAGAGCCTCTTCCCATGTCTTGTTCTCTTTCACCAAGATTAGATCATCATAACACAGAAAAGCAAATTCCCTATTACAACGATAATCATTCCAACTCAAAGAATTCATAAGAACGCAATCCTGATTATCATTATAATTGTTAGGTTCACCTGTTTGCCAGTTTGTAAAGTTGGTTTTGTCTCCATCAGACCATTTCCATACATTTGCATTATGTGTGTCTCTTTGGAGACCAATCGCACATCTAATATTCTGGCATGGACCCTCTAGTGCATCCAAATCATTCCTATTTCGAATAGTAGCCAGGTCAGTATGGTGCTTCCTGCAGTAGTCTTGGGCCGAATTCCAGGTCATTGGGGTCGCCACGTAAACATATCTTCTGTCATGGTTAGAGGCCTGCGCGAACAGAGGGAGGTTGAAGATGAAGATGAAGATGACAAGTCCATTGGAGCTGCTCTTCCAGAACATGATTCCCCAGAGATGTCTTGACTTTACTCTACGTCAGATTTGGCATCAAGGTCCCGGCACAATGTTCTCTGGTTAACGTCCCGCTTCAATACCTTTAGTTCTATGTTGTTACCAACTCAGCCAGACACATTGAGTGAATTACTACCACAAGTTTCCCAACATAAGGAGCCTGGGACTCACTTGGCCAGTCCCACTGACACTCCCCTATGGTCAAACTGACCAATTAGATCGTCCACATTAACATGAGTAGGATTGCATCAGAACACACACAACACACAGGCTCATCCAGTGGAGGAAGTGTTGTATAATCTTCTATCGGCCGAGATGATGAAGAATGTTGGTGATGAAAAGATCTCCGCGGACACTGTCTTGTTGCTGATATAATGCAGTTTTATTACAGAAAGAAAACAGGTCTAATTACGAGCGTATACTGCTTACAGCCCGGGTGATTTCAGAAGGTCCAGAGAATCCACGAAACCCACACAAATGAATTTGTGTTACCTCTTTTAAGGAAGCAGGAATGGGCGTACTGCTCCAGCCTTGGAGCAGAATCACGTCATTCCATAAGAGTCTCCTAATGTAAACCATCTGGTCCAACTCTAAACAATGGTATTCTCTACCATGGAAACCTTGTGGGCCTCTGAGCCCATATCAATATATATATATAGCTGTATCTTTAAGAGCTGTAATGCAAAATACACTACAGAAGCATTTATATGTGTTGCTATTTGCTTAGGTAAAATCAGAGAGCCAGGCAAATCATCTCTTCCTTCTAGCCAAATAGGTCTCACATGTAAACTGCAAGTATCCGTCATCACGAGGTCAAACAGTGAAGAGAACTTACTCACTTTAGCTTGGATCAACATGTTGGGGGTTTTGCAGCTAAGGTTCTACATCTTGTCGTTTTTTATTTTGCTTCAGTATTTTCTTAGCATCCAACAATAGCATTACAAAGTAGGAATGTGCATGATCAGTCAACTTGTTTCACTCATTTGACAAAATAGCAGTATTTCATTGGTCTAATATATATTTGAATGCCATTCCTTTTCAAACCAACACAATGTGTCAGTGTGCATGAGAATCAGATGTGACACATTCTCTGCCAGATATTTTAAATTGCTATCTGGTTGTCTGAATATGATCTTTTATGATCGTCATTTCCTCCGTGTGTGGCTGGAAATGTATTCTCGCCGTGTGCAGAACACAGCATTTGTGTTCTGCCTTTATTGAACGAAGAGGTAATGGCTAAATTCTACTTCTGCAGAAAAACTTTTCACCAAACTAACCGAGAAGTCTGATGACTGTCGACAATGGCGTTCAGACTTTTTTTTCCACATAGAACCACCAGCTTCTATAAACTTTTACAAACTGAAGATAATATCTGCTAGCAAGTCTTAATTGCATTCCCTCTTCCTTCAGAACCTTTTTTATAGTCAATGAGTAAGATCACACAAATATACATTCTCCTAAAAGGTACATTTTAATTAATAATTTGTCAGTATTATACACTAGTTTTTAGATGGCTACGCATAGAATCGTTACGTCAATTAAAAGTATTTTAACATAAAAGGTAAATAATGAATAAAGATAGCAAGTGTCCCCTTCAGAATGGGGCAACGGTTTGGATGGAGAACAGATTCATTGCAGTGGGGCTCTTTGAGATCCATGAACATCCTCTTCTCCTCTTCACCCCAGGTGATGTTGGTTGTATTCATAACTGTGAGACAAAAGGGGAGCATTACACTTTTTTTAAACACAAACAATAACACCTCTCCATGTCTAAAAACATTCCAAACGGTCTACTGCTTTAGTGCCACTCTCTTGTTACCTCCATTTCATCCTGTTTGGAAACTCTCCCTCTCATTATCCAAATTCTGAGAGAGCTTTCCTGGATATATACAGTAGAGAGACCTGACAGTTTGATCTTTTTCAAGATGTCCTCCATGTGACTGAGTGCAGTTCCCAAGAACCACCAGCAACCAGAAATAAGCGGCCCTATAAAAGTTGAACATCTTCACCAGCAGTCTCAGAAGGCACAGGAAACAGACCCTTCTCCCCTAGTTGTTCAATGAGGATACACTTTTAAATCAGTTTTGTTTAGTATTTAAAGGCACTTCATCCCCAAAGAACTTAGCAATAGACCAAAAATCCACATTGTTATATTATCCTCTCGTCTAACAGAGGAATCGGTGGTAAAATGAGCCAATTGAAACTCTATTCTATGAACACTGCAAAGAAATCTAGCAAACAGAAATGATATCATCCACATCAAAATGGGTTGGATTGCATTGGAACCCACACAACACAGGTGCATGCAGGAAAGGAAGCATTTAAATTGAGAAAGAACATTAACAGCAATCAGGATTTGCTCTCCTGTTATGTTCATTTCTTACATACAGCCATGATGTTCGGATATTGTTGAATCACCCTAAATTGGTCAGAAACCAAAAAATCATTTTTGTACCACCAACAACACCATTACTAACAATTCAATCAGTTTTTAGTGGAATTGAGTTATTTACCCCTTCATAGATCAGAGTTCAATCAGGAGAACTCACTCGTTTTATTGAAAAATACATGTTCAAACTATTTTTTTAGGTACATTGAAACAATCTAAATCTAAATTGTATTAGTCTACCATAACACGTGTTTTCTCCTAAATTTTATTTGCATTTTGTAAGTTTTGTTTTTCATGGGGTGATGAAGATGAATAGAGATGAGACACCTGTGCTGTTCAGGGTCATATTGACCCGCTGACTCAAAATCAAGCCAAATTAGTTATAAGGATTTGTATTGAAAGTCAAATGTAGTTATGTTTATTTAGAATGTTAAGATACATAAATTATGTTATAAAAGATGACCAAAGGCCAGCACACAGTCATCCTCTTGGTGCAGTCGTATGTATCTGCAGAGTATAATGTTGTAGGACTTCTCAGCAACCATTTTGTATGTTTGGCCCCTCCCCTGATGAGTGTGGATGGAGTTTTCCCACAGGGAAAAATATAGGTTCCCGTCAGAATAGTATCTGTATGTCCCTCCCAGGTGGGGTCGTTAGAAAGAGAGTGTGTGTGTGCGTCTGAGATTGGGATGAAACAAGGTGTGTGTCACTCTCAGTCACACAGTCTATTAGAAGAACTATAGTACCATATGTATTATGAGAGACATGAAAGAAACCCTTACATTAGTGTCCCATGTCCAATAAAGGTGTATTTAGGGGGAAAGTGAGAAGAGAGAGACATTGTTTAGTCTGAAAAGTGTGCTTCTCATGTAGGGTGATGGGCACACAGTAGGATAGAGATGGTTACCATAACAACCACCTGGTTCATTTGTTTTAAATGTGTACAACTTCATATATGCGGCTTTGAACAGGTGTGTGTGTGTGTGTGTGTGTGTGTGTGTGTGTGTGTGTGTGTGTGTGTGTGTGTGTGTGTGTGTGTTGGGGTGTGTGCGTGCGTGTGTGTGTGTGTGTGTGGGGGTTGAAACTTGTAAAGTAGAGTACTTACAAATATTTTTCCTCCATTTGACACGCAACATAACAGGAGGGTTAAATCATAATCCCTCAAGGGGAATTTTCTAATTTGTTCACTACAGCAGGATTTATATACATAAGCAATGATATTAAACAAAAATGCATAATGTATACTTAAAGCATAGAACAATACAAAATTAAACTAATGAACAAAGCAAACAAAACAAAATTGCAAAGATGCCGCCAAACAAACAATATAGTAACATGTATACCATTCCATGTATGCAGCTTCAACGTATGCAATTCCACAAACAGATACCAGATGCTGCAGCTGCAACGTATGCAACTTCGCTAACGGATGCCCGATGCTGCTGCAACATCCGTGATTCTGCTAATAATGTAACTTGACCGATGAATTGCTTCCGCTGCATTTAATGCGAGGTCACATAACAGAATAAAGCTGCGAGGACTCTGATGCGACGGTTACAGCACGTAAACTACTGACGGCAGTCTGACCATAGTTATCTGATCGAGAAACGATCCCGGTGTGACATGCTGATCAATGTCTTTACCTTGATTGAGGAGCGGCTTGAAGTGAAGTGGATGCACGAGGAGCTGGCCACAGGGAACGCTGTATGGAAGACGCGCATGGATGGTAATGGATTTTAGCCGGACACTGCATGGTGCCGATCAGGTTGTTACCTGCACAGAGTAACCCGGAGTAAACGGTGAGACAGTCACATTTAAAAGAGACAGCAGCAAGTTGATTGGCTAACCATGTAATTGTTTCGTTGTGCTTATTGGATAGTGGAGACCCGCTGATTTAAACAGCTGATGGCATGATTGACAGCCCCGAGAAATGAAAGGTAGTAAATAATGATTGGCAAATTATATCAGGAATACATTCTTGGCTGATGTATGAAAGATTATGGTCTTTCTGACTAAATTTATGCTATAGATTCATTTATCAAATAAAGTGTCATTTTTATGTGCAAATTTGCCATATATCTGGTTGACAGTTTTCTTACAATTTCTAAGTATTTGGCAATAAGCCTCAGGAACTAACTCACAGACACGCTGAACAGTGATTTCACAATGTCATCTAAACTCTGGTCCAGAGAAAGAGTGTTTGACACTTTCTGCACTACTAATTTACACTGTAACAATATTGACCACATGTCTTTCGGCAGGCGGAAAGAAATGCAATACGTTCAAAAAATGCCACATTTCTGCTGACATCAAAGCTATCATGAGGGTGAGAGGTCGGTGATGTTACCTGATTGGTAAGGAAATGTTCAAGGGGTGGCATACCAGATCCCTGATCCGCAAGTGAAATGCCTCCTCACCTACACCACCTTCATACGGAGCACCAACTGGAGCTACCTTGGCTGTCATGCCATGTTGAAGCAGAGGACCGATGTGAGGAGGCCTTCCACATCTTCATCAGCAGTCTCAGAAGGCACAAGAAACACACCCTTTCCCTTTCTTAATAAGTATTTGCTTTAAATCAGCTTTGTTTAGCATTTAAAGGCACTTCATCCTAAAACAACAAAGCAAAAGACAACAGTTCCATAATTATCCTATCATCTAACAGAGGAATCTGTGGTCAAATTATCCAATTGAAATGGAAACACTTTATAATAATTCACCATTTAGAATTAGTTAAGTATGAGTAAACACTTAATTCATCATGTATAAAGCATTGTTCCAACATTAACACTCATTAGTATGCAAATCATAAACACAAGTATATAAGTTTTATTCTTGATTAATAAGCTTGACTATTATGCATTTCAGTATTCGGTTTTCATACTTTATAAATGATGTATTCCCCATTTGTAAATTTAGGAATATAAATTACAAACCAATTATTAAGGACTTATAAATGATAAATTACATAATTTATAAAGCGTGAGTAAATTATTTAAAAATAATTGCATTTATTTATACATATAATGATGAGATATGCACTTAAGATTAGGAACTCTGCTATCATGTATTTTGGAAACTTACTGCAATTCATGATTAATTCAGGTAGTTAGTGGTTAGTTAAGTATGTTGTGTGACCTCAACTAAAGTGAGGACTATCTATGCCTTACAAAGCATTTATAAATGAAACAGAAAACTCAGAACTAAGTCGAAAAGGAGCGTGGACCCGGGCCAGAAAGAATCCCGACCAGGTGATAAGGTCGATGCCTGTCATTGGCACGAGTAGTGAGCATGTTTCTTAGTTTTCTGGCACGTACACATTATTGATTATGATGAGCAAGCTAGTCACTAGAAGTCCTCAGGCACGCGCAGCAGCCTCACCTCAGTTGTAAGTAGACCAAAAACAAAAAACTGTGGTCAAGTTAGACAGTTTTCAGCTGTCATCATCTTGAAGTATATGTGGCATAAAAAGTCTGTTGCTCAGTTCTTTAAAAAATGAACTGAAACATGTTACATAATGCGAATGACATTGTATTATAATAACATTGTTTGCTATTTGCTTATTTAAATCAGAGAGCCAGGCAAAGCCTCTCTTCTGTCTAGTCAAATAGGGCTCACACATGTAAACTGCAAGTATCTGTCATCACAAGGTCAAACAGACCATTGAAGAGAACTTACTCACGTTAGCTTGGATCAACATGTTGGGTATTCGCAGGTTCTACATTTCGTCTTTTTATGATTGAAAAACAAAATGCTCATATCATGAATCATGTATGTTCTTAGCATTCCTACAAAGAAGGAACATGCATGATAAGTCAACTTGTTTCACCCAATGCAAAACATACCAGTGCTGCCGTGGTGGAATATATTTGATTGCCCTACCTTTCCAAACCAACACAACTTGTCAGTGTACATAAGAATTGGCCGCTCACACAAATCCATAACTGCCAACGTGTGCCACGCTCTTGTTGCCTCCATTTGGTCCTGTTGTCTGAAATCTCACCTTCTTATGATCCAAATGCTGAGACAACTTTCCTGGATGTATGGTGAGACCTGACAGTTTGATCTTTTGCAAGATGTCCTCCATGTGAATGAGTGCTGTTCCCATAAGTTTCTGAAGATGACAGTGTCACCCAGGTAAGCTGCTGAAATTGATTCTGTGCAACAGAGAACTTCTTCTATCAAGGTTGGAGAAACTTGGTCCCTCTGGAGACACGTGTGGTGGCAAGAAGGCCTGTAACTGTGGGCTGTCGGAGGCCTTCTCTGTATACATGAATCAACGCACATAAGCTCTGCAATTGACCCCATTTGCCACAAGAGCAATATGCACTCTCCTTTAGCTCTGCTTTTGGTCTCTTCCAACACCTGAGGGAAATATGTGTGTCTTTAGCTGCTGAATGCTCGTCCATACCCACAAGCTGTCCTCTGACTGTCTGTCTGCTGTTTTATGCAGAGTGGGTAATGTTCAGTGGGTTCTTAGAGCTGTTTTAGCTGATAACAGCTGCATTTTGTGGCGGAAAGCAACACTATGGAAGCTGCTGTGAGGGTCAATCGAAATGTGAGTTGTGGGCCGGTTAGCTAAATAATAATGATCTGAAACTCGTTTCAAGCTCTGTAAAGTCACGAGGAGCTGCAAAGGTAGGTGATAATCTAGTGGAATGCTTATATGTTATTGCTGCTTTAAGTTTGAATTAAATCACTCTTTCAACTAACAAGCTAGTACTAAGTTCTTAACAGCAAGCTTGTAAGTTGAAATAGTTTAAGGATATTGTGCTAAGGCACAGACTTAGTAATGGATTTACAAATAATCAGTGCCATTCGTGGCGTACATTTTGTCTCCCTTTTCTTTTTATCTCTTCTACTCAGCAGCTATGTCCATTTTCATCTATTGTTTTACCGTCTCTGAACATGGCCTTCTACCTGATGTTAAGATGTGTCCCTCTTCTGAACTAGAGCCTGTCTCTCTCCTGATACTGGACCTGCTTCTGGTACCATGTGGGTACAGTTACAGCCCACACAAGTCACCACGCAGCCCAGATGGATAATCGACCCTCACTTAAAGTACTGAGATCTGTGCCATTTTCAGAGCTGCCTATAGTACTAAGAGGGAGAGTTTTTTCGTGGGAACTTCTTCATTCTGATGTGGCTTCCTGTCTACGGTGACAAAAAAGGCGGTATCGGACTCTCCAGCAGGATCGGACACAGAACCCGTCAGACCCACAAGACTTTCCTCTGGCTCCAGTGGGGTTCAGCCTGGTCTCACACTGGAATGTCTTGATTTTATTTCTTGTTTCGTGGTAGATCCCCCCCCCCCCCAGTTTGCGTAAGACTTTTTTTTTCTGTTCATGTTCCTCATGTTCCTTGACCCATACTTTGACCTCCAGTGACAGAACTGTTCAAGAATAAGAATCCCACCAACCTGTGGTTCTGCTTGGTTACTTCCACTTGTGGAAGAGTTCTCTTGTGACAGATCTCCCATGCAGGGGACCTTGTCCTGTTTGATGTCAAGTTCTGTGGACTTCAGTCCGAAGACCTCGAAAATGATTTCACACTTGGTTAACAGGGCTGTGCAATAGAAAGAATATATCATATTCCTCACAATGGAGAAAAAGAAATGACTGTATTGTTTCACTTGAAATGACACGAATGTGATGTCCTTTAAAACATTCCCGTGGAGTAACAATGAAGGCAGTGTGAGAGAAATATAATTCAGAAATTGTCATCACTTATAAGTATCATTCCCATCTATTACCAATAAATAGTTTAATAAAAGTAATAGACTACTTAAATGACCAATCCCATCCATTGCCACGCATGTGAAATGAAATAAGGTCCATTTATTTTTTGTGTCAACAAAAATATTGTATTTGAAGGCTTTTTGGAGAATGCATTAATAAGTTAATTTTCACAACACCATCTACATTTAATGTAGCACTTCTGCAGAAAAGTACCACAGATGTAATAAAAACATGCATGCATCTTGGACTTTTATGGTGCACACATGAGATTAAAACTATTCAAATCAGATAGGTGTTGTCGCTGTTTGGCTCCACTTTAGAAGGGCCGCTGGACACAGCCGAGACAGCTGGGAAAAGTAAAACCAGCTAAATACATCCACAACAACCAAGCCGATAACTTGAAAACAGATTTACTCCATTGTCGCAGGATCCTAAATCTGATGACCTGAATAAGCAGCTATTTCCTCAAAACAGGGTAAGAACTGAGAGTGAATATGAATGTAAAAAGCCGTAACAAAATCTACCGACTAGGCCTGAGACTTTGATTGTTGGTGACGAGGCTGTAAAAAGTGTCAGAATGATGTGCAGCAAGAACACCAAATTACTCTGCTTTATGGATATGGTCTCTAACATGAGAGAAAAGATCTTAGACATCACGGCTGACCATCCCACGGTGAACATCAGCATGGTGCATACGGGAAGCTGTGATATTGTGAAACAACAGTCTGAAGTTCTGAAGCGAGACTTTATTGACTTGTTAAATACAATCAGCTCTGTCAATGCTGAGGTGTTTATCAGTAGCTTTCTGATAAAGATTCAGCAGGCTGTTGGAACTGAACAGATGGCTGTCCATTCAGTACATTTTATCAACAATTTTTACCAGACATCTTTTTATGGCAAATGAAGTTTGCCTGAACAAGTCAGGGGTAAAACTATTTACCTTTATTATTTTTCTTCCTGCGTCAAACGTCTGTTCCCACACAGCATCGCCGTAAAGACCTCACGGAAAGGAGAGCCAAGAGGAGGAGTCGCCAACCTCATCATCAAGGATTGATCCCCCCCCCCCACCCCACACACACACACACACACTCTGAGAGGAGAAGTTTGTACCTCCCTCACCAGCATCTACTTCCACCCCCATACTCCATCCAGGTCCCCCTACTCTCTATTTCCCGCCTCCTCCCTCCACCTGGAGTTCACTGAGCCACATGAAGGGGCTGGTCAATGCTGGAACCAGATTCACACCGCGCAGCACTTTCCCTCCTGAAATTCCTCCTCAACGTCCACCTCCAGCTCGACCTCCGCCACTGGCTCTAACTCCTCAGAGGGTCACACAATCGGCGAAGTCAAAGCGTAATGCCCCTCCCCTGCCTCCACGACAGCTCCACAACCATCCTCCGTCTCCGCAACAGGATAAAGGCATGATTGATATCTTTTGGGTCCACACTATAAGGCTAATGACACCACTGATTCTCTCCATAAACAGTCGGGTCTCTGTATAAAGCGAGCCTTCTTAATTCCTGTCTTGATTTACAGAAAAGGAAATATGAGGCTGCGAAGAAACATGAGTAAATCTGTAAAGTTATCCAATTTAACAATGATATTTAACACTCATTAAAATTAGCTTTATTAAATGTCAGGTCTCTGAAAGGAAAAACATTTTTAATCAATGATGTTATTGTGCGGCACAAACTTGATTTTTAGTTTTTAACTAAAATTTGGTTTGACCAAGATAACAGTGCAGCTGTTCTTATTTAATCAACACTTCAGTTTTATGAGTGAAACAAGAGCGCATAAGAAAGGAGGTGAAGTTTATTAAATGATTCTCTCAATGCAAGCACATGTCTTTTGGTGATTTTTCTTCCTTTGAATATGTGACTGAATTCCACTCAAGTTATATTCCTCAAAATATACAGACCACCTAAATACTGTGCAACCTTCTTTGATGACCTTACTGAACTGCTGTCTATAATCTGGATTGATTTTGATTGTGTTGTCATCGTTGCCGATTTTAATACCCATGTTTATAACCCCCAGGACCGAGATTATATATATATATATTAGTGCTGTGAAAAATAACGCGTTAACTCAGTTAATTAAATTACAGGTTTAACTTCGTTTTTTTTTTTTACGCATTTAACGCATGCGCAGAATGAGCTTCCAATCCGTCTGTTGTTGGTCGTCTCTCCAGCAGCGTGTCATTCTGTCTCTACGTGTCACGTTAACACGACTCCGATCCCCGTCTCGCCGGATGCCGGCGTGTGTGCGCACATCGGGACGAAAAAAAGTCACTTGCACCAATGTTTTAATGCAGGGGTGCTCAATATGTCGATCGCGGTTGCCGCAGAGTTCAGATGCCGGTCTTCGCGCATGAAAAGTCACTAGCACCCCCCTAACTGTTACTCATAAAATGTAGTCAAACAAAAACGGAGCAAATCACCGTGTTCATGGCCCGGGCAAAGACAGCGCGGTCTCCTGGCTTCAACACGTTACTGTCAGGGAAGACACAGCGCACCAAAAAAAAAGTGTTTTTGTAAAACTTTTTACCTTTTCTGATTCCGCTAGCTCTTTGCTAACTTCCGCTAGTACTTCCGCTAATACATCTACTTAGAAAGTGTATTCTGTACGTTTTCTCCGTCGAAATGTTGCAAGACCCGACTTGCTGCATTGATCGCGACTTTAGACATTGTGTGTTAGGGCTCCTCTTGTGAAAAATTATTACGAAATAAAAGAAAATGTATATGTTCTTTGCAAAGATGAGGATATGTTGAATGCTGGGATACCAAACATGCCCATGTTTATTGACGTGGTCTGCGTGAGCAAGCCGTTTAAAGGGAAGGGGAGGGTCTTAAGGACGCCGGCATCCTCAGTGGAGTGGAAGAGGTTAACCCTCCTGTTACCTTTACATTTACTGACATATTTTACCCTCGGGGTCAATTTGACCCCAGCAATTAAAACCTCCAGAAAATTATTAGAATTAATATTGTTTCCCAAGTTTAAGTGTGAGGTACTTTATGTTTGTTTGTTGACTACCTAAATAGCCCATTAAATATATAAAAAAGTTGATATTTCTTATAAGTTTGACACAGTGAAAAACAGCCTGGGGTCAAATTGACCCCAAAGAACACCGACATTAAACATTGAATGGGGTCAAATTGACCCGAAAGGTAACAGGAGGGTGAAACATTCTGTTTAGGATGAAGATGTATTAATGTTCCATATGGAAGAAAACTGCTAATTAACTGCTGAGTTGCAGCACCATTGTATAGAAGAATGTATAAATGTATATATCCGTCTTTTGTCATAAATCTCTATGTTCTCACAAAATATACCGAGAATATCGGTAATATGTGATTAATCATGATTAATCCACAAAAACCTGTGATTAACCCGATTAAAAATGTTAATCGTTTCACAGCCCTAATATATATGTGTATGTGGTGTCCTTGATAACTACGATCTGACTCTGCATGTAACAAGTCCCACCCACAACAAGGGGCACACTCTAGACCTCATCATCACCAAAGGTCTGCACATTTCCACGGTTGCTGTCACTGATGTTGCACTGATCATGTCTGTGCATCTCCCTGCACACACGTGTCCAAACTGAGCTTGTGACAAAGTGTTACATCACTGAAAACACCAGTAAACTATTTATTCATAAGTTCTCCTCCACACCTCTTTTGCATCTCAGTCAATGAGCTTGTGGATGGCTTAAATTCTAAAGAAACCCATTTTATTGATGCCATTGCACACACTAAAGTGAAGGTTGTCTTGGGTAAGAAAAGATCTCCTTGGAGAAATGCCACACTGGTCTAAATAGAGAAAAGAGAGTGTCGGAAAGCTGAGCGCAGGTGGCGAAAAACTAATCTCCGGATTCACTGTGGTATCTATAAAGAGAGACTTTGCAATTATAATTTTGATCTTAGGAATGCAAGGCAGTCCTTCATCTCTGACATCATAACCAAAAACAATAACAATGCACGCGCCTTATTTGCTACCGTTGACAGGCTAACAAATCCTCCGATGTCAGTAACTGCTACGCTCCAATCCACCTGGGCATGCAATCAATTTGCCTCCTTTTTTGCTGACAAAATTCAGAAAATTAGTCAAGCAGTCGGTGCCTCCACAACAACCACAGGGTGTGTGTTGTCCCCATCTTTAAATAACAACCATTCAAATATCATGACACAATTTCAATCAACCAAAGAAACATAGAAGAAATTATACAACATCTGAAAAAATCCTCCTGCTGCTTGGATATTCTACCAACACACTCACTGATCTTGAAATATAGGTTATTTTGCTGACTTTTACCATGTTGTTTTTTTTATATTTTGTAGAGAATAAAACATAGATGGATATTTATCGGTATTGAACACAAAGAACATTTTGTTTAACGCATGCTTTCGTTGAATCGCGTAGCCAAAACATACGCTTCAAGGTTTTAGATACCTTTTTTGCCCACTGGAGCTAGACAACGCAAATAAACAGACATATATGATAATGAATATTACGTTTATTATTCAGGATATTCTAGTTTATTTCCTATTGAGCTAGCAAATGAATACAAAGTGAGCAGTTATTGGTGAGTCGACTGCTACTTTAGTTTTTCCATGGCGTGTCTGAATCACCTTGTGTGCAGGTAGGTTGACTTGACACCTGCTGACTTAGTGTATTGGGATGTAAATGTGATACCAAGCGCTAAACTGGTCTTGATGACATCTTTGCGTGTTGTGTTATAGTGTGTATATGTGTGTGTGTGTGTGTGTGTGTGTGTGTGTGTGTGTGTGTGTGTGTGTGTGTGTGTGTGTGTGTGTGTGTGTGTGTGTGTGTGTGTGTGAGGATGTCTTGAGTGACTGTGATAATGAGTTCATAGAGGTACCAAAATGGCAGCGTGTAGGGAAGGTAATGAAGAGAAGAAGAAGCCTGCCTATACTTTCATTTGGGAGACATGAGACGAGCAGGGATTCGCTCTAAACACAACAGAACTTTGCCATGTGGTGTTTCCTTGCAGAACTGCCGACATCCCTCTACTTGCTGCTCAGCCAAACAAAGCAGAGGCACATACAGGACTGTCTCAGAAAATTAGAATATTGTGATAAAGTTCTTTATTTTCTGTAATGCAATTAAAAAAACAAAAATGTCATGCATTCTGGATTCATTACAAATCAACTGAAATATTGCAAGCCTTTTATTCTTTTAATATTGCTGATTATGGCTTACAGCTTAAGAAAACTCTAAAATCCTATCTCATAAAATTAGAATATTTCCTCAGACCAAGTAAAAAAAAAGATTTATAATAGCAAAACAAAATCAAACATTTGAAAATGTCCATTAATGCACTCAGTACTTGGTTGGGAATCCTTTTGCACGGATTACTGCATCAATGCGGCGTGGCATGGAGGCAATCAGCCTGTGGCATTGCTGAGGGTTTATGGATGCCCAGGATGCTTCAATAGCGGCCTTTAGCTCATTTGCATTGTTGGGTCTGGTGTCTTTCAGCTTCTTCTTCATAATACCCCACAAATTCTCTATGGGGTTCAGGTCAGGGGAATTGGCAGGCCAATCGAGGACAGTAATGCCATGGTCAGTACACCAGTTACTGGTGGTTTTGGCACTGTGGGCAGGTGCCAGATCATGCTGGAAAATGAAATCCTCATCTCCATAGAGCTTTTCAGCAGACGGAAGCATGTAGTGCTCTAAAATCTCTTGGTACACAGCTGCATTTACTCTGGACTTGATGAAACACAGTGGACCAACACCAGCAGCTGACATGGCTCCCCAAACCATCACTGACTGTGGGAACTTCACACTGGATTTCAAGCAACTTGGATTTTGCGCCTCTCCAGCCTTTCTCCAGACTCTGGCGCCTTGACTTCCAAATGAAATACAACACTTGCTTTCGTCTGAAAAGAGGACTTTGGACCACTCTGCAACTGTCCAGTGCAGTAATCCGTGCAAAAGGATTCCCAACCAAGTACTGAGTGCATTAATGGACATTTTCAAATGTTTGATTTTGTTTTGCTGTTATTAATTTTTTTTTTTACTTGGTCTGAGGAAATATTCTAATTTTATGAGATAGGATTTTAGAGTTTTCTTAAGCTGTAAGCCATAATCAGCAATATTAAAAGAATAAAAGGCTTGCAATATTTCAGTTGATTTGTAATGAATCCAGAATGCATGACATTTTTGTTTTTTTAATTGCATTACAGAAAATAAAGAACTTTATCACAATATTCTAATTTTCTGAGACAGTCCTGTATATGCTTTGCATTAGAAATCATACAGTATTTTCAGTTCCCATACAACCTTCAGAAAACCAATTACTTTTCTTTTTATTGACATGCAATTCATCACACTGAGTTCTAGATGATGTCAGCGAGGGAGCGGTGGTGGTCAGGCAAGCAAAAGAAAAGCGACCCGTCACACATGTTGTGTAAAAACAGTACGACACTAATGACAATGCTGGGGGGATAAAGCCGTTCCTCGCCCTCAGCCTCACACCTCACCGCCATTCTCTGGCTCCTCAAATGAGACGCCGTGGTCCAATTACGATGTGTGATGTTTCAACGCAGGCACAGCACAAGGAAGTCATCGTTGATTGAGGAGAGCAAAAGCCAGGAACAGCTCACCGTGTGTGTGTTGTGTCCGATCTTCTCCAACATCAGCAATGGGCTTTTGAGGCCTTCATTAGGAGGAGCTTGTGAACAGGTGCCACATTACTGCAGCACAGACAGCCTTCCTGTGCAATATCATATACTTTGACAATGTTTTACTTTTTGTAGGACATTTTTACTTATCGCGAATACCAAATTTGCCTTTGATTTAAAATAATAATAATAATTAAAGCTGCTAGCAGCATTGAGCGGGCCCTCGACAATTCACGCACGTCGAGCGTACTCGCCGGTCGTCCGTTCGCCGGACCGAGGAGGCTTGCGACCTTCAGACCGAGCGTCAAAGAGTTAGACGTTTTCTTCTCCGAACGCAATGACACACCGACGAGATCTTCGGTAGTTACGATGACATCGAACCAATAATGGATCCCAGAAATTTTCGGATGAATCGGAGAAAGCGTTTTGGAAAAAAGCGGAAAAAATATTTTTTAACAAAATTCAAAATGGCGGACAATCTAAGTGGGTGGAGCTCATGGTCATAATGTAATTTTCGTTAGAGCAGGTCTAAGCGGACACGTATGATGAATTACGAGGTAATCGGTCATTGGGGGCAAATACCGTGGTCCAAAGAAAGAACTATTTGTGTTCCCGTTACCAGTCAGCCGCTGCCATGCTGCTGCTGCAGAAGACCACTTTGGAGATCACTGACTGGCTCTAGATCGCGTGGCCGTCTCCCGACTGTGGTTGGTATTGCTCTCTCCGCTGCCTGCCTTCGCCTCCAGCTGTCCTTCCTCGGGCAGCAGCACCGCCGCGTCTGGAAAAGCCACCAGTTGGTCCCTTGAGTAGACAAACATGGTCCCCAGACACAGTGGTGAAAATAGATTTAAAAAACAGCATAAAGACCATGACAAACTTGACGTGTCAAGCTGTCTAGCTGTCTGCAACACCACCTCATGTAGGCTATAACTTAAAGAGTATTTAACTGATTTTTATTAGAGTCCTGCAGTATACAGTATACAGATCTTACAATATACATATTATTACCACCTCATGTAGGCTATAACTTAAAGAGTATTTAACTGATTTTTATTAGAGTCCTGCATTAAAAAGGAGGCCTCCAGGAGGGAAGAAGAAGGAGGAGGGAGGAGGAGTAGGAGGAAGAAGAAGAAGAAGAAGGAGGAGGAGGAGGAAGAGGAAGGAGCGGGAAGAAGGAGGAGAGAGGAAGGAGGAAGAAGAGGAGGTAGTCCTGGGGGTGACAGAGTCAGTCAGTGGGGGACCCGGGCTCCATTGATGAGCCCGACTGCCGACGGGAAAAAGATTTTGGTGTGGCGGGAGGTCTTTGTCCTGATGGACCGCAGCCTCCTTCCAGAGGGGAGGGACTCGAACAGGGAGTGACCAGGATGGGAGGGGTCAGCGACAATCCTTCTGGCCCGCTTCAGTGACCTGGAAGTGAACAGGACCTGGAGGGAAGGCAGATTGCAGCCGATAACCCTCTCCGCTCATAATATGGTTAAAGTCATTCATGAACCAACTTCCTTTTGTTTTTCCTGAACAGTCCTCATGGACTTCTCCCTGAATCTGTTCTGTCTCTACCTGTTTGTCACGATACTCATATTATAACTTCTATACATATTACATACCTGCCATAAATATCATGATACCCGATACCAGAATTCAATACCATAAAAACAATATGGTATAATAAATAAAACATCTGTATGGTTCACTTTTTACCAACTTTTTCAACACTTAACATATAACAGTAATATTAGTATAAATACAGCCAGATATGAATGAAACTACATGGTTCCATCATAGCATTGATTATACACGATGAGGCGCCTGTCTGGCTGCGCCGTGACGTCAGAGGGAGCAGGAATGAAAAACATTTTTTTTGATTTTAACCCCAAAGCTCGGTTTTAAATTAAGTAAACCAATTATTTTAAGGTGGTAAACGGGTTAAGGTCTCTTTTATACACGACCCCGGCTTGTGGGGCCGGAGGGATGGCTTGAAATAAAGGTTTTTATATTAAACGTTTTCATAAAAAAGTCCGCGGACCTTCCTGTTTTTTAACCTAAACGGCGCACCTAACGTAACCTTTAACGGACCCTATAGACTCTTTTAAAATTATCTGTTCGGTCATAAAGTGTCTAAGGAGGCTAACAGTCATAGTGTGTGTGTAGTTCTAAAGTATTCTTACCCGTATCAAAATCTAGGAGCACGTCCGTGTCGTCCTGCGGTCTGTGGAGCGGGTCCATGACACGAAATAGATCGCTAAATGCGCGGGGGAACGGGTACAACGAAGGATCTATTTTAATCACCGGTAATAACATATATATAAACAGTAATATTGGTCCGGTTGTTAAGGCTTCTCACCCGTTTTAATTCTTCAGTCGAGTCCGTGTCCTTCCTGGTCCGGAGTAGCGAGCGTCTAGCTGGGGGCTATTTTCCACGGGGATTATTTCCAGTTCCGTTTCCGGTTGTCACAGGTAAGTGAAATTACGTGATATTATTCGTTGGGGAGGGGGTTTAATTAATGTCCCATAAAGGTCAGGGGTTTATTGGTTAAAGAAGATTAAATAAATCGTAAGGCAATTAAATGCTATAAATATTTATTTTTTCTTAGTGTTATTAAAATTCTTCGGTGGGTCCTAAGGCCCCTCCATTTTCTGGTAATGCCCTAGATAAAGAGGTCCCTCTTCTCCATTGATCATTATACCAGATAAGATTATTATTGAAACGAATCTAGTCAAAGAGAAGTTTGGCAGAAGAAATAATTTACCCCCTGCTTCAGCTGAGGCCTTCTCCGGCCTTCCTCCTCCCTTGAAGCTATCTACGTCGATGCTGGCTTGCAAGCTGGACACTTCGCCGACCACTTTTGCCGTGTAACGTCACGTGACAACAGACACGACTAAAATGACAAATTAGACTGCAGAGGTCTTCAGGCCTGGAGTCTCATCACACATGTGGAGTTTGGATTGGATCCGATGATGTGGAGTCGAGTGACATTGGTTTATTCGCTCACGGCGAAGGACCATACTTTGACGCTATACCGAGGTCCCAATGTTCGACGTATGGTTACGAGCTTCGCAGGGGAGCATTACCAAGGTATTAGGTCTATCTTGGGAAATTTTGAGTGGGATCTGACTAATCTGTGATGAACAGGATATAAAAGAATAAAACATGTAACTTCATGGTGCCACTAGGTGGCGCTTTGACCATAAGAAAAAATTTGCATATTAATCTCTTCAGGGTCAGTATGTCATGATATCTGAGAAATATGGAGCAGATTACATCATGTATGGGCAAGTTACATCAACTTGGATTTTTATGGCGAATTGTGTTTTTTTATGTTTTTTTAAAGTTCGACCGACCTCTCAAAGTTTAATATTTTTTAAATCTTTCAAAGACTTAAGAGGAAAAAGGTCTCAAGATCATATAGGGCGAGTTTGGAATGAATCGGGTGGACGCTCTAGGAGGAGTTAACTGTTTTACAACCTCCAAAAAACATCAAAAATGGCCAAAAATGGCTGCAGATATTGAGTGATTAATTGCAGCGCCCCCTAATGGTCAAATATGCTAAAAATCGTAATGTAGGTTAAGGGATGCCATATGGACATATGATAGAAATTTGGTGAGGCTAGGCCAAAGGATTTGGAAGTTATGTAACTGCAAATATTAGGCCACACCCTTTAAATGTTCATTGGTCGATATCGTCTGAACGTAATAAGATATCAACAAGATTTTCACAGATTATGATGACATTGACCCAATAATGGACCACAGACATGTTCGGGTGAATCGGACAAAGCGTTTTGGAAAAAAGTGAAAAAAATATTTTTTGACAAAATTCAAAATGGTGGAAAATCTAGTTAGGCGCATTTGATGGCCACCATTGAGTTATTTGTAGAGCAGGTCCAGGTGAACCTCTAGCTCAAAATTTCAAGTCAATCGGTCATTGTTGAAAAAAAGTATGCTCTTTCTACCTCAAGGGGGCGCTAGAGAGCTAATTCTTGTCACTTTTTCCCGCGACCTCAAAAATATCGAATTTTTCGCCGATCCTGATATGTTTGGAAATTTTGAACGTTGTCGTGGCAGTCCGAGACACTCGTATCTCCCTGCTAAGGCAATATATAATAATAATAATAAACATGCGAATAACAATAGGTCCTCGTCGGACGTACTACGTACGTCGTCTCGGGCCCTAACTAGCAGCATTGAGCGGGCCCTCGACAATTCACGCACGTCGAGCGTACTCGCCGGTCGTCCGTTCGCCGGACCGAGAAGGCTTGCGACCTTCAGACCGAGCGTCAAAGAGTTAGACGTTTTCTTCTCCGAACGCAATGACATATCGACGAGATCTTCGGTAGTTATGATGACAGCGAACCGATAACGGATCCCAGAAATTTTCGGATGAATCGGAGAAAGCGTTTTGGAAAAAAGCGAAAAAAATATTTTTTTACAAAATTCAAAATGGCGGAAGATCTAAGTGGGTGGAGCTTACGGTCACAATGTAATTTTCGTTAGAGCAGGCCTAAGCGGACACGTATGATGAATTACGAGGTAATCGGTCATTGGGGGCAAATACCGTGGCCCAAAGAAAGAACTATTTGTGTTCCCGTTACCAGTAGGTGGCGCTACGACTAAAATGACAAATTAGACAGCAGAGGTCTTCAGGCCTGGAGTCTCATCACACATGTGGAGTTTGGATTGGATCCGATGATGTGGAGTCGAGTGACATTGGTTTATTCGCTCACGGCGAAGGACCATACTTTGACGCTATACCGATGTCCCAATGTTCAACGTATCGTTACGAGCTTCTCAGGGGAGCATTACCAAGGTATTAGGTCTATCTTGGGAAATTTTGAGTGGGATCTGACTAATCTGTGATGAGCAGGGTATAAAAGAATAAAACATGTAACTTCATGGTGCCACTAGGTGGCGCTTTGACCATAAGAAAAAATTTGCATATTAATCTCTTCAGGGTCAGTATGTCATGATATCTGAGAAATATGGAGCAGATTACATCATGTATGGGCAAGTTACATCAACTTGGATTTTTATGGCGAATTGTGTTTTTTTATGTTTTTTTAAAGTTCGACCGACCTCTCAAAGTTTAATATTTTTTAAATCTTTCAAAGACTTAAGAGGAAAAAGGTCTCAAGATCATATAGGGCGAGTTTGGAATGAATCGGGTGGACGCTCTAGGAGGAGTTAACTGTTTTACAACCTCCAAAAAACATCAAAAATGGCCAAAAATGGCAAAAAATGCAGATATTGAGTGATTAATTGCAGCGCCCCCTAATGGTCAAATATGCTAAAAATCGTAATGTAGGTTAAGGGATGCCATATGGACATATGATAGAAATTTGGTGAGGCTAGGCCAAAGGATTTGGAAGTTATGTAACTGCAAATATTAGGCCACACCCTTTAAATGTTCATTGGTCGATATCGTCTGAACGTAATAAGATATCAACAAGATTTTCACAGATTATGATGACATTGACCCAATAATGGACCACAGACATTTTCGGGTGAATCGGACAAAGCGTTTTGGAAAAAAGTGAAAAAAATATTTTTTGACAAAATTCAAAATGGTGGAAAATCTAGTTAGGCGCATTTGATGGCCACCATTGAGTTATTTGTAGAGCAGGTCCAGGTGAACCTCTAGCTCAAAATTTCAAGTCAATCGGTCATTGTTGAAAAAAAGTATGCTCTTTCTACCTCAAGGGGGCGCTAGAGAGCTAATTCTTGTCACTTTTTCCCGCGACCTCAAAAATATCGAATTTTTCGCCGATCCTGATATGTTTGGAAATTTTGAACGTTGTCGTGGCAGTCCGAGACACTCGTATCTCCCTGCTAAGGCAATATATAATAATAATAATAAACATGCGAATAACAATAGGTCCTCGTCGGACGTACTACGTACGTCGTCTCGGGCCCTAATAATAATCATTTATTTTATATAGCGCTTCACAAGGCGCCCGAAGTCGCTTTACAGAGTCCAGTAGTCATACACACACAGTCATCCCGGTGGTGGTAAGCTACATCAGTAGCCACAGCTGCCCTGGGGCAGACTGACGGAAGCGTGGCAGCCAATCAGCACCTACGGCCCCTCCGACCACCACCAACATTCATTCACATCCATACGAACCGGGGTGAGGCTGCGGTGCATGTCTTTATGATGGTGGGGGAAACCGGAGTACCCGGAGTAAACCCACGCAGGCACGAGGAGAACATGCAAACTCCACACAGAAAGGACCTGGAACGGGACGACCGGGATTCGAACCCAGGACCTTCTTGCTGTGAGGCGACAGTGCTAACCACTGAGCCACCGTGCTGCCCAAATCTGCCTAAAACTCTCTAATCTCATAATCTTCTATTGTTCAAAGCACCTTATGGCAATGTGAGGCTTTATTTATGTTTTTTTTTTCTCTGCACAGCATACTTTAAAAGAAATAATTCCGGCTTGTGCAGACAGCTCACACAGAAACACCATGAAATAACACTTTGGGGTAAGTCTTAATCAAATACTTACAAGTGAACAACACTGAACATTTCAGTAAGCAACCAATGCAGCCTTGAGTTTGGGCATTAGGTCCCATGCAATGAACCCAATTCTGGATTAGCATCATTTCCATTTCTCGTGAGCTGAGCAGTAGCATCTGCTCTCGCCAGTTAGGAAAGCCTAAATCTGTGTGATGAGTCGACGGAAAGAAAAAGAGCCGCAACCATGATCTGAGGATATTTAGTGACGGGAACGGACCGGCTGTTGTAATGCCATGGCCCTCGGCAAGATGACTTGTTGTAAACAAACACATTTTAGAAGAATGGAACCAAATCTAACATCTGATCACACTTTCAGGAATGTTGCAGATAAATACCTGCAGGAGATAAAGTAACGGAGAAGAAAAAACAATTGAGTACAGAATCAGCTACAGTTTGCTTATCAAGCTGGCATTGTGGTTGATGACCCTGTCATCTACCGCCTACATGGACCCCTCTCCCACCTGTGAGAATCTGAGTGCAGAGTGGTGGATCCTGGTCTACCTCACCAACCGACCACAGTATGTGAAGGTCCTGTCAGTCCAAACATGCAGCACGTGGTCCCAGCTGATAACAATGGCTTTCTCTTCACCATCTGCTCTGCCGACTTCTCACACAACTCACTCGCTCTCGCTCAACTCTCTGAGGACTCGTCAACTGTCAGGATCACCACGGACCGGTGGTTTTGTGGATCGGTGCCAGCTGATCCACCTCCAGATCAATGCAGGGAACCAAAGAGCCGGTGGAAGAATTCCATAGGTGCAAACCCTCGACCTCTACCAGTGTCCATCCAGAGACACTGAGATGGTGAACTCTGACAAATACCCAGGTGAACAATAAGCTGGACTGGTCTGTCAACACAGATGCTCTGAACAAGAAAAGAAGGAGAGGACTCAATCTGCTGAGGAGACCTTTTTACTCTATAGTCAACCATCTCCTATGGAGTGGTCTTTTGACAAGAGGAGGCTTAGCAGGCTGGTCAAGAAGGCCAGGTCTGCCTCCCCTCCCACCGCCAAATCCAGTGGAGGTGAAGCAGAGCTACCGGAGGTCCTTCTGCTGTCAGACTTTACAATCAACAAGGCTCCCGCTATACCGCACATACAAAAACTGACAATTCATTCATTCACGTGCAATATCAATATTTCAAATGTGCACTCAAACATTTAGTCTGTCGACTGTTATATTTAGTTTGTGACTGTTTACTAATGTATTATGTATTGTTGTTTTTTTGACTGATGTCTCTGTTGTTGCACTGTCCCCTTTGCTGGAAAATTACCTCGCTGTGGGACTAACAAAGAACTCTATAATCAGTAACATATTCTAAATCACTTAAAATCTCTAATCTTTTTTTTATCCCTATATTAATGTGTAGAGTACATATCAGGGTCAGAACCTCCGGGTTCAATTCAGACCCAGGGCCTTCTGCTGCATGTCCTCTTCTCTCTTTCCTGGGTTTCTTTCTTTAAGGATAAGACTTAAACTGTAATGCCAAATGTCCTTTGAATAAAATAACTTTTGTCAGTGTCAAACTTACAATGTATTTATTGTGGTTCTAGAGTGTTATCTATTAAAATTATATTTTTGGGGGGTTTATTTTACTCTTGGGTCTTTTAATCTATTTCATTTGATATATTTACAGTATTCCCCTGGTTTTATTTCATTGTATTGCCCACATTTTTTTAATCTTTATTTTCCCATGTAAAGCACTATGTAACTCTGTTTTGCGAGGGTATCAATATATCTCAGCGCTATTATAAATACGCTAGACACCGCTGTAATTACATCATAGGAATATTATGGAGGACAGCAGAAAGAGAGAGAGAGATACAGAACATACCTTAAAGCCACCATCATGTGTATTGAGGATGAGGGACTGACCGCAATATATCAATGTAAAATATCACAGAAGGATCACAGAGATATTTCTCTACGGATAAAACCACTATATTGAGCTATTAAATTGTCACCCCGGATTTATCAGGCCAAACGTGACAGCGGCCCACCACCGGCCTTTTTGTTGGCCGAGATGAGACGTGATCGCTTCTGAAGTGTGAGGACATTTCGGCGTCGACTAATTAATTGTATTAAGTCGGGCCGGCACATATGTTGGCGGTGACAGCCACGAGGTGAGAGGCGAGGGCTCGGCCTCCCCACAGAAAACCAGTGTGGGGTTTGAGCCGTCGGCCCGCTGCGCTCCAGAGACTCGCTTTGGCACTCACCTAGATACACATCTGCTCTGATTAATCACCTGCTTCGCCCAGTGCATACATTTCATTATCAGCTTTAAGTGGGCGAAAACAACAAGGATCAGGGCACTGAGCGGAGCTGTGACGAGAGGAAAGATGAAAGGATGGGGGAGGTATGAGAGGTGTATATTGGGTGTGTGAAAGAGGCGGATTTCTCATGGTCCTCATCATTTTCCTCTTAGTCACGATGACTAATATTTGACCTTTAGCAACCTCAATTGACAACCAGTTACCACCGATGTTATCTGCTCATACTCCACTCCCACAACTCTTTTATCCTCCATCAATCAACTAATAGACACAACAAATCTTTTTTGCCTTTGTGGGCAAAATAATGTTTTTCACGTGTCATTGTGTTGCTTAGCGCACTAGCCTGATGCAAATACCCCTGTAGAGCACCCACAGTTGTATCACTGCAGCTGTTCACGGTTAAGAGCCTTGCTCAAGGGCAACTTGACGAAAGGTTTTGGGGAAGGTTGTGAAGACTCCCAGCCTTCAGAAGACGTGAATGGAGCATTCTGCAAAGGGAGAGTGGTTGAAACGAGGGGGCTTTTACCCTCCACCACATCCCTGATGAAGGGTGAGCACTTGCTCGGGCTACATCCAAAGGCAATTCACCAAGATGCTCTTGTCCATCAGCTCTCTCATTGATTTTATGATTGTTTGTGTCCTTGCTTGGCAAGAGCAAAACTCCTCCAGGTTTGTTTTGAAGATGTAAGAAAAACTCAAAAGAGCAGGGCGCAAATCATTCACACTGGCATGGACTTTTGTATTTCTCGTCGCCCGTTGGCATATTCTCCATGGAGCAACGCTGCCTTCCTGTGGCGGCGTTTGCTCATTACTCTGACTCCTCGCCCAGGCATACTACTCAGCCTTCAGAGCACACAGCGGCGGAACTTGAGATGAAATGGGTCAAGGAGATTTAGATCTGGGCCATTATTGTCAAAGAGAACAATGAGCATCGACTTCGGGGTAATTGGGAGAAAAGGGTAAGCATTTGTCATGTAGGTTCAGACCAGGCTCTGTGCATACCTAATATGGTTTCACACAATTTATAAAGGCAGATTTGCTTCATTACAGCCAGTGCCATATTAGCTATTCCCAAGTATTTTTAACATGTCGCCCTTCAGCTTTCTCCCGTTTAGAGCACCTCAGACTAAAACAGTGGAGCCTTGAACTGTGATGTATAATTACATGTTTACTTGTGCAACGGCGGGGATTTCACTTGTACCAATGACACAGTTTCAAAATACATTATCAATCAGTTATTTAAAAACAAAATCAAAATTAGTGTTATAGGCTTTGCATCAATACATCAAACTACATTCAATTCGATTTTGGCCAATATTTTAAAAATATAAAAACTAATTTAGATTGTATTATTGATAATGTACTTAGAAAATGTAGCAGTGATGACAATCAACTTCAAATAAGTTTAATTAAGTCTAAAGCTTTGTTAGCAGCACTGTGAAGCAAAATGATAACCCAGTCCCAATATGCAATATGCTGATGTTAAGCAAGCTGTTTAAACAGATCTGACCATGGAGAGTTCAGCAATTATTACAACTCATCCTGAGGGCGACATATAAGTGGGTTTCAAATAGCATGACCAACCAGCCAACTGTTGTTGAGATATTTCACCAAAAAACAGATCGGCCAACCAACAGACCAACATGGCAAAGAAAAAATATATTTTTATAACAATTTCAAACCGCGTTATTGATTTTCTCAGTTCATATAAGTAAAAATAAATAAAAATGAAAGCAGAAACAATACAATATGCAGCCCTAGTTCCATGACGAGTCTGAGATGCATTTGAGGGGTATCTCTGTCCTCTGGACAGGCCCACGTCTCTGTGAGGATCAGTGTGGGACAGTACCCAGAGAAACGCCCTGTGGTCCTGGAGTTCAGATAAGGGTGAGCCACCGAGACGCCGACGACCAGAGACTGGCCCTCTGGTCCGTCTCCGGCTTGCCTCGCTATCTGCTGGACTGCCTGTCCATCTGTTTTCATCTATCGCTATCTTTTACCTTGTTAACTCTCAAACACACACACACAAACACACACACACACACACTTTCAGAGTAGATACAACTCTAAAATGAGTAGGAGGGACTATGAACTTTCTGAGGGATACCCAGAAACAGGACCCGGCAAGCAGAAGGCCTTATTGGAGCAACAAGAAACAATCTTTTGATTTTAACCTCAGTACGCGAAGCGGGAGTCTCAAGTTGTGTCCGTCTTTCTACCAACATAAGAACAGACCGAAGCCCAGAGGAGAAGGTAAGAGACGAGGTAGCCACAATGAGCCCAGTAAGAAATTATTTCATTCATCATCCTTCTCATAAAGGAATGACTCAGGCAGAATAAAAAGCTCACAGCACTACATGTTGCATTTTGTTTCCAGGGCCTCCTTTATTATGACCTTTATAATTCTTACTTGTGTTATTTCATCCATTTAACATAATCTGCTCTGTCTTGTATAGATCTGGCTTTTTAAAATGTCCTTCAATTCACTTCTTATTTAGAGGGACCATGTGCCATAATCAATATTCAACACGAGAAATCATGTAACCTACATGAGCAAGATTTTCTTCAGTGTGCCTGGACGTCATGTTGTAATATGTACTTCATGCAAGAGAGTAGCCGCATTCCCAATACAGTACGTCCAAATAATGCCTGTTTGGAAGTCAGAGGTTTGAGAGCCGCCGGCCTTGACTCTGCTAGGAATGCAATAAGAAATGCTCCACTTAATCGGCTGTATGCAGTACATACTGTTTGAGTTTGTAGTAGTCAGTATGTTAGTCGGCATTCCTGAACATGGCCTTGACTTGATAAAAGCAGTATAAAGCTATTGCTGAGGAAATTATCCACTTTATTTTTTTTCAACTCTATATGGACAGACCTACTAATTCTACAATGTATTTTTACGTATCCACTCTTTTGCCAAAAGTTAGATGAGACTACTACCAACTTAACTTGTATAAAGTATAACGCTACATCCTGGAGATGGTTTGCTTAGCATAAAGGGCACAAACAGTATGAAAAACTTTTTCCAAATGTAAAAAAATAGCATGCCTACCAGCCTCGTTTAAAGCCTCTAATTAACACGCAGTGGATCCTTTGTTTCGACTGGACAAAGAGACGAGGTGTTTTGGTTTATAGAGGTCATAAGCCGGACCTTTTCTTGGAGGCTGTGGCAGTGACTTCCTGTGGTAATTAGTGAGCTTTACAAATATTATTATTATGTTTTGACTGGGATGATGAAGAAAACAAAGGAAGTGAATAAGCATATTCCCAAAGTGTCATCTTGTTTTTCTTTTCTTTCTTGAACCCCAGAGATAATTAAAAGTGCATGAGCATTCAACGTTCTCTTTCCACTTTGTTTTCCAGTGGTCCCTGCTGGTTTAGAGGAGGCTGTTCAGGCCCTGGGAGGCCACACTAGTGCAACTCCAACCAGCTGGCACGACTCTGCCTGCTATATATGTGTGTATAATGATTCCTTCTGTACACATGACATCTACACCTGTCCATCCTGGAGAGGGATCCTCCTCTGTTGCACCTCATGCATCTGTGTGAGGGTCATATTTTCTACACGCTCTGCAGGAGCAGGAATAGCCCCTGGTGACGCGTACACTGCCCAGCGTGGCCACAGCTGCCGTGGCACTCCATCCTCCATCCTACATCCTCCGTCCTCCATCCTCCCCCTTCGTGCTCTACAAGCAGGATCCATTCTTCTGTGTCTGGGTCGAATCGTGCGACGAGGGCGGTCCGACCTCCCACCAGGTGCAGGCTGCATTTCAGAGACACCAGGCGCATCCAGCTCTCTGCAGGGGGTTGTGACAATAGGTTTCAACCCACGCACTTTGTATGTTAATAGAAACGTATTGAGTTGTTCACGCAAAATTGGAAAATGTCAGAGCAGTGCCTTTCTGCACACACAATCAAGGAGCAGTTGTTATTTCTTGTGATTCTTTTTATCGCTGTGAAGCTGCTTGCTTTATGATTAGATTCCCACACGTGTGAAAAGGGACCGAATAATTTGATCAACATCATTATGGCCCTTCAGTGTGGAGATTGATTGTTCTCACCGCGTCAGTGCGGGTTCTCTTCGGGTTCTCCGGCTTCTTCTTCCCACAGTCCAAAGACATGCAGCTCCGGTTAATTGATTGACTGAGTGTGCTGTCTCTATACGTGTCGGCCCTCGAGGGTAAGCGGTCAAAGATCAGAGAGTTTTTGTAGAAATTCCATTAATGGATTCACCTTGATTATTTGGCATCAATAATTAAAAAAGCAAACCTGCAAAGTATTATGAAATGTTGAATTTGGCTGGTTTATCTTGAAATATTTTGAAACTGATTACTACAGAATTCTTCCACCAATTTGATAATTTTGGCTGGGATATGTTTGAAAAACTAATGCTCACCTGAATATCAAATCTACATGAAAAGAGATAAAGAGATTAGGATTATTATCGTTAGATATTTCATAAACCAAATGAACCGGATATTTTGTCTGTTTATGATCTGAGGCTTAAATAAGAGAGATATGTTGATCAGTACTGCATTGGAGAAAGTAATTTACTCAAAGTACATTGTGACGACTCTCGGGCCATCACCAGTGGGTTTCCCCTCAAAGCAACAAGGATTTGCGAAGACCAAGTTTCGATTCAGGAACATGCTTTATTTCTTTCAGGACGCAGACCACACGACGACGCCTCTGCTCACTCTTTTCTTCTCCACTCTCAACTGCTCCTTTTATGAGAGCAGCGTCGGCTGCTGGCTGATTGCCAATCCGCCAGAGCCACAGCCGAGGCCAAATTGGAGAACCCACAACCACATTTATATGGTACTTTATTTCCATGTTGTGCCACTTTATACTTTAACTCAGAAGGAAACACCACTATTCACTTCTAATCAATCAGAAGTGACAACTTCAGCTGCTAGTTAAAAATATTCTACATGCAAACATAAGACTTGCAGAGTAATAACTCCATCTTGACAATCTAATATAATATAATATCTACATTTTTGAAGGGGTCAATCTACATTATTGGCAGTGGCGGCTGGTGAAATTTCTTTTTGGTATGGCCATCCAATCAATTTCAGCAAACCCATTTTTTTTTCATCCCAGTATGATTCAATGCAAAATAAGTATCAAACACGCATTTCTACTTTGTAGTTAAATATTTAAAATGTATTCCAACACTGACATAATAAGGATATCTTATTCATACAATTCAGTCTATTAATATATATATATATCATATTATAAATTGTGCTTCTTTGATGACCTTCTAAAACCTGCAGTGTTTACAGTAAGCCGCTAAATTACAAATAACTCTTAAACAGAGATTAAGTGACTCTGGTAACCACATCTGACAGTAACACAGAAGAAATAAAGATTTAATATATCCAAGATATAAAGATTTTTGCCTGGACTTCACGATTAAGTACCAGTGAAAGGAAAACCAGTGTACGTGGGGCAGCTGTGCAACTCAGGAGGGGGCCAAAAGTTGTGTCCATTGAGGTAGATAATATAAATCTATAACATATACATAGATATACATATAAATCTATAAAATATATACAGATATTGCATGCAGATTGATATAGTAAATCTATATAAGTGCAGCTTACACTCCTAATCGGCCAAAGTCTGGTATCTGCAATAGGCTACTTGTACAATAAATGCAAATAAATATGAATGCATTTATTTTGTTATTATTTTGGAGAGTGTCCTTCAGTATTTTTCAATCTGTCAATCCCTCCCATACACATTTTCTTGATTTCTTATCCGTCAATGAACAAAGAAGAAGCACGTGGTCAGCTTGTAAAGGTTACAGAGAACGCATGATGGGATTTCAAAAAGATATCGACACACATGTATGTACCGATATCTTGTGAAACCATAATTTGACAGTGTGGAAGAAATGGTTCTTTCATAGCCCGCTCTCTCTCTCTCACGCGGAACACAAGACCCTGGCAGAACACGTTTCAATGGATTTTCTGATCATTTATTGATCCCGTGACAGATCCTTTCTGCTGTTTTCTCCTCCCTCCTCTCTTACGGGGAGGTCGGAGGTGAGGGAGAGCTGGACAGGAGCTCCGTTGGGCTTCATTGTCTTTCTGAAAATGCCAGTACGGCTCAGGAACTTGAACCGAGGTCGTCCGCTTGACTGACCTGCCTTTTTAAAATCACACGTCTTCCAAATAAACGTCCGACAAGGAGTTTGAGTCTGTGAGCCACAACTCAAAGTAGTTATTGCTTTGTCAAGATTTCCTATTTCTTATTCACACATTTCACATTGCCCCGAGTGCTTTCTCGTCAGTCGTCCTTGTGCATTTGCATACAGGAGTGTTGTCCTTCTGCATTGAGCATTGCTTTCCGATGAGACGAGACAGACGCTTGACAGGTCCTTGATTATGTTGACACCGGTGCGCAAGGTGGGTCAGCGCTGATTGCCTGCAGATGGCAGTCGGGCCTCAAATATGAGTGCTTCACTCTCATTAATTGGCATGATCCATCCAAGGTGATCCCTCCCCTTATCCCCATGCGTGTCCCGACAAGGCTGTCCTCTCCCAAGTGTCCTTGCGAGAGGAAGCGTGAGTATGAGCTGAGTGCACAGGGCGCCGCCTTGTGGCCTTGTGAAAGGAGGCCTTCGGTGTTAAGAGTATAAGACTCTCTGGGCATCCAGCAGGGATGGAGGGGGGGGGCTCATAACCTGGGAAGCACACGCCAAGAGGTCTGTGCATTACAAAGTTTGCCACAGTCCGATTTGTATCGTCAGATTGATCGGGGGAGGTGTGTTTTACAGTTGCATTTGCTCTGCATGTACACTACCGTTCAAAAGTTTGGGGTCACTTAGAAATGTCTTTATTTTTCAAAGAAAAGCACTGTTTTTTTCAATAAAGATAACATTAATCAAAAATACACACTATACATTGTTAATGTGGTAAATGACTATTCTAGGTGGAAACGTCTGGTTTCTAATGAAATATCTCCAGAGGTGTATTGAGGCCCATTTCCATCAACTATCACTACAGTGTTCTAATGGTACATTGTGTTTGCTAATCGCCTTAGAAGACTAATGTCTGATTAGAAAACCCTTGTGCAATTATGTTAGCACAGCTGAAAACAGTTATGCTGGTGATATAAGCTATACAACTGGCCTTCCTTTGAGCTTGAAGAACAAAATTAATACTTCAAATATTAATCATTATTTCTAACCGTGTCAATGTCTTGACTACATTTTATATTCATTTGATAAATAAAAGTGTGATTTTTCATGGAAGACACGAAATTGTCTGGGTGACCCCAAACTTTTGAACGGTAGTGTAAGTTGTAATGAGGACGTCTCTGGGGCCCTGCGCATGAAAAGAGGGATGTAAGCTGTTGTTGTGGTGTCCCCAAGGTCTCTTACCCATTTCTTCAGTTTGGTGTGCAAATGAGACAGTTGCCTGCTGAAATTAAGGACTGCGCCTTTAAATATTTATCATCCATCCATACATAATACATGGTGTAATGGTGATGTAATACATGCATCATTTGTGATGTTAATTTATCTCCTATAGATCTGGTTTCCCGAGAACTTGTTTTATTTTATAAACACATAGGAGATACATGGGAAGATTAATAATAATATCATGGATGCGCTCTGTGACGATGAGTTGCAATGCTGCTTCTTGTATTATGATTTGCTTTGTAACGCGTCAATAATGAACGATGCAGTAAAATGCAGTTTTCCTCAACGTGAATGAGGCCATGAGGCACCGCTTCAACATCATCCAACGGATTTAAAGTGGGTTCAAATGAATGTCAAAACTATTTGCACAGATTGTGGAAATTATTTTTCAGTGCTGACTCATCGGGACCGAATTCTGGTTATTGTTCAGTGTCATGGCCTTTACTTCCGTCACTCCGCCTTAAGTAGAGAAGCTCTGCACACGCACTGCAACATCCGTAAGGCCGCTGTGGAGCGAGCCACAAAATAAAATGCTCTTGGAATTGTTGCACTTATTCATCATGGAACCTTTAGCTTTACTCACATCTAGATGCAGATGGTGACCAGTGGTGCTGAGTGACATTCAGTATATTAGCGTTTTATATTGACAATGTATCATCAGCTCAATTTGACCTTTGAGGTCTATTTTAATAACTAAAAAACTAAAAACAGAAACAGTTTCTGTTTCGGTTTTTCGTTATACTCAATAGGCTAGATTTGGTTGTGATGTTTGCTAAACCACATTTATTTATTTTTACATTAGTGGTTATTACTAACTCACAAAAGGGTAAAAGGCAACAGGAAAGGTTCATAGACAAAGCTGAGTAGCAAACTCATTCAAGACCCATTGTTATTCATTGTGTTTTTTGATCAGTAAATTATGGAAAATGTCCATCGCAATTTCCAATAGTCTACGGTGAAACTTTTATTGTAGAAAAAAAAACTAATATAAAAAACAAAAAAAGGATTCAGTTTACACTGACCCAGGAAGACTCTCCGATGGTGGTTTTGCTCCTGAAATATAAAAAAAATGTTTTATATTTTCATCATATAATGCAATAAATCCTTCACATATCTTGTGGCTGCATTTCATGCTAGTCTCTTGAAGCTGCTAACGTATAAACAGACTGATACTGCCCGATAGTAGCCCTGACATAAAGACAACGATTATATGACGGGGTTAAATCTCCGGCCCAAACACCAAACTTTAAGAGTAAACTAGTCCCAACTTCCAGGAGTTGAAACCCAGTTTGACAGCGTCACTGTTGAGCCTGGCTGTTACTTATGCAACTAAGCATCTTCCTTTAATACAGCGAGCCTCATCCAAAGCTGCTTCCCACTGAAGAGCGGATTCAAAAGGTAAACAAAGCCTGCTGCGTCTTGGATCATAATACCAGGTTAGATCTTAGGCAAGAGCTGTCTCTTGAGAGTTGTTGGCCTGCATCCCTCCACAAATCCATCTTCAAATCCTCCTCCATTTGTGCCAATCCAGTGATGCTTCCCCCCCCCCCCCCCCCCCCCCGACAGCCTTGGGAAGGAATATCTTTGCATCTTCACAGGATGTATCTACTCATCTGCAAAGCGAGGGGAACTCAGTTCTTCACTGAGCTACTGGCTAAAGTTTGGGTGAAAACAGAAGCTTAGGCATCAATAATGAAAAAGAGGATGAAGCGTCACTAAGTATCATATCTTTCTGTACTTTGTGTTTAGTGCTAATACGCAAATAGTACATGCTAAACAGAGTAGGGGAACACAGTTAATAATATTGCGGCATCAATTTTGAGGAGCGGCCATGTCGTCATCTTCTGAGGTCCAGCCTCAGAGCCACTAGCAGTACTGGACTGTAGTTTGTGTGTTTGAAACCTAAACCTGTATAATACATGTTTTAACTGTGCTTTTGTTTTTGTTCACCTCACTTTGTCCTTTATATTAGTACGAGCACACACGTATATATATATATATATATCATACTAATAACTCAATGTCCCATTTTAGTGTAACATTCCTTATGTTCTTCACCTCTTCCATGATCACACTCCATATGTTCACCCGAACACACTTCTCATTGCGTTGCCTACGGCCATGAGCTGGTCAGGGAAGCTGAGAGGATCGAGCATTTTGACAGATGACTGACTGGATATTCAAAGTCTCCCTGCTGACCCACCAGTGCCTCCATGGCACTGCCCCCCTCTACCTTAAAGAACTCATCACCCCCCAATCCTCCCCACGCCATCTCCGCTCTGGACTGGCCAACCTCCTCCAGCCTCGGAGGACAAGGCTCGAACCATGGGCGCGCGCCTTCTGTACAGCTGCTCCCAGTCTGTGGAATGCTCTCCCGACCATTTAAGGGCACCGCAGACTGTGGATTCTTTTAAAAAAGGCCTGAAAACCTATCTTTTTAGAAAAGCGTTTGATTGACTACTTTTTAAACTCTAAAGTCATTTATGTTTGGTTTTATTTTATTTATTTTAATTCTTCTCCTTTGTTTGTTTTTAGTTTTTTTTTTGTGCCTTTTGTGCAATGTAGCACTTTGAGATCCTTCGTTGGATGTAAAGTGCGTTATAAATTAAATTTATTATTATTATTATTATTATTATACTTTGCTTTTCTTTGCGGGTTCAACCTGCACTCTTCTCCAGGATAAACGCTGCGTGGCTCAGACACCCCTCAAAGACCTCTAATGGACTGCATCGGGTGTTTCTAGTATTTTGTCCACTCCATCTACTGAGCCCACACCGTCAGGGTTCTACAAAGACAGGAAGACACAAGGAAAGAAAGGGAACCAAGAGGTTTCTGGTTTTAATTGCATCATTAGAATCACAAAAATAATTAAAAAACAAAAGCACATTTGATTATAGCGTCAAACAAAAACACACGTTTCCATTCACGTTGGAGAAACAAGACCCTCTCCGGGTTTCTCACCGCACGTACATATGGATCATTTTAATACATCTGGCATCTGGTTATTACTCAAATGTGTGAAGCCTTGATGGATTAAAAACAGCAAAGAGTTAGTCTCTTTTCGTTCATTCAGCTTAAATAATTACATTTACATTGGATTTTAAAGCTGCACATTTTGGAATAATTATATAAAGAGTGAAAATAATATCCAAAGTCTAACTGAGTGATAGCTAATTGGCTCAGTAATGTGTTCTCCTACTCTATGAACTTAAAATTGCAGTAATTATGGAGGTTATTTCTTTTCTATTACAAGTGACATTTTACTTTCAGTTGATTAAGTAACACGAGAGCATTTGGACTTACAATCAACGACGTCTTTGACTAAGTTGATCGATTTAATCTTGGCAGAATATTGGGCTGCTGAGGTAAACGATAGTGGAGGTGTTGCGTTTAAAGCGCTGGCTACTGGCACAGATGTAACATCATATTTATACACGACAAGCATTAATACGCCTTATTCACTGAAGACATTGTGACATGTCCCAGGGGGAAAAGCAGAGGTGAAAATTATCAAGCTTCAGTTTGTCCTGGAACTGAGCATGGCAGCTCACCGATTTAAAAAAGGCTTATTGATTATATTGTTACTGGTTACCTATCACAAGGAGTGTTTTTAAAAGCATATCAGTCAGCTACGCGTCGCATCATATAATAACTGATATTCATAAACTCTTACTTAGGTATGATATATTAGATTGTAATGACATTGAGTCAAATTTTGTGTTTAAATGTCGCGGAGGAACTTAGCTTGGTATCGAGACTCAACAACCGAGCACCAGTTGCCACAACACACACACACACACACAAGCTGCTGTCTCGGTCAGGGGCTTCATCCCTCCACTTCAAGAAAAAATTCCGTCCCATGTAACTGGTTTCTAGTGGCTCTATTGCCCACCTCCACATCCAAATAAAAGGTAATTCTCTAATTGTAACTGGGAGTCCAAACTTGTTTGAGGGGGCTGTTCCTGTTAAGGGTGTGGACCGAATTTTTAAATACGTTTACCAACAAAATTGTCCAATACCATCTTGGCCATGAATCTCTGCCAGTGCAATACTTCAGTGACACAGATTCTGGTCAGTATTACTCCTGCATACTGGCTTTCAGCTCCTGGAGGATGTCAGTGCCGCTGCTCCAGGCTATGACTTTAGCACTCAGAGAAGCGTCGTCTTCCAGTTTGGCCAGCAGTTTCTCCAGGATGAACCCTCTCCTGGGCATCACCACATCGCGCCCCCTCAGACAGGAAGTGGGACAGAGGTCGTTCCCGCCGTCACCAGCGTACAACACCCGCTCGTACTCCACGCCCCTGTCGAACTGCTCCGACAGGTACCCCTCCAGGACTCTTCTCTTGCAGAGGTTGACGGGGCAGTGGGCGCAGTCGTGGGAGTGGTAGCACTGCACCTCCATGTACCCGACCTCGTTGAACTTCGCCGGGTTGGTGAAGACCTGGTCGACGGCTGCCTGGAGGCCGGAGGCGTGGAGGATCCAGTCTATGAACACGGTGTTGGAGTCAGAGATGACGATGCAGTCAATGGTGCTCTTGTTGTCCAATATGAACGTCAGCAGATCCGTCATTCCAGCGGTGAAGGGGATGGTCACCATCACACTGCGGACCGTCTCAGGGCTGACCTTCTGGTCTCCTGGGTGAACAAATTAAAAGAATTAAGTTCAGGGGACTGAAGAGTAAAGCAGGTTAGTGGGTGGTGGCAATACAATGTCAATGTGCAGATGTCTGCAGGATATATTGATGCTCTAATAAATTAACAGCCTACAAACAGGATCATGGATCTTCACCTATGTAGTTCATCACACTGCCCATGAACTCTGTCCAGTAGCCTTTTCTGTAGGAATTCTTCACAGAGTCCGGAAGAGTCTGACCTGGAAGGCATCTGGGAAGAGAGAAGAAAAAAAACAGTGGTAATGTATCTCAAGATTAAAACACAGCGGACTGGATTTCCTCTGTGGTTCTTCACTGTACGGGTATCCAGTCATTGTGCTGTTTTAACCTCCTCATATCAGAGTCTTGTGTAACTTCTATAGATGTGTATTAGTTTTACAGCATTAAACAAACATGCCCAACTCGTGTTTTGTAATGTATTGTATGCCGTTTCATTTATGGATTCAGACACCATGTTATTTACTTAATCACCCAAGTGTCACTGTTGTCATCCACCACAGTGTGGTCGAAATCGAACACCATCAGAGTCTTCATTTTTCCCCTGGAAAAAAATAATCACCGTGTCAAAACAAGATCGAAGAAATAACATGTGCAGTAAGTAATAATAATAATAATAATAATAAGTATTATCGTGACTCTAAATATCTCATATTGGGTCCAGTCGTGACGCAGGCCCCGCGGCTGGGTAGGTTTATGATGATCTAACCATCTTATCATCTTCAGCAGCACCAACCGTGACAGAGCACATTACAATCGGAAAGTTACCAAAGCAACTGTTACACCTCTATAAATCGCTCTGCTGCGCGCGCCGATTGGTGCCTTAACGCACCAGTGAATCCCGAGATCTTTTACATTATTTCCGTTTCACTGTAAAGGCAAAGTTTAAGCTCGCTGTGTTTCAAACGACCTATTTACGAAAGAGGTCTGGTGTAACTTCGTCCAAGTAAACGGCCTAGCAGCCCGGCTAGTCCTCCCATTGAAACTCTGCTCCAACGATTCAGATGAAATAATAACCGGAATTACGGTTAGTTCTGTCCTAAACGTCACCCCAGGTTTAGATATGAAATATTAGCCAAAACTATACGATCACCGGCGAACTGACCTCTGCCTGTTCGGACATTAGTCTTCCTCTTCCGTCTTGTTGCGTATGACGAAGCTAGTCGGACCCTTTTACCGCCACCTACTGGTGAAGCGTCACATTTTGTCTTTCATTAACTTGTAATATCACGTTTTATTACAGCAACAATCGTTCCTGTATCTTATTAAAGAGATACTTTGAGATATTACGCTCCCTTAAATTTTGTAAGAGTGCGTGTGGTTTGCTGTCACACAGACTTATGTAATAGTATTGCCTGAATTAATACACCTTTTGCGGTTTATATCACCGGCCGTGAAGGCACCACTAGGCGGCAGTAACACGCACTCGAATCACGCGAAACAAAACGTAGAAGAAGAAAAGCCCTGCCAGTCTATTTCCTGGTTGCGTAGCGTCAAAACAACCCCCTCTGTTGAGACTGGATTTTTTTTCCTTCTTCACCTGTAAATCTCAAACGCCGTTACTTACCTTCCCACCACCATGTTCAGGGGTTTCGGGACGTGGCTGGGCCTGGAGGACCAGGCGTACAACAAGACGTCTGGCGACAGAGAGGACCCGAGTGTGCTGGAGCAGGAGGAGAAGGTGGTGGAGGCGCAGAACGAGGTAAACAAACAGCAACCAGCTGACGAGGTCGGAGAACCGGAGGCGGACCGAGAGAATTCCGAGCACGGGAAAGGACTCAGCGGTGAGAAAGAAACTGCGACCGCTGTGTTGTTGAGTGGGAGAAACAATCAAACTAGCAAAGCTAAGTACTTAGCTAAAGGATGTGGTTGGCCATAAGTCACAGTAGACTAAATACGATTTTAGTGATATTGCCACGATATGATGATGATGATGTTGATGATGTGTTGTCATCTCCGAAGATTACATCTTTAGCTTCGCGTCCAGTGCCACCAAGAAGATCTCTGAGTCTGTGGTGGAGACCGCTCAGAACATCAAGAAGACGGTGGAGGAAGGGAAGATCGACGGCATCATAGACAAGGCATGTTGACGGATTGGGTCTACCTGCTGCTGCTGTTTGTTCAGCAGTTTGTTCAGCATCCCATGCAACATGTTAGACATGTTTCTTCCTCCTTATTCAACTTGTATCTGTGTTTTTTTTTGTAGACTTTCCTCGGAGACTTTCAGAAGGAGCAAGAGAAATTCGTCCAGGAGAAAAAAGCCAAAAAATCTGGTACTGTCCGAATCAGGAATCCTCTCCACAACAAGTGATCGATTACTCAAGAACCGAGCAGGAAAGGGAAGTGAACCTTTTTAGTCACAACAGGGGACAGGCCACAGCCAAATCCGACAGAACCCCCCTGTAAGGCAAGCGGCACGGCACTGCATCGTAGAGGAGACTTGATGAGGATGTGTAGTTTTCAAAGCTGCTTAAAAAGTAATATGTCAATATTCGAGTCCATTATAATTGCTTTTAATCCAAGCTGGCTGCAATAAACTCCTGCAGCGAAGTGGCCGTTCAGGTGCAGCGCGGTACCTAAAGGAACTTCCAGCTAAGCCCCTCCCTGTAACATAACATGGTTGAAATTGTTGAGACGACAGTTGAACATTTGATAAGGCAGGCACGTTATCAACCGCTCCTTGTTTTGTCAGCGTGCCATTTACTGTCGTAAAGTTGGTACGCCTCAAAATAAAGGGTGATTATTGCTTGATTGTTATTGTGTGTGCATGTGCGTGTGTGTGTGTGCGTGTCCAGACACAGCGGTGCCCCCCTGGGTCGGCTACAACGAGGAGGAGACCATCCAGCAGCAGATCCTCGCCCTGTCAGCCGTAAGCGAAAGACGTCACGCCACTAAATGAACGCGTCGATAAACTTTTGTGTTCACACCGAGCTCTCTGTGTCGCTGATCGTAGGACAAGAGGAACTTCTTGCGCGACCCTCCTGCCGGTGTTCAGTTCCACTTCGACATGGAGCAGATGTACCCGCTGGCTGCAGTGATGCTGGAGGAGGACCTGCTCCTCAACCGCATGCGCTTCGACCTGGTCCCTAAACGGTAAGTAGTGTGTGTGTGTGTGTGTGTTGTGTGTTCTGTGTTCTGTCTGTGGGCGTGTCAAAAGGCTGAACTATAAATGCGATGTGTTTGACAGTGTGAAGGAGGAGGTTTTCTGGAGGAATTATTTCTACCGGGTGTCTCTGGTCAAGCAGTCGGCTCAGCTCACAGCGCTGGCGGCCCAGCAGCAGCAGCAGAAGGACGGCGTGGACAGAGCGGCCAGTGGCTCAGCCGAGGACGTCGTCCTAACAGGTCCGACCGTCGTCCACATTTCACCTGTGTTTGCTTCTTTTGCACATCCACGTGCACCTCACAAGCTTCTCTCAACCCGGCGTGCTGTAAGCTCTGAATGGCTGGTGGTCCCACGAAGAACTTCAGCCGCCAGATGCATCAACGCCCTGTTGACTCGTGGTTCTGGTTTACAGACGTCAGATCACCGGTGAACTGGGCACACGTACACAAGCCCTACATTTCCTCACCAGCAGTTAAATTAATCCCTTCCTTGAGACCCGTCGGTGAAAAACTGTGACTCGTAGCACACATATGCGTTGTTTATGTAGTTTTTAAAAAGAGCTGTGTTGACATTTTACAAATCTATTGGCAAAAAATATCAGATGATCAGTGAAATTAGCGAATAGCCTAAATTCATGTTTGCAACTTTCTTTCTTTTTTTTAACGAATGTATTTTGTATAGCCCAATCACAAATTGGCTTCAGAGGACTCGACATGCAGGTACACAAATGACATCCGGTGTCCCGAGCAACAGAGCAGTGGTCCCTCTCCCAGAAGTGCAATAGAACAACAACAACAATATAATTATAACAGTCGTCTATATGAAAGATTAGAAATTAGAGATTTACTCTATGAATAAAAACATGTGAGGCGCACACCGCTGATTATCAGGCTCTTGTTTTTTTAAATACCAGTGAAGTTGTAGTTGTAGAATAATCTGCCCGGTCCTCTTCACGGTTCCCTGGTTACTGAATAACTTATTACACCACGAACACTGCTGTTGCATTTCTCTGGTTTGATTCATCATCTGGAGGTTTTTTCGTCCTCTTGGTGAAGCATCCGATTGGACCTGGAAGCAAATTAACCTGCCGTTGAAGTTCTGGCATGACGGAGCTCTGTAACGTGTGTGTGTGTGTGTGTGTGTGTGTGTGTGTGTGATTTCCTTGTAGACAAGGTCAGACCCAAAACTCCACCAGTTTCCATCAGCGACAAACAGCAGGTAAGAGCACTCAAACGCAGGCTCTGCTACGATCGTTCTGTAAAGAGGGACGAGTAACAACCCGTGTCCGTCTTCCGCCAGCCACCCCAGGAGGAAGAGGAGGAGATGTCGACGAGTCCCGGCGTGTCCGAGTTTGTGAGCGACGCTTTCGACTCAACGGGCATCGACCAGGAGGACCTGAGGAAAGAGATGGAGCAGCTGGTGCTGGACAAGAAGGACTCCGCCGACGGTCAGCTTCATAAGAGTCGGACGACGGCGTGCCGCTTAAAAAAGTGGATTTTTAAAAAAAAATTTAACTGCCTTACTCATGATCTCTCCTTCTCCCATTCAGATGAGACGCCAGACTGGGAGAAGGAGCTGCAGCAGGAGCTCCAGGAGTACGAGGTGGTGGCCGAGGTGGACAACAAAGACGACCAGTGGGACCAGGAGATCGAGAAGATGCTTCAGGCCGACGAAAACTAGGCGGCTGCCGCTCGCTGATCTTGCCCAGAACGGAGGACTCGGTGACCCGGTGATACACAAGCCATCATGTAAAGCGCCTGTACCCCAATGACGCTGTAGATCCAATAAGGACAAGACTGCATCGCCTCTGTTGGAAACGATGGGCGTATCCAGACGTGTTGGTAGAAGTGACGCTGCTACATTGCTCCTTCCGACGTTTATCTACTTGCTTTCGCCTCCCCTCTCTCTTTTTGACTGGGGGGAAGAAAAACACATAGAAGCTGCTAGAGGGCGCTCCAGTACAAGTACAGTGAATTTTATAATTGGGGGGGGGGGGGGCTTGTTTGAAATGACATGAAACGTATTATCTTTGTTTCCTCTACTGCTCTCCGGAGGGTTGTACAGTAAAGTCTCGGTATAGTCATAGTACAGGAAAGTCAAATGTAAAGTTACCGTTCTGTAAATAAATAAAAAAGTATTCTAACACTCTACCTATCTTCAAGTTGCATTCCCCTTTCATCGCAGCCGCTCGTTTTCATGAAACATCCATGTGTGTTTGCTTTGTCTTTTTGTTTCTCTGCAACTGAACGACTACCTTTTCTCTTTAACCTGTCATCCTTTAATAAATATGTATCTGTTATGATGGACAATATACATCATGTTTAAGGGGACGACCCAGCCCCGGGGAGTTGGGTTTTAAAAGGGCATTTGCTATGGTGTTGAACTAAAATTTATTATTTTTAAACCAGTATAATAAAGGCCTCTTTCCACAAACACTGAGAGGCGAGAGAAACTTATTCTGGTGATCTATTTTGAGTCTCGTTTGTGTTTATGTTCTAATCAATTTGATCTTCGTTAATCCTTTTTTCATTTGTGAAAAGTTTGGACAGGTGAATTTAGTCAATCGTGTTTTTTGTAGGACTCATTTTGGCCACAAGAGGCTGAAGTGCATGACTAAATCATCGAAATAGGACCAAAAAGCCTTTCGGTTGTCCTCCAGGGACCAGTTCCTTGTAGTAGTTCAACTAAGTTGATAAAATGTCGTATTATCCACCTTAAATTAACTCGATGATTGAAGTCAGGCTATCTCGGTTTCACACAGGCTGATCCGTGCTCAAACAATCGGGTTAATCTGAACCAGACTTCAGTAATCAGGATAGTTGCATGTGCCCGTCCTTCTTCAAAAGGGGGAAGTGTCGATCACCGAAACCATGATTTTCTAACAGCACAAAGGAAAATAAACTCAAAGACGAGCCTCTTTGTTCTCTTCTGACAAGCAGGAGATGATCATGAACACATTTGAGGAATTCCAGAGCATAATCATGGCAACATCTAACGCCGCCACCGCTGCGAGGCAAGGAGCATGGCAACATATTTCAGACAAGTTAAATGTGTAGGTGTTGGGAAAATGTATCACCCCAAATCAATTCGATTACATTTCTTTAAATGTGCCTGCTGGCAGTCGGTTTAATGGAATGCATCATCCAATGAGATCTAAAATAACCATCTCAACTCATTCAGAATAAGTAGATAAAAACAAGCACAAAGAGTATCTAATTGATACAAAATAAAAGATACTTATGTATGTATGCGCTTATGTGTATAGATTACCATATAGAACGAGGAGTTTGAATATGTGTGGGCGGATATGTATGTCCTCACCTATGGTCATGAACTTTGGGTAGTGACCGAAAGAACGAGGTCGCGAATACAAGCGGCCGAAATGAGTTTCCTCCGTAGGGTGGCCGGGCTCAGCCTTAGAGATAGGGTAAGGAGCTCGGACATCAGGAGGGAGCTTGGAGTCGAGCCGCTACTCCTTCGCATCGAAAGGAGTCAGCTGAGGTGGTTCGGGCATCTGATTCGGATGCCTCCTGGACGCCTCCCGTTAGAGGTTTTCCAGGCACGTCCTACTGGGAGGAGGCCCCGGGGAAGACCCAGGACACGCTGGAGAGATTATATCTCCCGGCTGGCCTGGGAACGCCTCGGGATCCCCCAGATTGAGCTGGAAAGTGTCGCGGGCGAGAGGGAAGTCTGGGTCAACCTGCTGGGTCTGCTGCCCCCGCGACCCGACCCCGGAATAAGCGGATGAGAATGGATGGATGGATGGATGGATATGTATGTATTATTCATAATCAGAAATTTGATCAATTGAAGCAGTGAAAAGAAATGGTGTGTGAGTCTCTCTATTCTTATCATGAGTCCATCTTAATCATGTTCTACAATAACAATATGCTGCGGTGTATTAATAACACTGTCATAAATGATCATTTACTCGGACACTGCCATGCGGGAATGTAATGAACACATCCATAACTTTTTTAAGCACAGAATAAACTTTACTAACAGCTCAGCATGCAGCAGCTTTCCCGATGTTCTGCATCACCGACACTGTACGAGAATGTACCACAAGGCTCTGCATACAGTCTGTGAGACAGTAAATACTCAGTGTTCAATGTACGGCTCGAGAAGGTCTGTAAATAACTGATTCCTTGTGGGCAGAATCGATAGCACTCGTATAGAAAGTCATCATGACATTATAATGGATCTTGGCGATCTTGAAGAACTCGCTCCCTATAAAACGCTAATCTAACTAATAGTGCTCATTCATCAATGGGATCTCTGGGGAAGGGAGCTGCCATTTCCTTCTGGGGGAGTGGCAAGCTGATCCAGCTAACTTAAGTTAGCCTGCGCTGCAGCTTGTTTAAATTTATGGTTGTGTTGCTATGGTGATTTTGCCAAACTTGCTTCATGGAACCAAAAAGCCTGACTATCCTGAAAGTTATCCGGCTAACTCAGTTACGAGGAATAGGACCCAGGTGAGTTTGAATTACTCACTTAATGTTTACTTGCATGCCTATTCTTATTGAGATCATTTGGTAGTCTTAAACATCATTTCTGTCTCCATGCACATGAAGTTTGACCACTGCCTAAACACTGATCTGCCGCTGTATGAAAAGAAGGAAATGTACACTTTTATTTATCCCTGTGTGGAAATTCTTGTCTGCATTTGACCCATCCTGAGTTATTAAGGAGCAGTAAGCAGCAGTAAAGCACCTGGGGAACAGCGTCTTGCTCAAGGACACTTCACCATGCAACTATGAGGAGAGCGGGGAGCAAACCGTCAAATCGTAAACATATATAAGCAATGGAGACATTATTTTCCTTCTCACTTGACTCTCAGGGCTTTAGAACAACTTTGTTCTCGCAGAACATCATTGATGCAGACGGAACAATTTGAATGCTAAAATAACAGAAGTAAAGAATTTGTTTTATTTTGTGTTCTGAACCTCTACTGAAGAACGTCTGTAGATGAGCAGATGTGTGTGTGTGTGTGTGTGTGTGTGTGTGTGTGTGTGTGTGTGTGTGTGTGTGTGGTTGAGCTAGCAGGGGATGAAGTGGTGCAGGGATGATGTATGTCAGTGCTAATATCTTCATATATTTCATACACCGTGCTAATATCTTCATATATTTCATACACCGTTGGTTGGTTTGAATGTTTGCAACATGGTTCAACCTGCAATTAATGCAACTCAAACAACTGCTGACTTTATTTTCTTTGATCTTACTGACGCTTGTAGGTGGACGTGTGTTTGCTGAGTCCTTGGAAGTTCACGGTGAGTGTTTAGGTTTAACCAAATCTGGTCTTTGTCATTTTAATCATGAACATTATGGAATAGATTGGTGCAGGGATGATGGTCAATCCAGGCCAATCTGGGATGCTAGCGTCACACGGGTTCCCTTGATTATCTTATCAAGGATAATATTAACAAATGAACACCGCTTTTATTATATTTGAACCATTATTGCAATCACCAGAGGTGAGAAAGTTAACGTTGATCATTTCGCAAGTTAAGAAAGTCCCGGTTTGTCACAGAGTTGTCGTATCATTTAGTTTGGTGTGAGCCAATCAGCGAGACCGCTACCTTGGTTCGCTAGCTAGCTAGCTAATATATTGATCGATTTCATCACTTTTTGTCTCGGTTTTGCCATCAGTCGAGTCTTTCTCAGTCGCTCTTTCACCGATGGTGGTTCATAATCAATTTGTGTATCTTAGTTTCGGGAAATTTCTTGATTTTAATTGCCAAATGTAGCTACAATTATCACAGGACTATGACTAAATAAAGCAGATTAATCACAATCAACCTGAAAAGGTTCAGTTAAAAGGTTAAAGATAAATACCATAATGATAGATATTTAAGAATGCTAAAATGCCATATTATCCTGCATGTACATTTTAAGATGAATACATATGCTACATAATCTTACTTTTGTTGTGTTCCACTATCCATATTGCCCTTTCTGTAGGGGGTTGTACTTTCCCGTACAGTGAGTCACTACCCTCCTGACAGCCATGTGCCGTCTAATAAAGGCTCCAACGCTTGAAGAAAGTAGCACATTTGTGTCTGTTCCACTGGAAACCTTCACGTTTCACCTTATTAACTGGTGGTCACCGATCAGAGAGAGAGCGGCTGCAATGGAGATAATTCATGTTTCAGTTTGTTGCACATGGAATTTCCAGTCGTGGTCCTCCCAATCAGGCCAGCCTCTGTAGCTTTCACACTGCTGTTCTAACTTCAGACTTCAGTGTTCAGCCCTTTCCACGAGGATGATCACTCCAGGCGAAGCAGCGATCTACATGACTTCAAAACCGAGTGGATGTCGAGTTCGGCACGCAGTCAACGCTTTTTGATGGACAAACGATATTGTTCCAGCCTAAAATGTGAGATGGATCTGGGGGACAGAGAGGAAAGCCAGTCGAGAGGGTGACTAAGTATGTGTGGAATGGTGAGAAAGGAGGCCGGGAGGTTTTCGTCGTAGAAAGTCTGTAATCATGTAAATGGGAAGAGAAAAAACACAGAGCTGTGCTTGTGCCAACCAGACAGCACAGTCGCGTCTCAGCATGCCCAGCATGCGTTTGGGTGCAGAGCGCTGGAAACAGAAGGGAGCCTTCTGCAGAGTCAGTACGCTTACTCCCACCGCAGTTTGGTGCTAAAACGAACCGGAGAGTAAATTCTTATTTGCAACTGGCAATCAATACAAGGATCAATATTCAATATGCTAATGCATGCTGCGCTTTCTATCTTCTTCTTGGGGCTTTACAGTGTGTGTCTAAGCATAAAATGTGAAAGAAAACACTGGACAGCTTGATGAATAATTCTCCATGCGGCACAACATGTTGTCTCTCGGTTGTGTGTCTCTCTCTCTCTCTCTTTCTCTCTCAGGCACACACATACACATACACACACACACACATCACTCCCATCACTGCGTCACAGTTAGTGTCCACCAGCTGGTGTCTGGCAGGTCACCCAGTTGTCACCATGGTGACAAAGCCCGGCCGATAAGGACCCTTGTGTGTTTGGTTTATTGCTTGTGTGTGATGTTGGTTTAACAATAAGCATTTCAATAATGCATCAAGGAAGGCAGGCCTGTGTGTGTGTGTGTGGGTGTGTGTGTGTGTGTGTGTATGTGTTTGTGTGTGTGGGTATGTGTCTATGCATGCGTAGCACTCATAGCCTTCTCATCTTCTTGCCCATATTCCAGACAAAGAGCAGAATAAACAGAGATGAGAGATAATCCTGTCGAGACAAACACAACATTAAGTCGTGTGAATCCGACACAACCAATTTTTGTCGAATTCAATTAAATTAAATTCAGTTTATTTGATATAGCACAATATCACAAATTACGAATTCGCTTCAGAGGGCTTTACAATCTGTACAGGACCAGGACCTCACAGCAATTGTGAGCATTTTATAGCAACGGTATAACGCAACACCTAGGATACACAAGTAAGTAAGTAAGTAAGTAATTTATTTTCCATAAGTACATACATAACATGTACATACTGGCAGACATTAACAGAAAAAACAAATGTACGAATGGAGGACCGTCCAAAGACCGAGGTCTGTAGGCTCCTCTGAGATGAGGAGTTGGAAGGCCCCTCCCCTAACCCTTTCACCCCCCCCCCCCCCCAACTACCACAGGCACACAGACAGTACACACACATATGGATGAAAACATAAAATGTCGTACAAGCAACAAAAAAAACAAAAAAACCAGAACAGGAAAAAGAAAAAGTCATAGTAAAAATAATAATAGAAGACAAATGTGAAATAATGATAACTTAGAAAAAATAAAGAAAAATAATATCACGAACATCAAATTATGGATATACATTTTATTTTAAATATTTTTCCTCTATTGTACTGTGCCGCCAGGCTGTAAATCAATATTAAAAACTTTCAAAATGAAGTGAGATGGCGTTTAAGTCGAGAAGCAAATGCCTTGATGCTGGATGCCGATTTGACCTCGTCCGGAATTTGTCTCCAGAGCTTTGGACCTCTACAGATGAAGCTTTTAAATACAATGTCGACTGTATGTTTATTTATATGAATGCCACCACGCAGCCGCGTGTTGTGGTCGTAGACATTCGTGTACCTTGTGAACATACGTAACAGATTATGTGGCAGATTATTATTCATAAATCTGTACATACAAATTCCTGTCTGACACAAATGTAGATCTGTAAATCTCAGAATGCCCAATCTCTTAAAAAGCGGCTCAGTGTGTTCATTATTCTTCACGTTGCAGATGATCCGCACAGCCCTTTTTTGTAAAATCTCGAGACATTTGACCTGAGTTTTAGCTGCGGATCCCCAGAGCAGATTACAATACAAGAGGTGCGGATGGACAAGGCTGTGGTACAACAGACGCAGATTTTCTGTTGAGATTATATTTTTTGCAGAGCGCAGGGCAAATGTGCCGCTTCGTATACGCTTCCGACAACTGTCAATATGTTGATGCCAGCGCAGATTGTCGTCAATATAGACACCAAGGAACTTGGTGCACTGGACTTTTTCGACATTAGCCCCGTCAATCTCAAGCCTAAAATCTTGATCTAGGAGATTATTTGATTTATTTATTAGCATATAATTAGTTTTCTGTGCATTTAAAGAAAACTTGTTCGCTTTGAACCAATCAGATACAATTTTTAGCTCTTCATTTGCAGTTTGATATAAGTTATCGTGGTCCTTCGATGAAATGTAGATAGTTGTGTCGTCAGCAAAGAGGATGCTTTTAACACGTTTTAAGACTTTTGGAAGGTCATTTATGTACAATATAAATAGCAGGGGTCCCAATACAGAACCCTGTGGTACTCCACAAGTTATATCATACAAGGGAAAGAATGTTCTGCTTGGGGGAAAATGGGGGAGCTTGTAAGAAAAAGGTTGAAGGGAACAGAAGTGGAAGAGAGGGGATTGTAAAAGGTGCCGGACAGAGGGATGCAGGTGGAAATATAGGGGAGAGTGAAAGAGAGAAAAAGTGACTCCTAAGTAGTTGATTGATCAGGACAGTATAAAGTCTCTACATCTTCCACAGCTAACTAAAAACATATTTCGACTATACCTTGAATAAGAAAATAAAGAAATGTAGCTCTCTAATAGCATTTTAATGTCACTTACTTACAGCACTTTGTAGTTTGGCTTTGTTGAATAAATTGTACTTTCTTGGTTCTTGTTGTTCTGAGTTTATACTCTCATGGTTGAATGCACTTATTTCAAGTTGCTTTGTATAAAAGCGTCAGCTAAATGAAATGTACTGAGGAGTTGAGGAGCTGCATAAGCTGCTCAGACCACCAGCTGCTCACAATGCAACCTCGCTGAGAATATTTAGTTTCCTTTAGCTCATCATCATATAAGTGTTGATACAGACCACTAAACAATTCCATGAACATGACATGTTAAGAGTTATTCAAATGTGAGTAAATTCTATAGCTCTCAGGTGGAACTGCTGTAAACCTCTCACAGCAACGGTTGTATTTCTGCTAGAGGGTAAACCGAACGGCTTGGACCAACATAACGAAGCTAAGGAAAGCCAAACTTATGGCAGGAAAGCCTATGGCAGGGGCTACGGACTATTACAAACTACCAGAGCAGACCCCGCGCAATGGTGAGTGCCGACGCATCCCTAGCGGACGACCTGAACTCATTTTATGCACGGTTTGAGGCTAGCAACAACAGCGCTAGCTCGCCGGCTAACAACAACACCGTTAGCGTAGCCGAGGTGAGTTCTACCGCTGGGGATGAACACACACTCTCTGTGACCGAGCACAGTGTGAGGAGGGCTCTGTTGAGGGTGAACACCAGGAAAGCTGCAGGTCCAGATGGCATATCTGGGCAGTACTGAAGACCTGTGCTAACCAGCTAGCTTCAGTGTTCACCACAATATTCAACCTCTCCCTGGCTGAGTCCGTGGTCCCCGCCTGCTTCAAGAGATCCACTATTGTCCCTGTGCCCAAGAATGCTTCTCCAGCATGTATGAATGACTACCGACCGGTGGCCCTCACCTCGGTGGTCATGAAATGCTGAGAGGCTGATAAAGGACTACATCTGCGCCTTCCTCCCTTCCTCCATGGACCCGCTGCAGTTTGCTTATCGCCCAAACAGATCCACGGATGATGCTGTCTCCCAGGTACTGCACACCACACTCTCTCATCTGGACAGCCAGAGGGGGCTATGTGAGACTACTGTTCATTGATTATAGTTCAGCTTTCAACACCATAGTCCCTCCAGACTGGCGGCAAGCTGATTGAGCTGGGACTGAACACCCCTGTGTGCTTGGATCCTGGACTTCCTGACCGCCAGGCCACAGGTGGTCAGGGTGGGCAGACACACCTCAAATCCTCACCCTGAACACAGGATCCCCAGGGTTGCGTCCTCAGCCCCTACTGTACTCCCTGTACACACATGACTGTGTGGCCAGGTTCAGCTCAACACCATCATCAAGTTTGCGGATGACACAGTGGTGGTGGGCCTGATCTCCGACAACGGCGAGAAGGCCTACCTGGAGGAAGTTGCTGATCTGTCACTCTGGTGCCAGGACAACAGCCTCATCATGAATGTCACCAAAACTAAGGAGCTGATTGTGGACTTTAGGAAGGTACAACAACAGAGGACGTACTCACCACTGGGGATTAACGGGACTACTGTGGAGAGGGTGAGCGGGTATAAATACCTGGGAGTCCACATCACCGAGGATCTGACATGGTCAACAAACACAGACACTCTGGTGAGAAAGGCAAGGCAGCGCCTCTACCACCTCAGGCAGCTGAGGAAATTTAAAGTTTCCCAGAGGATCCTTCAGTCCTTCTACTCTGGAGCTGTAGAGGCGTCCTGACAGGAAGCATCACAGCCTGGTTTGGCAACTGCTCCGCTCAGGACAGGAAGGCTCTGCAGAGAGTAGTGCGTTCGGCTGAGCGCACTATTGGAACTACACTCCCACCCTGCAGGACTTGTACACCAGGAGGTGCAGAACCAGAGCCGGCAGGATCATGAAGGATCCTCACCACCCCAACAACAGACTGTTTCAGCTGCTGCGGTCAGGCAGGCGCCTCCGTAGTCACGCTGCAAGAACAGAGAGACTGAGACGGAGTTTCTTTCCTCAGGCCATCAGGATTGTGAACTCCGACCTCACCAGGACCCCCACATAGACCCACACAACTGCCCCTCTTAGGCACACACACACACACACACACACACACACTTACTGTAAATATTGTGTTGTTTTTTATTTGTAAATAGTGTGTACTTGTTGCCCTTGCACATTCCTGCTGAGCATTGCCACTTTCATTTCACTGCACACCCTGTGTGTGTATGTGACAAATAAAACATCTTGAATCTTGAATCTTGAATCTAATTAAATGATATGTGCCCACTTGTTAAATTAACCCCAACTGAACACTTGAAGGTGCCAGACCTTTCAGTTGACTCAACAGGTCGAGGACGTGCCAGCGGCTCATAGCTAATGATGCTAACAGCACTAACGAGTAGCGCTGACGGAGTTAATGGCGTCGGCCTCGAGAGGAGCTGGAGGCAACCGTGCCTCCGGGTTTGGACGCCGTTATCAACTGTTACCGCCTTATGAGAGCAGGGCAGAAGGGCAGCCTCAGTGCATGTCCGCGCTACAATTCAATTCAATTCAATTCAGTTTATTTGTATAGCCCAATTTCACAAATTACAAATTTGTCTCGGAGTGCTTTACAATCTGTACACCTAGACATCCCTGCCCCAAAACCTCACATCGGATCAGGAAAAACTCCCAAATAACCCTTCAGGGGGAAAAAAGGGAAGAAACCTTCAGGAGAGCAACAGAGGAGGATCCCTCTCCAGGATGGACAGAACAATAGATGTAATGTGTACAGAAGGACAGATTTAGAGTTAAAATACATTCAATGAATATGACAGAGTGTATGAATAGTTCATAGTAGGCTTATTCCACGATGAAGGCCTCCACGATCCATCAGGCTACACATGCACTAAAAGCAGCCCAGTCTCCTTCCTACGTCGGCAAGGAGAGACACGGATAACAACACACACAGAGGGACAGCGGCTTCATTCTCAGCTCAGGTAGACATGCCTCCTCTACATCTTTACATTGACAATAGTTGTTGTTGTTGTTGTTGTAGATGTTTTTTTTTTTTAGAAACTCACTTTAAATGTGGATAATTAAATATCTGTAATATAGCTTCAGTGGTATTTAACTTTCTCTGCTTTAAACTAAACTGTATTTCCTCTTTATGTCATTTTACTGTCACCCTTCAGACATTCTCATGATTTATTTTGTATGTTAGGCCATACATTAGGAATGTTATTCTGCTGTTAATAGTTTTTCCTTTGTTTAAACTACTTTTACAAAAGTTATTTTCAAGTGTTGACTTGTGTCTGTTTACCTTTGTGTGAACCCAGATGGTCAAACATTAGAAATACGCTTATAATTGGTCCTTTATGCTTCCAGGTGTCAGTGACTTAGATCCCCGGACAGCAACCCATACACTGATGCCTAACAATGAAAGGAAACCCACTGCAAAGAAATGAACACAGAATTATCTATGGGCTAATTTGAATGGTTGCTACAAACACGTAAAATACACCTGAAATACAAAACTCCCAGGATAAACGGCTGAACTTGTGACAGGTGGCGAGCTGAGAGCCCCGTAAAGCTGTTGTGTTCGTGGGGAATGCTGGCCTTTTCCCATTTATGACCAGCCATAAAGTCATTTAAAATATGGAGGGTGTAGCGCTGAGGTCCCCAGACGCTCAGACTATTGTTGACGAATTTAAATTTGAATCAGAAGGATTTTTTTGCCAAGTACGTTGCACATACAAGGAATTGGACTCGTGAAAGGTGCATCACAATAAAGCCAGACCGAATAAAACAATCATCAAGACATCATTTATAGATGAATATGGTAATCAACAAGCAGAAAACTACTTTAAAACAAGTACATATTATAAAATAAAAGTAGCATGTGTATTTTAACAAAGAAAACATTTACAAGGGTGTTGATGGAAGGGTGTCATACGAGATGGTGAGTATTTCTGTTGCCTCTCCAGTGGCTCGCAGCTAACAGTGTTTACCTGACGGGAAACCGGAAAGTGGATGCTCCGCCGTCTGCCGTGATGACGTTATCAGCTGTCGCCTTCATATCAGAGCCGTGGCACGCTCACATGCACTAACGTGCATTAAAAGTCTGGCTATGTCAACAAAGCAAAGGGAAGCTCAGATAACGACACACACAGAGGGCGATACAAAGGTTTGCATGATGTACAACGAAGAGTTACGTCCTCAGCTGGGGTGTGTTTTGCTGTGAAAGCCTGCGACACATAGTTACATGCAAACAGCCTTTTTTCTAAATGAACTTCCACAGGAAACTCAGTTCGCTTTCGACAACAAAACCGCGTGGTTAGGTTTTAAGAATAGATGGTCGTTTGTGTTCAAATAACCACAAAAGTGTCGTTACTGAAGTAGGCAGGTTACATCTACGTGGACGGCTTGTTTCACACGGGAAACGAGCTTCAGTGTCCTGGCTGAAAGACTCCTACTTGCACCTTTAACAAGAAAGGGCTTCTGTGAGCGTCTGCTATCACAAAAAAACACATGGAAGCATGACAAGATTTGGTAAAATAAAATACAAAGATCCTCTTAAGGCCTTGCATGGAGCAGTGTTTTTTGTAGTTTCCAAACTCACAATGTATCGTGGTTAATCCCTTTGGCAGTGGCTCACCCTGAGGAGTTGTGTGCGGTCCTTGTTTTCGGTCTAACTCAAAAACACATTCAGACAGAACCCCATGAGCGTGTGATATTTGTCGCAAAACATTGCCAGCGGGGGCAAGATGGATTTAAGAAAAGTTGCTTTTGTGTGTTATCCTTCAAATGTTGCCGGTGGGAAACCATAATTACAGGATAAGTGACTAAATTACAAAGGCGCTGTGTTTTATGTCCTGCCGGGCCCCCGCACCTGATGTGGTTGTTCGGGCACGTGTTTGAAGCTTTTTTCACAGAAGACGTTGGAAAATAAATACAACTATAGGACATTGTTCGCTGCGGATAAGATTGCATATATAATGTGCTGTGCTGCACCTTACCGTGCTAACGGCAGCCTAATGGTTCATCTATTGGGGAAGGAGCGCAGTCACCCACAGGGTCTGCGATGTTGTTTGGGGTTTTTTTACTTGGAGATTGATGATAAGATAAGTAACTTGTGCAGAGGGTCTCATGAGTTGTTTTTTTTGCTGCCGTCAACGTGTTTTTCACTCTGTCTGTGTGTGTGTGTGTGTGTGTGTAGGTGTGTGCGTGTGTGTGTATGTGTGAATGTGTGTCGACACAGAGACAGTGGGCCCTTTATTATCCAAAGCCCACGCATTTCAACTGACAAATCCTGCTCCAGACAGACAGACAAACACACACACACACACACACAGACACACACATGCTCTCAACCACTCACGTAGACAGTTGAACAGAAAAGAGGAGGCAGGTGCTGAATCTAGACATCCCCCGACCCCCTCCTCTCACCACCTCCCGACCCCCAACCCTCCACTTTTGTGTCTTCTTTAGTACAGAAGAAGATGTCAGCCTATCTAGAGCATTGAAGTTATTGGTGGTAAATGTGTTTTAAATCGTCAGGTGAGCATGAACAATGGCACTGAGATAACGCCCTGAGCTCAAACATTAACCTGCGTCAAGGATACTTTTGGTTCAAAGCAGAATACAAATATATGCACATGGGTCTTACAAGAAAGAAAAGAAAAGGCCCTTCCTTGGCTTACTTCAGTAGGCCAAAGACCAGATGCTCATGTCAGCATCATACCTTCTCATATCAGAAATGTATTTATTTTATTTTATTGTATATATTGTAAACCTGTTTGCTGCTGCAACAACGACATTATCCCCTGGGAATGGATACAGTATATCTCATTTAAAATTGTGGCAGCAGAGCCATAATGTTGCCTGCAATGTCTACTGGAAAGATCTGTGGCCCGAGAAAATGTTTTCTTATTCAGAAAAAAGCTAACAAAGAGAGGACCAGGAAAAAACTGCTATACGTGAAGTAACAGTAAATGCCATGCTCAATGTGCAGTGTTTAACGGGTCCCAGTGATGTTTGGGATTCTGTTGTTTTTTTCATGAAAGGAAGCAATACTCTGAGAGGAAGCTGATGGAGTTTCAATTCTCAATTCTGACTTGTTACTATAGTAACACTGTTTTCACACAGGATTTCACACTTCAACAGGGCTTCTTGTTATCTAGTCAATGCCTATTTTTCGGAAGCAACATTTGTGCTTGTTTTTTTGGTTCAAAGCCGAACGAAGAAGAAGCTGCGGCTTGTGGTCACATTTTAAAACCTGCAAGTGTGCCAGCTGCCTGTGGACAAAAAAAAGAAATAGGCTGTTACATCACGCATACTGCTAAGGCTTTTGGAGATAACGATGTTAACATATTTCACTGTGATAACTTCGAAAGTGTCCAGGCACTCATGGAGCACTTATTTGGGAATGTGCAACATCCTGAATTGAGCTCTGAGCATAATCCAAGGGCCTCGACGGAACGGAGTTGGAACATTGTGCATGTTGGGGGACTATTCAATGTGAAGGTGTCAATAACATACGTGGTTATGTGTTCACTCAACAAAGACTGCAATGTAGTGTTCAGGTGTCTACTTCTGGGGTTGAGAGTGGCTTTGGAAAGTGAACTGACTTCTGCAGCCCCCCTCCTCGATGCTCCCAGACCCATGTAACTCCGCCTAACCTCCCGTTTCACACCTTGTTACTCCACAGCTGTCAAGTGAGAAGACAACAGAATATAACCAGGAAATGACTTTGCCTTCAAAATAAAAGCACAATGGTTTTTCAACCCCAAAAAACCCCCAAATGAGTGAAAGTGCAATTTTGAGCAATTGAATTGGACTAATAATGTCGGTGTTAAAGAATAGGTTACATCTTTGCTAAACACGGGAGTATGTATTCAGCTGCAGTGGACATACATTCAGGCTACAAGCTGTATACAATGGTGGGGCAACTTGTGTTGAACTGTAACATTAGAACCGACCGATTCAAGTAAGCAAACGTGTCAGAACCGGAGGGAATATTAAATGAAATTAAAAAACGGAGAAAAACAAGTTATGTGATCAGATGTATACAGCTCCCACGCTGCTAGTATGCATTGTGAAAATCCTAACCGGAAGCAAAGCTCCTTACATTCGAGCAGCCTTAACTGCACGCTGCGGTCTCGCGCCTCATTCCCGCTGACAGTCCGACTGAAGCGTTGACCGCGCCGTCACACAGAGAGACTGCGCTCGCGGACGTCTTCTTTGGACTTTCCCATTTAAAATAATTAAATACAAATATATATGTATATATCTCCAGTCGTCTCGAGCGAATTTAAGGCGTCAGCAATTACCCGAGGAAGAGCAAGTGGCCGCGAATTTAGTTTTTTTCTTTTCTTTTTCTCTTTGGCCAACTGAATGAGCGCGTCCATCCCCGGCTGTCCCCGCGGCGTGTAAAGTAAAGGCTACTTCTTCCTGGGTCCAGTTTGTGAGGAACAGTGGGTGGAGGTTTTCACCGGAGAGAGACACCCTCCGCTGCTGACAGGAGAACTCCTCAAAGGTGAGGCTCCACACCCCGAGGACACGACACTGACGTTACCTTTGTGAACAAGCTAGGTTCTAAAGTACATGTTAGCATGTCTTTAAAGTATCACGAGCTCCAGAGACCTTACACAAATTAGATATCACTTTTAAATTGTGTTATTATTTATATATATATACATATATTTATATATATATATACATACATACATACATATAAATATATATATATATATATATAAATAAACACAGACAGGTAGTAGATGTCACATTGTGATTATTACATTATGTATTGTTTATATATTGTCATGCTTCTTGGGCTGGGGTCATGAAGGTATCTTTATCCTCATTTACAGTGAAAGGGTTGTACCAAGGTGTTGTGTATTATTGCTCCCTTCATCAAGAGGTTTGTGTTTGTGCTGACAAAGAGACAGCAAAGTCAGAGATGCTCAACCTCGCTCTTCTACCAGCATGCGGTTTCCTGACAGCGCCTTGAGTGCACAATCAAAAAACCTCACTCACACAAAAAAAAACTAAGTGTGAAAAAGCCTTAAAAAAGACCTGGCCATTGCACCAGTTTAAACATCTGTAAACCACGCAGATCAGATGAGCACTGAAAATGAACAGATGAAAATCGTGGAGTTTTTCTTAACACCCCTTCCCTTGAAATACAAATATTGCATAGGATGTGTGACTCATTGCAGAAACCTCTTCTTCGCTGTGCTGTCTTCACTTTTCATAATGAGGAAAAGAAAGCCCCTGATGGCAGACTAATGACTCACACCTAAGGCCACGCTGCGGGTGAATTAGGCCCTAATAACATGCTGGCTGTTGTCTGAGCATGTGTGTGTGTGTTGTTTTATTGATTTATTCACAGCCCCCCAAGGACATATCTGCAGCATTCCACCTGCTCCTCCAATATCCTTACTGAGGTCGGCTAGATCCGGATAAAGGAACACAAACCATGCATCTCTGTGGTGCTTTGGCAAAGAATGCAAGATGTGAACACAAAGAGTCGCCTCGGGAACATTCCACATCGGCCACATTACATCCAGTCTCCAAGTCGATAAGTTGCTGCAGTTTTGAGTTGGCTTGCTGCATTCTGATATAAAGAGGATTAACGACGCGCAGAGTTATTGTTATCAGCGCTTAAAACGGCAGACACAAGAATGCCAGTTGCTCCTCGCATTGTTCCTCAGGAAGACGAGCACGTATCTTATCTCGTCGCCGTGTTGGCAGCAGTGAATCTACACAGTGGAGTGGAGTGCAGTTTTCTCACAGCAGCGGCTTTGGCAACGAGACAAATGAGGTCAGCATGTTTCTTCAGAGGGTAAAACTAGGAAGAGACTTTGTTTCGGGCCTGTTTGGTCAAGGTCGAGTTTTTCAAATATATATATATTGCTTCCCTGTCATGTTGGCAGTGTTGTCCAGAGAGCTCGAGCTGTTTGTGTGTGTGTGCCTTTTTAACCATTGGTTTAAACAGCCTCCAAAGCCGCCAGTGATCTTTGACCCTCATTCACACTCCCTGTCACTTCAGCTCAGAGGCCTGACAACAAAGAGCAGCTTTTGTTCCTTGGATTTCTCTTCCGTGCACATTCTTTGCTCCCTCCCTCTGCTGCTTGCAGCGCGAGTGGGACGAATGCAAACCGACAAAATCTGAACTGCAACTTCAATCTACTGTAAATGCCGTTCCAAGATAATGTGTGTAAACTCTCATTTGAGTCAGGATGTGTCAGCTGAAATGCTGTGCGAGCAACAACTCATTCCAAGAGAGAACCGACACCATAAGCACCAGCAGAACGGACACGATGTCGAGCAGCCGACGTGAACAGCAGTCAGAGAAACAACATTAAGATGCAACGTCTTTGAGAATGGCAGGAAGTCGTATTTTCAAAACGAGTCCTCCGTATCGCATGGATTGTAATTTAGAATCCAGTCAGACTTGGCGATTATCTCCTAATTCCCTCGGTCCACTTGGCGACCTGCAGCACATTACAAGGTGGGCGACGTGCTAGCGGCTCTTTGAGGCTGGAATCTCGCACAGCATGATAATATCAGGGAGCTAATGCTCTCAGAATGACCACGCTAACATGATAATGTTTAGCCGGTTTACCGTGTTTATCATCCTGGTTTTGTGTGCAACAGTGTTTGTTGACATGATGACAATAGCACGGAAAACAAAAGACTGGTTTACAGGTTTTCGTTGGGGTCATAAATCCAACAAACCGCTTGGTGGACTACAAATGTTGTTTCGTTGTCCTTGCCCCACCCCGAGTGTCACTTCTGGTTGCAAAACAACAAGATGGCCAAAATTCAAGGCTTCTAACCTGTAAAAGTAGATAGATCTGTACTTCTATAGCGCTTTTGTCGTCTTCCGACCACTCAAAGCGCTTTAACACTACATGACATCATTCACACACTGATGGGAGGAGCTACGCTTCCACCATAGTCACAGCTACGGGAGTGCAGTAATTTGGGGTTGAGAGTCTTTCCCAAGGACACATCGCCAAGGGCGAGCCGGGGATCAAACCGCCCGTCCTGTGCTTGAAGGACGACCCTGCTGACCACGGAGCCACAGTCGCTCCAACTGGTCAACAAGACGACGGCCGACGTTTGATGACTACGTCCGTGTCAGACGGCGTATATACAGTCTGTGGGTGGTGACCAAAGTCATGTCATGGCAACCCAACTAGTTGTTGAGACATTCACCCCAAAAAATAAAGAACTAGAACGGGCACTCGGTAGAGCGCATACCTTCGCATATCACAAGATTGGGCATTGAATTATGAACATTTTGGCATTAGTTGCATGCCAATTGGATACAAATTGATAATGGTAAAAGATGTTGACCTTTTCGTGACCTTTGACCTGATCGATCCCAAAATCTAATCAAATGGTTCCCGGATAATAACCAATCATCCCACCAAATTTCCTGCGATTCAAAAAGATTTTGACCTTTTCATGACCTTGACCTTTGACCCGATCGATCCCAAAATCGAATCAAATGGTCCCCGGATAATAACCAATCATCCCACCGAATTTTATGCGATTCGGTTTAATACTTTTTGAGTTATGCGAGTAACACGCATATAAATAAATAAATGGCGATCAAAACAGAACCTTCTGCATTTTCAATGCGAAGGTAATAAACAAAGGGAGTAAAGCTCATCCTCACGAGATCTCATAAATGTTTTTGGCAATACATCCAGTAGTTGTGGCTAAATATGAAGATTAAAAACTCGACAACTCCAAAAAATGGCTCAGACATTATTCAGAGCTGATTCCGTCTGTGTCGCCCATTGTTGTGGCTGCCCAAGTTTCACTTTGCACGAAGTCCAACAAGACGGTGTGAGTCAGACCCCGATAACCCGCCATGCAGCGATGGGAAGTCGTCGCGCGAGTTATTCTTCCTGGAAAAGTAAAGACGTCTGGGAGGGGGAGGGGGTGGGTGTTCACGGGGCCCGTCTCGTTCACACCCGCGTGGGTTCCTGGAGGTTATGCGAGCGTGACAAGGGCTCTGTATCCGCCTGTAAATGCGGGGGAGTGACAAGTGCAGTGAGGCAGGTTCATATGCCAGTTTTTGCTCTGTGCCTTTTTACAACACACACACACACGAGCTGGGAAGTGAAAGAAAAGGGGAAATTCTTGTGCTGAATTGATGCCTGGGCGCCACGCAGGGACAATAGAGAGGGTGTGGGTGTAGAGAGAGAGTTAGCTTACACGTCAGTTCAGCAAGTCTAGAGCTGTATAATGGTCTGAGCTGTCGGTAAAGTTCTGTTTTCAAGCCCCATGCGAAGGATAAGACACTTTTAAATGTCAACTGCACATTTATAAACGCTACGGAGTGGCAACACTTTTAATTCATTTTTTGTTTACATGTTGTGCACGTACACAGAAGGGGTCCTTTGTCTACAATAGTTCTAGTGAACTGAAGCCATCACTGTTTTTTTATACGGAGGAAGCTATCTATTTACCATCAAGTTGACGAATTACCTCGATTTTACAGGTATTTATTTATCTGGATTTGTAAAAAAAAAAAAAAAAGAAGAAATAAACATTCCTAATCAATGTTTATCTACAAAACAGTTTGACTTAAAGAGAAGAAAAAAAGAAAATTACCAAAAAAGTTTGCTCAGCTGACAGTTATGTGCTCAGATGAACAGTCTGAGTCATGGATTTCACCAGCGAGTTAACTCCGTCTGCTGATTTCCAAGTTCAAGAATGAACTCTGATGGCTCTCGGGCCGTCACCCGTGCGTTTCCCCCAAAAGCACCAAGGATTACCAGACCACAACAACGAGGTTCCGTTCGGCAACACGTTTTATTTGTATCACACGCAACACAGCAGACCGCAAGACTGCGCCTCTGCTCACTTGGCTCTCTCCCTCCAGCTCTGCTGCCCTTTTTTACGAGCAGCATCGGCTGCTGACTGATTGCCAATTAGTCAGAGCAGCTGGCTGGTTGCCAATCAGTCAGCAGCCGAGGCCAGATTGGAGACAGCTGCCACAAACTCTTTGCGCTCAAATGACTCAGTCGAACATCCATTGAATTTGTATCATTACATCACAAAATACATATTGACGTCGCAAATTGCGTGTGCTTTTGCATTCTGCCTGTACGTGATTTGTAGGTTTGTGAATGAGGCACAACCACAGCAAGTCTCTGCGCGACAGGAGGGGACCGCCACCACAGTTGTAGGCCCCTGGGCTGCATGCACTCATTTGGCTGTTGAGAGACAATTATGAGCCTCAGCCTATATTCTATTAATATTAAATAAGTATTATCGATTATCTATTGTATTCATTGCCACTGAGCAGCTGAGGCATGATATTGGTCACGGGTGAAGTCCACTGCACCTTGCTTCAAGAAGGGTTTATGTGTCAGAAGGTCTATGTTTGAAGTCGCACCACAACACCCTCGACTTATAAAAGGGAAGTGCCAAAACCACAAAGCATCCAAGTGATGGCGTGTCAAATAGAAGGATGTTGCAGTTTCACACGGGCTCCATGTGTTTTTACAGAAGTGAAAATGACCTCTGTCAAGTTTTATTATAATGTTTTGCTTTCATTTATTTATGGTGTCCAATTGGTTGTCATGGAAATTATCAAACTATAAATCTACAACACTGTCGGTGCAACCGAGGAACTTACATTCGATGTATTCCAGTGAAACCCTGTGCCGAGTGGACAAGTTTCATATCGATCCTGAGCCAGATGAGTCCGATCCTTAAAACCGTCTGATGCAAGCCGGGTGTCAAAGCTGCACGGTCCAAATGCACGTTGGCAATTTGTAATGAAGAACACAGAGCAACGAATGGTCCTCTTGATGAATTTAACATGGATCCAATGTATTTACAGCATTTATATTTGCTCTAGTAACCCAAAGACAGAATATATTATGTCCATAGGACATATTTGTGCACATGCTTTATGTTGGATTGATACTTATTTATCTCCCGACTCCACGAAGGCGCATTCAAACAAAAATGTTAAACCTGTTCTGCATGTAAGTTATTGTCCAAAAATGTCTCCCATGTTAGGAGCTCAGTCAACGATCTCTTCTCTGTTCATCTTCTCAGAACCAAACCTCAGTGAGACGGTTTGTACATTCTGCTGAATGGAGTTTGCTGACAGCTTGGTGAAAGATTGCTTTTCTCAGATCAATTAACCCACGAGAACACTCCAGCAGCTAAAAGGTTGCCATGTCACCCGGGAGGTCGGCGAGACCGCTGCTGACCGCTGACAAATGTCCACGCGAGCTCCCGTCACCCGTTAAAGGGCGCCGCCGTTGCTCCGCGTTGCTTATTGTCCTTTTTAGTTGTGTTTGTTCATGAGTCTGTCTCTGAGTGCTTGTCCAAGGCTCAGGTCCTTCTCGAGTATCAGGTGTGTGTTTCAGAGTGCATCGTTATAAATAGACAACTGACCCCCCCCCCCCCCCCCCCGACCTCCAGGTTATGTTTCACTCTTTTTTTCCACGTCTCTTTCTGTACCGTTGCTGTTCCTTTCTGCTGTGTCAATGGTTCCACCGGTTTCCTGTCTTGTGACGGTCAGGATAACGGTGAATGCTCTGTTCTCCCTCCACCACCACCACCCCCACCCATTACAATCTAAAATCAGCATCTGCATCTCTCCGTCACAGACGCAGCGTTTGTTCGCTGTGTTTTGAAGTTGCGCGGTGTGGGCGATGACAGCCGTCTGGACCGAGTCTGGTAGAAACCGAAAATAACAAAAAAATGTGTGCGTGTGGTTAGTTGCCACACGTCTGTGTAGCAACTCACATGCTTTGGGGTTTTTTTCAGGGAATTTCCTAACATCTGTATATTTATATTGAAACAACCAATAAAAAAAGAAAATGTATATGAGAGTAATCAACTTGCTAAAGAGACATGGAACGACTGTGTGTGTGTGTGTGTCTCTGTGTGTGTGTGTGTGTGTGTGTGTGTGCGCGCGCGCCAGTTGAAGGGGAAATACTGTTTCCATTGATAACAGCACAGAGCGCTGTGTGTATTTTGAGCAGGAACTCATTGGTATTCATTGATAGGAGAATGTAGATAACAAAACAGGCGTCTGGGTAACAATAGCATCATTAAAGAAATAATAAAAAGTGTGTTGTGTCAAACCTGTGCGGCCTCCAGATCGGGACCGTTTGTTTTTTCATCGGATGTGTGTTTGCTCGTAGAAATAACGTGAGAGATACGTTTGTGTTTGTGTCTACCCCCCTTTCCAATGTGCTGTACTGCCAGAGAGACGATACAGACGTGTTCCTCTTTTACAGACGCATTTCTCTCTTTGTTTCCCAACGCAGTCGTTACCAATGGAGCCCCGGCTGACAGCCACTCTGAGGGCGGTGTTCGTCTTCATCATCTTCCTCTCTACAGGTAAGATAACCACGCTGGGACAAAAACAAACTCACGGCTTCTAAAAATTTGAATCTTAAATGGCTCTTTTAGCCTCGTGTTGATGATGTTCAAAAACAACAATCAAACACAGTGTATGATTAAAAACACCAAAGAGACAAAACACAACGACTTTAAATGACCATGACTTCTCTATATGTACGGATATAATATGTCGCATGACATATATTTGTCATCAAATTGTCTCACTATTGAACTAGTTGCCATAGTGTGTTACATTAATATTTCATGATCGTGTATTGTATTCTGCCGACACAAAAAAAAACAATCCCACTTGTAGTGAGAAGGTTGTGGGCTCCAGTAAGGGTCAGGGGGACTTCTGTTGCAAAACTTTAATAGTACAGACTGTGAGTCCCCACGCAGATATATATCTATAAAAATTTAAGTTGAATTCTGCATTTGTGTATGCACAGAATCTGTAATATAAATTAGAAGAATAATTAGATTCAGTTTATTTTGTATAGCCCAAAATCCCAAATTACAAATTTCCTTTAGAGGGTTTTACAGTCTGTACACATACGACATCCCTGTCCCAGGACCTCACATCGGATCAGGAAAAACTCCAAAAAAATCCTTTCAAGGGGAAAAAAAGATCATCAGCAGGGCCATGGCAGGAGGCATCGTGAAGGAGACCAGACCAATGAGGCCCTTAAGGCAAGAGGCACAAATAAGGAGGCAGGGCCATTGGGAAGGAGGCCAGGTCCAGGCCAGGGGCTGGAAGCAGAGGAAAGGAGCCAGGACCCAGGAGCAACTTCAGACACCGCCAGATCCAATGGACCCTGTGAGATCACACAGACCGGGGAGGAAGCAGAGTTAATAATGTGCAATGGAGAGATGTAAATTCATCCATAAGGAGAGAGAAGAGGAGATAGGTGCTCAGTGCATCCTAAAACGTCCCCCAGCAGCTATAAGCCTACAGCAGCATATCAAGGGGCTGGACCAGGTGAACCTGATTCAGCCCTAACTATAAGCTCTGTCAAAGAGGAAGGTCTTAAGTCTACTCTTAATGAGGTGACTGTGTCTGCCTCCTGGACTGAAGGTGGAAGCTGGTTCCATAAAAGAGGAGCTTGATAACTAAAGGCTCTGGCTCCCATCCTATGTTTTAAGACTCTAGGAACCACAAGTAGTCCCGCATTTAGTGAGCGTAGCTCTCTAGTGGGGCAATATGGTACTACAAGCTCCTTAAGATATGATGGCGCATCACCAATCAAGGCTTTGTAGGTCAGGAGAATAATTTTAAATGTGATTCTTGATTTTACAGGGAGCCAGTGCAGAGCAGCTAGTGCAGGAGTGATGTGATCTTATTTTCTTAGTTTTAGTGAGAACACGAGCTGCAGCATTCTGCATCAACTAGAGGATTAATCATGTTTTCTGTTGGTAAATAGTTTGTTTTAGTATTTTAACCCTTGTACCTCAATAGAGACGTGTTCAACTTTTTATTATTTTTCATTCAAACTACTGTATCAATTAGCCTACAAGTATTTTTTTCCAAATGTTGTTCCTCAGTTCCTATTCTAATTATTCTTAGGTCTATAATAAACTGTGTCGACAAAATACAGACTTGGAAGTACAAATCACAATTATTGATCCCACAACCATTAGAGTACAGAAACATGCATTCTCATATATCAAGCTTTCCATCTAAAACTTTGAGTTTTTAACCATTTTCCACCAGATTTAGCCATTTGCTCATGTTTGCCATATGGGGCAAATCCAAGCCATTTCCTCCTCGTTTCCACAGTGCTTCGAAATGAATGTTGTTGCTAGTTACCGACAAACCCCGGACTACAATGAAGCATACATAGAATAATGAAATGTTTGTAACCTTTTTCACAACAAAATGTATAAATCTGGTAGTTATGAACAGGACTGAAGCCTTCTGGCAATATGTTTACACCGACATGTATGTCCTCTTTAGGATGTCAGAGCAACCTTCTTAAGATTGGAATACATTATACTTCAAGGAAACCAAACACCAAGCCACCTTTTGTCTTCTTCAGGCTCAGGTGAAAATGACACCGACTTGGCTTTTGTGGGATCTGGCGCCACGGCACAGGCTCCCTGAGCCTGAACGTCCAGCTCTCCCCGGGCTGCATTGAGATCTCCATCTCAGCAAATCAGAGCTCTCTGTCCATCGACGGGCAGATCACAGCTCAGTGCACGCGGTCGGAAGTGATTCCCCTCGAGCAGCTCGGCCTCGACTACGAGGAGGAAACTCCATTCTGTCTGTACTGGGAGCCACTGCTGGACCAGCTGAAGCTGCAGGTAAAAGGAGCTCCCACGCTGTGGAACATCTCAAAGCTAACATGGCGCGGGTCATTTTAAAAGCTTGTTGCCCCTGAGAGGATGGCAGGGACTCACTACTTTCTATCTTCTTCTTCTTTCTCTGTACAGGTCGGAGGGAAGAACCTGACTCTGTGCTGGCCCGCCAGCCTGCAGGGCCCCTGCTGCACCGATTTGTCTCACGGCCCCAACACACCCGAGGCACCCTACGGCATCGCCAATGGCAGAGTCAAAAACGATGACGTCACGGACAAAATCATGACAGCCTACAAGTTCAGCGGACAAACCATCGACTGCAGTAAGGGAGAACGAATGTGATTCGCTGTACATGTGTAAATGGTAGTGTTGTTACGAGATGTGCCGACGCTTCGAAGCGTGTGTCGAGTAATGGAGGGGGCGTTTCCTCGAAGCGCGTCTCGAGGCTTGCTTCATTTAGGGGAGGAGCCAAAAATGATGACGTCCGAAGCCTCGCTGCCCGGCTGTACCACGTGACTGCTTCGGGAAGTGGTTCAGATTTTGCCGGGAGGTTTGACAGCAATATAAACCCCTCAGGCTCCATTCAAAATGTGGGTTGTTGGTTGAGAGTTTGGAGAGTTTAGAGAGAGATAGTTTGGAGAGTTAGGAGAGAAGGATAGGTGATAAGATGGAACTGTTGAGAAAGTGTTATTTCTGAATAAAATGTCCCTTGTCCTGTACATCACTGTCCAAGTTACACAAGCATCTTCAGTCCCCTCTTCCTAGTTACACACACACACGTTCACTGTCCTCCGCCTGCTTAAGCCCATGCCATTTTCCTAAAGTGACATAATAACATTATTACACAACCTGCTGTATCATATGATACTACAATTTTGGGAACATTTACACACAGAATACATATACATATGTGATCATTTATGTACAGAAATGATTTGGTCATACAGTTTTGCAATTCATAGTCATTCCCAACAGCCATAACAGACACACAAATTCAATGCATCACATTATGTGGTTCAGATACAGCTGCCTGTGATTATGCACGTGGCCAGTAGGTGGTTTTGTGAGCACATGAAGCTTCGAGAAATGAACCCTTTCTCGAACCAATTGGCTGACGTGGTTCGATGCCTCAAGAGGCTTCATCTCACCATCACTAGTAAATGGATTGTGTATAGCAGGACGAAGGCTCCACTGATTCTTTGCGTTATTCTCCGACAAGTCACCGTTTCCGCATTGATGGATAAAATATCCTTCGGTGCAGTCACATGCATGTGAGACTCCTGCGACTGAAACACCCGGTTCTGTTTCTCCTGTGTTCCGTGTCTCCTATGTCTCCTCTGTGTCTTCTCTGTCTTAATTGTTTAATTCCCTGCACCTGCCCTCAGCCACTCTTGTCTCGTTACTGTCTGATGTCGTACACCTGTTTCCCCCCCTATATATTGTGTCAGTCTTTCCCTTGTCTGCTGTCGGATTGTCGTCGATAGTTCAGTGTCCTTTTCCCGTCGTCCGGTCCGTATTCCTGGTTCCGCCTGTTTGACCCTGCCTGCCCTGAACCTGGATTCTCTGCCTGCCCCTTTTGGACCTTGTTTTTTGTAAACTGTTTTGCCTCATTAAAGAGTGCTTTTTTTGTTATTCATATTGCGTCCAGCCTGTCTCTCTGCGCCTGAGCCTCACCCCGTCACAAAGACCTGACAGCGACAGGTATCAAGCTGTCACCCATAGGTTCCCCCCCCTAAGCACCAAGGATCAGCCACACAAGGGCTATTTCATAACATCTTTATTCGTTTCAGACTGCAGACTGTGCCTCTGGTCACCACTCCCTCCAGCTTATATAGCTGAGGACTAATCAAACAGATCCCTGACACCTGGGGCCAATTAGGCTCATTTGCAGCACCTGTCCCCGAGCCGCTCCCCCACACACCTCCAGAGCTGACCCCACCGACACCCCGCTGCCACAACTCCAAACAGAGCTCAATGAAAAGACGATTTCTGGTGACGTGTTTAAAGTATCAAATTCAAAACTGAGTGTTTGTTTCCTTTTTTTCGCAGAAGCATTATGTGATCAAGAAAGCCAGGGATCCACCCGAGACAACATGTAATTTTCTCTCACTCTTTCTCTCTCTCTTTTTTTCTCAAATGCGCCATCACAGTTTCTATCATCACCTCCTTTTCCACATGACTTTGTCTTAATTGCCAAAACCACTTGCAGGACTATGTTCCCGGACGTCGGGAATATGGAGCATCCGTGCGCTCGCAGCTTTGAGGTGGACATGAAGGAGGATTTCAGAGGCTACAACGTCACGGCGCCTGTAAGGATTACACACACACACATCCAAACACACACAAAATTATTCACCCTTTCAAACAACAGTCGAGAAAAACAACCTCACCACCGGTTCTATTTGGCAACATCAAGAACAAACGTTGATGCGCGCTCCCTTTCGCCGCATCCGACCAGCCGCATCAGCAAGACTGCGACCACACCTGTTCCCTCTTTGGCGCCTTTTAGCTGCGTTGTCGAAAGCCAAACACGTTTCCTCTGCGACGCAAACAGAAACTGGAACACGCGTGTGCATTTTGTCTGCGCTCATTTACACGGTTTGCTGGAACCACAGAATACGCGATGTGTAGAAGGGATCCGAACACTGCTTGTTTTTTAAATCAGTGTCTTGGTAACTCTTCCTATGGCTGCGACAGGGATGGACAGTGTTGTGTCATTCAGACTTCATTGTTCACACACACACACACACCTCCTCTCTGATCCACAGTATAAAGCAGCTCCACTGAGGAGGCTGCCACACGGCTGTGTTTGTCCAGGTCCATTTTCTTTAATCAGGGGCTCCTTTTTATAGCAAGTGTTTAACCCAGTGAATGAGTAGCTGCCTGAACAGTTTTGTTCGGGGTGGCGGTGATTCAGTGGAGGGAAATAGGTGAGAGGGGAACCACATGAAAAGGAAACGATGGCAGCGTTTCACTGACAAGTAGGGGAAGCATTTTGATAGCTGACATTTTGCCTTAAAATAGGGCCTGTGTGTGAGCGCCCGGCAATCCACGTGCAGATTCACTGCAGTAATGACACCCCTGTGTGACGGCATGGGTGGAGCAGCAGGGCGGTTCAACAAAACAAGGGGCGCAGTTGACTTTGTTGACTCTGTTCCTACGTGCTATTTGATGGAATGATGGGGAGTCGGTGCCCCGTGATGAGCCGGTTGGCGAGCTCTGCTTTTCCAGATCTTTCTTTTAACACATTGACCCTGGCGAGCCATCTCAAACCGTGCATGGGTCTTCTCTCTGCGTTTATTCCGCGATATAGGCCTCCAAAGGTGGACCTGCAGAGTCCAGTACCACCACCGTCCACCTCCCCCGCGCTCTGAAGCAAGCTGCGAAAAAGAACAGCAGAGTCGTCTGCACTTTCTTCAAAAACAACTTCCTGTTCCAGGTCAGGATCCGTTTGCCCTCAGAGAGGCCGGCGTGACACGCGTCTGTCGGACATTTTTCTTTATCCAAGCACCAGTTTTACTGACTGAAATACTTCAGTTCTTCTGTGTATGAATGCGTGGGCTCTATTGTGTCAGCGGACAGGTGAAAAATGTGCAAGTGTGTGTTCCAGGAGGGTCGCGAGGAGGTGAGGATTCTTGACGATGTGGTGGGAATCAGCGTGGAGAACGAGGTCATTGCCAATCTATCTGAGCCAATCAGGATTGACTTTCACCATGAAATCATACCTGTAAGTGTGTGTGCTTGTTGTGCCTTTATTGTGTCTGTGACCGTGTGGTCTTTGCCCACACTACATTGTCCAAATCCATCATTTCAAATTGTGTCGTTACAGTTATTTGGTGTAACCCTAACCCTAAAACCATAGGATTGTCCCAGAGAGCTTTACAATATGTACACTTACGACATCCTCTGTCCTTGGACCTCAAAGTACAGAAAAAAACTGTCACAGGGAGAAGTCCTGTTTACAGATTGAACAACTATAACAGAGTTACAACACATTCAATGCTATAAATGCTTGCTACAAACTAAAATGTAGCAAGCATCTACTGTGAACTAATATTTCTACATTCATATTAAATGATATATATATTTTGATGGTCCAAGTCTTTTACACAAACTCCTCCGATTGTGGGTTTGGTTGCGGAGACTGTTTAACAAAACAAGACGCACTTTATCACCTCTGTGACGTCTGCTTGGGTCTTTCTCCCTCGTGAGCACAGAGGACACGCAGAAAGCACTTGTTCATACGCTCATACAGTCTGTTGCTTCCCCTCTGCGACACACACACACACCTACACACACACACACACACACACACACACAGAGAGAAAAGCACCGTTCATGCCTGATCTGAAATTGTTATTTCATTGGGACTGAAACTCTCTGTGGTGGTGTGCAGGCCAGACTGAGGAACTTACAGCTGGTTACGAGCAGTGGCGGCTGGTGAATTTTTTTGGGGGGGGGGGGCGCAGTTTAAATAGCACTCAACAATGAGAAGAAAAGAGGTTTTGAGTAGAATATTGTAAAAAACAAAGCTTTATTTCAAGAACACACCGTGCTCAACACTGTCCAATAACAACTATCAACACACTGTAACTTTGGGCATGAGAGGTTCAGAGCAGCTTTAAGGAACATTGGGTTGGGTTTCAGAGGTTTGCAAAATAAAAGAGTTTCACCCTCACATGAAAGAGCTTCAGAGCAGAATAGAGTCAGAAAGAGATCACATGTTACATTGGGTGACAGAGCAGACCCACTACTGTAAAGACAAGTAGCCTCCTCTCTTTAAAGTTGGCAAACTTCTCAATAACTCTCTGGTTAAAGTCAATCATGTCTGTAACCAGCCTGTTTCATTATTCTTGAGGGAATGTGTCTGTTTTTCAGTACTTCTTCATTGTGTTTCGATGCCAGTTCGGTCTCCTACTGCTCTGCATGAAGCTAACTCGCTCACAGCTGTTAGCGAGTTAGCTTCATGCTCTTAGCTAGATAACTGCGGCAAGATTCGTGCTTTACACTTGTCTGAAGCTCTGTAGATCCCTCACCCCGTTGTAGTCCAGAGAGTTTCAGTCCCAGGACTTTGGAACAACAGACAGGGGGAACAAAAAACGAATTACTCATGGAGCATTCAGCTAACCAGCTCCGGTTAGCATATCGGCTAGAGGAGAATCTCCGGGTGTACGTCCTCCCGCGGTCAGCGATTTGCTGCTGAATTTTTAATTCCGGATGTTCGGGTCCCAACTCTTTCAGCCTCTTCTTATCAATATCTGACCGTCGATTGAAAGGTCTTTCGCGTAGAGATACCACAGAGTTTTCAGTCACCGGCCATGCTAACAACAAGCTTCTGCTAGCTATGTTGCTCGCGTACCTGCGTGGAGGTGGAGCTCCCTGGCAGGGTTGCCAGGTCTGTGAGATAAAACCAGCCCAATATCAGAACTCAAAATATGCCCGTGCCAAACCATATACACTGCTTTTAAAGTCCAACAGCATTGCTATCATTGCCAAATGTATTGTAATATCTACAAAGTAACAACATATGTTTAGTTTGCCAGCATTAAAAGCAGTTTTCCGTCAAGTTATTTCACCTAGGTCCTAAAATGGCCTTGTGTAATTAGATACAGTATATTATCATAAATAAAATGTGTGTACGTGCTGATCTGGAGTCAGTTTGGTAGGATTTGGGTATGAATACATTATTTCATTTAAAATATGGATTTTTATTTAAAGATATTCATGTAATTTGCATGCAAAATAGGTCTACCCGAACCAAGGACACAAAATTCAACCGCGCAACACTTCGAAAGTGGCCCGATTCCGCAGGAAAACCGCGGACCTGGCAACACTGCTCTATGGGCTGAGGGAACATACGGGTCTCTGATCTGCCGAATAATCCAATCGCGTGCGCACATTTGTGCGCCCCAAGATTCAGTTTCATCCGCCAATGTGAAGCCGGTCATTGCCAAAACGACTGAAATGTTGTATCGATGCCGTACACACGTTAGACCAGCGCCTCGAAAAAGGGGAGGGGCTTCTCTCCGTGATAATGGCGATATATTATATTTTTTCACATTAACTTAAGTGGTTGTTGACAGGGGCTTACGGTCTCCCACACACATTTAGCGCGTCAACACGGTATATTTACTATTTAAATGATTTGGCATATTATGTTTTTTGACAGGATTTTTTTTTTTCTTCTTCTTTTTTTTTCATGTCCAAATTTTAAGAGGGGCGGCGCCCTAGCGCCCCCTATGGACGAACCGCCACTGGTTACGAGACAGTCTCAGTGTAATGCCGATGACTCTATATGACCTAAATGTAAAGTAGACCATCAGCCAGAAGAGTGTACGTTTCTATACAGTTATTGTCCTCTGTGCCACCGGGTCGGATTCCGCGCAAAATCCTTCAGCTCAGGCCGAAATCAACACACAATTAAGTTTTCTCTTCGTAACTTTAAGTACTTCATGTGGCCGTTGACAGTAGCAGCCACGACATCAAAGGATGCATTCAGAGTACCTGAAATGTTGTTCACATGAATACAAACGGGCAACATCGGAATGGGAAGTTGTTACAGCTCACATCTCTCCTGTCCTTTTTTATATTTCAGAAACTGCATTCAAGGAAATGCGTGTCGTGGGACACCAGGAAAGGTTGGAACAATGTTGGAACAATATTGATGTATCTGTATGTGCCTGTTAGTTTTGCTGCTGCTCCTGTAGATGTTATGAAGCATGTTTACGTTTGTATTTTCTCTGTGCAGATTCGTTGCTGGTTAATTGGTTGGTCGACGGATGCGAGACGCGACAGAAAGGAGCGAAACACACCGAGTGCCTCTGTAACCATCTGACGTACTTCACCGTGCTGGTGGTAAGACGTGCAAGCAGACACACACACACACACACACACACACACAACCACACCGGAGAACTGAGAAATGAATGTACTGAGCATGAGCATCCTTTATGACCCAGGAAGGTCCTCATAGAGACCTGATTACACACACACACACACACACACACGTCATGGGAACATAAAGCAGCTGTGTGCTGATCCACAGGGGGGGGGGGGCTGTTGCTTTCTCTATTGCAGCAGATGGAGCCTCGCCCAGTGCGCCACCTCCTGGCCCTGACCGCCATTACATCTCTGGGCTGCGCCGTGTCTGTGATCAGCTGTGTCGCTCTCATTGTTTTCCTCTGCCGGAAGAGGTAATACTACTTTTACATATGCATAAAGACACACTTTATTCTTTACGAACTCTGAACTAACGTCCTCATTTCCCATTCCCCTCTCCCTCCAGCAGGCGCTCGAAGGAGCAGTCCATACCCATCCACCTGGGCTTAGCCGTGTCCCTCGGCCTCCTCAACCTGCTCTTCTTCTTCACCGCGGTGCTGGCCAATGTGGGGGGGGAGAGCGTGTGCGTCTGGGTTGGGGCGGGCCTCCACTACACCCTGCTCAGCTCCTTCACCTGGATGGGCGTCGAGGTTTTCCACACCTTCTGGTTGGTCCACATGGTTTTCAGCCCCTCCCCGAAGCCCTACGTGTGGAACCTGGTCGGCTTCGGTGAGCGTCATGAAGTTGAACATTTCCTTCGTGGCTCTTTAAGGTGAGCGTGGCGTTAACGTAACAATCCCTCTGCAGCTCTCCCAGCCGTTCCCGTCATCATCCTGGCTGCAGTCGGGGACATTTACGGACTGAGAGAAGTGGTGCCAAGCGATGACGTCTCCAATCCGTATCTGATGTAAGCAAGCGTTATGATTAGGACAAAGATATTCGCTGTGGAGAAACAGTGCCTGGATTGTTTATGAATAGAAAACACCGTGAAGTCACACTCCCCAAGATGACAGCAGCATTCAGCAGGAATACGAACGAGATCTCAACGTCGTGATGGTCTTGTATTCGTGCTTTTCCTTCTCTCTGACTGCATGTTGTGTTTCCAGGTGCTGGATGCAGAACACCCACAAGGCTTTGCTGGCCCACTATTTCACCAACATGACAGTCCTGGTGGTCCTGGTGTCCTCGGGCATCGTGATGCTCTTCCTGGTCTACAGGGAGATCCGCACCAGGGACGAATGGCGGCAGAACCGCGTGGCTTTTCTCAGCATCTGGGGCCTCAGCTGCCTCTTCGGGACGTCTTGGGGTTTGACCTTCCTGGACTTTGGGTTCCTCTCTGACGTCGTCCTCTTCCTCTCCTGCATCCTCAACTCTTTCCAAGGTCCGTGTCCGAGGTGCACCGCGCCAAGTTAGTCGCTCCTGATGGTTTTCACCACACTTTCAACGACTTTGTGGTCGCCGACGTGAATATTGAGATGATCCAAAGGGGAGAAAAAGACTTGAAATAAGCCACGAGCTACGTATGTGTGTAATGTTATCGTCATCTTATCATCACCGCCTTCACAGAACTATATATAGTCGGGTTTGTTGGCTGTTGGCTCAGATATTGGTGTCTGTATCTCGAGTCAGCGGCCCATTGTATCAGCGTGGGAATGAGACAATGGCCGTGGTTAATCACGGCCTCCTGTTACCGGGACCTATCAGAAGAGAAGCTGCTTCCCCTCTCCTGCAGGGTGCAAGTCCAGAAACTTATTAACCCTATTGTTGCTCCACATATAGTTCAGGAGGAGAATGTGCTATCTGTGGCCAACTTGGAAGTTTGAGGATCCACCAGTTTTTACATTTGAGTTTTATCGGAGGCGGGTGGTGTAATAACCTGAGGCTCCAGCACACTCCTCAGCGTGGAAAGAGAGGCATTGTATTTGATGAGGAGATCGATGCCCCTCTCAGGCCGCTATTGTCAACGTGAACCTGCAGCCAGTTAGCCTAGCTTAGCATAAAGATTGTTTCTGGGGGGAAACAACAGTTTAATTATTTCTTCAAACTGCATCTTCACAGATACAATGATTATGAATCAAGTTCCGAAACGCACATTATTTGTGTTTATCTCTAAAAGTAAAAAGGTGGCTGTGGCTCGGTCCACTTGGGCCAGACCGGGCTGTTTCTTCAAAGTGAAGCCGATGTGGGTCTTAAGACGTGCATTCTCTCTGCCGACCAGCAGAGGGCGACTCCTCTGTTGTTGGATAGATGTCTTAGAAAATGACTTCTCACTGGATTTATGATTCCTTCCTACTGAATCACTCCATCAGTAATTTATTTAAATTCCACATCTTTACAGTGCAGGTGTATTTGTTTCAGAAGGCTGATTTACTTTTTATTTTGAGAGGAAATACTTTCAACCTCAGATCAGTTTTGGAAAAAGATGATGTTAGCTCCTCCCGTTGGCCGATTGTTCAGCTGCAGCCACACACAATAAATGTCTAGTTGAGGCCGGCCTCGCCTGAGTCTCCACTCCCACCTTTCAGTGCACAAGTGACCCTGAAAGAGTGACAACTCGAGAAGACAAAGGGGGTTGTTTTATTTCTTTCTTTTTTTCCCCCTGCTCTTCCAGGTTTCCTTCTGATGCTGCGGTTCTACATGCTGGACTGGATGCGGAAGCAGGCCGGCGGCTCTGCTCTGGGCAGCACCAGCACCGGGTCGACCCGGCAACACATGCTCCAGGCACCGGAGAAGAGTTAGATGGCACGGCAACGCTCCAGCACTTAAGCTTTTTATTTAAAAAAACAAAAACACACCAAACCAAATACAGTCTTCTCCTTAAAGTCATGACCAAATGGAGAAGAACTGTTCGCTGTAGATTCGCTGTGTCCTCAGCTGGAAGAGAGCGAGCTCTCCGTACATCCTCTCCCGCCCGCTCCTCCTCATCCAGTGTCAGGGGCGGAGTCTTCCTCGTGGCTGCAGATTGCTCACGGATGGAGATGAGCTCAACGGAATCAACGCCTTGCTGGAAGTATTGTTATAATAATATTATAATAACGCCATTTGCTAAGCGGTTCAAAATCGCTGAAAGGGAAGAAGAAGAAAGGGACTTGATTGCTTGATTCATCTTCTCTGGGACAGAAGAGAGGAGACGGTCAGTCAAGAAGCCTCGACTCCATCCGGTGGGAGGAGGGAACGGATTTATTTGAGATTCTAAATTATAAACTGGATGTAAAGTTGAGCTTTGAATCCAGGCAGGGAATCATTTTGTCTGTAAAGAAGAATAAAAAAATACATTTATTATTATTATTGAAGCTCTCTTTAAACCTTAGATAAGCTTTTTATTTTTTATTTTTTGTACTTTACTTTTTAGCACTTTAGATTTTCAATCTTTTAAAAAAAATGAAACAAAAATAGCTCTGAGTTTTATTTTATATGGTTATTATTTGCATACGAGATGACCTTTAATTTACAGTGTGTGTGCATCGAGGGATGGATACGAGCTGAATGTTTTTTAATAGATGACTCCAGGATCACTCCATTTTTTAGTATGATTGTTCCAGGCTATATTCAGACCTTGAGTCAAAAATAATGAATGTCAAAAATAATAATTTTCAGGTCTTCATCTTTGAATTGGACCAAGCCAGAGTTCATTTAAACTCTCGTTATTGAAGAATGGGGTCCGATTTATAAAATCTGTTTTATCTTCATGTACAGTATATATTATTCTCTTGAATGTGATTTTTTTTTTCACGTGAGTTTTTAAGATACTGTGATAATTGCACTTTCTTTTGTATTTTTCTGAGTTGACATGTTACGTCCCTCAAATGATTGTTTGTGTGTGTGGATGCAAAAAAAAGAATAAATCAAACATCTTTCGGTTAAATGTAACTACTGTGTGTGAAGTGAGCGTGCACTAGTGCACAGCGTGTCAGGCTCGCGGTGTTCCTGCTCTGCAGCTCAGTCCTCCTGCCTCCTTATCTTTGCATTTCCTCTGTGTGTGTGTGTGTGTGTGTGTGTGGGGGGGTTCACAAACATGCAGCTAGTTTGCGACACAAACCCTCCATGTACCTGCCGCTCTGTGTGCACGGCACTCCTTCTCCAAGATGTTGGTGCTGACTGTTTGAATGAAAAGCTTCCTCTCTTGTACTTTATGTATCACTTCCAACCGGCCCAGACACGCAAGGGCCTTGTGTGTAGTCCAGGGTATACGCTGGTATACGGCGTATACCCACTTATTTTTCAGTCAGCATTGCGTATACCCACTTCTCAATCACTGCTGGTGCCTGGTGCGCATTATTTAGTAGTGCATGGGTCACTCACAGGCGGACCGCGGTCCGGGTGCCCGGTCGCCGTTGTCTGTGGACCCTGGACCGAAATCCAATTATTATTTCCGAATTATTAACTGTTGATGGATCGCTTCTATTTCACCGGCGCAGCTTTTCCTGCCTTTGCGGCTCTCGTCCAGCGGGCCAGGAAACACACGCCTTGTAAATCCTCTCACACACTCGACCAATCACATGTGTGTATTCCGTTAAGCCCCGCCCTCGACTCTTCAGAATCAGAATCAGTTTTATTGGCCAAGTAAATTTGCACAAACAAGGAATTTGACTGGGTAAAGTGTCTCAGTGCTTACACAAAATATACATTTCAACACAGTACAATACAGAACAAACAGTGCAGTACAGAACAAACAGTGCAACGGTCGAAGAAGTTTTAGAAAGTGACTTAAAGTAGGCTATATACAAGAGGAATGGCTATATACAGTAGCTGTGAAACAGTAGTGCCAGAAGAAGTGTTGAGTGCGAGAAGTGCAGGGATAAATATATATGCTACAGTGGGTTATTGTTTAGTCGTGAGACGGCGAGGGGGAAGAAACTGTTTTTGTGTCTCGAGGTTTTCGCGAGCAGTGATCTGTAGCGTCTGCCAGAGGGGAGGAGTTTGAATAGTTTGTGTCCGGGGTGGGAGGAGTCTGCAGTGATGTTTCCTGCCCGTTTCCTGACTGGAGGTGTACAGGTCTTGGATGGTGGGCAGGTTGGCACTGATGATCTTCTCTGCAGACCTGACTGTCCGTTGGAGTCTGTTCTGATCCAGTTTGGTGGCCGATCCAAACCAGACAGTGATTGAAGTGCACAGAACAGACTCTATAACTGCGGTGTAAAACATGATCAGCAGCTCCTGAGGCAGGTTGTACTTCCTAAGCTGGCGCAGGAAGTACAACCTCTGCTGGGCCTTCTTGATGATTTTGTTGACGTTAGGTTCCCACTTCAGGTTCCGGGAGATTGTGGATCTTAAGACCTTCCTCTTTGACAGAGCTTATAGTTAGGGCTGAATCAGGTTTGCCCTGGTCCAGCCCCTTGATATGCTGCTATAGGCTTATAGCTGCCGGGGGACGATTTAGGATGCACTGAGTACCTATCTCCTCTTTCTCTCCTTAAGGATGAATTTCATCTCTCAATCACACGTTACTAACTCTGCTTTCTCCCGAAGTCCTTTTGACTTTACGTCTCATGGGGTCATCGGACCTATGAGACGGCATAGATCTATCTGCCTGATGGATCGTCTGGGTCGTGAATTCCTGCTCATGACTACGCCACTGTCCTGTTGAGACTCCGCCCTCCTCCCCACCGCCATCTGCCTGATGGATCGTGGAGGTCTCCATCGTGGAATATGCCTACTATGAACTATTCATACACTCTGTCATATTCATTGAATGTATTTTAACTCTAAATCTGTCCTTCTGTACACATTACATCTATTGCATCTGTCCATCCTGGAGAGGGATCCTCCTCTGTTGCTCTCCTCCAGGTTTCTTCCTTTTTCCCCTGAAGGGTTATTTGGGAGTTTTTCCTGGTCCGATGTGAGGTTTTGGGGCAGGGATGTCTATGTGTACAGAATGTAAAGCACTCCGAGACAAATTTGTAATTTGTGAAATTGGGCTATACAAATAAACTGAATTGAATTGAATTGAAGGATTCCACAGCCAACACAGTGTTATTGAGTATGGTGAGGGGGGGCTGGGGGGCTCCTCCTGAAGTCCACTGTCATCTCCACAGTCTGAAGCGTGTTCAGCTCTAGGTTGTTGCGACCGCACCACAGGACCAGCTGTTCAACTTCCCGCCTATATGCAGACTCGTCATCATCACGGAGGAGGCCGATGACTGATGTGTCGTCTGCAAATTTTAGGAGTTGAACAGATGGGTCTCCTGAGGTGCAGTCGTTGGTGTAGAGGGAGAAGAGCAGTGGGGAGAGCACGCATCCCTGAGGTGCACCAGTGCTGACTGACCGGGTGCTGGATATTGTTTCTCCCAGCCTCACCTGCTGCTTCCTGTCCGTCAGGAAGTTTGTAATCCACTGACAGGTGGAGGCCGGCACAGTGAGCTGGGTGAGTTTGGTGAGGAGGACTTCTGGGATGATGGTGTTGAACGCTGAGCTGAAGTCCACGAACAGCATCCTTGCGTCGGTCCCTGGGGAGTCGAGGTGTTGCAGGATGGAGTGCAGCCCCATGTTGACTGCATCATCCACTGACCTGTTTGCCCGGTAGGCAAACTGCAGAGGGTCCAGCAGGGGGCCTGTGATGCCCTTCAGATGGGTCAATACCAGTCTCTCCAAGGACTTCATGACCACAGACGTCAGGGCGACGGGCCTGTAGTCATTCAGTCCAGTGATGGAGGATGTTTTGGGAACCGGGATGATGGTGGAGCGTTTGAAGCAGGAGGGACTTCACACAGCTCCAGAGATCTGTTGAGGATCCGTGTGAAGATGGGGGCCAGCTGATCAGACAGGAGGGCGACACACCGTCTGGGCCTGCTGCCTTCCTCGTCTTCTGTCTCTGAAAGAGCCGGCACACATCCTCTTCACAGACCGTCAGTGCCGGTGGGGGGTCAGGGGGGAGGTGATAACAGGGGATGCAGATGACTGTGTGAGGTCTGAGTTGGAGCGGGTGAGGGGTGTGAATGTGGGGTGATCAAACCTGCAGTAAAACACATTCAGATCGGCTCTCCATGGAGTGGGGGGAGGATTTCCTATAGTTGGTGATGTCCCGCAGGCCTCTACACACTGACGCAGGGTCGTGAGCTGAAAACCTGTTTTTCAGCTTTTCAGAGTAGCTTCTCTTTGCTACTCTGATCTCCTTAGTCAATGTGTTTCTGGCTTGGTTGTACAGGATCCTGTCCCCACTCATGAAGGCCTCCTCTTTGGCTTGACGAAGCCGCCTGAGCCCTGCTGTGAACCACGGTTTATTGTTTTTAAAGATGCAGTACGTTTTGGTGGGTACACACATGTCTTCACAAAAACTGATATATGACGTCACAGTTTCAGTGAGTTGGTCAAGTGATGTAGATGCAGCCTCTTGTGCCATATTCACACACACGGAGCGACGGGAGAGATCAGATCGTTGAAAAAAATCTGAAGGTAGATGTTGGCTGCCAGTGGTCCCTTAGAATTAAAACCAGCCATTTATTGCGCCGATCTACCAATTTTAGGATAAATACAATCTTATATCGGGTCTACTTTGGCGACTGTTTTTACAGCCAACAGCACATACAGTATCAAGGGCATTTTGACCTTGTGCGACGCACAGCCAGATTCTGGCTCAAAGATGGCAGCACTTAAGCATAGGGCGTCACGTGGAATCCATGAATTTGGGCAAATTATAATAACGGGTACTTTTATTTTCTAAAAGTTTACAAGTGCTTCTTCCTCACGAAAGGAAATGTTATTCTGTTTTCTTAGCACCTGGTTGAAGAGGGCACAAGGTTTGTCTGTTTCGGTCTAATTTGTGTGCAACATTGAGTCACGTTATAACGCCTTTTCTTAGAAGAGTTTTCACACTTTGTATTGACACAGCCACTCCAGGGACCACTACACCACTGCACAATGTGTGTGTGTGTGTGTGTGTCTGTTTGTGTGTGTGTGTGTGTGTGTGAGAGATGTGATGTCCTCCCCTCATGGTGGCAAATAAGCAGAGCAACTCAATCAAATGAGCTTGAAAGATCCACCTAACACCTTAGCGTTAACAACTCAGTGGAGCTTGTTGTTCCCTCCTCCAAAGGAGCGGCACGTTCAACTCAATTCAGTTTATTTTGTATAGCCCATTATCACAAAGTACAAATTTGCCTCAGAGGGCTTTACAATCTGTACACATAGACATCCCTGACCTCACATGGGATTAGGAACAACTCACAAGAAACAGAGAAAAACCTCCAGGAGAGCAACAGAGGAGGATCCCTCTCCCAAAGCACGTGTCTCGGGCATCTTTATTGTCCTGGTGAATACTGACCCGAGGTGGGAAACCAGACCCTCCAACGTGTCCCTAGACCAGTCATGTATCAGAACTAGGACTGAGGACTGGATCCTGTGCTCCGTGCACCCCAGTGCTCTGCATAACACACGGTGTGCGTGTGCGTGTGCGCGTGCACGTGTACATCTTTGTTCCACCATCCCCTTCACTCCCGTGATAAAAGAACGTCCTGTCCGTCCCCTCTGACCCTCTGACCACTAGCAGGCCCGCTCTAATGACACGTCTGCTCTCCAGCGCCGGTGTCACGGGCCTATTTATGGTATGTGATGCGGGCAGATATTGCACATATTTTAGACATTTTTAGAAAATGTACACTGTGGTGTTTCTGTTATTTACCAGAGATTTCACAATGTGTTTTTTTTTATTAACCGTATACCGTTCTTTCGGAAGCTGTGATGGAAATACATTGCACAAATATGTCTCAGATAATATTGACTTTCCTCGCTCTTACAGCTATAATAAGTACAGCGTCGCATTAATAAAAAAAAAGGGGAAAAAATGAAAGTAACAGACTGAATGCAGTGTTGTGTTCTCAAAAATAACCCGGACACATACGGACGCATCACTCCACGCTGCGATAGCAGCGGTCACGTGACGGCCCCCCCCCTGCAGCGGCGGCGGCCTGTGGACCGGGCCGAGCCGAACGGATGCATTTGCTCCGGGAAGCCGCGTTGGCTGGGTGTCAAAATTGCTAAGGAGAGGAGGCGAGGAAGCACAGGTAAGACCGGGAAATGTCCGGAAAACTGTCGCCGGCGAGCAAGGGGCGGCCGCACCGGGACCTCCGCGTGAGTCGTTTCCGACGGTAGACTTGCACATTACCTGAGTTTAGATAACAGTTACGGCACCGGGACAAAAGGGAAGCCCAGTCCGTTCCGAGTCGCGACAAGCTACCCGGGATCCTACCGAAGGTGAGGAGGTTCGCATTCAAAATGAAAGCCCAAATTAGCCATTCATTTATCATTTATTTTATGTTATTGTTTTTTTATTTTTTGGACACAGGATATATATATATATATATATTATAATATATTATTTCATTATTATTTATTTTTGCTGCAGTAAAAAGCTATGTCAGGTGTAGCGTCATTGCACCACAGCTCTCCCATTTTAAATGTCGTTTGTCTCGTGGTCCGTTATGTGGCACACACTGAGGGTGTGTTCTACACACGTTACATTACACTCGGGATATTCATTACAACACTGTGCGAGAGGTATGAAAATGAAAATAAAAAATGTTTTCTTTGGGGCTTTATTTTGAAAGTCATACGCGGAAGTCATGTTCATTAGTTCAATGTAACTTAACACTTGAAGAAACGCCGGGCCGGGATGCTTTGTTCCGTTAAGAGTTTATTACATTTATTATTGTTACATGTTCCTTATTGTGTAACATTCGAGGGTATACCAATACATAACGTGATATAGTCCCGGTAAATAGACCGATCCCATGGTTAACGGAAACCACACGGCAGCTTAGGAGCAGCGGAGATGTCGTCATCACTGCACACTTTAACTCAGCGTCTGTTTGTTTTAATGATCTATCCACATCTTTTTTGTTCATACTCTTCTGGCATACACTTGAGTATGTTGCATTCGTTGTCATAACATGCCTGTTAGAATACATTTCATTATTATTGTCTATTTCCACGCATCGTTCCACTTCCCACGAGGCCCACGATGGACTGATCTCAGTGCTGCTCTCTCGGCTCCGGTGAAGCTGACACATTTACACATTTACACAAGTTACACATTGCATTTATTTTTTTGCAGAACATCGAGTTTACAATCAGAGTTAATTCATGTTTTAGTTTTTTGAAAGAAAAGTAAATAAGTAGAGGAATAGCTTTTACTGGCAGATGGTTTATCCCAGACCTCCATGTTGTTTCCCTGCTCTACTTGATACTCAAGTCCAGCAATGACTCGTTCCATCGCAATCTGTTGGACAGGAAAAAAGGGGACCGCAGTGTCCAGAGCCGGACCTCAAACGGCACCATGGCCGCCCACGAGGACTCCAGAAACGCCAGTGCCGGCGGCTCCCCCCGGCCCCCGGAGCCCCCCAAGGAGATCATGCAGCTCAAGAAGGAGATCTCGCTGCTCAACGGCGTCTGCCTGATCGTGGGGAACATGATCGGCTCCGGCATCTTCGTGTCCCCGAAGGGCGTGCTGTTCTACAGCGCCTCCTACGGGCTGTCGCTGCTCATCTGGGCCATCGGGGGCCTGTTCTCCGTGGTGGGGGCCCTCTGCTACGCCGAGCTGGGCACCACCATCACGAAGTCGGGGGCGTCGTACGCGTACATCCTGGAGTCCTTCGGCGGCTTCATCGCCTTCATCCGCCTCTGGACGTCCCTGCTGATCATCGAGCCCACGAGTCAGGCCGTCATCGCCATCACGTTCGCCAACTACCTGGTGCAGCCGCTCTTCCCCACGTGCGAGCCGCCGTACGCGGCCGGCCGGCTCATCGCCGCGGCGTGCATATGTAAGTGCTTCCGCTCCGCGGCCCCCTCTGCCGCTTTGCTCGCCGTCTTGTCTCGTTGGCGCCCCGCGGCCGCGGGAGCGCCCGTGACGCGTGACCTTCTCCCCTCCCCAGGCTTACTGACATTCATCAACTCCGCCTACGTCAAGTGGGGCACCCGCGTGCAGGACGTCTTCACCTTCGCCAAGGTGGCCGCCCTCATCGTCATCATCATCACCGGCATCGTCAAGATGTGCAAAGGTGAGCGGGGTTCCTCCACTGGGAGGTTTTCCCGGCTTATACATCTTTATTGAAACATTTAGGGACATGTTGTTCCGGTTGTTTCTCTCTCTCTCTTAGGTCACACGGCCAACTTCGAGTCGTCCTTCCAGGGCTCGTCCACAGACCCCGGGGACATTGCGCTGGCACTCTACTCCGCCCTCTTCTCGTATTCCGGCTGGGACACACTGAACTTCATCACAGAGGAGATCAAAAACCCAGAGAGGTAACGCCCCCCCCCCCCCCCCCCAACCCGTAGAAAGGCTGAGGGGCCACAACAATGACCCGGCGCCTTGCGGTTCCAGGAACCTGCCCCTGGCCATTGCCATCTCCATGCCCATCGTCACCATCATCTACATCCTCACCAACGTGGCCTACTACGCCGTTCTGGATGTTGGCGCCATAATGGCCAGCGACGCGGTGGCAGTGGTGAGTACAACCGGACCGTACCAAGAGGAGGGCGCGGGGACCCGAGGCTGCTCTGAACCGCTTTCTGTGTCCCAGACGTTTGCAGATCGCACCCTTGGCGTGATGAGCTGGACCATCCCCATCGCTGTGGCTCTGTCCTGCTACGGAGGCCTCAACGCCTCCATTATAGCTGCATCCAGGTCGAACACACACGCACACACACACACACACACACACACACACAGAGGAGTGTAAAATGCAGATGTTTCGCAGCTTGGTGTTGTCCCTCTTAATGGAGGTTTGTCGTGTCCAGGCTGTTCTTCGTGGGCTCCCGTGAGGGTCACCTTCCTGACGCTCTGTCCATGATCCACATCCAGAGATTCACCCCGATCCCGGCTCTGATCTTCAACGTAAGGGAGTGGAGCAATTGTTTGTTGATTGTGGTGGAACTGTGTAATAAGGAGTTCTTCTTTTTTACGAGTCCTAACTTCAATTCTAAAATATATATATACATATAAACTATAAATATCTGGTAGCTCTAAATACAAATTTAGAAGGCAGTGTTTTTTTGCTCAGCGTTCCCTTGCTCCCTGCTGTGCAGTGTGTCATGTCGCTGATCTACCTGACAGTGGAGGACGTCTTCCAGCTCATCAACTACTACAGCTTCAGCTACTGGTTCTTCATGGGCCTCTCCATCGCCGGCCAGATCTACCTCCGCTGGAAGGAGCCGGACCGACCCAGACCTCTCAAGGTGGGACCAGCTTGAACACTGTGGGAATCCTATGCATCCATTCATCCACCTATCCACTCATCCATACACCCATCCACTCATCCATCCACCCACCTATCCATCCATCCACTCATCCATCCATCCACCCACCTATTCACCCATCCACCTACCTATCCATCCATCCACCTATCCACTCATCCATACACCTACCTATCCATCCACTCATCCACCCACCTATTCACCCATCCACCCACCCACCTATCTATCCACCCATCCACACATCCATCCATCCACCCACCTATTCACCCATCCACTCATCCACCCACCCACCTATCTATCCATCCACACATCCACTCATCCATCCACCCACCCACCCACCTATCTATCCATCGATCCACTCATCCATCCATCCACCCACCTATCTATCCATCCACCCACCTAATCACCCATCCACTCATCCATCCACCGACCTATTCACCCATCCACTCATCCATCCACCCACCTATCTATCCATCCACTCATCATTCACCCATCCACTCATCCATCCACCCACCTATTCACCCATCCACTCATCCATCCACCGACCTATTCACCCATCCACTCATCCATCCACCCACCCACCTATCTATCCATCCACTCATCATTCACCCATCCACTCATCCATCCACCCACCTATTCACCCATCCACTCATCCATCCACCGACCTATTCACCCATCCACTCATCCATCCACCGACCTATTCACCCATCCACTCATCCATCCACCCACTTATCTATCCATCCACTCATCCATCCATCCATCCACCCACCTATTCACCCATCCACTCATCCATCCATCCACCCACCTATTCACCCATCCACTCATCCATCCACCCACCTATTCACCCATCCACTCATCCATCCACCTATCTATCCACCCATTCACTCATCCATCCACCCACCTATCTATCCATCGATCCACTCATCCATCCATCCACCCACCTATTCACCCATCCACTCATCCATCCATCCACCCACCTATTCACCCATCCACTCATCCATCCACCCACCCACCTATCTATCCATCCACTCATCCATCCATCCACCCACCTATTCACCCATCCACTCATCCATCCACCCACCTAGTCACCCATCCACTCATCCATCCACCCACCTATCCACCCATCCTCCAATCTGCCTCTCTTGATTCCTCTCCAGCTGTCTCTGTTCTACCCGGTGGTGTTCTGCATGTGCACTGTTTTCCTGGTGGCCGTCCCGCTCTACAGCGACACCGTCAACTCCATGATCGGCATCGCCATCGCGCTGTCGGGGGTCCCCGTCTACTTCATGGGCATCCGCGTGCCGGAGTCCAAACGGCCGCCCGTCATCACCAAGATGCTGCGTGAGTTTTTAAAACACATATTGTCAACGTGGAGGGGTAAACGGGGCGTCGCTTTCTCTCTCCAACCAGCCAACGTGCTCTCTCTCTCTCTCTCTCTCTCTCCGCAGGCTCTCTCACTTACTCCACCCAGTTCACCTGCTACTGCGTCCTGACAGAGACGGACAAGAGTGAGTAGCGTGGATCCAGCGTCCTCGCACAGCTGCCTCTTCAAGGAGGAAAAAGGCATCCGTCTCTCGGAGTCCTCTGAAGGATCTGCCGCTCTCAGATTCGACCCCGGGATTCAAAGACTTTCAAAGACTCCGACTTCTCCGCACACTGTGAAACTTTGAGATTCTTCAGTGACCTCTTCTGGTCGAGGGTTTGCCTCGATAGGGCCGCAGCCCACAGGTCATTTGCGTACAAGCCTTGAAGCAGTACGTGCCTGTGAGATCTTACAGGGACCGGGTAATGATGCGAGTACATTGTTTATCGTCTGGATCGAAACCCATTTCAGCTGAAAGACGACGATTAAAAGAAGTTTGCTTCAAAAAATCAAAAGAGGGAAGAACATGTTCTTTGTCTGCTGCTATGTGAAGACTTTAAGTCATCATTGATACATTATTGATCTCAGTGTCCGGTGGTTTCTTCCTTTCTATTTGCAGGTGGGTTAACCGTGTGTTGAATCCACGCCACTTCCTGTTCTTTGAGTTTCCTTCAATCTGCGTGTCAATTAATAAATATCTAATTCTCTATTGTTCAGTCACCTGACAGGGATTTGGATTTTTTGTTTTCCCCTAATAGTGTGCACTGTTTTTGTGGAGTGGTTAATCTAATGTAATGTATAACAACTAAATGCAAAAGTGCATTCAGTTCACTGGTTTCAGACCAGTGCTGTGGCATTGGTCCACTGGTCCGACCGTCTAGCCCAGTGGTTCTTCACCTTATTGGAGGTACTAGCTTCATCAGTGCATGAGCCGAACCCTTCATAAATGGAAAAATTGAATATTTCTTCAAAACATATATATATATTGTATTGGTGCACAAAATAACTGTTCAAACAACAAAACATGAATTTCACAGAAAAAAATAACTCGATGAATATTTAATGCAAATCAATGTGACTTTTGATGTTCCCTTTCAGATACAAGTTGAGATGTACTATGTTCTTACGTACGTCTCCAGGCAGCTTTAGGAAGTGTTCCTTTAGTTTTGCCGGTGCTAGACTAGAATTGCTCAACTCGGCCAGTGAGGACGCCGACTCCCAGCACGCTCCTTTATACACGTGAATCCACTTTGTACGGTTTCGTCCAAACACTTTCTTTTTTTTGCTTGGCATAGTTAATGACTGAAAGATTTAAAGAAAATGACAAATTAAGTATAATCACAACAGCCTCAAGTTCGCCGCAGCAAAATAAATCCAACAACCAGCGATGATTTATGCAACGTGTCACTCTACATTGCATAAATCATCGCTGGTGGTTGGTACCCCCTTTTGAGAACCACTGCTCTGGCAGGTCAGAGGTCACTGACCTTTCTAAAGCCTGGATAAGAGGTGGATCAGATTTGACTCCTCCGCATCACCCTGAGTCTCCGCCTAGTTGGGGCCGGCAGAGATGAAAGTACTCCAAACTTTTTAAAAGTAACATGACCAGCACAAAAGTTGTGTACAAAATACACTAAAAAGTATGCAGAAGGACTCAGCTTTGCAATGTTTATTATACTTACAGTATTTCAAATATAAATGAGCTATTGGCTTGTATTAAACATTGAAAAGTCAAACGTACCAAATTGTACTGGGCATCCAAAACATATGTAATGGTCAACTACCAAACAGTTTGTGTTGCGCCATGCAGGACAAACTCACACTGACATGTTTAAAGTTTATTTTGAAAGCTTTCTTTTTATACACATCTACATATATACAAAAATTGTAATTCAACAAGCATCCAATAACTTCAAAAGGGAGTGGGGGACCAAACTCACACACCCATAACAAAAACAATGTGTCACACTTTCACATTGTGCCAAAAAACTAACACGCACAAGCACACGCACACTACCATGCACAAAATGCAGCCTAAATCGCAACCACGCACAGCCCGAGACGTCTCAGACGAAAGTGTTAACAGCACAAAGCATACAAGGCATATCACGCTAATGTGCAACATTTCTTAAACACATGCCCACATTGAACAAACACCCACGCACAAATTCACTCCACCACAATAAAAAAAACAAAGACACTCTGGATCCTTTTGGAAATATCAGCTACTCCTTCACCAGCTGTGTGGGGAGGGACGTCACCATTAAAAAAAAGGAACGCTCAGATTTATGGCGTGTATTCAATCCTCTAAACCAAGTTGATATTAATTTTATTTTGTTTTTAGTCTCGACTTAAACAAATACTTCGGCCACAAAATAATTGAATTTAGTTTCCTGGTGAAAATTAAAAAAGGTACCATTCCTTGAAATAAAGGATGCCCTTAGTCAAGCAGCTTTCCTCAAATCTAATGAGTTGCGATGCTACTTTGAGACGGGATTTATTTAAAGTTGCTGTTTTCGCTCCATGCTCGCCAACAGGGAGTATGCCATTATCTGTCTCTCTGTGTTTGTGTGTGTCGGGGTCCACCGGCAGGTGCGGGTGAAACAGACTGATCAATCAGAATTATATTTGTCCTCCTCTTCCTCCTTGTCGTCTTCACCACAGCGGCCCAGCTCAAGCAGCACCTCCCTCTGGTAGCGGCCCCAGCTCCTCTGGCTGTACGAATGCTCCTCCTCTCCGTAACCTGCTCAACAAAAGATGACCCTCAATCAGCAGCCCGACAGTCACCACGCTACGAGTCCTGGAGATGTCTCGTCTGATCTTCTGACCGAGAGTTTATGCTCCATGTGGGTCTCATTTTGGGTGGAAAGGAAACGATGTGCATATTTCTAACAGTCAGACGTGTTAAAATTTGTCTTCATGTCAATGGAAAACACCACGAGGTCCAGTAAAGATGGACAGGAAAGACCATCTTTACTGGATCTCATGGGACAAACCAGAAGAGGAGCTACAACCTACTAAGACTGGACAAACATTGTTTCCACCCGACAGATCTTGGTCTCAGGGAGAGAGGAGCAGAAACCTCTTGAGAGATAAGACAGAGTGGTCCTGACCAACGCACGGGTCGCCCCACATTTAATTTGGGTTGAAATATATTTTGCTGAATTTCTTCCAATGTCCAATACTCACGGATACACACACGCATATATCTGCAGTTCACCGTTCAGATTGCTTCAAACATCCAGCCTCATGTTTTCAGAATGCTTTGTTTAACATGAGAAATTAATGAGAACCTGAAAACCACGAAGCTTGAATAACCCATTTATCAAACCTCTTCTAAATGTCTGGTTTAATATAAAGTGACGGCAATGTACTCATCTGCTTTAAATCTTTATTTGCGTCAGCTGTCAAAATAAATCGGACCATGACAAACCTCATTAAACGGGTTGAGGGATGGGGCTCGGTCGTACACACCTGCAGACTGGGATAACCGACACGCCGCCAGGAAGATTAATACGTACCGCCGTAGCGCTCCTCTCCTTCGCTGTCCCCATCGCTCTCATCAGGGTAGTCATTCCTCCAGTTGCCTTCCTCGTTTTCATCATCCTCGTCTTCATAAACCTCCTCTTCATAAACCACAACGTCAGGAACCTGGGATAAACAAGCCACAATTATCTGAAAGCCTCCTTTTCGTTGGTTAACCTTCAGAGAACTTTTTGTAATAAAGAGCTTATAGAAATGTAAGACAGCCTCATGATTTCAGCCATAGAAAAATATAAACACTCTTTGACAATCATTTTGTTTTACCATATTAAGTACTTCTAAATGTGATGCATTTGAATTATTTTTAGTTAATTGTTGGCCAAAATATATATACATGTATATTTTAAATGTACTGGTATGCAGAGACCTGCAATACCAGTACATTGGAGAAATAAGGTAAAGATGCTCGCCGATTTGTCCAAATTACAATTGTGTGGTAAGTTAGCACGGAACGGATGTGAGGCTTTCCCCAAGTCTAATTGTTACTTCACCCATGTCTTCATTCACTCACTCCGAGTCCAGCACTCATTCATCTGTCCGTTCCATCCATCCACACACACCAGTTCTCCCTCGTCGCCATAGGCCCTGACTGACAGGATGTCCTGGATCCAGCCGGGCGTGACCGTCTCCTGATAGTAAAGGTCGTAGACGTAGTCGCTGCCGTCGTCTCGGTGCTCCCCCCCCAACCCCTCTCCGCTTATGCTCAGGCGCTCCCGCAGCATCTTGGTGCTGTTACACAGGATCATTTCCGGGTCCGAGGACAGCTCCTTTACAAAAAGTAGAGCGAGAGAATACATCAATATTAGCAATGCCTTAAATTATAACCTCTAAAAGTTGAACTCTTAAGTCCATTCACACATTATCCAATAAGCTCGAGATGTGGGTACCACATGTCAAAGCACATCATCAGTTCATTATTAAATGTTTTGTTTTCTCTTGATCCTCCGATAACAAGACACACAAAAATGTAAAAAAATGCATGTTCTGAAATAAGTCTTATTCCGTCCCTCCCCCCCGCCATTGCATGTTGGAAATCTTTCACTGCAATAAATAAACCCTTTTTAATACACCACTACAGAAGGGCCTGGTTGCTTTCAGCCTCAAAGTATGTACAATCAAACTAAAGTAAAACGAGATTTTATTTTTTGTTTTATCATCAGAAATTTGATATCAGCCCAACAAGTTCGGCACTCGCCATGTTGGGTGCGTCTCTGCCCAACACACATATCCTCACGTGGGCGTTTCATTCTCTCTGCCATGTTGCATTTGAATCAATTAAATTTGTGTCACCCAAAATCACAAATGTGCCTCAGGGGGCTTTACAATCTGTAAAACATACACTATCCTCTGTCCGTACAATAAAAACTCTAAAAAGGGAAGAAGGAAAACACCTACTCCAGGAGCAACATAGGAGGATCCCTTTATCAGGAAGACAGAAGGTCAAGAGTAGAGAATGCACATCATAGCAGGATTGCATCACCCTGACTTTTGATTTTGTATGCTAGATATCCATTAGTTTCAGAATAAAGGGCACTTTACCGCCTGAAATTGTAACACGCTATAAATAAGACTTTGTAAAGACAAAGAAAGTAAAACAATAACAATACTCGGCTACGTTGTCGCTCAAGAGATCCTTTCACCTTCCCGGGCGACTTGTCGTCCTCCACGTCCTCCATGTCCTCGTGCAGGAGATCAACCACCTGGATCTCCCCCAGAACCAAACATTTGTCTGGCTCGTCCTCGGTCTCCCCCGCACTCTCAGAAGCTTCCGTCCGCGGGGTCTGCTGCTCGGCGGGGCTCGACAGGCCTGACCGGTGGCTGGACAGTATCCTGTAGCGTTCCTCCCTCCGGGTGCTCCACTTGGTGCTGCGCAGGTCCCCCGCTACCCGCTGCGAGCTGGCCGCGGAGGGGCGCAGCGCATGCGCCATGCGAGGCCGGGCCAGCGCCTGTCGCACCTGGGTCTGGACGGGGACATCCTGGGGACGGGGACAGGTGGGGGTCGACGGGTCGGACTTAATGACGGCATCGCGAAAACATATCACGAGAACGTCCCAGTCACCCGGTTGAGACCGTATGGTTAAATAAAAGAGTGAAATTAACGCCAACTCGTAAAAAACGTCATATCGAAAAGGCGTCGCGCTAGCTAGTACAACAACTACATTGTAGCAGCGAGGCTATGTTTGCCAGCTAGCCTAACGTGCATTAGCTTTCGTGATCAATTAGTGTGTTTGACAGTGTGCTCCAACAGCTAGTTACATTCCCATGTTGAAGCTACGACCGCTGTACATTATGGATACCATTTCAATTTGTTTAGAGGCCTGCAAACACGTCACAGCTCCAGTCAACGTCAATAAAACGAGCGAGTGATCGCCGCAGCTAATGTTGGCGCATCGTGCTAACAACTGACGCTAGCACAGAAGGCGCTTCGTTTCCCCAACAACTACCGCAGTTTACAGTCGGTAACTTGCCCTGGATAACAGGCTACTCACACGACACCGTCGTACCGATACGCTAACTCGTGTTTATTTGCCCGCGTTGACACTGGTGAGCTCGCGCCGTCGCATCGGGCCTCTTACCTGTGTCGCTACGGTCGCCACGAGTTTGAAGACAGCGTTTTCCACCTCAGCTTCATTCGGCTCCGGCACCACTTCCCCTGAGCTCTGGGACGTCTCCGGCCGGATCCGCTTACACGCCAGCAACAACGCATCTGCGGGGTCGGTGCCCCTTTTTCTCTTTACTCGCAGAATCGTCGTGTTCGGGTCCATGTTGTCCCTCTGTCCGAGTGCGTCTGGCAACTGGCGCAGTAAGAAGGTTTAACTGGAGAGCTCCGCCTTTATTTCCGGGTATCACTGTGGCCAGGGTTGCCAGGTCTGTGTGACAAAACAAGCCCAATGGCCAATAAAACCAGCCCAAAAACCATCCCAATATCAGAACTCAAAATATGCACATAACTCCTTCATGATGCCCCCCTGAGATAGGAAAGTGACCCACTGCGAGGGTTGTCGACGGGGGGGGGAGGGAAGTGTTGGCGTGTACGTGCTGTTCTGGAGTCAGTTTGGTAGGATTTGGGTATAAATAAATTATTTCATTTTAAATATGGATTTTTATTTAAAGATATTCATGTAATTTGCATGCAAAATAGGTCTACCCGAACCAGCGGACACAAAATTCAACCCGCGGCAACACTTCAAAAGTAGCCCAATTCCGCGGGAAAACCGCGGACCTGGCAACACTGACTGTGGCTCTTGAATGAAGACCGGGAAAAGAGTCTCCTGCGCAGGGGTCCGCCATATGAAGCCCTGACGTCACCTCTTTCCATCCTCCTTGTCATCACAAACGTATAGTAATCATGATTATTATTATTACAATAATATGAACTCTTGACAATTACAATTATAATTACTTCCTCAAATTACTCTTTCCTTCGTATCGTAAATGCTATTCCTTGTTTCGTCCTTTGCCTCGTACCAATTATTTAATAAACTCATTCTGCAGTGTGGATTGTTCCATCCTGATAACACAGTTCCTCAAAAAACCTGGCCTGGATCCTGACATCAACACGCGATCTCCAATCTCCCTTTTCGGTCTAAAATACTTTAACGCAGCGCAACTCAAAACCCACCTGGACTCCAACCAAATTTAAATTATTTTAACTTTAAATCTGTCTTTCTGTACACATTACATCCGGAAAGTATTCACAGCGCTTCATTTTTTCCACATTTTGTTATGTTACAGCCTTATTCCAAAATGGATTAAATTCATTATTTTACTCAACATTCTACACACAAAAACCCATAATGACAAAGTGGAAAACTGTTTTCTGCACATTTATTAAAAATAAAGAACGAAAACATAACATGTACATAAGTATTCACAGCCTTTGCTCAATACTTTGTTGAAGCACCTTTGGCAGCAATTACAGCCTCAAGTCTTCTTGGGTATGATTCCACAAGCGTGGCCCACCTATTTCTGGGCAGTTTCTCCCATTCTTCTTTGCAGAACCTCTCAAGTTCCATCAGGTTGGATGGGGAGCGTCGGTGCACAGCCATTTTCAGATCTCTCCAGAGATGTTCAATCGGGTTCAAGTCAGGGCTCTGGCTGGGCCACTCAAGGACATTTACAGAGTCGTCCCGAAGCCACTCCTTTGTTATCTTGGCTGTGTGCTTCGGGTCATTGTCCTGTTGGAAGATGAACCGTCGCCGCAGTCTGAGGTCCAGAGCGCTTTGGAGCATGTTTTCATCGAGGATGTCTCCGTACATTGCTGCATTCATCTTTTCCTCAATCCTGACTAGTCTCCCAGTTCCTCCCGCTGAAAAGCATCCCCACAGCATGATGCTGCCACCACCATGCTTCACTGTAGGGATGGTATTGGCCAGGTGATGAGCAGTGCCTGGTTTCCTCCAGACATGACGCTTGGCATTCAGGCCAATGAGTTCAATCTTTGTTTCATCAGACCAGAGAATTTTGCTTCTCATGGTCTGAGAGTCCTTCAGGTGCTTTTTTGCAAACTCTAGGCAGGGTGTCATGTGCTTTTTACTGAGGAGTGGCTTCCGTCTGGCCACTCTACCAAACAGGCCTGATTTGTGGAGTGCTGCAGAGATGGTTGTCCTTCTGGAAGGTTCTCCTCTCTTCATAGAACAACGCTGGAGCTCTGTCAGAGTGACCATCGGGTTCCTGGTCACCTCCCTGACTAAGGCCCTTCTCCCCCGATCGCTCAGTCTGGCTGGGCGGCCAACTCTAGGAAGAGTCCTGGTGGTTCCAAACTTCTTCCATTTCCGGATGATGGAGGCCACTGTGCTCATTGGGACTTTCAATGCTGCAGAAATCTTTCTGTACCCTTCGCCAGATCTGTGCCTCGATACAATTCTATCTCGGCGGTCTATAGATAATTCCTTGAACTTCATGGCTTGGTTTATGCTCTGATATGCACTGTAAACTGTGATACCTTATATAGACAGGTGTGTGCCTTTCTCAATCATGTCCAATCAACTGAATTTAGCACAGGTGGACTCCAATCAAACATCTCAACGATGATCAGTGGAAACAGGATGCACCTGAGCTACATTTTGAGTGTGATGGCAAAGGCTGTGAATACTTATGTACATGTTATGTTTTCGTTCTTTATTTTTAACAGATTTGCAAAAATTTGCAAAAAACAGTTTTCACTTTGTCATTATGGGTTGTTGTGTGTAGAATGTTGAGGAAAATAATGAATTTAATCCATTTTGGAATAAGGCTGTAACATAACAAAATGTGGAAAAAATGAAGCGCTGTGAATACATTCCGGATGCACACCTGTCAATCCTGGAGAGGGATCCTCCTCTGTTGCTCTCCTGAAGGTTTCTTCCCTTTTTCCCCCCTGAAGGGTTATTTGGGAGTTTTTCCTGATCCGATGTGAGGTTTTGGGACAGGGATGTCTATGTGTACAGATTGTAAAGCACTCCGAGACAAATTTGTAATTTGTGAAATTGGGCTATACAAATAAACTGAATTGAATTGAATTTAAATGTATGAACATTTCAATCCGGATTCAGATCTCACCACAGCACAGATACCTCCTTAATCCAAGTCACCCATGACCTCCTCTCTTCTGATGACCACTCGCTTAACATCCTCATCCTACTGGACCACAGCGCAGCCTTTGACACCATCAACCACTCCATGCTCCTTTCTCGTCTTGAGTCCTCCCTCCACATTATTGACACAGACCTCTCCTGGCTAACAAGTCATCATCATCAATAAATCAAAGTCTGACACAGCCCCAGTCCCTCAAGGTGTCCCCCAAGGTTCAGTCCTCGGCCCCCACCTCTTTATTCTCCCCCTTAACAACATCATACGCCACCACGGTCTCCACTGCTATGCCGACGAAGCACAGCTTTACAAGTTGGCTTTATTCCAGGTCGTTACCTGGATGCAAGCCAACTTCCTCAACATCAGCAACAAATCTAAAATCCTCATCATCGGCCCCAAATCGCTAAACAAATTGCACCACAACGTTCCCCTCTTCATCAACAGTGCCTCTGTTCCTGCTTCCACACACATCTGTAACCTTTGCGTCATCTTTGATCCAAACCTCTCTTTTGAACGCCCATGTCAAGCACATCGCAAAAACTGCCTTCTTTTGTCTTAGAAACATTACCCATATACGTCCCTTCCTACTGCAACATCATCCTGTACGGCACATCCTCGCCTTCATCACCTCTCGACTGAGCTACTGCTACATTATCCCGTACGGCACATGCACCAAAATCATCAACAAACTATAGAATACATTCAGAATACAGCTGCTTGTCTCCTCTCCCGCACCAGAGATCACATCCCTCCAATCTCTCAAAAACTCCTCCGGCTCTCCAAACAGCAACTAATCTAGTTCAAGATTCTCCTCATCACATACGAAGCCCTTCACAAACTCGCCCTTCAAACCTTCCTGACCCCCTGCCAACATGCTCCCACCTCAGATCTGCAGACGCCAACCTCCTTACCCTTCTTACTCTGTCCAAGCATCGGACCTGCGGGTACAAGGCCTTCCCAATTGCTGCCCCCTCCCTGTGGAACTCTCTCCCCCATCACCTCAGACATTCTCCGCCACTCGCCACTTTCAAAACAGCACTAAAAAAACGTTGATTTAAATCTGCATTTAGCCTGGGATACTACTTTTTATTTTGTTTCTCACTATTGTCATCTTTCTTGTTTTGCTGTCGCTTATTTAGTTGTCTTTACCGTGTAAAGTGTCTTGAGTACCATTTAAGATGCTATACAAATAAAATGGATGTTACGGTCCATCTCACATCCTCTGTCCTTAGGGAAGGCCAGCCCACAGAGCAGTTACAGGGTTCTCATTTCATTGACCCGCAGCTCTTATATTTGAAGAGTGATCATATGGAATATAATACAAGGGAGCATTAGTGTAAGGGTAATTATATTATTATTCTAAATGATAATAAGCATAGCAATAATACTACTACTACTAATAATAATAATAATAATAATAATAAAGGAAAGTCCAAAATCCACAATTTAAGTACTTTTTTTGTGTGAAAACATGTTTTTAAATGTATCTCATGGATATATTATATTTACTCAGTGTTTGTTGATCAGCGTGGCAGCGCTGTAATTTCCATCTTTTTATAGATGAATACATTGAAACTTGCATTGCCAGCAGATAGCGCTCTTGTGCCACTGTTCCATCTCGGTTGCATGGACATTGGCAGCACATGCAAACGTAAACGGCATGGGTCTAAGCTAAAACCGGTGTCTCCACTTTTAGTTTATATATATATATAAATATATATATGTACTTATATATATATGTGTGTGTGTGTGTATAACAGACTGTTTCAGGTGTTTTGGTGTTGCAGATGATATGTCCCTTCGGGGATGCCGTAGAGAGAAAAGGTACGGTTATCCCACTGCTGCCACCGATGTAACCGAGCGTTATGGGTTTGTCTGTCACATGAGAAAAAACAGATTCGGGAAAACAAACGTGTCGCTCAGCCCACGGCTTCACTCTCTTTATTTTTCTCCAACACTCCCGTACATTTTCTGTCTACGGCAAACCCGAAGGGACATATCATCTCCAACAACAAAACACCTGAAGCAGTCTGTTAAATACCCCCCCCCCCCATAATTAGAAACGTCTCTGTTTCGTAACCAACAAAGGAAAAGAAAATAACACAGATCATCGAGAGAAACCAATAAATGAACATAGCTAACAGGATAAACCTAACCATAACCAAAATACCTGAAACAGTCTGTTACTTATAATATATGTATATATACATGTATATATATATATATATATACACACACGCACACACACACACACACACACATAGTATGTTAAACCTGTTGAAGCTTGCGCTTTCACTGATTGGAGAGGTGATTTATTACTATTTGGAGAGGTATCGTATGAGCCACAGCTGGCCTATAGAGGGCCACAGGGCCTGGCCTCACCCACCTTGAACCACAAAAAGAACAAGGGAAAAAAAGTATACAAAAACTATAATAATAATATTAATAAATTATACAAATTGACAATGTTTGTGTTTTGAAAATATATAATATACCCAGTCATATTTGTAAAATGTCGTGCTAACGCCATATGCTGCTTAATAAATCAATGGGGACAGATCCAGCATGGACAGTTACGGGGGTAAGGGACATGAAGCAGAAAAATTAAGAAAACATTAGAACGCCAGGACACACATGGATAACTCCGTCAAGTGAACATCGCTACCAGCTGGACGACGGACACACGATGGCTGTGAAGAAACACAATGAGGTGGTGGATAAAAACAGGCACACTTTAACCCTAACAAGTCGCCACACCACATCCACGTCGTTTGATGAAACCTCAAGCCTATAAAACTACTGTCTTTTGATTGTTCTGACCACAATCCTAGACTGATATGATTAAGAACAAGTGCGAAAAACGTACGGTAATACAAATAAATATTTACAGAACAATAGGTCCTCTGCTCTGACTACATTAGTGCTCGGGCCCTAATGATAATAAAGTAAAATATGCATTTTCGTTATACACAATATGTTTAGGGTTTAAAGTCATTCATGAACCAACTTTCTTTTTTTGGCCTGAACAAGTACTTCAAGGCTGCTTAAACATGTCAGCCTTTTCCTTGAGTCTTGTCTGCCTCTACCTCCTGATTGTCACGATACCAAAATTAGAACTGCCATAAATATCATGATACCTGATACCACAATACCAGAATTCGATACAATACAACAAATACGATACTGGTATATTTATCTATAATAGTAGTTAGGGATTAGACAGCTATCTTACATTTTCTTTTTGAATAAAGATGAATTATTATAAAGCGAGGGAGTAGGGGGGGCTCGTGAGCGTTGCGGAGCAGGTCGGGGAGAAATTCTCACAAGAGCTCAAATAAATGCCCCGTCGGATATTAAAACATATTTGGGGGGACTTGATGACAGAAAGAGTAACTTTTATTCTTAAATGCTGATGAATGAAAAAAGTGGCTCCAGCAAAAAGGGCACTTTTCTCATCCAGGGCAAAAGGGCTGGTGCTTGAGCACCACTAGGGCTCTATCTGTGCACGTGCCTGATTGCATTGATGCCTTGTTCCTACACTTAATGCCATGTCTTTGTGTGAATAAGATGTCCTTATTATGGCAGTGTTGGACTACAAAATGTGTCTTTTGAAGAAACAATGATCTCACTATCCCCGGGGAAGTCGTGCAGCGTGTTAAACAGAGAACGGTGTTGTGGTTTCAGTGGGTTCCGTGTCAACGCTGCTCTACCCAGAACTGAATGCGATTCCAGAGAAGTGCACACAGTAGTTTCCGGTAGGGTGTCTGCTTTAATGTGTAAGCAAATGAATACAACCCACAAGTCAGATGTGGTTTCCCCCTCTCACATCGGTGATATGCTGTAGCCAGCCAAAATATAAATATTGCTGCAGCACAATTCAAAGTTGTGCTGCCCTTGCTTGGAAGAAGAAGTCCAGAATCCAGAGATATATAATAAAAAGTATTTAATTATAACAAAAAGGATCATCAGTACGTTCATGGTGCGGCCGGATGCGCTCACGTGGTTGCAAGGCCACAGAGGGCTCCAATTGATTAGTATTTAGGCAACATGCAAATACGTCAGCAGCACAGCATGCTATTTGATAATCTCTACACGGAGGAGAGGCTTCCCTCATCGTTTGACAGTGTTAATATTAATCTGAATTATTGAATTGGACTGTAATGTCCAGGTCCCTTCAAACCTCAGAATAAACAACACGTAGCAGCTGAAGTATGTGCCGATACGCGTCATGTCTGGCTGTCGAAGGTTACCACTCCGCCTCACCCAAAGCAACACACACACACACACATCATGTTGTTACAATGAGAGAGGGGGACGAGCCCCCCCCCCCCCTGTGAGAAAGAATCAGACGAGCAGATCCGAGGTCAGGACGACGTCACGGAATGTGGGTGCTTGAAGAGCCGGATTTGTTTTGGGAAAGGGAGAGTCGCTTTGGGTTTTGACATGTGCTGACTGAAAAGGACTCCCGCTGTGATTGCAATCACATCGAGCTTGTATTTTACATGTGTGATCAGAGAATAAATCCTCCCGTTGGAAAGGAGAGAACGAGAGAAGGTCGTTGGCTGAATTATTACTTTACCAGACATCCAATTTTGCAAATACCTTACAACAGCACTTCCGGATTTCGGGAAACTACTTCCGGCTTTTTCAAAATAAGATGGTTTCAGAATGATTATTCTTTTGAACCAGCGGTTTTTATGACTAAGTCTCCCATAATCAATACATTTCCATCATACCTGGTCATCCTATAGTTGGATAACCATAAACATCTTACAATCCGCATTACAGTTAGACTAATAATACTCATACAGGGACTTTCTCCTATGTTTTCCAAATACATTCTTCATAATATCCCTTATTACCTTCGCATTGAAAATGCCGGAAGGTTATGTTTTGATCGCCGTGTATTTATTTATTTATTTGTATGCGTGTTATTCGCAAATCTCAAAAAGTATTGAACCGAATCGCATGAAATTTGGTGGGATGATTGTTTATTATCCGGGGACCAGTTGATTAGATTTTGGGATCGATCGGGTCAAAGGTCAAAGGTCATGAACAGGTCAAAATCTTTCGCAGAACTCAAAAAGTATTGAACCGAATCGTATGAAATTTGGTGGGATGATTGTTTATTAGCCGGGGACCAGTTGACTAGATTTTGGGATCGATCGGGTCAAAGGTCAAGGTCAAAGGTCATGAACAGGTCAAAATGTTCTTGAATCGCCTGAAATTTGGTGGGATGATTGGTTATTATCCGGGGACCATTTGATTAGATTTTGGGATCAATCGGGTCAAAGGTCAATGTCAAGGTCATGGAAAGGTCAAACTCTTTTTTTACCATAGCACGATACATTTTTGTCCAATTGGCATGCAACTAATGCCAAAATGTTCATAATTCAATGCCCAATCTTGTGATATGCGAAGGTATGCGCTCTACCGAGTGCCCATTCTAGTTAATGATCATATCTTTCTTATGTATTAATTTAAAACATAGACTTTCTTATTTACATGTGCAAGTATATATTACCACTCCACAATGTGAACACTTTCACGATTCTCCAGGAAGAGATAATAATATTTTTGTTTCCAGTGATAACCCAGTCCACTTCTGATACTACCGTAATCATAAGAATCATAAGTGACGCAACAATAAATAATTAGAAAGGGTTACTGTTCATGATGCATGCTTGCTGATGCAAACTTAATTTAAAGAAGATACATGACATGATTAAGTGTCATTTAACTGCATATGACAGGAGTCCAAAGGCCAGTAAGCACCTAATATAGTTTAACCGCTAATGCGCTTGTGAATATCAGTTATTGAAACTGGTAATCATCACTTTCTGAGTGGAAGGGTCTCTGGTGGAGGAGTTGTTGTCAGATCGAGACTTGCAGGATATCGCCACGGACCACAGGAACATGAACACACCTAGGAAGAGAGAACGGAAAAGCTGTGAATCCTTCCGGCAAATGAAGAAGTAAAACACAGTGGATGCCTTGAACGAGGGTTATGCACAAACTCACCCTGCAGGGAGTTTAGTACCGTGAACACGTAGATCCCCGCGAGGGAGACGTAGGTGGTGCTCGCTAACCCCCAAGGTAAACCCAGCACGAAGCTGAGGCCCAGCACTGTGGCACAGTCCCTCCATAACTTCATCCATTTTTCTCTATTCATCTTCTTCGAGCTGCCGCCTCGACTGCCCGTCCTCAGCCTCCAAAGCTTAAACACCACAAGCCCCAGCATGCAGGAATTGCACAGTATCACCAGACACGGGAAGGCCACAATAGTGACGTAGCTTACCGAAAGCCTGTGGCTGCTCATCCAACATCTGCACGTTGTTCAAAAAAGCATTTTCATTTACATCAAAATAACTTTGAATTCCAAATGACGTGCGAGGAATAAAGCAGTATGCATTTTCCGAGAATTCTAGCCTCACGTGTGGTTTACATTTGTAACAATGGATCTTGGTTTCTTTCTTACATCTCCGCTGTTGAACTGTGATTGTTGGCGTCCCTTGATTCTGGCCTGTATTTTCCGTAAACACCTGAAATCCCACAAACCACTGCAATCAGTGTAGGGAGACCTGCATGAAGAAATGTGAAAAATAATTGAAGTTTTCTTTTGTAATGGAACAATAAATCATAAAACACCCATTATTCCGTTTGAGCACTTTACTCAAGGACTGACTCCACTCACCCCATCCGACCAGGCTGAGCTTGAGCAGGTATCTCCTGACGTAGATGTTGAAGACTTGGACAAGGAGAAGGTAGAGGTGGAACCCCTCTAGAGCCATCCAGCTGAAGGTGGCCAGCAGGGACCAGTGCAAAAAGAGACCCAGACCCCGGCAAACCCAGTCCTCCTCTTTCCCGTTCAGCTGCCACACCCAGAAGCAGCACAGCAGGAAGCTGAGGTGGAGGCAGAGCATCGCTCCGGTTAGTTGCAAATGCACGCCGATAGCCTTCTCGGGACGCCGCCGTCTGAAAGGGAAGAGGTTTATAACAATCATTTTTAGCAGATGCAGTACTATATATGGCTATTTTCATAGGTATTTTCACCTCAATACAGTTGGACTCCCACGTCTCTCACCCAGTCAGTTCTGATGTTACCTCATAGCTACTGCTTGAACGCTGTGCAGGCCGACTGCTTACTTGGCCACACTGACTTTAGACTTTGTCCCGATTCTGCTTCCTTTGACTTTTCTGACAATCCGTATGATCATATATGGGAAATATATAATAAATGACATACCATATGATCATATAGAGGAAATATATATTATGTGACATACCGTATGATCATACAGGCTCACAACAAACATGGGAGCGTAAAATGTATAGATGCAGACATCTACGTCTTTTTTTCACAGGTGTAGGCATTTGTAGTGTTGCAGTCGCATCTATTTTAGTAATTTCCTGTGTTAAGCTTTACAGGAAACGATCAACCCCCAGTGTCGCACGACAAAAAGTCTGCAACATATAACACCGCTCTTTGCAGCCGAAGGCAGAAAACTAGCACACGATAAGACTCTTAGACCCAAGGGGTTGCACCGAGCAGCCGGCGGCCATCAAACCTTTCAGCTCATCAATTAGTCAAAGTACATCAGTATGAAAAAACACAGAAGAAATGAATCCAGTAGTAACACACACTAACAGTTACATCCACATGTCGCTTCACTTTCTGGACCGAAAGCCCGACTGTCCTCTTGGTTAAGCAAAACATTAAAGATATTTGATGATATCTTATTATAATTCACTCTGGACCCATGGATGTCATAATTTAAAGTCACACTCACTGCAGACATATATAGATGATCAAGCTGATGACAGAGAAGAAGATAGTGAGCGCTGATCCAATGTAGGTGATGTAGCTAAGGTTCACAGCATGACTTTCCTCCACTGATAGCACGGGGTTCTGGATGGGGAAAAACATGGAATATAAGTTCAGAGGCCTGATGGAGGCCTTTTCAGCAGATATATTGTAGATATTTATTTAGATATGTCTTCAGTAAAACTCTATGCCTCTATAAAGTATGTTTCTATCTACCTTATTTCTATGCATTTTCAAAATGCAGGCCTTTAAGACAGCAATATCACACACAATCTACACCCACATCAAATTATGTTTGGCTGAAATGGCTAATTTCTTCTGCCTTTTAAATGTGTGCTACATGTTGTTTTTGGGGTTCGAATGGTATTGACAAATCACGTACGAGCAGATCGATTCTTGAGATATTACAAGAACCCGTATCATGCCGGAAATCCATCTAGTCAAGCCTTAAATAGTGATCTTGTGTCCAGCCAGCCAACCAATAGAGCTTAGGTTAGCTGCAATAGCATCAGTCCTATCAGAACTAAAGAGCATTTCTTTGATGAAAGAAGAACAAAAAAACAACTCTGATGATTCTCATAACCGGCTTAGACAAGAGTTTGATTGACGCATGGTATATCCAATCCCCTGCCCGCTATTGTTTTATCTGAAAGTCCCTGCCCCTTTTTTCAAACAGTACCCAATGACAACTCTCAGATGGATCTGTGGGAAAAAGTAGTTGCAGCATGTGGCTGATGACAAAATATTAGCATTTTACCACAAGCACAGCAAAGAAGCTCAGGTGGTTGCAGCTGCAAACAAATTCACTTCCAGTGTCGCTGGTCTCACAGCCGACTGTGCTCCAATAACCTATCAACACACAAGCATGTGATGCAGTATAAATCATCTTTTCATTGAAGAGCCATAAAAGAGTGGAGGCCTACCTGTTCCGTCCTCAAGCGGGGACTCCTGCCAAAACATACAAGCCCCATCCTCCACCTGAAACAAAACAAAATACATGTATTCAAAATCAGAGGCAAGCAGAATTATACATTCTCCAACATGGATGCCTCAATGCTTGTTCTTCTCACAGTAAATTCCTCATTGTTAAATTTTCATTGTTAAAGTATTTTGACTCTTTCAGAGTTATGCCAACAATGGCAACAGTAACTACTACCAATGTGTAAATAATCACTGTTAAACTTTTCACTGTAAAATATGCAGTGTCAAAGTAGCCTACATTAAATAAGTAAAACTCCCCCAGTGTCAATGTGATTGAACACTGCTACAAGACAGTGTACTCTGGAAAGTACACTGTAATCTGGGAATATCTGAATATCAGAGGGATATTGCGGCCGAGTTGAAAGTTAGCTTAAATGTGCGGCACAGTTAAGTTAAGTTCAAGGTGGGCATTATATTGCTGTTTAATTCCATTCAGTCCCCACTAATGTGTGTTTATAGCTAGTTGCAGTGCTGACCTCTATGGGTGTGACCCTGATGGTACGTCAACCCTTCCATAAAAAGGCAGAGGGGACATCGAGATGCCAAATAGGTAAGTTGATGTGTAAAATGTTTGTTGTGAACTTTTTGGGGGAGATTCTCTCATTAAAAAACCCCCAATTTAAATCTTTATTTACAGTCATTTGACTGCAAATAAAGATTTAAATTGTTTTTTTTAAAGGTAATTTCATATTAAATTAATAGTGTCTTGTCCTCTACTCTATCGTTTTTAATGCAAATCTGTATTGGCTCAGAAACCTGGACGAACCTGGACGAAAGGCCTGAAGGAAAGTTACACTGGGATCTCAAAGTTTAAAGATAACATTGTATGCAAACTAAACTAAAATGTTTTTATTTTTAATAAATTTTGATTAAGACTGGATATACTGCTGTTTGTTATCTATTTTTCCCCTAAGACTTTTTGTTTTGTTTTAAAGTGTTAGTAAAGTGAGAAAAGGAAAAACACTTTAAAGTTTTCCTGTTGAAAAGTTATAAAAGAGTCAATTGAAAATAAGTAACTGTTGGATATAAAGTACACTAATAGGGACTTAATACAAGAGGGAATATGTTTCAACAATGGCAGGAGTCAGTTAAAAATCAACACCTGGTGTCAAGTAGGTCTAAAGGTGCGTTCACACCAAAAGCGAAACAATTTTTTCGCGCGACTGAATCCCATGAGAAGTCAACGTACAGACGCTTGTGGCTGCGATAGACGCAATATTTTCCCGGGCGGCGCGTTTGGGGCGACGCAATGTGGGCGACGCATTTACAGCGGCGCGTTTTCAGCGGCGCAATTTTCGCCCCGAGTTGAAATATTTCAACTTTGAGGCGGTAATCTCACAACTCGGGCCAATCAGCTCTTGTGTTCCGCTCTCGTAGCGCTGGAAGCGGAAGTCTTTCAGGCGTAACAGTAACTTCATCGGTGAAAGTGACCGAGCTGAGTGAGCCTACGGGTGATGTCATGAACCCAAACACGAGGGCATTAGTGTGTGAGACGTCCACAACAAATATAAAGCAGAACTAGTGGTCAGTTATTCTGGTGGATGAAGGAGATGATAACGGTCTTTACGGAGACGAGACACAGAGATAAGCCCCGCCCCTCGTGGAGCGTCTCGACGCTTATGGCGAGAACACGGCGAATGGTCGAGCGAGTAAACTCATCCGCTTTGGGCGACGCGAAAAATAGTTTCGCTTTTGGTGTGAACGCACCTTTACGCTTATGAAGTGTAGACATTAGAGTCCTAGTGTCAAATCTGATAAGGCTAACACTTCTCAGTGGAGTGGAGTGTAACATATTAACTCTTAACATAATTGAATTGACTCTGAAATGTGAACACTATGTTCAGTGTCACTTTAACACTCAGTAGATTGGGACCATATGTTCACTGGCTTCCTGTTAAAATGTCATCTTTAAGTGTTACATTAACACTACATTTTACTATTGGCAGCACGGTGGTGTAGTGGATAGCACTGTCGCTAGAGGGGCCTGGGTTTGGATCCCGGTTTCTGTGTGGAGTTTGCATGTTCTCCCTGTGTCAGCGTGGGTTCCCTCCTGGGTTCTCCAGCTTCCTCCCGCAGTCCATAGACACGCAGCTCATGTTAATTGGACTTTAAATTGGCCCGTATAGGTCTGAGTGTGAATGGTTGTCTGTCTCTATATGAGACTTGTGATGGACTGCCGACCTATCCAGATGAACTCATCCTTTACCCAATGTCAGCTGGGATTGGCTCCAGCGCCCTGCGACCCTAATAAGCGGTTCGGATAATGGAATGGAGTTTTACTATACCTGTTTGTTGTGTTTGAAAGTTAGTTTGATGGCTTGTGAGAGGTTCTGGACAGGATGGTTCCCCACCCTCACTACCAGGACCAACCCCCCCAGAACAGTGCTCTGCCTGTCTAGTGTGAAATGTCTCCCTCGAGGCCGAGGGCTCAGCTGAAATGACAGAGAGAGGTGGATGAGAAGACACATGGCGTTAACACGGTGTGTGATCAATAAGGTTCGAATCAAGTTTCTTCACCTCACAGTTCATTCATTTTCATCACCGGACGACTGTGAGCGTGCAGACGTCATGAAATCAATGCAAATCAGCATGAAGTGGGAAATGCTAGCTTGTATAATCTACAGAATGAAGACTAACTCAAATGAAAAGTCCACCCAAAAAATCTGCTCCCTCGGCTCTTTTTGGTCCAAGAAAAAACATTTGTGTCGAATGGCCTTAAGGAGAGCGAGGCGCCCGTGACACAAAAGCACATCAGTGCAAACTTTAACGCAGTCCGAATGAGACAGCGAGATGCAAGTAAAGAGGAAGGAATAGAATATTCGCCAAAAAAGAAATAAAAAAAAGTTATGTACAGTACCTGTAGCTTATCCAAATGTTTTTGCTAAAAAAAGCACTTCCCACTAAGAAATCTGCTGTGCCATTCACGGGAGGATATTCCCATGATGCTTTGTGTGGCAAGACTTTGTGTCAAAGTCTACCTGCACTGATGTGCAGCCATTTTTCCACTCGCCTTAAAGCAGTTCGATAGAAAACCTTTCTTTTCTGGGACCAAGGTGAGTCTGGGGATGTGGGTGCTGTGTACAATTGAGTGTTTTTTGGTAAACTATTCCTTTAAAGAGGACAGAAACATGAAGGCCCTCCTCCTTATCCACCGCCCTAAACTGGAGCCGCTTTTGATTTCGCTAAAGCTCGTAAAATGCAAAAATAAAAATAAAAAGAGAGAGAGAGAGAAAAAGAGGTCTGCAGAGAAATCAAATGTTTGACCTTTAGAGCCACTGACCTTGAAATAAGTGCTGTTGATCACAGTGGCAACCAGCAGCACTTCGTCCTCAGAATCGGCTCCTTTGCTTCTCCAGAGAGCTGAGGATGAGATTTGAACCTTGTGCTGGGGAGTGGGACTCTCTTCGGCCTAAAAAAATACAACACAAAACCCCCCAAAATATTTTGTTCCTCTTCATTTCTGAAGATTGGCTTTTTTCCTTGCTCGTTTGGAGAAAAGACGACACAGCGGGGGCTGATCATGATCCCTGATCATGGGGAGCCAAAATGTTTCTTTTATTGTGCAAATTTCACACGCAACTCCAGAGCCAAGTAAGACGAAAGCTGGGAGCCCAAAAACATGACCTCACCTCTTGCGTCCAGCTCACCCTCCGATGAATGAAGTTGATCATCCTACGGCTTCTTAACCTACAGCTTGCAATTCTGTCCTCATAGCACCTGCCAACACATATTTCAAACATTTCAGCAATCCAAACAATACATAGATAGTATCAGAAGTCTTCTTAGACATAGACTTATTATAACTATTCATTTTAGGGAAATGAAAGAACACAAATACGTCAGCCTTTTCATAACACTGACTGTGGTATTAACAGGTCATGTGTGTTTCGGGGATTGCCAGCACACTCGTTAGACGACAGGGAGCAGCCACATGTGTTCTTTACTGTAAGCTAAAGAGTGAGGGTTACCTGGTCCAGGGGACATCACCTTGCTGACATTTGTCAAAGACATTTTCACAGTTTTCTGAAGCTGTGAGAAGCAACAGAGAAGGACACATGTAAGAGATTAAACCATCAATGGAGTGACAGATATATTTTAATTCCTACGTACTCAAGTAAACAGTGGGGTTTTTTCCTTCCTGTGTTGCACAAATGGTTGAGTAAGAGTCCCCGAGCAGCATTGGATCATGAGTGACTTTGTTTTTTTCTTGGTTTGAAACTCTACAACATTCCAATGGTTAAAGTGGTATTCACCTCATTAGCACACATAAAAAAAGGAAAAAAAGCTAAATAATGATGTTGAAAACTCACCGAGAGCTTGGTTCGTAGACAGCCACGCGAGCACGAGAGAGAAAAGAGAAGTCCACATTGTGTCTCGCCGTCCCTCACACACACAGATGTGTTGACGGTTCCATGCAAACGGAGCGTCAACTACATGCTTGAGGTTTTGCTTGATGAGCAGGCAGTTTCACATCTCTATACATCACATGGTGGTGGCAGAGCCGGGGGTGGACAGCTCACACGGACCACAAGTGATACATAAACCAAAACGTCTGGTCATAGGGAATCTCACCGGTCTTGCTCAGACAGCAAAATGTCTCAATGATTTCAAGATTAGTGATTTATCACTGAGAGAGAGAGAGAGAGAAAGAGAGAGAGAGAAAAAGAGAGAGAATAAAGTCTCCTTTACAATGTGACTGAAAAAGAAAGGGTATTTCACTGTGACTGAATCTCTAAGTTTGGAAAGGAAAGAGAAAAGAGGAAGTTTCCAAATGTTAGTTTTCCTCTGAACCCATGCAAGAAGTATACAAAACTTGTGAAGTGAAACTCACGCGACAACCGCATCATGTTCTTCTGAAGCTGACAGCACACACATATGCAATTCAAATGAGTATTAACAAACGCGTTAATACGTTTTCCGAATGCTCTACTCTGATGAATTCAGATTTTATTCCGAAACACATAAACAACACAGCTTTACTTAAATCCCACTTTAGTTAAAGCTACGCACATGTAATTGGCCAGTGTAACAGAGTTCTAAGTGCACTTGTGATTTCTTATTTTCAATGTATTATATTTTCATTGTGTTTGTTGTTCAACAAGTGGCAGTTGAGTGTGTGTGAATTTAATTTGAATGAGTTTTTATATTAGCAGTATTTCTAAAATCAGTTTTTTCACAAACAACTCTCTGAAACTCTACTGAGTTTTGCCTCTTCTGGGCCTCTTGAGCTTCCGTAGAACCATCTTTTCCTCACAATAGTTCTATATTCTTGAGGATAAGTTGTGGGGTAAAATCATCTTTCACTATGTTGTTATATTCTTTACAAGTGTAACCGTTTATGTTACACACGATAATGGTCTATAATCCGATCACGGTGTCTATCTGTTGTGTGTTAATAATATCGTCAAAAGATGATTCAAATATTTGTCTTGTTTCATTACTTCTTTGGCGCCATTAGTTTTTGCCACTTCCGGCCGCCCTGTCGTATATTTTACCCGTACAATATAGCATATAGTAATAAGTATAAATTCTGTTTTTGCATGTTTAGGAAGCTGATGTCTTCGGCAGGTATTTGTTTTTTCTTTGTAAAGGTGCGTTCACACCAAAAGCGAAGCGCTGTTATCTGGCGCGATAGAGAAAATTACAGGGGGGCGGACGGAGATTTTTTTTTTTCTAACTCAAAATTGTCTGGGAGCCATATGCCGTCACCGGAAGAGCCATATATGGCTCGCGAGACATAGGTTCCCGACCCATGCCCTAGGAGGTCCTTCTGTGTGGAGTTTGCACGTTCTCCCCAGTGCAGCGTATGTTTCTTCTGGGTTCTTGGGCTTCCTCCCACAGTCCAAAAACATTTAGCTTCGGTTAGTTGGAGGCTCTAAATTGCCTGTTGGAATGTTTCTCTGTCTCTTTATGTGCCTTGCAACAAGTCCTTCGCCCCGGTGTTGGCTGGGATTGGCTCCAGCCTCCCTGTGACCGGGATAACTTTGAATAATGCAATGGAATATTGACTTACTGAAATACACAGTAGTTGGTTGACAGTGTTTTAGAAATTGAACTCCACCTTTGACTTTGTAACATCTGTCCTCAGATGATAAAACACAACAGTTGTTTCTAAAGTTATTCTTAAATTAGTTATCTCTTTCTTCACTAACTATTACATTAACATGCTGCTGACTCGTGAGTGCATCAGCAATAATAATATAAAATCACATCAACGGGGTCATTCTGTCTTAATTGAAATGCTTCCTTCCCTGCATGAGCCTGTGTTGTGTGGGTTCCAATGCAATCCTCCCACCCGTGTTGATGTGGATGATATCATTTCTGGTTGCTAGTTTTCTTTGCGGTGTTGATAGGATAGAAGAGTTTTAATTGGATGATTTTACCACAGATTCCTCTGCTAGACGATAGGATAAATATAAAAACGTTGATTTGTTGTCTATTGCCAAGTTCTTTGAGGTTAAAGTGCCATTAAATACTAAATAAAACGTATTTTAAGAAACAAAACCCAGTGTGACTAAAAACATTGAACTTGAACATATTGATGTAGAATTTAGGCCGTTCATTTTGGATGGTTTTGTGTCAATGGCCAAGGATGGAGCCAAACCTATGCCCATTCAAATCTCATGAGTTACTGGTGCAAAACATTCTCCTATTCACACCAGCGGCGTTTCTCAAGATGCGTACTTGTGCGTACTTTTCTCTACTTGTGGACTCGTGAAACGTCATCAGTCGCAGCCCGAGTACATGTTCCAATTCAAAGTCCGCTTCTCGCAAAGCACGGTCAAAATACCCGGATGTGACTTGATCCTCCCACTTTCCGGAGGATGCATCAGAAGAGACTTGTGCGTACTCTGGCCAGCCGATATCCCAGAATGCATTTCACCAGCAACCGGAAACAGTAGCGGAGGAGAAAATAAACTACTGACAGTTGACTTTTAATAAATACAACTGTTGTTGAGTCACGGAATGTCATTTTACGATGTTTTCAGGCGAGAAGTTAGTAGTTTAAAAATCTAATCTGTGGTCGGTTTGTTTTGATTCAGCCTAATAAAGATCTGCGCAGTAGATTTGAGATTCTGCTCGTGGGACCACTGAGCTCCGGAGCGCCGGACGGTCAGCGCGCTGTGTGGCCGCCGACAGCAGCCTGATCTCGGCAGGACTTTTTTAAATGCTCCGCTGGCTCTGACGTCTCCGTAGCGGTTTAACATGAGATATAATTCGGTTTGGAGGATCTAACGAGCACAAAGAGTTAATTATTTATTCATAGATAACGTTACATCAGTTTGACTGAGGGTTAAGATTCATAACTTAATATTTTAATTACATTTTAACGTTGAACTCATGGTGTCTTTTTACTTTTGACCGAATTGTTTGCAATTACATGTGTAATACAACTATATTTATATACAGTATATATATATATATAAATATATATGTATGTATATAACATATTTATTATATATACATATTTATATACAATCTAAATATGTAAAAACAATATAAATAAATCAGGGCAGCACGGTGGCTCAGTGGTTAGCACTGTCGCCTCACAGCAAGAAGGCCCTGGGGTCGAATCCCGGTTGTTCCAGGTCCTTTCTGTGAGGAGTTTGCATGTTCTCCTCGTGCCTGTGTGGGTTTCCTCCGGGTACTCCGGTTTCCCCCACCATCATAAAGACATGCACCGCAGCCTCACCCCGGTTCGTATGGATGTGAATGAATGTTGGTGGTGGTCGGAGGGGCCGTAGGCGCTGATTGGCTGCCACGCCTCCGTCAGTCTGCCCCAGGGCAGCTGTGGCTACTGATGTAGCTTACCACCACCGGGATGACTGTGTGTGTGTGTGTGTATGACAAATGGACTCTGTAAGCGACTTCGGGTATTTAGAGAAGCACTATATCAAATTTAAGGTTATTATTATTATAAATAAATGTTTTTATTTTGTACACAATATTAATACACCTTTATGTGTATGATTATTTTATTTTTAATTGTGTGTATATAAATTATATATATATATACACACACACACACATATATATATATATATAATCCACATACATAATTCAAAATAAAATAATTAGATTTAAAGAATAATGAAAAAAGCAGGGTTGTCATATTTTTTTTGACTGAAAAAAAAAATTGACAGTGAATAATTAGAGTAAACTCAGGAGCAAGAACAGCTGATGTGGTAACGTCATCAAGTCAGCTGCTGTTCCAATCGCAGAAAGACCGTCCTCCCGTTGTCCTGTCCTCCGGAGTCTGGACTCCCAAGACCAGACTCCAAAAGAACACAAGTCTGTACTCGTGTACTTTGAATTGAGAAACGCCGTAGGTTTTTGTCCTTTTCGAGAAAGAAAACGTACAGTGGCTCAGATATACTGGTGTGGGGTATTGGAAGGAGCGTTTGCATTTTGCTATGCAGCTGTCCTCTTCCACTGTGTCTGGTCCAGTACTAGTTAGTTTGCGATCCCAGTTGCCAGTATTAGGGGTTGAACTCATTCTCTTGCTGACAACACAACCGTGGATGTGTGTGACCCGCACTCAATGTTCCAATATATATTGACCGACAATACAGTTGAGGTTGATAGTCCTGTTTTGTTTCTCAGCCCCACAGAGTGTGAGCCTGCTGACAGTAAACTGTCCACAGTTTCAAAGATGACGTATCCGTGAATAAAACATAATTATTAATTCTCAATAGATTGAGTGTACTTTAGCTCGTAGTTTGACTGCTGCTGCTTTAGGAAACAGAATAGAGCGCTCAGCAACTTAAGTTTTTGCTGATGCGCATTCTGCACGATACACTTGCATTCTTTATTAATTATTTCACTAGTACGCAGAAAATAAATGCTGTGTTCTGCATACGGCGAGAATACATTTCCAGCCACACACGGAGGAAATGACGATCAAAAAAGATCCTAAAGATCATATTCAGACAACCAGATAGCAATTTCAGTTTACATGTGAGACCTATTTGACTCGAAGGAAGGGATGCTTTGCCTGGCTCTCTGATTTACCTAAACAAATAGCACAACATAATGTCATGAGCAATAGGGAACATGTGTCAGTTTATTATCTCAAGAACAGTGCAACTGCCAATTATACTTTAAAACGATTGTATTTTATTATGTTTAATTAAAGGACTGCAAGGTGGTGTAGTGGCTAGCACGGTCAACTGCCAGTGCAACAGACTTTTTATGCCACACATACTTCATGATTATTTTACTCTACTAAAATTATATTATGTGATTGACTGCTATAGTTATTATTCATATAATCAACTATCTGAAATACACGGTAGTTGGTTTGACAGTGTTTCAGAAATTCAACTCCACCTGTGACTTTGTAACTTCTGTCCTCAGATGTCAAACCACCAAAGGGGAATATTTGCACTTTGCGTCACGAAAGCAAAGTTAATTAATGAGCACTGTGAAATTAACCAGTAAATATAGAATTGAATTAGTCCGACTCCATCTTCACCAACTATGACAAACCTAACTTTTAGGATTAAGAGGTGTGGATGCCGTTACTAATAAATACGGGTGGAAAGGGTGAGTTTGTTCTCTAGACGGTCGGAAGGTTACAAGACAGTTCCCTATCAGCTTCTTTGCTGTTAGTCTGTGGCGTAATATTCCGGTCGGCCCTACAATCGTAGCTTCAATTTACTGCTTAGACTTCTTGCCATTAAATATTGTTAAATGTATCTATCGGATTCAGATTCTCATTTTATATCGAGCACGGGACCTCCAGTTTGATACACTAATACTCCCCACTGACAACAACCTCCAGCTGTCTCACCCAGCCAAGGAAACTGTGGCCATCGTCGCCAGAAAAGGGAGCAGGCAGGTTCACATGGATGTCCCTGCAGGCTGACCGTCTGCCGAACAGTCCTGAGCTGGGCTTGAACGGGTCTTCTTCAATCCACATCTCGTACTTGAACAAGCGGCGTGCGTTTCTCTATGAAAGGCTGCAGTTAGCCTGGCTAGCTAAACTGAGACAGATATGCTAAGCTAAGAACGTACACACTCAGTCGCCAACGTGTACAATCTTTGTAGCGGTCTGTAGTAGGTTTATTAGAACCACTGCTGCCACCAATGTAGCCGAGCGTTATGGGTTTGTGTATCTAGTGCTCTTATCACATGTGAACAAACAGTCGGGAGAACAAACGTGTCGCTCAGCCCATAGCTTCACTCTCTTTATTTCCCTCCCAAATTCCCATTACCTTTTCTCTCTACGGCAACTCCGAAGGGACATATCATCTCTAACACCAAAACACCTAAGACAGTCGGTTACAATAAAAGCACTGTAGAAAAGCGAGATAACAAACGGCAAAGATATGTTAATTAGAGACGTATTTGTAAACGTCAAATACAAACATAATCGGGGGAGAAATACGTTTCAGTCAAACGTAATTGCACATTACGTTTTAGTTCTGGGGGAACGTAATTTTTCGTGATACAGGGTTGCCGTGTGCGTTCTGCAAAATGCATTACGAAACCTAACCTGCACAAGTGTTACTGGCAGGTTCCTGTTAGGTTCTAATAGTTTATTTTCATAACATGTGCAGAGGTCTTATGCTTTAAATGAATGCATATAGAAAGATATTATAATAGGAAATATTAGGGAGAATATTGTTAATGTATTATGAAGCATAGGGGTAATGTTTACTCTATGCAAATGTAAATGGCAAGAATTAATGTATGTTGCAAGAGAGTGACTATGTTAGTATTATCGATTGACGAAGCCGGTTGAAATCCGTGAAGTGACTTACAATAATAGACGGGACTTTTATTGTGAAAATACTTGACCGGAAGTGACGTTTTGACCCGGGGTTCAGTGACATTCGACCCCTCCATTGTTCTATCGGGACTTTGAAGCAATCAATAGGTGTTAAAGGCTGGACTCACCTTTGAGTGTGAGGATTGGCTGATTTTGAGTCTAAGACTCTGTGGATTAGAGATAGCGCTTTCTTCTACTGGGACCTCGAGGGCGGAGGAGCCCGATGAAGACCACAATCATGAGGTCTTGAATGTTTGTTTTACACTTCCTGCCATTAAATGTTGATAACTTAATTCACGCTCGTCCGGAAGCCTGTTTTCCATCATTTGCGAAGTGCCCAGTTTCAGAACATCCTTATATTCCCCTGACTCTTCTTGCCTCAATAGTGTCTACATTTGTGACACCGAATCACTTCTTTTCATAACAATGTAATGTCTTTTGGCCACATTGCAGCGACTTATGTCTGAGGGGGCTTTCTGGCGTTCCAAATTGTGAGGCACATTTAGATGACGTTGCCGTCTACTCTTCCACCTGATCTGAGCATGTGGTTCCTTTAGCAGAGATATTGAGCCATTGGCATGGTGACAAAGTTTAACAAACATCAAGTTAATGACAGTGCGATCGAGAAAGAAGTGTTTGCTTTACTGCTTGCCTCTCAACACCATGCCTGTTCTTGTGTATTTAGGACCGCAATCCCTTGTTGTTCCCGTCCTGAATGCACAATAACAACAAGCCTTTATTGTCTTGGTCTCTGCTATTGCAATAATCTTAATAATGAGATTTGAAATACCAGAGGGAAAGATCATGTTATGGCTGATACCCTTTCTCATTCCTATGACATCGAATATTTCAAGTCAAAAGTCAAATTCAGCCTTTTATCTTTCCTTCGTAAAGTACTCAGTAAGTTGCACATGGCAAGAGTACATTTCCAGTCGCGCATGGAGGAAAGGACGATAATGGAATATCTAAAAAAATCATATAAATATGACCAGACAGCAATAAACAATAGCTGGCAAAGTCAGTCTGCAATTTAGACATCAGCTGATTCTCATGCACACTGACCAATTGTGTTTGTTTGAAAAGGTATGGCAGTCAAATATGTTACACCAATGAAATAGAGATAATTTGTCAAATGACAACCTGAGCAACATGTTGATCCAAGCTAAAGTGAGTAAGTTCTCTTCACTGGCCTGTTTGACCTTGTGGTGACGGATACTTGCAGTTTACATATGACTCATGAGACCTATTTGACTAGAAGGAAGAGATGCTTTGCATGGCTCTCTGATTTACATTAACAAATTAGGGTGCCCAGACGTCCTGTTTTCCCCGGACATGTCCTGTTTTTGAGACCTAAAAAATGCTTCCGGCCGGGATTTTGCTTCGTCGGATATTTGTGTTTCTCTGGGTTTTCACAAACTAGTATTTACCCCTTACAAGTTTTGGAAATGGTATCTCCCTTACGTTCCACCTTCTTGCGCGAGCTCTGACGGTATAGAGAACAGTCATAGGTCGACCGATCTCAGGGTTGCCAGATACACGATAATTATCCTCCAAATACAACCATTTTGAGCCTTTGGTACGATACTTCACCGTTTCCAATCTGGCAACACTGAGCACCTTGCCGCTTCCACTAGTTCATTGTTGTTTGTGCGGCATGCTATACACTACTACCAACCAGTAGCAGCCGAGGCCAAATTGGAGACAGCTGCCATTGCTTCCTTCCCTGGATGAGCCTGTGTTGTGTGGTTTAAAATGCAATCCTCCCACCCATGTTTATGTGGATGATATAATTTCTGGTTGCTATAGTTTTCTTTGCGGTGTTGATAGGATAGAGTTTCAATTGGATGATTTTACCACAGATTCCTCTGTTAAGGTGCGTTCACACCAGAAGCAAAACTATTTTTTCGCGTGACTGAATCCCATGAAAAGTCAACGTACAGACGCTTGTGGCTGCAATAGATGCAATATTTTTCCGGGCGGCGCGTTTGGGGCAATGCGATGTGGGCGACTCGTTTACAGCGGAGCGTTTTCAGCGGCGCAATTTTCGCCCCGAGTTGAAATATTTCAACTTTGAGGCGGTCATCTCGCAACTCGGGCCAATCAGCTCTTGAGTTCCGCTCTCATAGCGCTGGAAGCGGAAGTCTTTCAGACGTAACAGTAACTTCATCGGTGAAAGTGACCGAGCTGAGTGAGCCTACGGGTGATGTCATGAACCCAAACACGAGGGCGTTAATGTGTGGGATGTCCACGACAAATATAAAGCAGAACTAGTGATTAGTTATTCTGGTGGTTGAAGCAGATGATAATGGTCTTTATGGAGACGAGACACGGAGATAAGCCCCGCCCCTCGCGGCTTGAACACGGCGAATGGTCGAACGAGTAAACTCACGCGTTTTGGGCGACGCACAAAATAGTTTCGCTTTTGGTGTGAACGCACCTTTAGACGATAGAATAAATATAAAGACGTGGATTCGTTGTCTATTGCCAAGTTCCTTGAGGATGAAATGCCTTCAAATACTAAATACAACTTATTTTAATAAACAAAGCCAAGTGTGACAAAAAAAATGTAACTTGGACATATTGATGTTGAATTTTTGCTGTTCCATAGTTTCAAAGATGACAGTATCCGTGAATAAAACAGAATTATTAATTCTCATTAGATTGAGTGAACTTTAGCTCATAGTTTGACGGCTGCTGCAGTGGCGGGCCCTCCGGGCTTTCTAAGCCTTCTCTGAAGGCCTAAACATAATTACAAAGTTAAAGCTATTTTATAATATATATTTTTTATGTTTTTATTTTATTTTTGCACTTGTGTCTTCCTCTGTTGCTGTGCTTTCATCCGGCAGCGCTGTTTCCAGTCCAATTTATTTTAACGGGAGCTTTTATCCAATCAGACCTCCAGTCTCTATGGAAGAAGAGCAGCTCATCTCAGGCCAAGACAAGTACAGCCTGCTTGAAGTACACAGGGAAACTTATCGTTGAATGACATAATCTTCAACCTATCATATCGTTAGTTTGACATACTGGGTGTATTTTTTGAGGTCTTTGGCCTTCTGGAAGCCCATGAAAGTACGTCAGATTAACATGCACTGTGATTGGTTAGTGGGCCCGCATGCAGTTCAACTGAGAGGAGAAGGAGATAGATTAGCGGGGGTCAAGAAGTCACCACATAACTTTTAATGGCGGAAGGAGGAGAAGCGGACTTGGTGGCAGATTTAATCTACAAGCCTTTCTCAAGGAGGATGTTTCAGGAAAAGAAGGACATTTGGCTATAACCAACGGCCGTCCGACCCCACAGCTAGCTAGCTTGAGCCAGCAATGTTCAGCACTAAAACGGATGAAGACTTATTCGAGAAACGCAACTGAGGAGGCTCGACTTTCATCATTGGTGTCCATGGCCATCAGAAGGAGCTGTTGGTGGACTTAAAGCTCAACGACCGCGTCATTGAGTTGTGTGTTGGCAAAGAGAGGAGGATGGACTTTAGCTTTAATTGAAGGGAGTTTGTAAGTCACGGCTCTCAAGTTTTGAAGACAGGCAAGAGTGACATTTCCATCAGCACCCCCCCCCCCCCCCCCCGCAGAACGAAATTTTCGGATATCAGTCAGTCGCGCACAATTCCAGGATGCCTTATATTCATTGGTTGCTGGATTAAATCTTACCCAGATACAACAGATACGTTTTTTTTTCGGATTGGCTATTGTGTAGCTCATTTCTTTTTTTTGATTGGCTGATAAGTGGCTCCTCACAGCAGAACTCCAGGGGAGCGCTTGATTCCTCCACGGTGAGGGCAGCGCGGCCAGCTCATGTTTGAGCTCGCTTGTTAAAACATTAAATAGCCGAGAGTTGTTTTTCAGCGTGAGAAATACGATGTGTGCCGGGAGTGCGTGACGTAAGACCGAAATGCGTGACACTTGAGAGCCCTGGTAAGTGTTTTGGGGTTCTGCAGTAGCGTTGTGTTCATTTGTCTCTGTTGTTTTTATTATATAGTTCTCTGATTTTATTGAGTGTGAGGCGGTTTAGTGCCAGAGTTCTGTCTAATTGTTTTGTTATGTTTTGGTATGTATAAATGTGACTGATTCTTGTAAATGTGTTCTTGAAATTGTGTTTATTACGGTGGCGTGGACTACAAGCATTGTCCGTTAATGACGCAGCATCCCGTCATGCGCGTATATATGTATCCACACTCTGCAGTTATGTATTTGTAGCCTAGGTGTTGCACTTTATGAAACATTTTATTCCACTTGTTTGCATTGTTATGTGAATACGAGGTGTTTACACCAAACCAATAATAACTTGTAGCTGTGGCATCTTAATGAGGTTATTAGTGTAACTGAGGGTTTTACGTTACTTAATAACACAAGAGACATGACAACTTTATCTCCTTCCGTCTCCTCTTTCACAATAAAAGCTCCGCATCGGAACACTGGTGAACTAATATCTTACATTAGGTTGTTCAGCTGTAGTAAGACCGCATTGAAGGCCGAGGTAGAAAATGCACGGCCCCCCCACTGATTTCCAGCCACACACGGAGGACATGACGATCAAAAAAGATCTAAAAGTTCATATTCACACAACCAGATAGCAATATATAATAGCTGGCAGAGAATGTGTCACAGTCTGCCATTTAGACAGCAGCCGATTCTCATGCACACTGACACATTGTGTTTGTTTGAAAAGGTATGACAGTCACATATGTTACACCAATGAAATACTGGTATTTTGTCAAATGAGTGAAACAAGTTGACTGATCATGCACATTCCTACTTTGTCATGCTATTGTTTGATGCTAAGAAAATACTGAAGCAACAAACGATGAAAGATGTAGAACCTTAGCTGCAAACCCCCAACATGTTGATCCAAGCTAAAGTGATCAAGTTCTCTTCACTGACCTGTTTGACCTTGTGATACTTTACGTGTGAGACCTATTTGACTAGAAGGAAGAGATGCTTTGCCTGGCTCTCTGATTTACCTAAACAAATAGCACAAAATAATGTCATGAGCATTTGGGAACATGTGTCAGTTCATTATGTCAAGAACAGTGCAACCTAGTCAGGCACGTGCACAGATAGAGCCCTCGTGGTGCTCAAGCACCAGCCCCTTTGCCCTGGATGAGAAAAGTGCCCTTTTTGCTGGAGCCACTTTTTTCTTTCATCAGTATTTAAGAATAAAAGTTACTCTTTCTGTCATCAAGTCCCCCAAATGTGTTTTAATATCCGACGGGGCATTTATTTGAGTTTTTGTGAGAACCCCCCCCCTCCTCTCCCTCTCCCCGCCGCGCTCCTCCCTCTTCCTCCTCCGCGCAGTGCTCCTCGCGCCACCAAACGGGTGCACCTCCTTCTCCTCTGACCCGCAGCATCAGACCAACAGGTCGTGACGGTGTTTGTCCCCGGACGTTGTTTTGTGATAAATCAACCACAACATTAGCGCTGCTGAAAACATGACGTCACAACTGGTCCGACGTTTCCTAAAAAATAAACAAACAAAAACTCACGGAATCCGTGATTTCAAAGCCTCGTCCAGCTGTTTACTGACGTTAGTTATGTTTAGAGAGAGAAGAGAGAAGAGAGAGTATTCTTATTCCGTTCTATTTAAGAGGGGCTAGTCTAGGATTTGCGTGGCCAGACTGAAAAAAAAAATCATAAGGCCTCTCTGGTATTGTTCAGAGGGCCGGGCCAAATGTGGAGGCGGGCCGTATCCGGCCTGCGGGCCTTAGTTTGAGGACCACTGCTCTTGGCTGTTGATGTCTATCAATATCGCTCATTTTGAAAATGACGTAAGAGGGCAATACGGATCCGTATCAGACCAGGAGGGCAAGACGTGGCTGGCATGACGACCCATAAGCCAATCAGAACGCTTGTACTGTTGTTGCTATATAATATTTGATCTTTATTCATAAAGAAAATGTAAGCTAGCGGTCTGATGCTGCCAGAGGAAACGCAGGTCGAGGACAGCATCATCAGTGTATTGCTGCTTATGCTTCAACTCCTTCAGAATTTTTTTTTGGCATTGGGTGCCCTTCTTTTTGGTTTGAGCACCTGACCCCCAAAATGTCTGTGCACGTGCCTGAACCTAGTGTTATGCCAATTATACTTTAAAACAATTGTATTTTATTGTATTTAATTGAAGGGCTGCACGGTGGTGTAGTGGCAGCACGGTCACCTCACAGTGCAACAAACTTTTTATGCCACATATACTTCAAGATTATTTTACTCTACTATTATTATATTATTTGATTGACTGCTATAGTATTATTCATATATTCAAATATCAAAAATACAAGGTGGTTGGTTTGACAGTGTTCAGAAATTCAATTCCATCTGTGATTTTGTAACTTCTGTCAAACCACCAAAGGTAAAAGTTTGCACTTTGCATCACAAAAGCAAAGGTCATTAATTAGCACTGTGAAATTAACCACTAAATATCAAATTGAATTAGTCCGACTCCATCTTCACCAACTATAACATTAAAATACTATGACATGTGAATGCATCATAATCCAACATCTTTCATGACAACATCACAGGGGTCATTCAAGTGAAACGCTTCTTCCACTGGATGAGCCTGAGTGTTGTGTGTGTTCTGATGCAATCCTACCCATGTTGATGTGGATGATCTAATTGGTCAGTTTGATGTTAGGGGAGTGTCAGTGGGACTGGCCAAGTGAGTCCCAGGCTCCTTATGTTGGGAAACTTGTGGTAGTGATTCACTCAATGAGTCTGGCTGAGTTGGTAACAACATAGAACTAAAGGTATTGAAGCGGGACGTTAACCAGAGAACATGGTGCCGGGACCTTGATGCCAAATCTGCCGTAGAGTAAAGTCAAGACATCTCTGGGGAATCATGTTCTGGAAGAGCAGCTCCAATGGTCTCGTCATCTTCATCTTCATCTTCAACCTCCCTCTGTTCGTGCAGGCCTCTAACCATGACAGAAGATATGTTTACGTTGTGACCAAAATGACCTGGAATTCGGCCCAAGACTACTGCAGGAAGTACCATACTGACCTGGCTACTATTCGAAATGATTTGGATGCAATACAGAGTACATGCCAGCAGAATAACTACTGTTGGATTGGTCTCCAAAGAGACACAAATAATGCAAATGTCTGGAAATGGTCTGATGGAGACAAAACCAACTTTACAAACTGGGAACTAGGTCAACCTAACAATCATGCAAATGAGGATTGCGTTCTAATGAGGTCTTTGAGTTGGCATGATTATTTTTGTGGAAGAGAATGTACTTTTCTGTGTTATGATAATCTAATCTTGGTGAAAGAGAACAAGACATGGGAAGAGGCTCTGGAGCACTGCAGGACTCTTGAGACTGACTCCACTTCAAGCAACAACTACGTAAATCATCGCTTTGATCTCCCACACATGTACTTTGTAGTCAGGAACTCGGAATCCGAAAAAGTGTTCCAGGATTCCCAGACGCCAGAGGTGTGGATAGGTCTACGTTTCCTGGCAGGAGAGTGGCTGTGGGTGAACGGGATGCCGCTGTCGGAACAGCTGCAAGCCTGCCCTCCACCCGGGATGTACTGTGGGACGATGTCGAAGACGGGGATCGTGTTGCCAATGAGGAACTGTTTGGAGAGAAGGAACTTTCTTTGTTTTAAAAAGGGACTAAAGTAGATGTAGTTCAGAGACTCCACATGACGATGTACGTTTTATAATTCAATTTGTTAGCTTTATTTTCTGTTCGTGGAAGAGGAGTAGATACATCTTGTTTTCTGTATTAGTTTATAAAAACTTAATTTCTAGATTTAAGACATAAGTATGTGTGTCTTAGTTGGTATTATCGTGTTTACATAAAAAACAATATGTTGATATTTATTTGTAAAAAAAATGTTAAATTATTTACATTTCCTCTTGTAGAGGTTGTATTTTTTAAAAAAACTGAGGAGGTGAACATTCAACTCCAAGCTCATACACAATATAACCAACGCAGGTATCATTTGATACTAATACCAAACTTTTAATGGAAGAATTCTTGCACCTATTGAAGGAAAAATAATTGTATGTAATTTGAGTCCAATATACTGTATACAACCTATAATAGAAGTTGGGTGACATCATAAGTAGCTTATAAAAATAATAAATAACAGATCTACAGTATCTGGACCTCATTCCTTTTCCTCTGTTGTCGCAGCATTACATGTGCTTTTTCTCCCGATTAGTGAATGTGTGACGTGAATTCTACTCTTAGCCTCTTCATAAATATTATAGTGGATGATATTTGTTCTCCCTGATGTCTGTTTTTGGTGGTTATCTAGTCTCCTGTCAAGGTACAGAATAAAGTGAACCCGGAGTTGAGACGTGTATGCTTTTTTTTCAATTCAATTAAATTCGATTAAGTTTATTTTGTATCGCCCATTATCACAAATTACAAATTTGCCTCAAAGGACTTATAAATTGCATCTTTATAGCCCGATATCACAAAATGCCACATTTGACCCAGGAATTTACAATCTGTCCAGCATATGATTTCCTCTGTACCAGGACACTCGCCTCCTCCCCCCCCCCCCCCCTTCCACACATGCACACAAAAAAACCTTAAACTGGCACCAAAGGAAGGAAAACCCATAAGGAGAGCAAAAGGAGAGATCCCTCTTTGGCAGAAGTGCAATAGATGTAACAGAATAAACAGTATGTTTAAATTACAACATAGTCAAACCATATGATATGAATTATCCATAATATGACAGTAGTAATTGCAAATGTAGCAGAAATGGTAGCAGTGGATATAATATAATGATAATAAAAGCAGTACGGTAGCAGTAATATTAATTGTAATATGACAAAAAATATGGTCTAAAGTAGCATATCTACTGGCCGGCCAAATGCAAGCCTGAGCCAGCCCTAGATATAAACTTTATCAAAGAACAACGCCTACGCTTAAATGGGGTAATTATGTCTGACCCCCAGACTGAAACTGGAAGCTGGTTGCACAATAGATGAACTTTATATGCTATCATACATATAGGGCACATTAATCTATGCCTTGATACTGAACATGGGAATTATATGTGAAATATTAGGTGCACATTCTACAATTATGTATTTCTTCATTAGTTAAACTGGGCTGTAAACATATTGTGGGCCCTGAAGGATTACGGTCAAGGGACAGTCAACTCATTATTTAGTGATAACTTTGGGATAGTTAAAATGTTTCTGTAAATCTGTAAAACTGTAAATCTGTAAAACTCATAGTTCAAGAATGAGCAAGTATCAATACAGCCCCTATGAGAAATGTTTAAAACTTTGGTTTATGATTAAAAAAAACATGCAAAACTAATGATACTCCCTTCAGCCTCAGCTGTAAATTGTTTTAAATGTTTATGAGCAAACGTTACTATACTGACACACGGGAGTTACATGTTTAAATTAACCAGTTAAACACCAGCATGTTACATTGTCATGTAGACTTACAGACCTGTTTTATATATGTGTTATATGTGATGAATGCATCCATATCTGCTACACCTATTTTGATTTTAAACATGCTGTAATATCCTGGCTGTCTTTGATGAGACACGTTACTTGGCAGAGTGAGAAAGCCGGCGCAGCAACCTCCCCAAGGTCCTAGTGCCCGGGGATTATATATAGTTAAGTATGATGATAGGCTGTTGGATTGTAATTTGAAGGGGGAGAAAACATGCAAACCTAAATGCACGCACATATGTAGCATGTTAGAGTTATATTCCATATGACAAAAGAAAGCCCCCCTAAAATAGGCCTAACGACGCATCTGGGCGGTTCGATGTCCACCCTAGTCCAGGCAAGAAACTTAACCCTGAATTGCTCACTGTCGCTGTGTCTATGGTGTGTGAATGTAAGATGATTGAAAGTCGCTTTGGATAAAAGTGTCAGCCAAATGACATGTAATGTAATCACAGCGCTGACGTCACCTGGTAGACTGTAAGGGCTTTAAATATTGTTAATACATTGTTATAACAATATACATACACATTAATGTACAATTGTGGGTATTTATTTCATACTTTTTATACCTTGATTTGATCATCTCCCAGGTTCAAGAGACAAGTTATTTGTCAAATCATCTATTTACTCAGCTTCAATGAGAACATTAAAAGAAATCGTTCGATGAATAAAGTTTTATCCCAAAGTTGTTTGTGTACAACTATAGTTGTCCAGGCTCTACGTCCATGTGCTGTCTTCTTTGTTTACCTTTTTTCTTCTTCTTATGCTTCCACTGGTTACCAATAGGCACGTGATTGGAGTGAGTCTGAACTTTGCTATGGAACCTGACCCTTGAGTATTTTTTATTGATCTGACAAACAATTTCTGATAAATAGTCTGATTTGTGTTGCGCTTGGCTCATTTTATTTAAAATTTGCATTTGAAGCGCCCTCTAGTGGTCAAAACCTTCAGGGGTGTGTTTCAGGACCTGCAAGTTCGTCTATGTGCTGAGCCACATACAGCCAAACGTTGTTCAGCCATCGGTTGAACATCTGGAAAAGGAAATGATATGGAGAAGATTTTGGATACATTCTCCTAACTTAAACCTCCATCATTAGTAAAACGCAGTGTGCGAGGGACAGTTTGACCAGGTAGTGTTTGAAGTGTTTATCACCTTTATAAGCAGCAGATAGAGATGAAGGGCCTCTATGGCCATCCAGGTGAAACAGCAGAGCAGGGAGAAATGGCGGCCGTGACAAACACACACACACAGGTGTGGCCCCCCACTCGCTCAGCCGGAAGGTGGAATTGAGCAGTAACAAGGCCACACTCAGAGATACATGGATGAAGATGGAGAAATCCATCCTGTGGTTTCTGAAGAAGAGATGGGAGGAGAACAAGTCACTGGCGACCCTCGGACAACAGCTGAGCAACAGCTGCACAGAATGCACGTGTACCTACTGACTGAAGACAGATATTACGAGGGACAATGTGTGAAGGATGCAGACAGGCCGCAGCCTATGTAACTGATTGGGGACAGGATTTGACAGTGGACTTCTGAAATTGGGTCTCTCATCTGCAGAATAATATGGTCCAGTGGATATTATTTCCAATTAACGGGTTGACTTTTACCAAACGTCTGGGGACAAGTCAGGGAGCGTTACAGGACTGAATAGGGAGTCACAGATGACTGTCGTCTGCTGTGGTTTTGTTTCAGCGTGGAGCTGAATGAGTGTTGTAACTGGTAATATATCATGAGGAGAAAGTCAGTCAAATTAAGAATGTCTTCTCACAAATAGGACGGCAAAGGGTGTTGAGTGGTGACAGTTGCAAGTGATTTCTGTTTGATTGACACTGGTCTCACATCCACCTGTTTTCACACACATCCGCGCACACGGGTGAGCACACTCTCACTAGCACCCCCCCCCCCCCCCGTCAACAACTCTTCTCGGCTTGCGCGTGGCAGAACTCCGGTGATTCGCGCACAGAGTTGAGCACACTCTCACAAGCACCCCACCCCCCCCACCCCATCGACAACGCTCGCCGTGGGTCCCTTTCCTATCTCAGGGGGGGCATCGTTAAGGAGTTAAGCTTAGGGCACCAACATGGCTAGCAGCGGCACTAGTCCCGCCCCCCTGAAGCTGTAAACCTAGGGGAAACACTGAATTCCACCTGGCCAAAGACTTCTCCCATAAAACCGAATTCTGTAAAAATGTGCAAATCTGTACATAAGCTTTTCATGCAGAAATAATAATAATTTCACAGTTAGTGCAACATAAACAATAAACATTCCAATTTGAATCACTTATCAATGCATGAACAAAATGGGTGTGTGTGCGTGTACTATTTTATGTTTTGAAACACAAAAAAAGTCACAACAAGACTTTAAGCAGTTAAAATGCATGCTAAGGCAGAACAACAATTAACGGCATACATACGGCCGCAGATCAGATGATACGATTACAAAGTCGATCATTGATCTCCGGCCTAAGGTGTTCTGGTACCAAGTACACTTATGAGCCACCTTATGTTCTAACATGGTGTTCGTTATGGACAAACTGTGTCTAGCATAGAAGTCCAATAACAGAACACCGCTCGGGTTCAGATCGGGCAAGCCGCTCCTTCCAATCACCCCCCGCCAGGTTTCTCTGTCATTTCCCACGTGAACGTTGAAGTTTCCCAGAAGAACTTTGGAGTCGGCAGGCGGTGCCCTTTCCAGGACCCATCATACTGACTCCAAGAAGGCCAGATACTCTGAACTGCGGTTTGGTGCATCAGCACCAACCACAGTCAGAGCTTACTCCTCGCAACGCATAGGCGCAGGGAGGCGACCCTCTCGTTCTCCGGGGAAAACTCCAACACAGCAACGCTCAGCCGGGGGCTTGTGAGTATCCCTACTCCCGCCCGGGCCTCTCACCCTGGGCAACTCCAGAAAAGAACAGTGTCCAACCCTTCTCCAGGAGCTTGGTTCCAGAGCCAGCGCTATGCGTGGAGGTGAGCCCAACTATATCAAGCTGGTACTGCTCCACCTCCCGCACCAGCTCTGGCTCCTTCCCCACTAGCGAGGTGACATTCCACGTCCCTAGAGCTAGTCCATGCTGCCGGTGATCGGCTCGCCAAGGCCCCCTGCCCGACCCTGATGTTTGACCCTGTGGGTTTTGGGTCCACAGGGTGGCTGCTCGATATTACTTCTTCGGGCCCGACCGGGCCCATAGGCGAAGGCCCGGCCACCAGATGCTTCCCTGTGGACAGCTCTGTGTCAGAGCTCCCCTCCTGGGTCTGGCTCCGGGAGGGTGCCCCGGTTTCTTTTGTCCGGGCGAGGTAACAAATGAAATCAGGGTTTTTTGAACCGCTCTTAGTCTGGACTCTCACCCAAGTCCTGTTTAAATGTTACGTAGATGAAAAAATGCAGTCCTTGAGGTTTGCTTCACGTGGGAGTTAAAGGACAAGTTCCGATCAAAGATAACGCCGAGATTCTTTTCAGTGGTGTTGGATGCCAGGGCAATGCCATCGACAGAAACCAAATCACCAGATAATTGATCTCTGAGGTGTTCGGGGCCGAGTAAAATAACATCAGGAAGTTGCAGGTCATCCATGTTTTTATGTCTTTGAGACTTGCTTGAATTTTAGTGAATTGGCTGGTCTCCTCTGGTTTGATCAATTGATATAATTGAGTATCATCTGGATAACAATGAAAGTTTATGAAATGTTTCCGGATAATATTGCCCAAAGGAAGCATGTATAAGGTAAATATAATTGGTCCAAGCACAGAACCTTGTGGAACTCCGTAACTAACGTTGGTGGTCATCGAGGCTTCATCGTTTACAAATACAAACTGAGATCGATCTGATAAATAGGATTTAAACCAGGGGTCACCAACCTTTTTGACACCGAGAGCTATTTCAAGGCTACAAAATAATCCGAAGGGCTACTTGTTTGATATAAACTTCCCGAAAAACTAATTAACATTAATCACCTTTTAATGATGAGCCGCCACACGACATCCACATTGTCATTAACCGGAGTTTCTGTCTTGTTGTGGGTCTTATTTTGAATTCCTTGTGTCATCTGTCTCCCTGTGATTGTCTGCCCTGGTCCTGATTGTTTCTTTCTGTGTGATTGTTAGTACCTCCTCATTGACCCTCATTGAGTCCACCTGTGTCTCGTTCCCCAGTGTGGAATCACCTGCACCTTCCCTGTGTATTTAAACCCTGTTTGTCTCATTCCCCAATGTGGCTTCGTACCGTTTAGTCCTGTGTGTAACCTGTTTCAAGTAGATAATGAAATATTTATTTATAAGAAGTTGTCTGCATTTGGGTCCTCACTCTTGCTACGACACCCGTGGTTTGATAAAACCTGAAGCTTTTATAACTAAGGTCTTTTGATTCTTCTGACCAACATTCTGATTTAGAACATAGATTGTGCTGAAGAAACGTACAGTAATACTAAAGATTTGAAGAATAGGTCCTCTGCACCCACTGTCAGTGTTCAGACCATAATATTAATAAGTAGAGTGGTTATGTTTACGCGCACAGCGCGGCACTTTTTTTTTAAAGCCCTGGATATCCATTGTTAGAGACAGAATTTCAGGGTCATAGTGATATGTTATGCTAACTTGGACTCTATCAATGAGTTAAAGATGAACTCGTTAAGTGTCTAATATACCATTCAATGGAGAAACATATTACACTCAATAACAACTGCTGACATTCTGTAACTACCTGGACTTACTGTTCACTCCGTGCATCATTTACTTTGAGCTAAACTTGTCGGCTGTAGTCCTGGCTCTCTTTGAGAGAGACATTACTTGCAGAGTGAGAAAGCCAGCGCAGCAGCCTCCCAATGTCCTAGTGATCGGGAATAATGGCTGGGTTTCTTTCTGTTTTTTTTGACGGAGCTCAATGTCAATTATTTTTAAAACATGGCTTGCGGGCGATTCACGTGGTCCCTGCGGGCGACCAGGTGCCCGCGGGCAACATGTTGGCTTCCAACTTAGTGCGGTACCTGAAATACCAATCGACAAGTCTCACCAGCTCATCTCCGTAATCCCCGCTGCTCCTGTTAAATTGTAATAGGTCATTTTGACTTTGCACATGTACATAGGGAACATTTGTGCTTTAAATGAATACATATAGCAAGATATTATCATAGGAAATATTAGGGAGAATATTGATGTTGATGTGTTATGAAGCATAGGGGTAATGTCTACTCTATGTATATGTCAATGGCAGAAGTAATGTTTATAATTGTATGTGTGTTTATGATTATATGTATGCCGCATGAGAATGAAAGTTAGTTTATTGTTTCAATGTTGACACATGAGTTGGAAGCCGGTTGAAGTCCGTGACGTTGCTTGAAGCAGGAGAGTGACATGTGGGACTTTTATTGTGAAATAGAACTTTCATCACATAGCTGACCGGAAGTAATATTGGTCGCGGGATCATGACGTTTGACCCGGCTATTTTATGACCTGTTTATGACCTGGCCGTAAGCCAACTAGAGTGTAGCATGCTGAACTGACCAATGGAACTAACTTTTAGGATTAAGAGGTGTGGATGCCGTTACTAATAAATACGGGTGGAAAGGGTGAGTTTGTTCTCTAGACGGTCGGAAGGTTACAAGACAGTTCCCTATCAGCTACTTTGCTGTTAGTCTGTGGCGTAATATTCCGGTCGGCCCTACGATCGTAGCTTCAATTTACTGCTTAGACTTCTTGCCATTAAATATTGTTAAATGTATCTATCGGATTCAGATTCTCATTTTATATCGAGCACGGGACCTCCAGTTTGATACACCATAATACTCCCCACTGACAACAACCTCCAGCTGTCTCACCCAGCCAAGGAAACTGTGGCCATCGTCGCCAGAAAAGGGAGCAGGCAGGTTCACATGGATGTCCCTGCAGGCTGACCGTCTGCCGAACAGTCCTGAGCTGGGCTTGAACGGGTCTTCTTCAATCCACATCTCGTACTTGAACAAGCGGCGTGCGTTTCTCTATGAAAGGCTGCAGTTAGCCTGGCTAGCTAAACTGAGACAGATATGCTAAGCTAAGAACGTACACACTCAGTCGCCAACGTGTACAATCTTTGTAGCGGTCTGTAGTAGGTTTATTAGAACCACTGCTGCCACCAATGTAGCCGAGCGTTATGGGTTTGTGTATCTAGTGCTCTTATCACATGTGAACAAACAGAGTCGGGAGAACAAACGTGTCGCTCAGCCCATAGCTTCACTCTCTTTATTCCCCCCCAAATTCCCATTACCTTTTCTCTCTACGGCAACTCCGAAGGGACATATCATCTCTAACACCAAAACACCTAAGACAGTCGGTTACAATAAAAGCACTGTAGAAAAGCGAGATAACAAACGGCAAAGATATGTTAATTAGAGACGTATTTGTAAACGTCAAATACAAACATAATCGGGGGAGAAATAAGTTTCAGTCAACGTAATTGCACATTACGTTTTAGTTCTGGGGGAACGTAATTTTTCGTGATACAGGGTTGCCGTGTGCGTTCTGCAAAATGCATTACGAAACCTAACCTGCACAAGGGTTACTGGCAGGTTCCTGTTAGGTTCTAATAGTTTATTTTCATAACATGTGCAGAGGTCTTATGCTTTAAATGAATGCATATAGAAAGATATTATAATAGGAAATATTAGGGAGAATATTGTTAATGTATTATGAAGCATAGGGGTAATGTTTACTCTATGCAAATGTAAATGGCAAGAATTAATGTATGTTGCATGAGAGTGACTATGTTAGTATTATCGATTGACGAAGCCGGTTGAAATCCGTGAAGTGACTTACAATAATAGACGGGACTTTTATTGTGAAAATACTTGACCGGAAGTGACGTTTTGACCTGGGGTTCAGTGACATTCGACCCCTCCATTGTTCTATCGGGACTTTGAAGCAATCAATAGGTGTTAAAGGCTGGACTCACCTTTGAGTGAGGATTGGCTGATTTTGAGTCTAAGACTCTGTGGATTAGAGATAGCGCTCTCTTCCACTGGGACCTCGAGGGCGGAGGAGCCCGATGAAGTCCACAATCATGAGGTCTTGAATGTTTGTTTTACACTTCCTGCCATTAAATGTTGATAACTTAATTCACGCTCGTCCGGAAGCCTGTTTTCCATCATTTGCGAAGTGCCCAGTTTCAGTACATCCTTATATTCCCCTGACTCTTCTTGCCTCAATAGTGTCTACATTTGTGACACCGAATCACTTCTTTTCATAACAATGTAATGTCTTTTGGCCACATTGCAGCGACTTATGTCTGAGGGGGCTTTCTGGCGTTCCAAATTGTGAGGCACATTTAGATGACGTTGCCGTCTACTCTTCCACCTGATCTGAGCATGTGGTTACTTTAGCAGAGATATTGAGCCATTGGCATGGTGACAAAGTTTAACAAACATCAAGTTAATGACAGTGCGATCGAGAAAGAAGTGTTGGCTTTACTGCTTGCCTCTCAACACCATGCCTGTTCTTGTGTATTTAGGACCGCAATCCCTTGTTGTTCCCGTCCTGAATGCACAATAACAACGAGAGTTTATTGCCTTGGTCTCTGCTATTGCAATAATCTTAATAATGAGATTTGAAATACCAGAGGGAAAGATCATGTTATGGCTGATACCCTTTCTCATTCCTATGACATCGAATATTTCAAGTCAAAAGTCAAATTCAGCCATTTATCTTTCCTTCGTAAAGTACCCAGTAAGTTGCACATGGCAAGAGTACATTTCCAGTCGCGCATGGAGGAAAGGACGATAATGAAATATCTAAAAAAATCATATAAATATGACCAGATAGCAATAAACAATAGCTGGCAAAGTCACAGTCTGCAATTTAGACATCAGCTGATTCTCATGCACACTGACCAATTGTGTTTGTTTGAAAAGGTATGGCAGTCAAATATGTTACACCAAGGAAATAGAGATAATTTGTCAAATGACAACCTGAGCAACATGTTGATCCAAGCTAAAGTGAGTAAGTTCTCTTCACTGGCCTGGTTGACCTTGTGGTGACGGATACTTGCAGTTTACATATGACTCATGAGACCTATTTGACTCGAAGGAAGAGATGCTTTGCATGGCTCTCTGATTTACATTAACAAATTAGGGTGACCAGACATCCTGTTTTCCCCGGACATGTCCTGTTTTTGAGACCTAAAAAATGCGTCCGGCAGGGATTCCAAAAACGGCCGGGATTTTGCTTCGTCGGATATTTGTGTTTCTCTGGGTTTTCACAAACTAGTATTTACCCCTTACAAATTTTGGAAATGGTATCTCCCTTACGTTCCACCTTCTTGCGCGAGCTCTGACGGTATAGAGAACAGTCATAGGTCGACCGATCTCAGGGTTGCCAGATACACGATAATTATCCTCCAAATACAACCATTTTGAGCCTTTGGTACGATACTTCACCGTTTCCAATCTGGCAACACTGAGCACCTTGCCGCTTCCACTAGTTCATTGTTGTTTGTGCGGCATGCTATACACTACTACCAACCAGTAGCAGCCGAGGCCAAATTGGAGACAGCTGCCATTGCTTCCTTCCCTGGATGAGCCTGTGTTGTGTGGTTTAAAATGCAATCCTCCCACCCATGTTTATGTGGATGATATCATTTCTGGTTGCTATAGTTTTCTTTGCGGTGTTGATAGGATAGAGTTTCAATTGGATGATTTTACCACATATTCTTCTGTTAAGGTGCTGTCATGATTTGGGACTTTTGTTTTTGCCACTGGGGTCATTTGGCGACCTCTGGTGGCCGAAAGACATTATGTCAGTCTTTCTGGTCCACACCTGTTTTCACTTGAATTAACTTTGTTTGACCAGGGTATAAATACCTGGCAGTGTGCTAGACACGTCATCGCGACGTTTGATTATTCGTAGTGATCCTCGTTACCCTCTCGTAACGTTCGCTACTCTTCCGTGTTTTGGATTTTGACTCTTGTTGGGATTATACCATTTTTGGATTTTGACTCGTTGTTGGTATTATACCCTGTTTGGATTATACCTTTTTGGATCTACCTCTTGTGTTCACGTTATTGCCGCTTTAAAGACACGTTTACATTTTGTGAAACTCCGTTGTGACGGAGAGGAAATAAAACACTCTTGACTGTACTCTCTGCATCTGGGTCCTCAATTGCCCACTGGGTAAACCGTGGGTTACCACTACAGCGACCCGGGTTTTCTTCCAGACTCCGGGGTCCTGACAGAACGTCGCGATCATTATGGACCTAGCAGAGCACATGTCCCAGCAATGGGAGAGAATGGAGCAGACCCTCCAGGCTATATCCCTTAGCCTACAGTCAAGCAACACCCGTCTTGACCAGCACGAACAAGCACTAGTGCACCACAAGGAAGCAGAGGATCGCCAGCAGAGGGAGGCTACTCGCCAGCAGGCGGATATTGCTCGCCAGCAGGAAGACGTACTTCGTCACACCCAGCACCTGCAACAACTGGACCAGAGAGGCGCAGCACAGCATCTTCCTGAGGCTCCAGTTCCACACTCCTCTGTGGAACCCCGGGTCTCCCAGCCGCAGCGCTATGATGGCAGCAAGGGGGGTTGTCGAGGTTTTCTCACACAGTGCGACCTGATCTTTGAGCTCCAACCCCGTGCCTTTTCCTCGGACCGCTTCCGCATAGCGTACATCATTACCCTTCTCACAGACAAGGCCTTGAAATGGGCTACCGCAGTCTGGGCGAAGCAGGGCTCAGTATGCTCTTCCTTCAAGGATTTTCAGGAAGAGATGTTAATGGTCTTTGACCAGTCCACGACCGGGTCAGACACTGCCAAGCTGCTAATGACCATTCGGCAGGACAAGCGTTCCGTTACGGACTATGCCATTGAGTTCTGCACTTTCGCAGAGGAGAGTGAATGGAACGACAAGGCTCTGGTAACGGCCTTCCACCACGGGCTGTCGGACGCCCTGAAGGATGGGTTGGCTTCGATCGGTTGCCCCAGAGAGTTAGAACCTCTGATTGCACACGCCGTGCGATTGGACAACCGTATGAGGGAGCGTCGCCGGGACCAGGGTCTCCTGGCTACTACCAGCAGATTCTGGGAGGTCCAGGTCAAGTGAAGATCCCGAGCCTATGCAGCTGGGCGGGGCCCGACTGTCGGCCAAAGAGAAGGAGCGGCGGGCGTCCAGGGTCTTTGCCTTTACTGCGGCGAGACTGGTCACACGGTCAGGCTCCGGACCACCAACAGGTTCCCCCAGTTCTGCTGTCTCGCCTGTTCTCCCTGCTGTACACTGTGCCCGCCTCCCTCCCACAGTCAGTCCGTCAAGCTCCCTATCACCACGGACACCCTACCCTCATTGGACTCATCTCTGGACCACCATTGACTCATTCTGACCACCTGGAGACACACACTGGGTGACCTGAAGCCACAAAAAGAACCAAGACAGGGAAGGCTGAAGACAGTGGAGATGGTTGCAGCCCAGGAGGCCCTGATCATCCTGTGTCTCTCATGACACCGCTGTGGAGTCCTGTCCGCCTCCTGGGCTTCCGCTCCTGGGCTCCCTCATCTCAGAGCTGAACATCGGCTCCAACTCCAAGAAGGAGCTGAAAAGGGTTCTCCAATTTTCTTCCTGGGCAGCTGAGGAAATGAACCTGCAGAGGGAAGAGGGAAGATGCCACTACCCATCTACCGGCCATCCATCCCTCCCTCATCTGCTCCTCCATCACCTGCAGCCCAAGCCAAAGACAAGCAGCCGCAGCAGCCAAAACTCCGCCGCGGCCGAGAGGGTTATCGCGGTCTGCCTTCCCTGCCTTCCTCCCGTTCTTCCAGGTCCAGGTGGCGGGCCAGAAAGATTCATGACCTGAAGCCCCTGGACCCTGGACACTCCTCCCCTCCCCTCAGGGGGAGGTGTCTGAGGCCCAATCCGACCGACCTCCGACCTCCCGCCACACCCCCGACCTTTCCGGCGGGCTCATTTCACAAACCCGGCCCCTGACGACCACCACCCAGGACTACCACACCTCCTTTCACACCTTCCTCTCTCCCCTTCTCCTCCTCTCCTTCCCCTCCTCCTCCCCTCTTCCTCCTCTCTCCTCTCCCTCCTTGCGTTGATTGTTGTTGTTGTTGTCAAATGTTGCCTTCCACACCAAAAAAAAAAAATTTTTGTTTGTGAAAACATTCATTCTTTGGCAATAAACCTGTTTCTGATTCTGATTCTGATATCTTCCAGGGAAGGGTTGTGACGGGCGCAACCTTTTCTTCCCAGCCTCCGGACCAAGCGGTGTATCTCCCTATTTCCATCTCCTGGGGCAAGAATGAACATTCATGCCAGGCTCTGGTAGACTCCGGGGCAGCGGGAAATTTCATAGACCGGGTCTTGCACTAAGGCTCAAGATCCTCTGGTCTCCCTTGAGGCACCGCTTGATGTCACCGCCCTTGATGGGCGAGCACTGGGAGACGGCAGCGTGACCCAAGTCACATCACGGGTGAGGCTGCAACTGGGAGATCATCGTGAGGAGATCTCCCTAAACCTGATCTACTCTCCGGAGTTTCCGGTGGTCTTGGGGTTCCCGTGGCTCAACCGCCACAACCCCCATCTTGACTGGGTAACGGGCCGCATCCTCGAATGGGGTCCTACCTGCCACGCCACCTGTCTCTTCATTGATTCTCCGCTTTGTTTTCCCAAGCCTCCTGAGCCTGCTGAACTGTCGCTGGTGCCGGCAGAGTACCTGGATCTGCAGGAGGTGTTCAGCAAGAGCCGGGCCGCTTCTCTTCCACCTCATCGGCCATACGACTGCTCAGTCGAGCTACAACCAGGTACCATGCCAACCAGAGGGCGGATTTTTTCTCTTTCCCGTCCAGAAAGGAGGGCCATGGACGATTACATCAGGGACTCTCTAGCATCCGGGTTCATCCGTCCGTCCACGTCCCCTGCCGGGGCGGGGTTTTTCTTCGTGGGCAAGAAGGATGGTTCCCTGCGGCCCTGTATCGACTACCGGAGCCTTAACAAGATCACCATCCGTAATCGCTATCCCCTGCCACTGATGTCCACAGCATTTGACCTCCTCCAGGGTGCAAGCATTTTTACCAAGCTAGACTTAAATGCAATCGCACCACGGGCACTACGAATACCAGGTGATGCCTTTCGGCCTAACTAATGCCCCAGCCGTGTTCCAGGCCCTGATCAATGACTGTCTCCGTGACATGATTAATCACTTCGTTTTCGTGTACCTGGACGATATTTTGATTTTCTCCAGTTCTCTGCAGGAACATCGCCTACACGTCCGACAAGTTCTCAAGAGACTCCTTAAGAACCATCTCTTTGTGAAACCCCAGAAGTGTGAATTCCACAGGCCTGAGGTTACCTTCCTGGGGTACATCCTCAGGGAGGCCCAGATTGAGATGGACCCAAAGAAGACAAGGGCAGTGAGGGACTGGGAGGCCCCTAAATCCATTAAGGGGGTGCAGCAGTTCCTGGGCTCTGCAAATTTTTATAGGAGGTTCATCCGAGGCTTTAGTTCTATTGCAGAGCCCATCTCCGCCCTTACCAAGAAGGGTCTGGGTCCCTTCGTCTGGACCTCTAAGGCGGAGGAGGCCTTTTGTGAAATGAAGAGAAGGTTCTCCTCGGCTCCCATTCTCGTCCTTCCGGACCCATCCCTGCCTTTCACGGTGGAGGTGGATGCCTCTGAGGTAGGGGTTGGGGCTATACTCTCTCAGAGGGCTCAGGACGACAAGATCCACCCCTGCGCTTTCTTCTCCCACCGGCTGAGTCCTGCAGAATCCCGGTACGACGTGGGTGACCGGGAGTTGCTGGCCGTCAAGCTGGCGCTCGAGGAGTGGAGGCACTGGCTGGAGGGCGCTCAACATCCGTTCCTGGTGTGGACGGACCATCGGAACCTTGAGTACCTCCAGGTCGCCAAGCACCTCAACCCCCGACAGTCTCGATGGTCCCTGTTTTTTAGTCGGTTCGACTTTACCCTTTCCTACCGCCCGGGGTCGAAGAACATCAAGCCCGACGCCTTATCCCGACAGTTTCCCTCGGATAGCCAAGATAAGGAGGAGAGGCCCGCCATTCCTCTCTCCCGGATCGTGGCATCCATCCGCTGGGGGATTGAGGCCAAGGTCAGAAGGGCGCAACGGGACGAACCCACCCCAGGTCCGGAGAGGCCTGGACTCCTCTTCGTTCCCCGAGGCGTACGATCACAGGTACTCCAGTGGGGCCACGCTTCTCGTATCACAGCACACCCTGGGGCTCGAAGGACACTGGAGTTCGTGCAGAGATGGTTTTGGTGGCCTGGCATGGCCGAGGATGTTAAGTCTTTTGTCGGGGCCTGCTCCGTCTGTGTACGAAGCAAGAACTCCCACCAGCGGCCTCAGGGGTTGCTACATCCCCTTCCCATCCCACACCGACCGTGGTCCCACATTTCCATAGATTTTGTGACCGGTCTCCCCGTATCGGAGGGGAACACTGTTATTCTTGTCATTGTAGACAGGTTTTCGAAAGCCTGTCGCTTTGTGCCATTACCCAAGCTACCGTCCATACTGGAAACCGCGAAACTCGTGTTTAACCATGTATTTCGGCTGTTTGGTCTTCCACTGGATATCGTGTCCGACCGTGGTCCCCAGTTTTCTTCCAGGGTGTGGCGGGCTTTCTGCAAGAGCATTGGGGCGACGGTCAGCCTCTCCTCCGGCTTCCATCCTCAGTCGAACGGACAGACGGAGAGGATGAATCAGGAGCTCGAGACCACCCTGAGGGCACTGGGGGCAGACAACGCATCCTCCTGGAGCTCCTGTCTTCCATGGGCAGAATATGCACACAACACCCTCCAGTCTTCCGCTACTAATCTGTCTCCTTTTCAATGTCAGTTTGGGTTCCAGCCTCCCTTGTTTGCAGAGCAGGAGGAGGTTGGGGTGCCCTCTGTTCAACACTTCATGAGAAGGTGTAGGCGGACCTGGAAGAAGGCCCGGCAGAACCTGGTGCGCACCGCGAGGACCAACCAGTCCCAGGCCAACCGGCGCCGGCGACCTGCTCCTTCCTTCCGTCCAGGACAGAGGGTGTGGTTGTCCGCACGGGATATTCCCTTGCGAGTGGAGTCCCGCAAGCTGGCGCCTCGGTTTATTGGTCCATTCAAGGTCGTCCGGAGGATCAACCCGGTGACCTTCCAGCTCCCTCGCACGCTGAGGATTAACCCCTCTTTCCATGTTTCCCTCCTGCGACCCCTCCTGTCCTCTCCTCTGGCCCCGGCTGCCAAGCCCCCTCCCACCCCCCGCATCGTGGGTGGACAGCCTGCCTTCACAGTTCGCCGGTTGCTGGACTCCCGTCGGGCGGGGCGCGGGTTACAGTACCTGGTGGACTGGGAGGGTTACAACGCAGAGGAGCGCTCATGGGTCCCGGCCCGGAACATTTTTGACGACTCCCTCATCAGTGACTTTCACCGCAAGCATCCTGATCGCCGAGGGGTCGTCAGGAGACTCCCCTAAGAGGGGGGGTACTGTCATGATTTGGGACTTTTGTTTTTGCTACTGGGGTCATTTGGCGACCTCTGGTGGCCGAAAGACATTATGTCAGTCTTTCTGGTCCACACCTGTTTTCACTTGAATTAACTTTGTTTGACCAGGGTATAAATACCTGGCAGTGTGCTAGACACATCATCGCGACGTTTGATTATTCGTAGTGATCCTCGTTACCCTCTCGTAACGTTCGCTACTCTTCCGTGTTTTGGATTTTGACTCTTGTTGGGATTATACCCTTTTTGGATCTACCTCTTGTGTTCACGTTATTGCCGCTTTAAAGACACGTTTACATTTTGTGAAACTCCGTTGTGACGGAGAGGAAATAAAACACTCTTGACTGTACTCTCTGCATCTGGGTCCTCAATTGCCCACTGAGTAAACCGTGGGTTACCACTACAGCGACCCGGGTTTTCTTCCAGACTCCGGGGTCCTGACAGGTGCGTTCACACCAGAAGCGAAACTATTTTTTCGCGTGACTGAATCCCATGAAAAGTCAACGTACAGACGCTTGTGGCTGCAATAGATGCAATATTTTTCCGGGCGGCGCGTTTGGGGTAATGCGATGTGGGCGACGCGTTTACAGCGGAGTGTTTTCAGCGGCGCAATTTTCGCCCCGAGTTGAAATATTTCAACTTTGAGGCGGTCATCTCGCAACTCGGGCCAATCAGCTCTTGAGTTCCGCTCTCATAGCGCTGGAAGCGGAAGTCTTTCAGACGTAACAGTAACTTCATCGGTGAAAGTGACCGAGCTGAGTGAGCCTACGGGTGATGTCATGAACCCAAACACGAGGGCGTTAATGTGTGGGATGTCCACGACAAATATAAAGCAGAACTAGTGATTAGTTATTCTGGTGGATGAAGCAGATGATAATGGTCTTTATGGAGACGAGACACGGAGATAAGCCCCGCCCCTCGCGGCTTGAACACGGCGAATGGTCGAACGAGTAAACTCACGCGTTTTGGGCGACGCGAAAAATAGTTTCGCTTTTGGTGTGAACGCACCTTTAGACGATAGAATAAATATAAAGACGTGGATTCGTTGTCTATTGCCAAGTTCCTTGAGGATGAAATGCCTTTAAATACTAAAAACAACTTATTTTAATAAACAAAGCCAAGTGTGACAAAAAAAATGTAACTTGGACATATTGATGTTGAATTTTTGCTGTTCCATAGTTTCAAAGATGACAGAATCCGTGAATAAAACAGAATTATTAATTCTCATTAGATTGAGTGAACTTTAGCTCATAGTTTGACTGCTGCTGCAGTGGCGGGACCTCCGGGCTTTCTAAGCCTTCTCTGAAGGCCTAAACATAATTACAAAGTTAAAGCTGAAATAAAAGGGCAATGCTCAGCAGGAATGTGCAGGCAACATAAAACATAACATTACAGTGTGTGTGTGTGTGTGTTGGAGGGGGGGTGTTGTGTGGTCATGTGGGGGTCTGGTGAGGTCGGAGTTCATTGCGCAGCGTGACAGGCGCCTGCCTGACCGCAGCAGCTGAAACAGTCACGGGTACAAGTCCAGGGGGGGGGAGTGTGTTCCAATAGTGCGCAGCTCAAGGCAGCACTACTCTCTAGAGCCTTCCTGTCCCTGGTAGACAGTTGCCAAACGGCTCTCCTCACTCAGAGTAGAAGGAAGGAAGGATCCTCCTGGGAAACTTAAATTTCCTCAGCTGCCTGAGGTGAGAGGCGCTGCCTTGCTTTCTCACCAGAGTGTCTGTGTTTGTTGACCAGGTGTTGTCCTGCACATGACAGTGACAGATCCTACTTCCTCCAGGTAGGCCTCTCGTCAAGTCGGAGATCAGGCCCCCACCACCCTGTCATCATCAAACACTTTTGATGTGTGAGTTGTTGAACCTGCACACACACAGTGTGTGTGGGGAGTAGTAGGGGGGCTGAGGGACGCAACCTGGGGATCCTGTGTTCAGGGTGAGGATTTGGAGGTGTCTGCCCACCCTGGGCTCGGTCAGGAAGTCAGGATCCAAGCACACAGGGGTGTTCAGTCTTGCCGCCAGTCTGAGGGACTATGTGGAAAGGCTGACTATAAATCATGAAACAGTAGTCTCACATAGCCCCCCTCTGGCCATATTATAATATATGTTTTTATTTTATTTTTGCACTTGTCTTCCTCTGTTTTGTGCTTTCATCCGGCAGCGCTGTTTCCAGTCCAATTTATTTAAACGGGAGCTTTTATCCAATCAGATCTCCAGTCTCTATGGAAGAAGAGCAGCTCATCTCAGGCCAAGACAAGTACAGCCTGCTTGAAGTACACAGGGAAACTTATCGTTGAATGACATAATCTTCAACCTATCATATCGTTAGTTTGACATACTGGGTGTATTTTTTTAGGTCTTTGGCCTTCTGGAAGGCTATGAAAGTACATCAGATTAACATGCACTGTGATTGGTTAGTGGGCCCGCATGCAGTTCAACTGAGAGGAGAAGGAGATAGATTAGCGGGGGTCAAGAAGTCACCACATAACTTTTAATGGCGGAAGGAGGAGAAGCGGACTTGGTGGCAGATTTAATCTACAAGCCTTTCTCAAGGAGGATGTTTCAGGAAAAGAAGGACATTTGGCTCTAACCAACGGCCGTCCGACCCCACAGCTAGCTAGCTTGAGCCAGCAATGTTCAGCACTAAAACGGATGAAGACTTATTCGAGAAACGCAACTGAGGAGGCTCGACTTTCATCATTGGTGTCCATGGCCATCAGAAGGAGCTGTTGGTGGACTTAAAGCTCAACGACCGCGTCATTGAGTTGTGTGTTGGCAAAGAGAGGAGGATGGACTTTAGCTTTAATTGAAGGGAGTTTGTAAGTCACGGCTCTCAAGTTTTGACGACAGGCAAGAGTGACATTTCCCCCCCCCCCCCCCAGAACGAAATTTTTGGATACCAGTCAAGTCAGTCGCGCGCAATTCCAGGATGCCTTATTTTCATTGGTTGCTGGATTAAATCTTACCCAGATACAAGATACGTTTTTTTTTCCGATTCGCTATTGTGTAGCCCATTTCTTTTTTTTGATTGGCTGATAAGTGGCTCCTCACAGCAGAACTCCAGGGGAGCGCTTGATTCCTCCATGGTGAGGGCAGCGCGGCTCATGTTTGCGTGCTGCAGCACATTAAAATATTAAATAGCCAAGAGTTGTTTTTCAGCGTGAGAAATACGATGTGTAGCGGGAGTGCGTGACTTAAGACCGAAATGCGTGACACTTGAGAGCCCTGGTAAGTGTTTTTGGGTTCTGCAGTAGCGTTGTGTTCATTTGTCTGTTTTTATTATATAGTTCTCTGATTTTATTGAGTGTGAGGCGGTTTAGTGCATAAGTTCTGTCTGATTGTTTTGGTCTGTATAAATGACTGATTCTTGAAAATGTGTTCTTGTCATTGTCTTTTGTTACGGTGGCGTGGACTACAAGCATTGTCCATTAATGACGCAGCATGACAACTTTATCTCCTTCCGTCTCCTCTTTCACAATAAAAGCCCCGCATCGGAACACTGGTGAACTAATATCTTACATTAGGTTGTTCAGCTGTAGTAAGACCGCATTGAAGGCCGAGGTAGAAAATGCACGGCCCCCGACTGATTTCCAGCCACACACGGAGGACATGACGATCAAAAAAGATCTAAAAGTTCATATTCACACAACCAGATAGCAATATATAATAGCTGGCAGAGAATGTGTCAGTCTGTCATTTAGACAGCATCTGATTCTCATGCACACTGACACATTGTGTTTGTTTGAAAAGGTATGGCAGTCACATATGTTACACCAATGAAATACTGGTATTTTGTCAAATGAGTGAAACAAGTTGACTGATCATGCACATTCCAACTTTGTAATGCTATTGTTGGATGCTAAGAAAATACTGAAGCAACATAAACGATGAAAGATGTAGAACCTTAGCTGCAAACCCCCAACATGTTGATCCAAGCTAAAGTGATCAAGTTCTCTTCACTGACCTGTTTGACCTTGTGATACTTTACATGTGAGACCTATTTGACTAGAAGGAAGAGATGCTTTGCCTGGCTCTCTGATGTACCTAAACAATTAGCACCAAATAATGTCATGAGCATTAGGGAACATGTGTCAGTTCATTATCTCAAGAACAGTGCAACCTAGTGTTATGCCAATTATACTTTAAAACGATTGTATTTTATTATATTTAATTGAAGGGCTGCACGGTGGTGTCGTGGCCAGCACGGTCACCTCACAGTGCAACAGACTTTTTATGCCACATATACTTCAAGATTATTTTACTCTGCTATTATTATATTATTTGATTGACTGCTATAGTATTATTCATATATTCAAATATCAAAAATAAAAGGTGGTTGGTTTGACAGTGTTTCAGAAATTCAATTCCATCTGTGATTTTGTAACTTCTGTCAAACCACCAAAGGTAAAAGTTTGCACTTTGCATCACAAAAGCAAAGTTCATTAATTAGCACTGTGAAATTAACCACAAAATATAAAATTGAATTAGTCCGACTCCATCTTCACCAACTATGACATTAAAGTACTATGACATGTGAATGCATCATAATCCAACATCTTTCATGACAACATCACAGGGGTCATTCAAGTGAAACGCTTCCTCCACTGGATGAGCCTGAGTGTTGTGTGTGTTCTGATGCAATCCTACCCATGTTAATGTGGACGATCTAATTGGTCAGTTTGATGTTAGGGGAGTGTCAGTGGGACTGGCCAAGTGAGTCCCAGGCTCCTTATGTTGGGAAACTTGTGGTAGTGATTCACTCAGTGAGTCTGGCTGAGTTGGTAACAACATAGAACTAAAGGTATTGAAGCGGGACGTTAAACGGAGAACATGGTGCCGGGACCTTGATGCCAAATCTGCCGTAGAGTAAAGTCAAGACATCTCTGGGGAATCATGTTCTGGAAGAGCAGCTCCAATGGACTTGTCTTCTTCGTCTTCATCTTCAACCTCCCTCTGTTCGCGCAGGTCTCTAACCATGCCAGAAGATATGTTTCCATGGCGACCAAAATGACCTGGAATTCGGCCCAAGACTACTGCAGGAAGCACCATACTGACCTGGCTACTATTCGAAATAGGAATGATTTGGATGCACTACAGGGTACATGCCAGAAGACTAGCTCCTGTTGGATTGGTCTACAAAGAGACACAAATAATGCAAGTGTCTGGAAATGGTCTGATGGAGACAAAACAAACTTTACAAAGTGGGGAAAAGGTGAACCTAACAATTATCATGATGATGAGAATTGTGTTTCTATTGTATCTTTGTTATGGAATGATTATTCATGTACAAATGAAATAGCTTTTCTGTGTTATGATGATATAATCTTGGTGAAAGAGAACAAGACATGGGAAGAGGCTCTGGAGCACTGCAGGACTCTTGAGACTGACTCCACTCGAAGCAACAACTACTCAAATCATCGCTTTGATCTCCCACACATGTACTTTGTAGTCAGGAACTCGGAATCCGAAAAAGTGATCCAGGATTCCCAGACGCCAGAGGTGTGGATAGGTCTACGTTTCCTGGCAGGAGAGTGGCTGTGGGTGAACGGGATGCCGCTGTCGGAACAACTGCAAGCCTGCCCTCCACCCGGGATGTACTGTGGGACGATGTCGAAGACGGGGATCGTGTTGCCAGTGAGGAACTGTTTGGAGAGAAGGAACTTTCTTTGTTTTAAAAAGGGACTAAAGTAGATGTAGTTCAGAGATTCCACATGACGACGCATATTTTATAATTCCATTTGTTAGCTTTATTTTCTGTTCGTGGAAGAGGAGTAGATACAACATCTTGTTTTCTGTATTAGTTTATAAAAACTTAATTTCTAGATTTAAGACATAAGTATGTGTGTCTTAGTTGGTATTATCGTGCTTACATAAAAAACTATATATTGATATTTATTTGTAAAAAATGTTGAATTATTTACATTTCCTCTTGTAGAGGTTGTATTTTAAAAAAACTGAGGAGGTGAACATTCAACTCCAAGCTCATACAAAATATAACCAACGCAGGTATCATTTGATACTAATACCAAACTTTTAATGGAAGAATTCTTGCACCTATTGAAGGAAAAATAATTGTATGTAATTTGAGTCCAATATACTGTATACAACCTATAATAGAAGTTGGGTGACATCATAAGTAGCTTATAAAAATAATAAATAACAGATCAACAGTATCTGGACCTCATTCCTTTTCCTCTGTTGTCGCAGCATTACATGTGCTTTTTCTCCCGATTAGTGAATGTGTGACGTGAATTCTACTCTTAGCCTCTTCATAAATATTATAGTGGATGATATTTGTTCTCCCTGATGTCTGTTTTTGGTGGTTATCTAGTCTCCTGTCAAGGTACAGAATAAAGTGAACCCGGAGTTGAGACGTGTATGCTTTTTTTTCAATTCAATTAAATTAAGTTTATTTTGTATCGCCCATTATCACAAATTACAAATTTGCCTCAAAGGACTTATAAATTGCATCTTTATAGCCCGATATCACAAAATGCCACATTTGACCCAGGAATTTACAATCTGTCCAGCATATGATTTCCTCTGTACCAGGACACTCGCCTCCCACCCCCCCCCCCCCCCCCTCCCACACACACACACGCACACAAAAAAACCTTAAACTGGCACCAAAGGAAGGAAAACCCATAAGGAGAGCAAAAGGAGAGATCCCTCTTTGGCAGAAGTGCAATAGATGTAACAGAATAAACAGTATGTTTAAATTACAACATAGTCAATCCATATGATATGAATTATCCATAATATGACAGTAGTAATTGCAAATGTAGCAGAAATGGTAGCAGTGGATATAATATAATATTAATTGTAATATGACTAAACATAAGGTTTAAAGTAGCATATCTACTGGCCGGCCCAATGCAAGCCTGAGCCAGCCCTAGATATAAACTTTATCAAAGAACAAGGCCTACGCTTAAATGGGGTAATTATGTCTGACCCCCAGACTGAAACTGGAAGCTGGTTGCACAATAGATGAACTTTATATGCTATCATACATATAGGGCACATTAATCTATGCCTTGATACTGAACATGGGAATTATATGTGAAATATTAGGTGCACATTCTACAATTATGTATTTATTCATTCGTTAAACTGGGCTGCAAACATATTGTGGGCCCTGAAGGATTACGGTCAAGGGACAGTCAACTCATTATTTAGTGATAACTTTGGGATAGTTAAAATGTTTATGTAAATCTGTGAGACTACAAAAAAGTGGACACTCATAGTTCAAGAATGAGCTAGTATCAATACAGCCCATATGAGAAATGTTTAAAACTTTGGTTTATGATAAAAAAACATGCAAAACTAATGATACTCCCTTCAGCCTCAGCTGTAAATTGTTTTAAATGTTTATGAGCAAACGTTACTATACTGACACACGGGAGTTACATGTTTAAATTAACCAGTTAAACACCAGCATGTTACATTGTCATGTAGACTTACAGACCTGTTTTATATATGTGATGAATGCATCCATATCTGCTACACCTATTTTGATTTTAAACATGCTGTAATATCCTTGGCAGAGTGAGAAAGCTGGCGCAGCAACCTCCCCAAGGTCCTAGTGCCCGGGGATTATATATAGTTAAGTATGTTGATAGGCTATTGGATTGTAATTTGAAGGGGGAGAAAACATGCAAACCAAAATGCTCGCACATATGTAGCATGTTAGAGTTATATTCCATATGACAAAAGAAAGTCCCCCTAAAATAGGCCTAACAACGCACCTGGGCGGTTCGATGTCCACCCAAGTCCAGGCAAGAAACTTAACCCTGAATTGCTCACTGTAGCTGTGTCTATGGTGTGTGAATGTAAGATGATTGAAAGTCGCTTTGGATAAAAGTGTCAGCCAAATGACATGTAATGTAATCACTGGGCTGACGTCACCTGGTAGACTGTAAGGGCTTTAAATATTGTTAATACATTGTTATATACATAACAGGCACGTGCACAGATAGAGCCCTAGTGGTGCTCAAGCACCAGCCCCTTTGCCCTGGATGAAAAAAGTGCCCTTTTTGCTGGAGCCCACTTTTTTCATTCATCAGTATTTAAGAATAAAAGTTACTCTTTCTGTCATCAAGTCCCCCCAAAAGTGTTTTAATATCCGACGGGGCATTTATTTGAGTTCTTGTGAGAATTTCGCTCCGACATGCTCCGCGACGCTCGCAATTCCAGGATGCTTTATTTTCATTGGTTGCTGGATTAAATCTTACCCAGATACAACCGATAAGTTTTTTTTCTGATTGGCCCATTTCTTTTTTTTGGATCGGCTGATAAGCTGCACCTCACAGCAGAACTCCAGGGGAGCGCTTGATTCCTCCAGGGCTCTCAAGTTTTGAAGACAGGCAAGCGTGAGATTTCCATCAGCACCCGATACAGCTGACCGTTGCGCGCGCCGGCATCGAGCCGAAAAGAGTTGTTGACGGGGGGGTGCTAGTGACTATTTTTTTGCTCCATCCCAATGCGCGCAGACCGGCGTCGGAGCTCTGCTGCAGCGGAACAATCGATCGGCGTATTGAGCACCCCTGCATTCAAGCATTAAATAGCCGAGAGGTTTTTTCAGCGTGAGGAATTCGATGTGTGGCGGGAGTGCGTGAGATGAGACCGAAATGCGTGAGTCTCACGCTCAATGCGTGAGACTTGAGAGCCCTGTTCCTCCATGGTGAGGGCAGCGCGGCCAGCTCATGTTTGCGCGCTGCGGCACATTAAAACATTAGATAGCCGAGAGTTTTTTTCAACGTGAGAAATACGATGTGTGGCGGGAGTGCGTGACTTAAGACCGAAATGCGTGAGTCTCACGCTCAATGCGTGAGACTTGAGAGCCCTGCAAACAGATCATGACGTGTTTGTCCCCTGACGTTGTTTTGTGATAAATCAACCACAACATTAGCGCTGCTGAAAACATGACGTCACAACTGGTCCGACGTTTCCTAAAAAAATAAACAAACAAAAACTCTGATTTCAAAGCCTCATCCAGCTGTTTACTGACGTTAGTTATGTTTAGAGAATAGAGAGAGGGAGAGAGAGAAGAGAGAGAGAATTCTTATTCCGTTCTATTTAACAGGGGCTTGTCTGGGATTTGCGTGGCCAGACTGAAAAAAAAATCATAAGGCCTCTCTTGTTCAGAGGGTCGGGCCAAATGTGGAGGCGGGCCGTATCCGGCCCGCGGGCCTTAGTTTGAGGACCATTGCTCTTGGCTGTTGATGTCTATCAATATCGCTCATTTTGAAAATGACGTAAGAGGGCAATACGGATCCGTATCAGACCAGCGAGGAGGGCAATACGTGGCTGGCATGACGACCCATTAGCCAATCAGAACGCTTGGACTATTGTTGCGATATAATATTTGATCTTTATTCATAAAGAAAATGTAAGCTAGTGGTCTGATGCTGCCAGAGGAAACACAGGTTGAGGATGTATTGCATCATCAGTGTATTGCTGCTCATGCTTCAACTCTGTCCGAATTTTTTTTTGCCATTGGGTGCCCTTTCTTTTGGTTTGAGCACCTGCCCCCCAAAATGTCTGTGCACGTGCCTGCATAACAATATACATACACATTAATGTACAATTGTGGGTATTTATTTCATACTTTTTATACCTTGATTTGATCGTCTCCCAGGTTCAAGAGACAAGTTAGTGCGAGGGACAGTTTGAGCAGGTAGTGTTTGAAGTGTTTATCACCTTTATAAGCAGCAGATAGAGATGAAGGGCCTCTATGGCCATCCAGGTGAAACAGCAGAGCAGGGAGTAATGGCGGCCGCGACAAACACACACACAGGTGTGGCCCCCCTCTTGCTCAGCCGGAAGGTGGAATTGAGCAGTAACAAGGCCACACTAAGAGATACATGGATGAAGATGGAGAAATCCATCCTGTGGTTTCTGAAGAAGAGATGGGAGGAGAACAAGTCACTGGCGACCCTCGGATTGACTTTTACCAAACGTCTGGGGACAAGTCAGGGAGCGTTACAGTACTGAATAGGGAGTCACAGATGACTGTCGTCTGCTGTGGTTTTGTTTCAGCGTGGAGCTGAATGAGTGTTGAAACTGGTAATATATCATGAGGAGAAAGTCAGTCAAATTAAGAATGTCTTCTCACAAATAGGACGGCAAAGGGTGTTGAATGGTTACAGTTGCAAGTGATTTCTGTTTGATTGACACTGGTCTCACATCCACCTGTTTTCACACACATCCGCGCACACGGGTGAGCCCACTCTCACTAGCACCCCCACCCCCGTCAACAACTCTTCTCGGCTTGCGCGTGGCAGAGCTCCGATCCCGGCGCGCGCATCGCTCAGCCGTGATTCGCGCACAGAGTTGAGCACCGAGCACCCCCCCGTCGACAACGCTCGCCGTGGGTCCATGTCCTATCTCAGGGGGGGCATCGTTAAGGAGTTAAGTTTAGGGCACCAACATGGCTAGCAGCGGCACTAGTCCCGCCCCCCTGAAGCTGTAAACCTAGGGGAAACACTGAATTCCACCTGGCCAAAGACTTCTACCATAAAACCGAATTCTGTAAAAATGTGCAAATCTGTACATAAGCTTTTCATGCAGAAATAATAATAATTTCACAGTTAGTGCAACATAAACAATAAACATTCCAATTTGAATCACTTATCAATGCATGAACAAAATGTGTGTGTGTGCGTGTACTATTTTATGTTTTGAAACACAAAAAAAGTCACAACAAGACTTTAAGCAGTTAAAATGCATGCTAAGGCAGAACAACAATTAATGGCATACATACGGCCGCAGATCAGATGATACGATTACAAAGTCGATCATTGATCTCCGGCCTAAGGTGTTCTGGTACCAAGTACACTTATGAGCCACCTTATGTTCTAACATGGTGTTCGTTATGGACAAACTGTGTCTAGCATAGAAGTCCAATAACAGAACACCGCTCGGGTTCAGATCGGGCAAGCCGCTCCTTCCAATCACCCCCCGCCAGGTTTCTCTGTCATGTCCCACGTGAACGTTGAAGTTTCCCAGAAGAACTATGGAGTCGGCAGGCGGTGCCCTTTCCAGGACCCATCATATTGACTCCAAGAAGGCCAGATACTCTGAACTGTGGTTTGGTGCATCAGCACCAACCACAGTCAGAGCTTACTCCTCGCAACGCATAGGCGCAGGGAGGCGACCCTCTCGTTCTCCGGGGAAAACTCCAACACAGCAACGCTCAGCCGGGGGCTTGTGAGTATCCCTACTCCCGCCCGGGCCTCTCACCCTGGGCAACTCCAGAAAAGAACAGTGTCCAACCCTTCTCCAGGAGCTTGGTTCCAGAGCCAGCGCTATGCGTGGAGGTGAGCCCAACTATATCAAGCTGGTACTGCTCCACCTCCCGCACCAGCTCTGGCTCCTTCCCCACTAGCGAGGTGACATTCCATGTCCCTAGAGCTAGTCCATGCTGCCGGTGATCGGCTCGCCAAGGCCCCCTGCCCGACCCTGATATTTGACCCTGCGGGTGGTGGGTCCACAGGGTGGCTGCTCGATATTACTTCTTCGGGCCCGACCGGGCCCATAGGCGAAGGCCCGGCCACCAGATGCTTCCCTGTGGACTATGGAGGACTCAAAATGACTTAAGTATAAATAAATAAATGCATGAATAAATATAGGAATAAATAAATGCATAAATAAATGTATAAATAAATAAATGCTTAAATAAATGTATAAATAAATAAATAAATATAGGAATTAATAAATATAAGTTATAAATCAACAGGACATCATAAAATAAATATATCTCTACATTTCTGTATTTCTTCATTTATTTATTTCTCTATTTACGTGTCCACACGTATTTCTTCATTTATTTATGTGTGACATTTACGTGTCCGTATATTCAAATGAGCTGGGCGGTCCGAACCTCTGTCTAAAGCATGATTGGTCACAGGAGTGTGATGCACCTGGTGTGTTGTGCTCGACTACTTCTGCCTGGCACATGATGCTGAAGTTGGCTCGCTCAGCTCACCGTGAGCAGAAGTTAGCCGAGACAGCTTTTTGACTTCAGCCGTTTATCATTTCCAAGTACACTGAGTACAGACTCGTGTTTTCTTGGAGTCTGGTCTTGTGAATCTGGTCTTGGGAGTCCAGACTCTCGAGGACGCAGGACGGTCTTTCTGGTCTTGTGACGTCACCACATCAACTGTTCTTGCTCATGAATTTACTCCACTTATTCACTGTAAAATACTTTACAGTGGAGTAGAATGTGTTGCGGTGTTCACTGTTGTTTGGCGTCGGCTACGAATAAACGGTAATAACTATACAACGTCTCATAGCTTTCCTGACCCAGGGTCGCTACAATATGAAGTTATGAATCTTAACCCTCAGTCAAATTGACGTAACGTTATCTTTTAATAAATAATAAACTCTTTGTGCTCTTTAGATCCTCCAAAACCTAATTATATCTCATGTTTAGCCGTGTTAAGTTGTAATAGTTTATTTTGATAACATCTGCAGAGGTCTTATGGTTTAAATTAATACATATAGAAAGATATTATAATAGACAATATTAAGGAGAATATTGATATTGTTATTAATGTATTATGGAGCATAGGGGTAATGTTTACTCTATGCAAATGTAAATGGCAAGAATTAATGTATATTGCATGAGAGTGACTGTTAGTAATATAGATTGACGAAGCCGGTTGAAATCCGTGAAGTTACTTACAATGAAGAGACTTTTATTGTGAAGGTGACTTTAATTGACGGGATTCTTATTGTGAAAGCGTCGGAACCGGAAGTGACGTTTCGACCGGCGCAAGAGAGGATTATGAAACGGTGTGTTTTTAGAGAGCACGTTCTCTTTCTCAGGCAAGCTGGACCCAGGAGGGTGTGCTCCCGTGAGCTCCCGGAGGAGCCGAGAGCAGGGACACGAGGAGAGCGCCTCGAATGATTGTTTTACACTTCCTGCCATTAAATGTTGATAACTTAATCCATGCGCGTCCGGAAGCCTGTTTCTCCACCATCTGCAGAGTGCCCAGTTTTGAGAATACCTTACAGCCGCTACGGAGACGTCAGAGCCAGCGGAGCATTTAAAAAAGTCCTGCCGAGATCAGGCTTCTCTCGGCGGCCACACAGCGCGCTGAGCGCCCGGAGCTCAGAGGTCCCGCGAGCAGGACCTCAAATCTCCGTCGCATATCCTTATTAGGCTGAATCTCGATAAACCGACCACAGATTTGATGCTTAAACTACTAACTTCTCGGCTGAAAACATCTTTAAATTACATTCCGTGACTCAACAACAGTAGTATTTAGAATGTACAGAGAAGAATGCATAATACACGCTGTTCGTCAACAGGTCCAAGTGCTAGGGATCGATTGCTTCTGTCTTGCTCTCCGACTTTACCAATCCTGTTCAACAATGAGGTTCGGACCGCCCAGCTCATTTGAATATACGGACACATAAATGTCACACATAAATAAATGAAGAAATACGTGTGGACACATAAATAAATGAAGAAATACAGAAATGTAGAAATACATTTATTTAATGATGTCCTGTTGAGTTATAACTTATATTTGTTAATTTCTGTATTTATACATTTATTTATTTATTTATTCTTGTGTTTATTAATGCATTTATTTATTTATTCATTTATACTTAAGTCATTTTAAGTCCTCAATAGTGGACAGCTCTGTGTCAGAGCTCCCCTCCTGGGTCTGGCTCCGGGAGGGTGCCCCGGTTTCTTTTGTCCGGGCGAGGTAACAAATGAATTCATCAGGGTTTTTTGAACCGCTCTTAGTCCTGTTTGCCTTGGGAGACACTACCAGGGGCTAATGCCCCGGACACCATAGCTCCCGGGATCACTGAGCCTCTCAAACTCCTCTACCATGATAAGTTGGTGATTCGCGGGGGAGTGGCGATTCAATACAATTTAATTCAGTCAATTTTGTACAGCCCATTATCACAAATTACGAATTTGCCTAAGAGGGCTTTACAATCCGTACACATACAACATCCCTGTCCCAGGACCTCACATTGGATCAGGAAAAACTCCCCACAAATTTCACAGGGAAAAAAAGGAAAGAAACCTTCCGGAAAGCAACAGAGGAGAATCCCTCTCCCCGGATGGACAGAAGGAATCTTTTCAGAGTTACAACACATTTAATGAGTATGACAGAGTGTATGAAGTAATGAAATCTATTTTCAGAGTTTTACTGAGAACACGAGCTGCAGCATTCTGGATCAACTGGAGGGACCTATGAGACTTATTTGAGCAGCCTGATAATAAGGAGTTGCAGTAATCTAGTCTAAAAGTAACAAACGCGTGAACCAGTTTTTCTGCATCTTTCTGACACAAGATGCGTCTGATTTTTGAAATGTTACGTAGATGAAAAAATGCAGTTCTTGAGGTTTGCTTCACGTGGGAGTTAAAGGACAAGTTCCGATCAAAGATAACGCCGAGATTCTTTACAGTGGTGTTGGATGCCAGGGCAATGCCATCTACAGAAACCAAATCACCAGATAATTGATCTCTGAGGTGTTCGGGGCCGAGTAAAATAACATCAGTTTTGTCAGAGTTTAACATCAGGAAGTTGCAGGTCATCCATGTTTTTATGTCTTTGAGACTTGCTTGAATTTTAGTGAATTGGTATAATTGAGTATCATCTGGATAACAATGAAAGTTTATGAAATGTTTCCGGATAATATTGCCCAAAGGAAGCATGTATAAGGTAAATATAATTGGTCCAAGCACAGAACCTTGTGGAACTCCGTGACTAACGTTGGTGGTCATCGAGGCTTCATCGTTTACAAATACAAACTGAGATCGATCTGATAAATAGGATTTAAACCAGGGGTCACCAACCTTTTTGACACCGAGAGCTATTTCAAGGCTACAAAATAATCCGAAGGGCTACTTGTTTGATATAAACTTCCCGAAAAACTAATTAGCATTAATCACCTTTTAATGATGAGCCGCCACACGACATCCACGTTGTCATTAACCGGAGTTTCTGTCTTGTTGTGGGTCTTATTTTGAATTCCTTGTGTCATCTGTCTCAATGTGATTGCCTGCCCTGGTCCTGGTTCTTTCTGTGTGATTGTTAGTATCTCCTCATTGACCCTCATTGAGTCCACCTGTGTCTCGTTCCCCAGTGTGGAATCACCTGCACCTTCCCTGTGTATTTAAACCCTGTTTGTCTCATTCCCTAGTGTGGCTTCGTACCGTTTAGTCCAGTGTGTAACCTGTTTCAAGTAGATAATGAAATATTTATTTATAAGAAGTTGTCGGCATTTGGGTCCTCACTCTCGCTACGACACCCGTGGTTTGATAAAACCTGAAGCTTTTATAACTAAGGTCTTTTGATTCTTCTGACCAACATTCCGATTAAGAACATAGATTGTGCTGAAGAAACGTACAGTAATACTAAAGATTTGAAGAATAGGTCCTCTGCACCCACTGTCAGTGTTCAGGCCATAATATTAATAAGTAGAGTGGTTATGTTTACGCGCACAGCGCGGCACCTTTTTTTTAAAGCCCTGGATATCCATTGTTCGAGACATAATTTCAGGGTCATAGTGATATGTTATGCTAACTTGGACTCTATCACTGAGTTAAAGATGAACTCGTTAAGTGTCTAATATACCATTCAATGGAGAAACATATTACACTCAATAACTGCTGACATTCTGTAACTACCTGGACTTACTGTTCACTCCGTGCATCATTTACTTTGAGCTAAACTTGTCGGCTGTAGTCCTGGCTCTCTTTGAGAGACATTACTTGCAGAGTGAGAAAGCCAGCGCAGCAGCCTCCCCAATGTCTTAGTGATCGGGAATTATGGCTGGGTTTCTTTCTGTTTTTTTTGACGGCGCTCAATGTCAACTATTTTTAAAACATGGCTTGCGGGCGATTCACATGGTCCCTGCGGGCGACCAGGTGCCCGCGGGCAACATGTTGGCTTCCAACTTAGTGCGGTACCTGAAATACCAATCGACAAGTCTCACCAGCTCATCTCCGTAATCCCCGCTGCTCCTGTTAAATTGTAATAGGTCATTTTGACTTTGCACATGTACATAGGGAACATTTGTGCTTTAAATTAATACATATAGCAAGATATTATCATAGGAAATATTAGGGAGAATATTGTTGTTGTGTTATTAAGCACAGGGGTAATGTCTACTCTATGTATATGTCAATGGCAGAAGTAATGTTTATAATTGTATGTGTTTATGATGATATGTATGCCGCATGAGAATGAAAGTTAGTTTATTGTTTCAATGTTGACACGAGTTGGAAGCCGGTTGAAGTCTGTGACGTTGCTTGAAGCAGGAGAGTGACATGTGGGACTTTTATTGTGAAAGGGAACTTTCATCACATAGCTGACCGGAAGTAATATTGGTCGCGGGATCATGACGTTTGACCCGGCTATTTTATGACCTGTTTTATTACCTGTTTATGACTAGAGTGTAGCATGCTGAACTGACCAATGGAACTAACTTTTAGGATTAAGAGGTGTGGATGCCGTTACTAATAAATACGGGTGGAAAGGGTGAGTTTGTTCTCTAGACCAGGGATTCCCAAAGTGTGGTGCGCGAGAGGAAAAATGTAATGGTGGTCTAATGGTGTAATAATTAATATTAAACATTCTCAGGGCTCTCAAGTGTCATTTCGGTCTTAACTCACGCACTCCCGCCACACATCGTATTTCTTACGCTGAAAAAAACTCTCGGCTATTTAATGTTTGAATGCAGGGGTTAGGGCTGCAACAACGAATCGATAAAAATCGATTATTAAAATAGTTGGCAACGAATTTCATTATCGATTCATTGTGTCGCGCGATTATTACGGCGCTCAATAAGTCACGGAGTATAAACAAAGTTGAGTTGAGCGCAGAGCGGCGCAGGAGAAACAAGAGCGGAGCGAGAGACGGAATGCTGCGTTGTGAGAGCCAATCAGCGCTGAGCTGCTCCTGTTGATAAATCTAAATGGCTGCTGCTGCTCACGTGGCGCCGGATGCGGAAGTCATTCACGTCGTCGGAGACATTCACGGAGCTAAGTGCGCCTCCGGGTGACGTTATGAACCCAGACACCAGGGCGCTACATGTCACGACGTGTGTGGCATTTCCACAAGAGTATATAACGTAGAAAACGTGGTTATTTATTCCGTGGCGGATAGCGGAAAATATTTTTCCATGGAGAAAGGCAACGGAGATAAGCCACGACTCGCTGTGAGCGCTGCGCGTGCAGACACCATTTAACGGAGCGGAGCAGCGCGTGCGCTCTGATCGCTCTTAATGAAGTATTGATACTAAAAATATGCTAAATCACATCGTTTTTAACGTACGGGTACTTTGTTAGTATCGCTACACCGTGCAGCATGACAGCAGCAGATGTAGCGGACTAACATTCAAGCTAACCTAACTTCCCAAACGCTGTGGACATCTGAACGCTGATTGGCCGAGACGCGACACGTCCATCAAAGATGTTTTATTGCGAAGAGCACCACTTCACATTTTTTCCGCATCTCACTGCAATCTTAACGGCAGCGGGCCAGGTGAAAAAAATAATAACTCGTAACGCGTCTCTGATATTGTTCAGGGGGCCACATGGGGACCACTGCTCAGGAGAGGAAAGCTGTCAGTCTGTTTGTGACGGTTCATCACCATGGTGACCAGTGGGTCTCCAGGACCTTTCCATGACTTTAAACCAAATTTCCATGATTAAACATTTTGTGAAAACTCTGTCTATAAGTGACAAAGTGAGAAGATGTGGTATTTAAACTAACAATGAGAATTCCAAAGCATACCGTATATATGCCGTGTAAATTAAAATTTGAATAAAACAAATTTGCATTAGTTTTCCAAACATTTTGGGATTTAATTTTTTTCAATTACTCTTCTAGGCCTGCTAATAGCCATTTAAAAATTCCATGACTTTTCCAGGTCTTCCATGACCGTAGTGGTCGCCGCAGAGCTCCGACACCGGTCTGCGCGCATCGGGACGGAGCAAAGAAAAAGTCACTCGCACCCCCCCCGCCCCCCGTCAACAACTCTTGCATTCTGTTGCGTTTTTTTTAAAGGTGTGGCGGATTGGGGGTGCGTGAACCCGGTCGGGATGTTATGGAAGCCCGTTTCCGCCACTGTGATAAAAAAATTAAGATCCTGTAAGTCATAATTATGAGATACTATCTCATTATTATGACTTAACTATCTCATAATTTCGACTTACTATCTCATAATTATGAGATACTATCATTATTTCGACTTACCATCTCATAATTATGAGATACTATCTCATTATTTCGACTTACTCTCATTATTTCGACTTACTATCTCATAATTATGAGATACTATCTCATTATTTCGACTTACTATTTCATAATTATGAGATACTAGCTCATTATTTCGACTTAGATACTGACTGAGGGTGGGGCGTAACAAAGCAGAGCAGGGAAGCTGTGTTGAAGAAACAGTGAACCAGGTGAATTAAAGATAAGGTTTGAGCTAACAGCAACTACCTTGTCACTGTACCTGCAATACAACCTTCGCAGGTAAAAGCCAATGAGAGGAGGCGAACGGCCGCTCAACAACTTGTAGAATAGCGTTATTTTCCGCTATTTTGACCGCGGTGTCACAGTAAATCCAAATGGATACCATCATTGAAGACTACTTCAGATGTGGATTCACAAATCGTGAAATTTTAGTCGTTTTGGAGGAATCACATGATATCAAACTAAGCCTCCGGACCCTAGAAAGAAAGCTACAAAAGAACCAACTTTGGCGGAGACGAAATAAGACAGATGAAGCTGAGGTAGCATCCTTCATTCACCAACAACTACAAACGTCTGGCAAACAGCATGGCTACAGATGGATGCACCAGAAATGTTGGATGGCCGGAATTATTACAGACAGAGAAACTAAAGGTCAATTGATACGACTGATGGACGGAATGGGGTAGATATGCGTGCTGCAACCGTTTGAGACGGCGTATGTCAGCCGTGGACCAAACTATGTATGGCATATAGATGGGTACGACAAATTAAAGCCTTATGGAATATGTATCAGTGGTTGCATTGATGGCTTTTCGAGAAAAATGATATGGCTAGAAGCATACAAAACCAACAATAACCCTCGTATAATCGCAGGTTACTTCATCGATGCTGTGACAGAACACAATGGATATCCGCAAAAAGTCAGGTTAGATCACGGGACTGAGAATACCCACCTTGCAATAATGCAAAGGTTTTTGCACACCAGTGAGGATGAGAATGGCACTGAGTGTGTCACTTTAGGTCCAAGTACTGGCAATCAAAGGATTGAACGTTGGTGGTGCACTTTGAGAAGTGAATGCGCCCAGTTTTGGATGGACCATTTCGACCAGCTGAAAGCAGATGGCTATTTTGTTGGCAACTTCATTGACAAATCACTGATCCAGTTTTGCTTCCAAAATACCATACAGGTACAGTATTCTAAAATCCTGTTGATTACTGTATTAACACAGAGACTGAGGACGATTGTAACACTTTTTGTCCAAGCTCTGTAACTCGTAGGTCATCCCTTATTGGTGAAAGTGTTGTTGTTAAAACCATCCCTGGTCTCCCATGAGAGATAAGGGCATAAAACACAAATTATTTTCTAAAAATGTTTTTCACTCTTTCTGTCCATATATAGGAGGAACTTGATGACGTTGTAACTGCCTGGAATGACCATCGCATAAGAAGATCAAACAATCCTCGGGCTCCTAATGGTCGACCCTCCATAATGTATGCGGTTCCCAACCTTTATGGGGCTCAGAATTTCTTGCAGTCAGCTGATCAAATGAAAATAGAAATATGCCGAGAGGACTGTTGTTTTAAAGACTATCCTTGTGATGAGGATGTGTTTCACTTATGTATGGAACTTATGGCTGAGCACAATCTGGCAATGTCCGATGATCTGTATGAAATTACGGACTTGTATCTAAGACTTCGTCAAATGATTACTGATGGGCTGGGGGAATGAAATATGTGGTATGAGAAACGGTCAGGTAGACTGCTATGATGTCAATATAGCTATCAAGGTTTGCTACAGTTTCAATGTATATCTGTAGAATATATCACAGAAGTGAAATAAAAAAGATATATAATGTATTAATACTTCCTGTATCCATTTCAAATTAAAAGCCCTTGAGCGTTTCTGTGGATGGAATCCCGTCATTTGTTAAAAATGCTTTTATTGATGGCTATTATCAAAGACAAACTCGATGAAAGATTGGGCTGGCAGCAGCAGCGCTGTCTGTGTGAACACCACACGCGCGTGCAAGCCGCAGCAGTTCAGCGAGGTAGCTGACGTTAGAAGTGCAGTGTGGCTCAGGTGTGCATCAGCACCATGGACAGTGTAGTGCGGGACGTGCACTCTGTTCCATTTATCATTTTTTTCGGAATTCCGCAAAAATGTTTAATTAGGCAAAGTGTTGCTTTTGATTGAGCGCCAATCTAATTATTGTTATTACTCTTAACTGTGACTTTTTCTTTTTTTTGCTGATGAAGCCATTTTGTAAAACAGACTAGCTGTGTGAATATGTAGCCTATAGGTGAATTGGACACCCACGGATGGAAAAACAAAACGTTTCAACTTCTTTTCCAAATGTGATTTTGAAATTCTTGCAACGCTGACATGTAAGGACATTTTTTTTAGGAAAAGTAAACGAAGGTGGATGATGTAACTTTTTACGAACAAAATGTAATTCATTTGTAAATATGACTAGATTTGCCTATCGGCGTTGTTAAATTAAACTAAATTAATAAAATCAAAGTACACCAGCAATTCTATTCCAAACGCACTTCAGGTGTCTTGCGCAGGCCGCTGTCCATGGTGCTGAATGATTTACACCTCAGGCTCTTCCGAAGTTGTATTACCTGACCTGTCCTCTGTCCATGGTGTTGCCGATTGTGTAGACAGTGATGGTGCATTCATAGGCAGGATGGATAATTGCTCAGGGCAAAAGGAAAGCATTGGTCAGCGCTGTTCATGAGTGGAAGTGCACCTGGCAACGTAGGCCTATATATTATTATTTTTTGCTGGTTACTCGCCATCCTTGCGGATGGTCAGCTGTTATAAATATTCATGTTAGTGTTAGTAGTATCCTGGTCTTAAATAGGTGACAACAATATGAGACGTTGTACTTGGTGAAATGCGCATATATTTGCGCACTGCTCGTTTTCTTGCGCAGACCGACGGATTGCCTTCCGCATGCCCTGTATGTAAATGTGCAGATTAAGGTAGACACAGTTTATGAATTTCATCAAATCCTGTTGGGTTCGTATCTCTGTGTAATTTGGGGTGTGTATGTGTTCAGCATAGCTACCTGTGTGCTCGTGCACACGTGTTCTAATTATTTCCAACTGACAAAGACAGAGAGCCAAGCAGACACACAGCAGCGATGATGATTTTGTGACTTTTGATATATTTGACCAGATTAAAATTAAACACCTGAGACCCAGTGCTGCTTCCTGCTTAATTGAAAACGCCAAGAACACAAAGAAGAGCATTATAGGCGTAACCCAGCCAGCTACATATAGATGCATCTGTAAAACCATATGGTAACAATACAGTACTACAGTTTTCCAAACTTTGCCAATAAAAGAAAATGACAACATAGTACTGGCTACATATAGATGCATCTGTAAAAGTGTGCCCCATGCATATGGTAACAGTAATACATTTTTCAAAACTTTGACAGTAAAAGAACATGACCAGCAAAATATTTTTTTGTAAAGATTCTTCCACATATTCATATCTTCCATATTCATATCTTCCCTTTATGTGCAAATAACAAAAAACATTGTTCGGTATCTGAACTGTGTAAGAACAAATGTACTATATACACAAATGAGAAAAGTATGATGATGCTGTAGATGTGTGGATATGTCTGAGGATTTAACCAATAGATTCCTCGACAAAATGTTTTTTGAGTGACTAATCCTGAGAGTTGAATAGATAAGCAAGTGATTGGTGCCACAGTGCTCTTTTCATCACACATTACTTACATTCTCCCAGAGCAAGAGAACACTGAGCAATCACTAATTCTTCTATTTTGATATTAGATGTTTACACTCCTTACTTTAGGCATATTAGTTGAAATAAATCTTACAATGGTCAGTCTGCCAATGATGTCCTTCACAATGGGATTGAGCCTTACACTTAAGTGACTTTAACTGATGCCAGCCAAAATGTAACTTTTGTATTAATGCCTTTACATAACAAGTGCTTAACTAAAAAACAAACTGAAAACTAAAAGCATAGTTTTCAAAGACCCTGATACTTAAAAGTGGCAACAAAAGTTACTTAAACGTACATTTTAGCCCTCCTTGATCTCCACTGGTGTGATGCTATTATGTTCTCTGTTATGCTTAACAAATGATCTCGGTAAGGAACAGGAAAGTTTGTCTTTCGAGCTATCTTTTGAACTATTTCAATCTTATGCATGGTTTTACATGAGGACGCTTGGTCACTGACATTATACAAGGAAACAAGCAAACAAGTTTGCATTGAAATGTGTATGAATACCATAAACACACACACACTCCCTGGACTAGATTAGATTATGTCCATTACCCACACATTAGATTCCAACACCTTGTTCATCTCGGAGCTGAAGTCAGGGGAGCTGTCATAATGGACTGACAGCTTCAGCACACAGCCACAAGTATGGGCCACAGGTCTTCTCTGAAAGCCTTGAATCTGAGTAAAGTCAATAATAATGTCTTTCCCCAGGAATAGATCTGACCCTGTGCAGAACCTGAGGAACAAACACAGATGCTGCATATCAGCATTCCTCAAATATGTGGTGAGGTACTTCTGAATGTCCTTCTGGTGGACATTCATTGTCTCTGGGAAGGAGAGAGACCTCACAACCTTTCTCACAGTTGGTTGCAGGGTTTCGTATACAGTTGTGAGGTCCTGAAAGCTGTGTCCGGCGGTGCTGAGTATTTTTGCCCATTGTTCAATGACATAGGCAGGCTCTTGAACAAGCCTTTTGTGGGCGAGCTCCTGGAGGATTTCATTGACATTGCTGGCTGTTGGTAACCTTCTGCAGCTGTGGTTCCATGATTCAAACACTGTACGCTCAGACTCAGGCATGTATTTGAGGAAATTCTCCACTACATCGCTCTTCGCATATCCAAAAGCAGCTTGCTCTAATATGACAGGTGCGATCTTCACAGGAAGATATTTCTCCCTCGCCCATTCAAAAGCAATGATTCGACCAACACTCTCCCACTGCTGCTGTCCAAAATCATGCCTTAGAAAAGGCACTTTAAGAGCATTTCCCGTTGCACATTGGTCGTAGAATTCACTCCAGAATTCTGAGAGACAATCTCTCACAACTCCGCCATCATCATACCCCATCTCAAGTGTTCCATCTGGAAGAACAAGCTGGATTTTGATGTCAACATCTTGAAGTCCATCGTCGCAGAAATGTGCCATGAGCTCTCGCAGTACCTGCCCTCTGTGAACAACTAATATTCTCTTCACCCTCTCACTGGATGATATGGTTTGTGGTGAAACAGGCAGTGTATCATCCAAATTCTGTTGCTCATTTTCAGAAAAGTCTCCTCCAAAAACAACGCTGCTGCTCTCAAAAACATCCTCACTCCCATCCTGTGTGGAATACAGTGCAAAGTCATAATTGTCATCGCTTGGAGTGCTTCCAAGGAATATCACTTCAGGGTTGACCGTTTCAAATGTAGCAGATGGCGGCGCTGTAGCAACACTGAGAGAAGAAGGGGAAGACGGATTCTGAGAGCTCACCTGTCTCTCCAAAGATGGAGCTAAACCTGCGCTGTGACTGTGTGGACTGTCCATTATTTTCTTCTGTGTGGTCAAATAAAACCTAAGAAGAGGGAGCTTTGTGTCAATGTACAATTGTCCAACTGTAATTACATTGTCAACCGTCACCTCTTGGTAATCTTTGAGATCTAACTCAAAATCTGTTAAGGACCCCAGACTATTTATATTGTCTGGAAAGAACAGGCCAATTGCTTCTTGAATCAAATCCCTTTTCTGAGCATCCTTTGAAACATCGACTTTTCTTGTTCCACCTCCTCGTCTGGCTCTCACTTGCTTGAAAACCTCTTTTTCATTATCATAATGCATCCATCCTATTTCTATTTTTCTCATTGTCTTCAGAGCATTTCTTTTCTGAGATGGATGTGAGTGCTCCCCTTCGCTCGTGCTGCTGCCTCCTTCGTCAAAAGGTTTTCTTTTGGCCAATTTTTGTTTCAGGCGCTCAAAAAGCTTTGATTTCCGAGTGTTGCTGTGGCTGTTTTCCTTCCGCTTACAAAATCCTGACACTGCTAGGCGATCACCATATGATGGCAGATAGGTCTTTAGTTCTTCATCTGTCATCAGCTGTATGGTGCTTGCATCAATCTAAACATGGAAACTTTGTTTAAAAAAGAGCAATCCTGATTAGATAACCAAATCATTTTGATTATATTTTGTTCATTCATTTAGAAGCAATACAAAGTGTCTATGCAAGTACAGTTGTTGGACTCAAATACTCTGCTTTTGCAGTTAAATACCTTCTCGTGCTCCAGGGTCTCTTGTTTCCTCAGGAACATTTCTCTGTCTCAAGAAGTCACTTAGATTATCCATCCTGTGAGCATGTATTACAAGGAAAGTTATTGGATGATATCATCATACATACATCATATATACACAACAAGAGTCTTGGGCTACAGATGAGTTATTTTGTGAGAGAAGTGGCATTGTAACTTTGCATTTGTACAGGTTTTTTTTCAAATCTGTGACACCACTACTGTGTTCTGCAATGCACCATGGCTAATATTTATATAAATGTGAAAGGCATTGAATCATACAGGTTGTATACTGTAAATGTAGCTTATATAAAAGGCGAGTCACTAAATATTTTTTTGAGGTCTGAGGCACTCGCTCTAAGTTTCAGGACAGACTGCTGCTGTAACTGCAGTGAAGTCTTGGTCAAATACATTTTTCTTAATCTTGGTGCATGCCAACATTTGGAAATGCAATCATACGGTGTAGTATGACCTATGAAGTACCCTATGTATAGTGTAAGTGTAGTTTTGTCAGGATAACTTTCACCTTTCAATTAAAAAACAACATGAACTATTCTCTCCTAAACCTCTCTTTTTCATAAGGGGAAGTGCTTTATATAAAAAATATGCAAAAGAGGATGAGAACTGAAGATTTAAAAAAAAATAACAGTAATGTTTACCTCAAAGTCTATACATAAACGTAGTAGGCTAATATATTGCCGGACACAAACTTAAAATGTCAATACAATAACAAATCACTGACATCAAAACACAGAGTTGCGTTTCATGTTTCATGTAGGCTACCTGCGTGCAGGTACCGGAGGCAGAGAGAGGGGCTGCCGTCTCAGCCGGTAGCTGAGTTTACAATAATTTGCCATTTTTTAAGATACAAACTGTTAGCTGAACAGGTAGGTCACAGACAGCTTTAGCTTATTTTACAACGATTTGCTGCTAGCTTAACCAGCGCTGTGGTGAAGTAAAACTTACTGAGACACCGCGGTCAAAATAGCGGAAAATAACGCTATTCTACAAGTTGTTGAGCGGCCGTTCGCCTCCTCTCATTGGCTTTTACCTGCGAAGGTTGTATTGCAGGTACAGTGACAAGGTAGTTGCTGTTAGCTCAAACCTTATCTTTAATTCACCTGGTTCATGTTTCTTCAACACAGCTTCCCTGCTCTGCTTTGTTACGCCCCACCCTCAGTCAGTATCTAAGTCGAAATAATGAGATAGTATCTCATAATTATGAGATAGTAAGTCGAAATAATGAGATAGTATCTCAATTATGAGATAGTAAGTCGAAATAATGAGATAGTATCTCATAATGAGATAGTAAGTCGAAATAATGAGATAGTATCTCATAATTATGAGATAGTAAGTCGAAATTATGAGATAGTTAAGTCATAATAATGAGATAGTATCTCATAATTATGACTTAGCATCTCATAATTATGAGATAGTATCTCATTATGAGATAGTAAATCGAAATTATGAGATAGTTAAGTCATAATTATGAGATAGTATCTCATAATTATGACTTACAGGATCTTAATTTTTTTATCACAGTGGCGGAAACGGGCTTCCATAGGATGTAGAAGGGGGTGCGTGGTCTAAAAAGTTTGGGAACCCCTGCTCTAGACGGTCGGAAGGTTACAAGACAGTTCCCTATTAGCTACTTTGCTGTTAGTCTGTGGCGTAATATTCCGGTCGGCACTACGATCGTAGCTTCAATTTACTGCTTTGACTTCTTGCCATTAAATATTGCAAATGTATCTCTCGTATTCAGATTCTCATTTTATATCGAGCACGGGACCTCCAGTTTGATACACCATAATACTCCCCACTGACAACAACCTCCAGCTGTCTCACCCAGCCAAGGAAACTGTGGCCACCGTCGCCAGAAAAGGGAGCAGGCAGGTTCACATGGATGTCCCTGCAGGCTGACCGTCTGACGAACAGTCCTGAGCTGGGCTTGAACGGGTCTTCTTCTTCAATCCACATCTCGTACTTCAACAAGCGGCGTGCGTTTCTCTATGAAAGGCTGCAGTTAGCCTGGCTAGCTAAACTGAGACAGCTATGCTAATCTAAGAACGTACACACTCAGTCGCCAACGTGTACAATCTTTGTAGCGGTCTGTAGTAGGTTTATTAGAACCATAGAAGCGTTATGTGTTTGTATCTAGTGCTCTTATCACATGTGAACAAACAGTCGGGAGAACAAACGTGTCGCTCAGCCCATAGCTTCACTCTCTTTATTTCCCCCCCAAATTCCCATTACCTTTTCTCTCTACGGCAACTCCGAAGGGACATATCATCTCCAACACCAAAACACCTAAGACAGTCGGTTACAATAAAAGCACTGGAGAAAAGCGAGATAACAAACGGCAAAGATACGTTAATTAGAGACGTATTTGTAAACGTCAAATCCAAACATAATCGGGGGAGAAATACGTTTCAGTCAAACGTAATTACACATTACGTTTTAGTTCTGGGGGAACGTAATTTTTCGTGATACAGGGTTGCCGTGTACGTTCTGCAAAATGCATTACGAAACCTAACCTGCACAAGGGTTACTGGCAGGTTCCTGTTAGGTTCCAATAGTTTATTTTCATAACATGTGCAGAGGTCTTATGCTTTAAATTAATACATATAGAAAGATATAATAGGAAATATTAGGGAGAATATTGTTAATGTATTATGAAGCATAGGGGTAATGTTTACTCTATGCAAATGTAAATGGCAAGAATTAATGTATGTTGCATGAGAGTGACTGTAAATTAGTATTATAGATTGACGAAGCCGGTTGAAATCCGTGAAGTGACTTACAATAATAGACGGGACTTTTATTGTGAAAATACTTGACCGGAAGTGATGTTTTGACCCGGGGTTCAGTGACATTCGACCCCTCCATTGTTCTATCCGGACTTTGGAGCAATCAATAGGTGTTAAAGGCTGGACTCACCTTTGAGTGTGAGGATTGGCTGATTTTGAGTCTAAGACTCTGTGGATTAGAGATAGCGCTCTCTTCCACTGGGACCTCGAGGGCGGAGGAGCCCAATGAAGTCCACAATCATGAGGCCTTGAATGTTTGTTTTACACTTCCTGCCATTAAATGTTGATAACTTAATTCACGCTCGTCCGGAAGCCTGTTTTCCAGCATTTGCGAAGTGCCCAGTTTCAGAACATCCTTATATTCCCCTGACTCTTCTTGCCTCAATAGTGTCTACATTTGTGACACCGAATCACTTCTTTTCATAACAATGTAATGTCTTTTGGCCACATTGCAGCGACTTATGTCTGAGGGGGCTTTCTGGCGTTCCAAATTGTGAGGCACATTTAGATGACGTTGCTGTCTACTCCTCCACCTGCTCTGAGCATGTGGTTACTTTAGCAGAGATATTGAGCCATTGGCATGGTGACAAAGTTTAACAAACATCAAGTTAATGACAGTGCGATCGAGAAAGAAGTGTTTGCTTTACTGCTTGCCTCTCAACACCATGCCTGTTCTTGTGTATTTAGGACCGCAATCCCTTGTTGTTCCCGTCCTGAATGCACAATAACAACAAGCCTTTATTGTCTTGGTCTCTGCTATTGCAATAATCTTAATAATGAGATTTGAAATACCAGAGGGAAAGATCATGTTATGGCTGATATCCTTTCTCATTCCTATGACCTATGATATCGAATATTTCTAGTCAAGTCAAATTCAGCCATTTATCTTTCCTTCGTAAAGTACTCAGTAAGTTGCACATGGCAAGAGTACATTTCCAGTCGCGCATGGAGGAAAGGACGATAATGGAATATCTAAAAAAATCATATAAATATGACCAGACAGCAATAAACAATAGCTGGCAAAGTCAGTCTGCAATTTAGACATCAGCTGATTCTCATGCACACTGACAATTGTGTTTGTTTGAAAAGGTATGACAGTCAAATATGTTACACCAAGGAAATACAGATAATTTGTCAAATGACAACCTGAGCAACATGTTGATCCAAGCTAAAGTGAGTAAGTTTTCTTCACTGGCCTGTTTGACCTTGTGGTGACGGATACTTGCAGTTTACATATGACTCATGAGACCTATTTGACTAGAAGGAAGAGCTGCTTTGCATGGCTCTCTGATTTACATTAACAAATTAGGGTGCCCAGACGTCCTGTTTTTGAGACCTAAAAAATGAGTCCGGCAGGGATTCCAAAAACGGCCGGGATTTTGCTTTGTGTGTGTGTGTAACTAGGAAGAGGGGACTGAATATGCTTGTGTAACTTGGACAGTGATGTACAGGACAAGGGACATTTTATTCATTTTTATTCAGAAATAAGTTTCTCAACAGTTCCATCTTATCACCTATCCTTCTCTCCTCACTCTCCAAACTCTCAACCAACAACCCACATTTTGAATGGAGCCTGAGGGGTTTATATTGCTGTCAAACCTCGCGGCAATATCTGAACCACTTCCCGAAGCAGTCACGTGGTACAGCCGGGCAGCGAGGCTTCTGACATCATGTTTGGCTCCTCCCCTAAATGAAGCAAGCCTCGATACGCGCTTCGAGGAAACGCCCCCTCCATTACTCGACACACGCTTCGAAGTGTCGGCACATCTCGTAACAACACTAGTTTCCCCCAAAAGCACCAAGGATCAGCCACGAACAACGAGATTCCGTTCGATGACATACTTTATTTGGTTCATACAACACACAGCAGACCGCAAGCCTGCGCCTCTGCTCACTTTCTTCCTCCCCTCCACTCTCAACAGAGCTTTTATGATGGCAGCGTCGGCTGGTGACTAATTACCAATTAGCCAGAGCAGCTGGCTGACTACCAACCAGTAGCAGCGGAGGCCAAATTGGAGACGGCTGCCACTGCTTCCTTCCCTGGATGAGCCTGTGTTGTGTGGTTTAAAATGCAATCCTCCCACCCATGTTGATGTGGATGATATCATTTCTGGTTGCTCTAGTTTTCTTTGCGGTGTTGATAGGATAGAGTTTCAATTGGATGATTTTACCACAGATTCCTCTGTTAGACGATAGAATAAATCTAAAAACGTGGATTCGTTGTCTATTGCCAAGTTCTTTGAGGATAAAGTGCCTTGAAATACTAAATATAACTTATTCCAATAAACAAAGCCAAGTGTGACAAAAAAAATGTAACTTGGACATATTCATGTTGAATTTTTGCTGTTCCACAGTTTCAAAGATGACGGTATCCGTGAACAAAACATAATTATTAATTCTCATTAGATTGAGTGTACTTTAGCTCGTAGTTTGACTGCTGCTGCTTTAGGAAACGGAAAAGAGCGCTCAGCAACTTAAGTTTTTGCTGATGCCCAATTCTGCACGGGACACTTGCCTTCTTGATTTATTATTTCACTCGTACGCAGAAAACAAATGCTGTGAGTACATTTCCAGCATTTGCGGGCCGTCCGGGCTTTCTAAAGGTGCGTTCACACCAAAAGCGAAACTATTTTTTCGCGCGACCGAATCCCATGAAAAGTCAACGTGCAGACGAGTGTGGCTGCGATAGACGCAATATTTTTCCGGGCGGCGCGTTTGGGGCGACGCGATGTGGGCGACGCAGAGACAGCGGTGCAATTTTCGCCCCGAGTTAAAATATTTCAACTTTGAGGCGGTCATCTCGCAACTCGGGCCAATCAGCTCTTGAGTTCCGCTCTCTTAGCGCTGGAAGCGGAAGTCTTTCAGACGTAACAGTAACTTCATCGGTGAAAGTGACTGAGCTGAGTGCGCCTCCTGATGATGTCATGAACCCAAACACGAGGGCGTTAGTGTGTGAGACGTCCACAACAAATATAAAGCAGAACTAATGGTTAGTTCTTCATGGTGGATGAAGGAAATGATAACGGTCTTTACGGAGACGAGACACGGAGATAAGCCCCGCCCCTCGCGGAGCGTCTCGACGCTTATGGCCTGAACACGGCGAATGGTCGAGCGAGTAAACTCACGCGTTTTGGGCGACACGAAAAATAGTTTCGCTTTTGGTGTGAACGCACCTTAAGCCTTCTCTGAAGGCCTAAACATATTTACAAAGTTAAAAGCTATTTTATAATTAAAATTGTTTTTTTACTTTTATTTTCTTCATTTTTATTTTCTTTTTGCACTTGTGTCTTCCTCTGTTGCTGTGGTTTCATCCGGCAGCGCTGTTTCCAGTCCAATTTATTTTAATGGGAGCTTTTATCCAATCAGACCTCCACAGTCTCTATGGAAGAAGAGCAGCTCATCTCAGGCCAAGACAAGTACAGCCTGCTTGAATTACACAGGGAAAGTTATCGTTGAATGACATAATCTTCAACCTATCATATCGTTAGTTTGACATACTGGGTGTATTTTTTTAGGTCTCTGGCCTTCTGGAAGCCCATGAAAGTACGTCAGATTAACATGCACTGTGATTGGTTAGTGGGCCCGCATGCAGTTCAACTGAGAGGAGAAGGAGATAGATTGGCGGAGGTCAAGAAGTCACCACATAACTTTTAATGGCGGAAGGATGAGAAGCGGACTTGGTGGCAGATTTAATCTACAAGCCTTTCTCAAGGAGGATGTTTCAGGAAAAGAAGGACATTTGGCTCTAACCAACGGCCGTCCGACCCCACAGCTAGCTAGCTTGAGCCAGCAATGTTCAGCACTAAAACGGATGAAGACTTATTCGAGAAACGCAACTGAGGAGGCTCGACTTTCATCATTGGTGTCCATGGCCATCAGAAGGAGCTGTTGGTGGACTTAAAGCTCAACGACCGCGTCATTGAGTTGTGTGTTGGCAAAGAGAGGAGGATGGACTTTAGCTTTAATTGAAGGGAGTTTGTAAGTGTTTTTGGGTTCTGCAGTATCATTGTGTTCATTTGTCTCTGTTGTTTTTATTTTATAGTTCTCTGATTTTATTGAGTGTGAGGCGGTTTAGTGCCAGAGTTCTGTCTAATTGTTACCTTCGCATTGAAAATGCCGGAAGGTTATGTTTTGATCGCCGTGTATTTATTTATTTATTTAATTGTATGCGTGTTATTCGCAAAACTCAAAAAGTATTGAACCGAATCTCATGCAATTTGGTGGGATGATTGTTTATTATCCGGGGACCAGTTGATTAGATTTTGGGATCGATCGGGTCAAAGGTCAAGGTCAAAGGTCATGAACAGGTCAAATCTTCTTGAATCACATGGAATTTGGTGGGATGATTGGTTATTATCCGGGGACCATTTGATTAGATTTTGGGATCAATCGGGTCAAAGGTCAAGGTCATGGAAAGGTCAAAAAAATTTTTTTTTACCATAGCACGATACATTTCTGTCCAATTGGCATGCAACTAATGCCAAAATGTTCATAATTCAATGCCCAATCTTGTGATATGCGAAGGTATGCGCTCTACAGAGTGCCCGTTCTAGTTTTGTTATGTTTTGGTATGTATAAATGTGACTGATTCTTGTAAATGTGTTCTTGTCATTGTGTTTATTACGGTGGCGTGGACTACAAGCATTGTCCGTTGATGACGCAGCATCCCGTCATGCGCGTATATATGTATCTACACTCTGCAGTTATGTATTTGTAGCCTAGGTGTTGCACTTTATGTAACATTTTATTCCACTTGTTTGCATTGTTATGTGAATACGAGGTGTTTACACCAAACCAATAATAACTTGTAGCTGTGGCATCTTAATGAGGTTATTAGTGTAACTGAGGGTTTTACGTTACTTAATAACACAAGAGACATGACAACTTTATCTCCTTCCGTCTCCTCTTTCACAATAAAAGCTCCGCATCGGAACACTGGTGAACTAATATCTTACATTAGGTTGTTCAGCTGTAGTAAGACCGCATTGAAGGCCGAGGTAGAAAATGCATGGCCCCCCCACTGATTTCCAGCCACACACGGAGGACATGACGATCAAAAAAGATCTAAAAGTTCATATTCACACAACCAGATAGCAATATATAATAGCTGGCAGAGAATGTGTCACAGTCTGCCATTTAGACAGCAGCCGATTCTCATGCACACTGACACATTGTGTTTGTTTGAAAAGGTATGACAGTCACATGTGTTACACCAATGAAATACTGGTATTTTGTCAAATGAGTGAAACAAGTTGACTGATCATGCACATTCCTACTTTGTCATGCTATTGTTTGATGCTAAGAAAATACTGAAGCAACAAACGATGAAAGATGTAGAACCTTAGCTGCAAACCCCCAACATGTTGATCCAAGCTAAAGTGATCAAGTTCTCTTCACTGACCTGTTTGACCTTGTGATACTTTACGTGTGAGACCTATTTGACTAGAAGGAAGAGATGCTTTGCCTGGCTCTCTGATTTACCTAAACAAATAGCACAAAATAATGTCATGAGCATTTGGGAACATGTGTCAGTTCATTATGTCAAGAACAGTGCAACCTAGTCAGGCACGTGCACAGATAGAGCCCTCGTGGTGCTCAAGCACCAGCCCCTTTGCCCTGGATGAGAAAAGTGCCCTTTTTGCTGGAGCCACTTTTTTCTTTCATCAGTATTTAAGAATAAAAGTTACTCTTTCTGTCATCAAGTCCCCCAAATGTGTTTTAATATCCGACGGGGCATTTATTTGAGTTTTTGTGAGAACCCCCCCCCTCCTCTCCCTCTCCCCGCCGCGCTCCTCCCTCCTCCTCCTCCACTTCCTCCTCCGCGCAGTGCTCCTCGCGCCACCAAACGGGTGCACCTCCTTCTCCTCTGACCCGCAGCATCAGACCAACAGGTCGTGACGGTGTTTGTCCCCGGACGTTGTTTTGTGATAAATCAACCACAACATTAGCGCTGCTGAAAACATGACGTCACAACTGGTCCGACGTTTCCTAAAAAATAAACAAACAAAAACTCACGGAATCCGTGATTTCAAAGCCTCGTCCAGCTGTTTACTGACGTTAGTTATGTTTAGAGAGAGTATTCTTATTCCGTTCTATTGAACAGGGGCTAATGTAGGATTTATGTGGCCAGACTGAGAAAAAAAATCATTAGGCCTCTCTGGTATTGTTCAGAGGGCCGGGCCAAACCTGGAGGCGGGCCGTATCCGGCCTGCAGGCCTTAGTTTGAGGACTTGGCTGTTGATGTCTATCAATATCGCTCATTTTGAAAATGATGTAAGAGGGCAATACGGATCCGTATCAGACCAGGAGGGCAAGACTTGGCTGGCATGACGACCCATTAGCCAATCAGAACGCTTGTACTGTTGTTGCTATATAATATTTGATCTTTATTCATAAAGAAAATGTAAGCTAGCGGTCTGATGCTGCCCAGAGGAAACGCAGGTTGAGGACAGCATCATCAGTGTATTGCTGCTTATGCTTCAACTCTGTCAGAATTTTATTTTGGCATTGGGTGCCCTTCTTTTTGGTTTGAGCACTTGACCCCCAAAATGTCTGTGCACGTGCCTGAACCTAGTGTTATGCCAATTATACTTTAAAACGATTGTATTTTATTATATTTAATTGAAGGGCTGCACGGTGGTGTAGTGGCAGCACGGTCACCTCACAGTGCAACAGACTTTTTATGCCACATATACTTCAAGATTATTTTACTCTACTATTATAAAATTATTTGATTGACTGCTATAGTACAGTGTTTCAGAAATTCAATTCCATTTGTGATTTTGTAACTTCTGTCAAACCACCAAAGGTAAAAGTTTGCACTTTGCATCACAAAAGCAAAGTTCATTAATTAGCACTGTGAAATTAACCACTAAATATAAAATTGAATTAGTCCGACTCCATCTTCACCAACTATAACATTAAAGTACTATGACATGTGAATGCATCATAATCCAACATCTTTCATGACAACATCACAGGGGTCATTCAAGTGAAACGCTTCCTCCACTGGATGAGCCTGAGTGTTGTGTGTGTTCTGATGCAATCCTACCCATGTTAATGTGGACGTTAAAAAAAAACAAAAAACATCATCCTTGTGTGATTTCCACAGGATTATACATGTGTATTTTCTTTTGTAGAGTAGTGTTTTCAGCATAACAAACTGTAGGTGCTATTCCACTGCGGATGTTCCGTGGGGCAACATTTTTGTTAATAAAAAAAAAAATCGTAAAAAAAAAAAAAGTAGATGTAGTTCACAGCCTTTACATGACGATGCATGTTTTATAATTCAATTTGTTAGCTTTATTTTCTATTTGTGGAAGAAGGGTAGATACAACATTTTGTTTTCTGTATTAGTTTAAAAAAAATTAATTTCTAGATTAAAGACAGGTACACATACGTTTTTGTGTGTTAGTTGGTATATTTATTACATAAAAAACATATATTGATATTTATTCGTAAAAAATATGTTACATTATTTACATTTCCTGTTGTAGAGTTATGTTACTGAGGTGGTATTTAAAAAAAATACAATGGGAGTTATATTTTCTGTCCAAACTATTGACAAAAAAATTGCTAATGTGTTGTTGATGTGAAGCAATCAGTTGAGTCCTTTGAGATACATAGCTGAAGTGTTTAATCCACACATTCCTTCGAGGTGAACATTCGCCTCAATCTTATACTAAATATAACCTACGCAGATACTCATTTGATACTAGTAATAAATACAACACTTTGAATGGAAGGATTCTTTGAATGCACCTCAATTGAAGGAAAAATAATTGTATGTAATTTCGAGTACACTATATACATCCTCAGTGGCGTTTCTACATTAGGGGCAGGTTGGGCACTGCCCCACCAGATGACGCTGTTGTGCAGAAAGCTCAGTACATTCATAATTCGTGGCTATATACAGGATTGTCTCAGAAAATTAGAATATTGTGATGAAGTTCTTTATTTTCTGTAATGCAATTAAAAAAACAAAAACATCATGCATTCTGGATTCATTACAAATCAACTGAAATATTGCAAGCCTTTTATTCTGATTTATTGCTGATTATGGTTTACAGCTTAAGAAAACTCAAATATCCTATCTCTAAATATTAGAATATCATGAAAAAGTATACTAGTAGGGTATTAAACAAATCACTTGAATTGTCTAATTAACTCGAAACACCTGCAAGGGTTTCCTGAGCCTTGACAAACACTCAGCTGTTATAAATCTTTTTTTTAACTTGGTCTGAGGAAATATTAAAATTTTATGAGATAGGATTTTAGAGTTTTCTTAAGCTGTAAGCCATAATCAGCAATATTAAAAGAATAAAAGGCTTGCAATATTTCAGTTGATTTGTAATGAATCCAGAATGCATGACATTTTTGTTTTTTTAATTGCATTACAGAAAATAAAGAACTTTATCACAATATTCTAATTTTCTGAGACAGTCCTGTATATATATATTCACTACCGTTCAAAAGTTTGGGGTCACTTAGAAATGTCTTTATTTTTCAAAGAAAAGCACTGTTTGTTCAATAAAGATAACATTAAATTAATCAAAAATACACTCTATACATTGTTAATGTGGTAAATTAATATTCAAGGTGGGAGTGTCTGGTTTCTAATGAAATATCTCCATAGGTGTTTAGGCCCATTTACAGCAACGATCACTCCAGTGTTCTAATGGTACATTGTGTTTGCTAATCACCTTAGAAGACTAACGTCTGATTAGAAAACCCGTGCTATTATGCTAGCACAGCTGAAAACAGTTATGCTGGTGATATAAGCTATAACTGGCCTTCCTTTGAGCTTGAAGTTTGTCGAACAAAATTAATACTTCAAATATTAATCATTATTTCTAACCTTGTCAATGTCTTGACTATATGTTCTATGAAATGTTCAATTCATTTGATAAATAAAAGTGTGAGTTTTCATGGAAGACACAAAATTGTCTGGGTGACCCCAAACTTTTGAAAGGTAGTGTATATATTAGGGCTGTCAATCGATTAAAAAAAAGTAACTAATTAATCGCACATTTTGAAATTCATTAATTGCAATTAAAAGTTAAAAGTTCATTCTTTTTAAAGACCAAACTTCACACAGAGCTGTGTTTTCAAAGAGGCTCCTACCTATAAAGTGCCAGCGAGGTATTTAATATTGTGGATGATAAATTGTTTCTTCAGTGAAACATCAGATTAGTAAATAAAAAAAAGTATATTGAGACCCCATTGGTCCTGTCATCTTTAACATTAAACAACAGCAGAACCAGAGGCCTTGGTAAACTGACTGACATTCAAATATGTCCTGTTCACCCTCTGGAGGCTGGGCTCATTTTCTCCATTTTACAAAAACATGTAAATTCACCTTTTAAAGGCGTTTGCATATGACACATGCCCACGTGTTATACATCAAACATTCCAGAACAATCTCAGCTCTATTCAATGAGGCTCAGTTGTCCAGGTGCCGTGTTCCCTGCTCTCTGACTGACAGGCTGCTAATGAGCCTAACCTGTGTGGTGGGAGGTCCTTGTGATTTACTGAGTGTTCATTGGTTGTTTTTTCCCCAAAATGTTGACAGACAAACGGATTGACCAATCACGGTGAAGGTTTCGTGTGACGAGTTCTTTCCGCGCCGCGCCCCTCGGTTCCTCTGTGTATCAGAGGGGGAGACTGGAGGAAGGAGGATCAGGAGGAAACCCGACTGATTCATCCACGAGTTTAAACTGATTTCTGCTCCTTATTTTCGCGGAGAAATAATTGTTTTAAAAACGGAAACAGTGTTAAACCGTACTGCCGCGGTTTGACACTCGGTTTGAGTGTAAAAACTTCAACGAACACCGGAAGTAAACAAAGTTGCGTTAATTGCGTTAAAATATTTTAGTGCGTTAACGCGGCTGTGGCAGCGGGGGGTGTTAAGGCTCGGCTGCAGAGTGGGTGGAGCGGGGGTGTGGTTCAGGGAACGGTGTCTGATTGTCATCAGCTGGTCTGATGACAATCTGTGTTTGTGTATCTGCGAGGCTGTGTCTTCAAAAGGAGCTGGATGGACTGAAGACGGGAGAGGAGCGTGCAGAGCAGAGACACAGTCTGCTGTCGGAATAAACACTATTACCGAATATCCCTCTGGCTGCTTGTGGCTTATTGGTGCTTTAGGGGGGGGAACCTACTAGTGACAGCGACACACTTGTCACACTCCCCACCACTCGATTTAGGCCGGGGCTCCATCCGGCCTAACCTCCCCCCCCATGAGCGCTTGGGCGGAGGAGGGGCTCTGGGGGACCGGGCTCGGGAGGAGGGGGCTCTGGGGTCGACTGCTTAGGATGTGGGGGCTCTGGGGTTCGGGACGGGGGCGAGCTGACGCCCGCCGGGCCGGGGAGCCGGGACCGGCCGGGATGGAGCCGGAGCAGCGGTAGCTGGTACCTCCGACAGAGCCCGGGGATCCGGAGTCGGCCCTCCACCGACGGGTCGGCTCGGGGGTCGGCAGCTCCGACGGATCCTGGACCTCGGGGTTCGACGGCAGCTCCGACGGGTCCTGGACCTCGGGGGTCGGCAGCTCCGACGGGTCCTGGACCGACTGGGCACTGCGTGTTTCTTTAAGACACTGGATTTAACCAAGGGCTACTGGCAGATTCCTCTGTCGCCAGAGTCTAAGGAAAAAACGGCCTTCTCCACTCCGTTTGGGTTATACCAATTCACCACGCTTCCCTTTGGGTTGTTCGGGGCCCCGGCCACCTTTCAACGCCTCATGGACCGGGTGCTGCGTCCGCACGCTGCATATGCTGCCGCCTACCTGGATGATGTGATCATACACAGCACCACCTGGGCGGAGCATGTGCAGCGGGTCGGCGCGGTGCTGGAGTCCCTGAGGCAGGCGGGGCTTACGGCCAACCCTGGGAAGTGTGCAGTTGGACGGAGGAGGTACGGTATCTGGGGTACCACTTGGGCGCCGGGCAGGTGCGCCTCAGGTGGACAAGACCGCCGCCATCGCAGCCTGCCCGCGGCCCAAGACTAAAAAGAGGTGAGGCAGTTTTTGGGGCTGGCGGGCTATTACAGGCGGTTCATCCCGAACTTTGCGGAGCTGACCAGCCCCATGACTGACCTGACCCGGAAAGGTGCCTCAGATCCGGTCCAGTGGACGGAGCGGTGCCAGTTGGTGTTTGAGGAGGTAAAGCAAGCTCTCTGTGGGGAACCACTCCTTCACACACCTAACTTCTCTCTCCCTTTTACTCTGCAGACCGATGCGTCGAACAGAGGGCTGGGGGCCGTTTTGTCCCAGCAGGTAGGGGGGTTTGACCGCCCCGTGCTGTACATCAGCCGCAAGCTGTCGGAGAGGGAGGGCAGGTACAGCACGGTGGAGAAGGAGTGCCTGGCCATCCGGTGGGCGGTCGACTCCCTGCGCTACTACCTCCTGGGACGCTCATTCACCCTCTGGTCGGACCACGCCCCGCTCAATGGCTCCACCGCATGAAAGATACCAACGCCCGAATCACTCGGTGGTATCTGGCTTTGCAGCCTTTTAATTTCAAGGTGATCCATAGGCCGGGGACACAGATGGTCGTGGCCGACTTCCTCTCCCGCTCTCATGAGGGAGGGAGAGGTTAGGCGGATGTTGCCCCGGCCTAAGTCGGGCAGTGGAGGTATGTGGCAGCGGGGGGTGTTAAGGCTCGGCTGCAGAGTGGGTGGAGCGGGGGTGTGGTTCAGGGAACAGTGTCTGATTGTCATCAGCTGGTCTGATGACAATCAGACCAGTTGATGACAATCTGTGTTTGTGTATCTGCGAGGCTGTCTTCAAAAGGAGCTGGATGGACTGAAGACGGGAGAGGAGCGTGCAGAGCAGAGACACAGTCTGCTGTCGGAATAAACACTATTACCGAATATCCCTCTGGCTGCTTGTGGCTTATTGGTGCTTTAAGGAGGGGAACCTACTAGTGACAGCGACACACTTGTCACAGCGGCCAAATTAATCGCATAGATTAACGCGTTAACGCTGACAGCCCTAGTATATATATATATATTTTTTTTTAATGCAAAGTAGCGTGAATATATATGTGAATAAACTTGACTCACAAGCATTATATTCTTGTTTTGGAGTAATTTGATTTGTGTGTTTTTCTATCTGTGTGCTTGCTCTGTAAATGCTGTCATGTGTTTGCTGTCCCTACCTTTCCAGTGGGGCTACGGTGAACGCTGCCCTACCGTTACCATGGAAACACCAATGAGCATGAACCACACGGGCCGAAGTTAACATTGAGCGCAGGGGCCCCATGAAATCTGCCTGGCAACAAGACTGGAATAATGCGAAAACCGCGAGACCTGTACCCTGTGACTTTTAAGAAGAAAAAAAATACAGTTACGGGTTAGTTAGCTATTGCTAGATTTCGACAACTGTGGAAGAGTTTTTTTAAGTAATATGAATAACGTTATAACAGAATGACTGCTGGATGTGACTGCTGGATTTTAACAGCAACATCATCGAGAGGTTTGCTCAAGTCCCTTTGGAGTTGAAGGACATTGTATTATTTATTTATTTTTAATAATGAAGCAAGTTATTAAAGCTTTGTGTCAGTCTAAGCTTTTCACATTACTTAACATTTGGCTGATGTTTTTATCCAAAGCGATTTACAATCCTGTTACAATCATACACCGTAGACGCAGCTACAGGGTTTAAGGTTAAAGGTTAAGTGTCTTGCTCAAGGACACATCTAATAGGGCAGGGATTGAACCTCCAACCCCCTGATTGAAAGACGGACCTGCTACCCACTGACGCCACAGACTTTGTTGCAATCATTTTACTTTAATGCTGTATTATAGTGCGTACTTTGTTGGCACTCAGATTCTTTGGAACGAAGAGTTAAAAATATAATGCGATATTATTATTATTATAGGCAACATCTTTGTGTCGTGCTGAGCGCTTAAGCATGTGAAATGTATTTGAAATAGGATTTCTGCTCCCTGCTGCCACTCAAAATGCAGCCCATAGTATATCTGACTGGTCTATATATGTCACACCGCGGTGAAGCTTGTCTTGTCTTGGGTTTTTGTCTCGTAACTTCCTGTTTTATTTTGAAGTCTAACTCTCCTCTCGTTTCAGGTCACTTGCCCTTCCTCATGTGTCACCGGTCTGATTGTCTCCCCTGATCCCTGATTGTTTCCACCTGTTCCCCATTACCCTCATGTGCTTATAGTCTGCGTCTTCCCTCTGTCCTGTGCCAAAGTGTTTCGTCTCATGTCCGATAACCAAAGCCATGTTCATAGCCACCGAGCCTTTTTTGTAAGTGAGTACCAACCTCGAAAGAGCGATTTTTGTTGTAGTTTTCATAGTCCAGCCTTTTATTTCTTAGTACCTTGTAAAAGAGGGTCAGAGACCAGCCGTCCAAAGCCAAGCCAAGCAGAATCTCCTGCAGTCAGCCCAGGGATGGGTTTTGGAGGTCGATCTGGGGAGGAAACTCCACTTCCCAGAGGCGGTACTGTCCACCACCCTGAGACCAGATATCATCATGTGGTCCCTAGAGGGTAAGAAGATCATCCTGGTGGAACTAACAGTCCCGTGGGAAGAGAACTGTGAGGAGGCGGCAGAGAGAAAGAAAATGAAGTACCAACAACTTGTCCAGGACTGCCGGGACAAGGGGTGGACAACATGGCTGATGACAGTGGAAGTGGGTTGTCGAGGATTCCCAGCTCAATCAGCCTGGAATCTGATGACAAGGGTTGGACTAAGAGGCCACGTGAGGAAAACAGCCGTTCGTAGGTTGGGCGAAGCGGCAGAGAGAGCCACCTGTTGGCTCTGGCATAAGAGAGAGGACACTAGCTGGAAGCCTGGAGGAGGGGGGCAGTGACTTGGCCAATCACTGCTGACCCGCCAACTGGAGAGTGTTGTGGTTAAGGGTTGAAACACTCTAAGAAGGTTGGGGACCACCTGATGACCCCTCCTCCAGGCCAAGGCTTCAACCATTAGAAATGGATTGAATATAGCATCTCTGATGTATGACAAAACTAAACTTTAGCCTCCACCTCTTAGGAGGGTTTTTGTTTGAATTAATAAACTCTGCTCACTGACGCCTCAGCATTTGAGTCCTGATTGGAATCCCGGCCTGACAATATAGGCCTACTGTTATAATGAGCTACCCCTATTTTTGTGACGGTGACATGGCATCATACAAAATTGCCCCACCAGAAATTTCAGGCTAAAATCGCCACTGTACATCCTGTAATAGAAGTTGGCTGACATAAGTAGCTTAAGAAAATAATAAATAATCATACAGATAAAGCAGTAGTGCAGCCTGACAAAGGCCGGTGATAGATCAACAGTATCTGGACCTCATTCCTTTTCCTCTGTTGTGTCGCAGCATTACATGTGCTTTTTCTCCTGATTAGTGAATGTGTGAAGTGAATTCTACTCTTACCCTCTTCATAAATATTATAGTGGATGATATTTGTTCTCCCTGTTGTCTGTTTTTGGTTGTCATCTAGTCTCTGTCCAGGTACAGAATAAAGTGAACCCGGAGTTGAGACGTGTATGCTTTGTTTTCAATTCAATTAATTTTATATAGCCCAATATCACATATTACAAATTTGCCTCAAAGGGCTTATACATTGCATCTCTAGAGCTCAATCACAAAATGCCACATTTGCCCCAGATGGATTTACAATCTGTTCAGCATGACATCCTCTGTACCAGGACCCTTGCATTTGATATGGTTCCCCCCCAAAAAGTAGCAGAACTAGTAGTAGTGAATAATATAATGATAATAAAACTAGTACGATTGCAGTCATATTAACTGTAATATGACTAAAAACAAGGTCTAAAGTAGCATATCTACGGCCGGCCCAATGCAAGCCTGAGCCAGCCCTAGATATAAACGTTATCAAAGAACAACGCTTACGCTTAAATGGGGTAATCATGTCTCACCCCTAGAATGAAACTGGAAGCTGGTTGCACAATAGTTAGCTCAAACGTCATGATCCTGCGACCAACATTACTTCCGGTTAGTTGTGTGAAAGTCCATTTCACAATAAAAGTCCCACATGTTACTTTCTGGATTTAAGCAACGTCACGGACTTCAACCGGCTCCCAATTCATGTGACTACATTGAAACAATAAACTAACTTTCCTACTCATGTGGCAAACATATAAACATTACTTCTGCTATTTACATTAATCATCTAATACAGTCAATACAATCAATAGTGTCCTTGTTATATGCTTCATAATACATTCATAATACATATTAATATCCTTCCTAATATTTCCTAGTTCTAATATCTTGCTATATGTATTAATTTAAAGCATAAACTTTCCCTATGTGCAAAGTCAAAATAACCGCTGTATGCCCTGGTGTATATTTGGATGGCTTTTCTCCTGTCAACCTTGACCAATTATCTTCAAAGGTTTCTACTTCTAACACGTCTACCTGTCTCTTGGACCCCATCCCGACGAGACTGCTTCAAGATGTTTTGCCTTTAATTGGCAGCTCTATTAGATATTATCAATGTGTCTCTGCTAACAGGCCACGTACCACATTCCTTCAAAGTACTTGTCATTAAACCTCTCCTGAAGAAGCCCACTCTGTATCCAGAGGTGTTGGCTCACTACAGACCGATCTCTAACCTCCCCTTCCTCTCCAAGATCCTTGAGAAAATAGTCGCAAACCAGTTGTGTGACTTTCTACATCATAATCATTTATTTGAGGAGTTTGTCAAGATTTAGAAAACACAACAGCACCGGTGAAAATTACATATGACCACCTAATTGCATCAGATAAAGGACTCATCTCTGAACTGGTCTTATTAGACCTTAGTGCTGCATTCGACACCATTGACCATGACATCCTATTACAGAGACTGGAGCAGTCGATTGGCATTTCAGGCACGGCACTAAGTTGTTTTAAATCCTATTTATCAGATCGATCTCAGTTTGTATTTGTAAACGATGACGCCTCGATAACCACCAACGTTAGTCACGGAGTTCCACAAGGTTCTGTGCTTTGACCAATTGTATTTACCTTATACATGCTTCCTTTGGGCAATATTATCAGGACACACTCCATAAACTTTCATTGCTATGCAGATGATACTCAATTATATAAATCGATCAACCCAGAGGAGACCAACCAACTCACTAAAATTCAAGCATGTCTTAAAGACATAAAAACATGGATGACCTGCAACTTCTTGATGTTAAACTGTGACAAAACTGAAGTAATTTTACTCGGCCCTGAGCACCTCAGGGATCGATTTTCTGGTGATGTGGTTTCTGTAGATGCCATTGCCCTGGCATCCAACACCACTGGAAAGAATCTCGGCGTTATCTTTGATCAGGACTTGTCCTTTAACTCCCACTTGAAGCAAACCTCAAGGACTGCATTTTTCATCTACGGAATATTTCAAAAATCAGGCAAATCTTGTCTCAAAAAGATGCCGAAAAACTGGTTCTTGCGTTTGTTACTTCAATGAGATGACTGCAACTCCTTATTATCAGGCTGCTCTAAGTCTCTTAGGTACCTCCAGTTGATCCAGAATGCTGCAGCTCGTATTCTCACTAAAACTAAGAAAAGAGATCACATCACTCCTGTATTAGCTGCTCTGCACTCGCTCCCTTTAAAATCAAGAATTACTTTTAAAATTCTCCTCTTTACCAACAAAGCCTTGATTGGTGATGCACCATCATATTTTAAGGAGCTTGTAGTACCATATTGCCCCACCAGAGAGCTGCACTCACTAAATGCTAAACTACTTGTAGTTCCTAGAGTCTTAAAAAGTAGGATGGGAGCCAGAGCTTTCAGTTATCAACCTCCTCTTTTTATGCAACCAGCTTCCACCTTCAGTCCGGGAGGCAGACAGTCACCTCATTTAAGAGTAGACTTAAGACTTTCCTTTTCGATAGCGCTTAGTTAGGGCTGAATCAGGTTTGCCCTCGCCCAGCCCCTAGATATGCTGCTATAGGCTTATACGCTGCTGGGGGACGCTTTAGGACACACTGAGCACCTAACTCCTCTTTTCTCCCTCCTTATGGATGCATTTTCATCTTTCCATTGAACATTACTAACTCTGCTTCCTCCCCGGAGTCCTTTTGACTTGTCGTCTCATAGGGTCCATTGGAGCTGGCTGTGTCTGATGCCATGGCCCTGCTGATGTGCCCCGCTCCTTCTCTCTGCCTCCATCTGCCGGATGTATTGTGTAGGTCTGGATCGTGGAATAGGCCTACAACCAAATATTCATACACTCTGTCATATTCATTGAATGTGTTGTAACTCTGTAATGATTTCTTCTGTACACATGACATCTATTGCATCTGACCATCGGGGAGAGGGATCCTCTTCTGTTGCTCTCCTCAAGGTTTCTTCCCTTCATCCCTTTTCTATTTCTTGGGAGTTTTTCCTGATCCGATTTGAGGTCCTGGGACAAGTATGTCGTATGTGTACAGATTGTGAAGCCCTTTGAGGCAAATTTGTAATTTGTGATAATGGGCAATACAAAATATACTGAATTGACTTGAATGTATAACTATATTGTTTATAAATATATAGTTTATTGTAAGGTTATTTTGACTTTGCACATGTAGATAAGGGAAGTTCATGCTTTAAATTAATTCAAAATATTATAAATAGGAAATATGACAGGATAATAATATGTATTATGAATGCATTATGAAGCTGTGACACGTTTCTAGCCGTCACTAGTTGGTTCTCCTTATAAGCACCACGGAATGAGCAGCCAGAGTGATATTTGGTAATATACTTTATTATTCCGGACCTCAGACCGTGTCTCTGCTCGGCACTCCACCCCGTCTTCAGTCCATCCAGCTCCTTTTGAAGACGAAGGCTGTGTCTACTACCGGACACTTTACGAAGTACACTGCAATACAGTGCACTGACATCTGTAGTGCACTCCGTGGCTGATAAGTGCTGTATCAAATGGAACACGTAACCACTTGGCGGAAGTGACGGACGCAAATCTGTTCACGGCACCCGCGAAATTAAGCCGGGAGTGACGTACGCAAATCTGCTTGCGATACCCGCGAAACTTAACCCTTAGATGCACGAGTGACTGGACCCTACACTCTTCCATAAGTGGGTCAAAAATGACCCATATTAGAATCAATGTGTTTTTATGCCATTTTTGCCATTTTGGTTTAGAATAATCACTTGTATAATATTTAGTATTATATTTAGGACCACACAAGAATGATTTCATGTTTGAAATCTTTATTTTTCACTTTTTAACATTAAAAAAAAAATATACCCAGAACAGCAATAGAAAAATTTGAACATCCTGTGTGTGTGTGTGTGTGTGTGTGTCTGTATGTGTGTAACTGTCCAGTCATTGACAGATCCTCTCTCTTTTCCCTGTTTTGCCTTCTTGTCTCATCACTGTATGCAGTTCAGACACACTGTTTCTGGCTGTGATCATTGCACACAGGTGCATTGCATTTTCCACACCTATTGTTGACTGCGATCTTTGTTACTTGGGCAGACCTGACACCTCTTTCTCTTCGGTTGGCCCTGTCTGCTTCTTTCCTGTGGCTGGGTTGTGGCTTTTGTCACCGATTAGTCTCCAATAGCCAAAGTGGCCTGTACATGGGATTATGTAGAGGACTCCCAAACAGCTCACGGACTGATACATCCCAGTTCTTCTCACTTCCTGCAAGCAGGGTCAATCCAATTAAGGCTATGAATTCATCTTTGGTGACATTTTTCCATTCTTTTCCTCTCGCTGTTGCTACTCTCCGCCCTTCCAAGTTTGTGCACTTAATCACCTCTTGTATTATATCATCAGTGATAAAGAGCTCCCATGCATCTTTTGGTGAGACAGTGGTGCTAAGCCCTTGTGCAGGCCCTGACCGACTTCTGAGGATATTGCGGCTCTGTGTTCTGCCCTGAGTGGGAGGTAACTCGCTTCAGTAAGAGTCCTTCCGACTCATTCTGTTGGACATGATTTGGACACTTTCTTCTTCAGAGGACACAGAAGAAAAATCTTCTGAGTCAGATTGATCCTGTTCAGTTGGATTTCCAGGTGGACGCCTGCCACTGCCACCTGGACAATAGTCTGGGTCCTCATCATGAGAAATTTCAGACTCAGAGTCCAACCCCGTTACTGCCTCTCCATCATCATCATTCATCAGCATCTGTAGGACTATTTCAGTTGTGTATCTAGCAGCCATGACACCTTGAATGAGGAAACATAAGAGTAATGTTTTCAATAGATCAATATGTAGCTATATAAATAAATACACTCACACACACACACAGACTACATATAGTAATAATAGCTAACTTAGTTTGCTAGCTAGTGTTAGCTAGTTATAAAGTAGGCTAATTTGTTGATAAATAATAATAACAGTCATGAAAGACACACACACACACAATATTATATGAAGATAAAACTTACACGTATCAGCTCTTGCTGTGTAAAATAATCTTCCTGAGGGGTGACACTTCTGATATAGTCTGTGTGGTCCACAGTTAATTTATTCCTGACAGCCACAGTTGATAAGAATCAAAGGTTTCCATTGGATTCCATAGAAAATGCATGCGGGTCATTTAGGACCCACTTATGGAAGCTTGGGGTAGTAATACAAAAACTAAAATTTCTTAAAATGTATAAAAGGGAAGTTAAAAATGTAAATGGAATTATATCAAAAACATGTTTTTTGAGGAATACCTGGAATATCAAATGATAACAATTGTTCATTACGAAGATATTTCAAGAGAACAACCTCACCGGGTCATTTTTGACCCACTTATGCATCTAAGGGTTAAACTGACAAAATGAATGCACTTCTTACCCCTTTCTCCACCCCATGTGGAAACTGCGATACCTCCACAATCGCGACAGGAGCCTCCGTGGTCTACCGCTCGTGCTACCGTAACCATCTCGTCCGCCATTGTTTTAGAAATAAAATGAAAAGCTGGCGAAAGGGCTCCTCCTCTTCCGCTACGTAGCCAAGATGGCGCCCGTTTAGGGCGAGTAGTGTCCATCATTTTACACTGCATTGTTTGCCCATTTGCAGTGCGCCATCCGGGTACTTTCAGTGCACTGAATTCTGCTGGTTTTGTCAGTGTGGCGCCCTAAGCACTGAAAGTCCGTGCTCCAAGTGCTCAAGTGTCCGGTAGTAGACACAGCCAAAGCCTCACAGATACACAACCACAGATTGTCATCAGCTGGACTGATTACCCATCAGACCAGCTGATGACAATCAGACACCGTTCCCTGAACCACACCCCCGCTCCACCCACTCTGCAGCCAAGCCTAAACACCCCCCGCTGCCGCAGAAGCATAAGAGAAGGACACTGTATTGGTTGTATTGATTGTATTGACTGTATAAGATGATTAATGTAAATGGCAGAACTAGTGTTTATGCGGCATGAGAATGAATTTTAGTTTATTGTTTCAATGTTGTCTGTAACCCACTGATTGGCTCAGGGAGGAACATTTCTTAATTGGCTAATCCAGAACCCGAGTCCTAATAAATATCCGGGTCAAGGGTGGCCACTTCCTGTTTCGATTGGGTGCAGACAGCGGTGACTGCAGCGCGAGTGTACCTTAATTACTTTTGAGTGAATTTTGTGTTGTAAGACTGTGCAATGTGCTTAGCATATTTTGTGTCAATGTTAGACCCCCATTTTGTTATATTACATGTTTTTTCTTTCTTTTCCTTAGTATTTCCCTGACTGTCAGCGCTTGTGTTTACTGCTATTAACATTTGTTGGTGTTTTGAACCACTTTAGCCCCAACTGGGTGTGTTTATGATATTGTGTTATAAACATGAGCAAATATATTGATGTTGTACATCAAATTAAAAAAGACAACTTGGGCTACAAGTATCATTGAGCCATTTCAACACAACTCAAACACCAACTGAAATAAAAATAAAAATATCATAATTATAATTTTGTCAGGGGTCGGCCCATTCAGAACGTTTCCTGAGCTAGCAACATGTAGCTTTGTGCTATCGTAATAAAAGAGATATTAGAAAGCACGAGGACTTCACACAGATTCTAAATATCTTTACAGAATGCTTCTGCACCAAAGTATCACGGAGATATGAGCCAAAGGACACATAAATATTAATCGCTTCATAGCTTTACAGCCAGCAAATTCAACTTACTTTTGTTCTTAAGAAGAAAAAACGTTTCTCTCCCCCGCATTTCAGCTGGCATGGCTTCAGTGTGTGTGTATGTCCCTTTAAAAGCCAGGCGGACTTTTGGGGAAGCTGTCAGGAAGTTCAATTTCAGCGAATCGTATTTCACATTTCAAATATGGCGACGCCCTTCTGTCTCCTATTGTCTTTCTTGGTACCAATCGATTCTATTGGCTCTAAAGGTGCGTTCACACCAAAAGCGAAGTCAACGTACAGACACGTGTGGCTGCGATAGACGCGATATTTTTCCGGGCGGCACGTTTGGGGCGACGCGTGAACAGCGGCGAGTTTTGAGCGGCGCATTTTTCGCCCCTAGTTGAAATATTTCAACTTTGAGGCGGTAATCCCACAGCTCGGGCCAATCAGCCCTTCAGTTGCTCCGCGCGTCATCGCTGTCCCGCCTATGTTGAATCAGAACAAGACGGACAATGTTATTAACACAATAACAGCGTTTAGATGTTCCGCTCTCGTAGCGCTGGAAGCGGAAGTCTTTCAGACGTAACAGTAACTTCATCGGTGAAAGTGACCGAGCTGAGTGAGCCTACGGGTGATGTCATGAACCCAAACACGAGGGCGTTAGTGTGTGAGATGTCCACAACAAATATAAAGCAGAACTAGTGGTTAGTTATTCTGGTGGATGAAGGAGATGATAACGGTCTTACAGAGACGAGACACGGAGATAAGCCCCGCCCCTCGCTGAGCGTCTCTGCGCTTATGGAGTGAACACGGCAAATGGTCGAGCGAGTAAACTCACCTTTAGGATTCCAAAGACGTGTCGTTCTTTAAAATCCGCCCTTCCCCGGCGGAGATATCTGGGCGCGCAACAGCTGCGCAGTGACAGATCCAAAAACCGGCTTTACGCGCAGCACACACACGCAAAGCACAACTTTGTTTGATCGTTTTTTAATCTTTGGTTTACTGTTTTAAAGCCACAGAATGATGTATTTGGATGTATTGAACACCAAAAGTAAAAGTGAAATAAATGGTTTGGTACATGAGAAATCAAATCTATTTTCATAGAAGTTTTATCTTTATTTACTCTTAACCAGTAACATATATACTCATATTTACACATTTGAACAAAAGCTCACATGTGTTGCCTTTATTATAACACCAACATTGTTCAAATAGCTTATGAGGTTGCAGAGCTACACCCTTTTTAGTTTGTATGTCATTTCTAGCAGAAACCTCAAAAATCGGGTGGGGCTAAAGAGGTTGTAACTGTTTTTATGTGACTTTTATTATAGGTCAGGTTTTTGAGCTGATACCACTTTGTATCAGATGCAGATGGCGAGCTACCCACGAGTTGGATGAACATGATGACTACCCACTTTGACAAAGTTTATTTTTCATTATAAATATGTGTACTTGATTTATGTTCAGTAAAAACCCTTTCAACTCAACTATTTTATTTTGTGTTTTTCCCACACGAATTGTTGTCGAACCTGTGAAGTGACTTTAATGAGGACAACAGACAGGACTTTTATTGTGAAAATACTTGACAAGCGACTTGACCGGAAGTGACGTTTTGACCCGGGGATCATGATATTTGACCCCTCCATATTGATAGCGGGACTTTAAGCCAACAGGAAGGTAAGGTGTTAAAGGACGGACTAACCTTTGAAAAGTACATGATTGGCTGATTTGTGGACTAATACTCTGTACTGGAGAAATATTGTTCTCTTTCGTCGGGACCTGCGTGCTTCAGGCTGAATCCTGAGGAGCCCGGACCTTCACGAAGACCACGATCGTGAGCCTTGATTGTTTGTTTACACTTCTTGCCATTAAATGTTGTTAAACTTAATTCACGCGCATCCGGAGCCTGATTTCCATCATCTGCGAAGTGCCCAGTTTCAGTTACTCTTATAATACGATCCGGTTTACTTACGCTACGCAGCCAATCATAGCATTGATAGTGCTTGCATATGTGCCCTGCCCATACGCACCATGCAGGTTAGCTAGCTAACAACAATGCGGCGGATATAAGAGACGCAACCCCTTATCATGGCGAAACGAACGGGCAGCGCCAGCGACACATCCACTCACCAAGCCAAAGTAAAAAAGAAATGCGTTTCTTTTAGTATGGAATGGCTGTCGGAGTATGTGCAAATAGAAGAACAAGCGGTGAAACTGGGTGAGATTTTTTTTTTTTTCGAGTGAGAAAGGTCTACTCTGCGAAACATGCAGCGAAGCCAAAGTAGCAAATGAGCTTTCAGCGGGAAAAATTTGGACTGAATGGAAGTTGGACTACCTCAAGCGTCACATTCAGCAGAAAAGTCATTTGAAAGCTGTTGGAATTGTACGAAGACTCAAGGTGAGACAGGGGATTGGTTCATTATTGCGGGAGAGCGCAAAAGACCGAGAGAAAATGAACGAGCTTTCACACAAATCAAAATCTGACCGCAAGCAAGTTAATGTTCTCATTGACAATATTTTACTTGCCATCAAAATGAATGCATCAATGCTGTCAGTTCAACAAATCCACAATCACATGGCAAAGTATGTGAGCACTTGAAGTGGCACATTTGGACCAGCTGATGCGCATAAAGTCAAAGCAAGAAGCAGACGAAGCATCAACCTGGACAAAGTGTACAACCATTGGAGAAGTGAGAAGGACAGACATGAAAAATAAGGTAAAATTAAAGTCAAAATTTGAACATATTCTGGTGACATTTATTAAGATTTTTTATTTATGGGTATTAATCATTAAATGCTTTTACTACTAGATAATTTATGGGTAGTAGACATGCTAATAAAAAACTGTAATTGGGTATTTTACAGACAAAGAGTTACAGGAATTTACACTGTATCACAAGCTACAGCACATGTCATTGAGCAAAATGTGAATGTTTTAATGTGAACAAAATGTTATGTCTCAAATGTGTATATGTCTCATTTCTTCCAAAACAGGACCCTCAGCCAGGCCACAACTGGACCACAGCCAGGCCAAAGCAGGACTCTTCCCATGGCCAAAGCAGGACTTCCACATATAACATACGATACATCTCATGAACAACAAGATTTATCTTTTTCATTTGGACCAAATCATTATATTAAAAAGTAAACTAATGAAAATTGCTATTGTAATTTGATTCTTTTAATAATCCATGTAACTTGCTATGATCCAAGGTTTTGAACAGGTGTGATACGGGTGTGTGGCCACAGCGTGCACATCTGATGTTGCTCACAGTGGTCCTCAGTGTGCTCAGGGAGCTTGTGTGTATGCCCAGACACATGACAAATTAGAGGGAACATTGCTTACAACATGTCAGATTTGAGCATAATACAGCATATGCCGACAATTTAAGTCTTTTCATGTGTTGATACTTAATCAGTGTGAAACCTGGTTCTGTTTGGATGAACCCAGAGCTGAATAAAGGCCCACATGAAGCTCTTCTTCAACAGCTCTCAGTCTCTCTCTGTTTTGAGTTTTTATAGCAGCCATGCTTGAAAATCTAATCTCACAAAGATTTCAGGGCCCACAATATGTTTACAGCCCAGTATAAGTAATGAAGAAATACATATTTGTAGAATGTGCACCTAATAATTCACTTCTAATTCCCATGTTCACTATCAATGCATAGAATAATGTGCCCTATATGTATGATGGCATATGAAGCTCAACTATTGTGTAATTAGCTTCCAGTTTCAGTCTGGGGGTCAGACATGATAACCCCATTTAAGCGTAGGCGTTGTTCTTTGATAACGTTTATATCTAGGGCTGGCTCAATTCAATTCAATTCAATTCAGTTTATTTGTATAGCCCAATTTCACAAATTACAAATTTGTCTCGGAGTGCTTTACAATCTGTACACATAGACATCCCTGCCCCAAAACCTCACATCGGACCAGGAAAAACTCCCAAATAACCCTTCAGGGGGAAAAAAAGGGAAGAAACCTGGAGGAGAGCAACAGAGGAGGATCCCTCTCCTAGGATGGACAGATGCAATAGATGTCATGTGTACAGAAGGACAGATTTAGAGTTAAAATACATTCAATGAATATGACAGAGTGTATGAATAGTTCATAGTAGGCATATTCCACGATGGAGACCTCCACGATCCATCAGGCAGATGGCGGTGGGGAGGAGGAGGGCGGAGTCTCAACAGGACAGTGGCGTAGTCATGAGCAGGAATTCCACGACCCAGACGATCCATCAGGCAGATAGGATCTATGCCGTCTCATAGGGTCCGATGACCCCATGAGACGTAAAGTCAAAAGGACTTCCGGGAGAAAGCAGAGTTAGTAACGTGTGATTGAGAGATGAAAATTCATCCTTAAGGAGAGAAAAAGAGGAGATAGGTACTCAGTGCATCCTAAAACGTCCCCGGCAGCTATAAGGCTATAGCAGCATATCTAAGGGCTGGACCAGGGCAAACCTGATTCAGCCCTAACTATAAGCTCTGTCAAAGAGGAAGGTCTTAAGTCTACTCTTAAACGAGGTGACTGTGTCTGCCTCCCGGACTGAAATTGGAAGCTGGTTCCATAAAAGAGGAGCTTGATAACTAAAGGCTCTGGCTCCCATTCTACTTTTTAAGACTCTAGGAACTACAAGTAGTCCCGCATTTAGTGAGCGTAGCTCTCTAGTGGGGCAATATGGTACGACAAGCTCCTTAAGATATGATGGAGCATCACCAATCAAGGCTTTGTAGGTTAAGAGAAGAATTTTAAAAGTGATTCTTGATTTTACTGGGAGCCAGTGCAGAGCAGCTAGTGCAGGAGTGATGTGATCTCTTTTCTTAGTTTTAGTGAGAACACGAGCTGCAGCATTCTGGATCAACTGGAGGGACCTAAGAGATTTATTAGAGCAGCCTGCTAATAAGGAGTTGCAGTAATCCAGTCTCGAAGTAACGAACGGGTGAACCAATTTTTCTGCATCTTTTGAGACAAGATGTGCCTGATTTTTGAAATATTACGTAGATGAAAGAATGCAGTCCTTGAGATTTGCTTTACGTGGGAGTTAAAGGACAAGTCCCGATCAAAGATAACACCAAGATTCTTTACAGTGGTGTTGGATGCCAGGGCAATGCCGTATACAGAATCCACATCACCAGATAATTGATCTCTGAGGTGCTCAGGGCCGATTAAAATTACTTCGGTTTTGTCTGAGTTTAACATCAAGAAGTTGCAGGTCATCCATGTTTTTATGTCTTTAAGACATGCTTGAATTTTACAGAGTTGGTTGCTCTCCTCTGGTTTTATCGATAAATATAGTTGAGTGTCATCTGCATAACAATGAAGGTTTATGGCTCAGGCTTGCATTGGGCCGGCCAGTTGATATGCTACTTTAAACCTTATTTTTAGTCATATTACAAATAATATTACTTCTACCGTACTGCTTTAATTATCATTATATGATATCCACCCTCTCCACCACCTACTACAGGGACAGAGGAGCACTTTCTCAAGTCGTTTCCTCACGCTCCGCTGCCACAAGGACAGATACAGGAGAACATTCCTGCCGACGGCTATGAGGCTCTATAACAGATCACCTCTTGCCAGATCGTAATAACTGTAATAATAACTCCAAATACACTATGTTGATCTGCACTTCACACTTTTCATTTATTTACATGACACACATACACACACATTTCATTTTCATTTACACTACACACATACACATACTTTGCATTTTGCACACTGTCTATATTTAATATTTTTATATTTAATTTAATTTTAGTCATTAGTATTGTATTGTGTATGCATATATGTTGTATATATACATATATATTTTATATTTTACTTTGTATTCATCTATATCTTTCATCCCTGTTTTTTATATTTTATATTTTATTTTTTATTGTCGTGCGTTTAGTTTATTGGTGCTGCTACTGCTACGACAAATTTCCCCTTGGGGATTAATAAAGTATTTATCTATCTATCTATCTATCTATCACTAGTATTATTTCTGCTACTATTTGGGGGGATCCATATCCAATGCAAGTGACCTGGCACAGAGGATGTCATATGCTGAACAGACTGTAAATTCCTCTGGGTCAAATGTGGCATTTTGTGATATCGGTCTATAAAGATGCAATTTATAATCCCTCTGAGGCAAATTTGTGATAATGGGCTATACAAAATAAACTGAATTTAATTTAGTTAAATTAAATTGAAAACAAAGCATACACGTCTCAACTCTGGGTTCACTTTATTCTGTACCTTGAGAGGAGATTAGATGAATACCAAAAACAGACATCAGGGAGAACAAATATCATCCACTAAAATATTTATGAAGAGGATAAAAGTAGAATTCACTTCACACATTCACTAATCAGGAGAAAAAGCACATGTAATGCTGCGACACAACAGAGGAAAAGGAAGGAGGTCCAGATACAGTAGATCTGCTATTTATTGTTTTTATAAGCTACTTATGATGTCACCCAACTTCTATTATAGGTTGTATACAGTATATTGTACTCCAAATTACATCCAATTATTGTTCCTTCAATAGAGGTGCATTCAAAGAATCCTTAGATTAAAAGTTTGGTATTATTACTAGTATCAGATGATACCTGCGTTGGTTATATTTAGTATGAGATTGGAGGCGAGTTCACCTCGAGTGTGTTGAATAAACAGTTCAGCTATGTATCTCAAAGGACTCAACTGATTGCTTCACATCAACAACACATTTGCAATTTTTTTGTCAAATTGTTATGAGAGAAAATACAACTCCCATTGTAGTTTTTTGGAATAACACCTCAGTAAAATAATTCTACAACAGGAAATGTAAATAATTTAACACATAAAAAAAAAAGAAGAAGACTGTTTTTTATGCAATCAAGATAATACCAACTAACACACATACGTATGTTTACCTGTCTTTAATCTAGAAATTATTTTTTTATAAACTTATACAGAAAACAAAATGTTGTATCTACCCTTCTTCCACAAATAGAAAACAAAGCTAACAAATTGAATTATAAAATATGCGTCGTCATGTGTAGTCTCTGAACTACATCTACTTTAGTCCCTTTTTAAAACAAAGAAAGTTCCTTCTCTCCAAACAGTTCCTCATTGGCAACACGATCCCCGTCTTCGACATCGTCCCACAGTACATCCCGGGTGGAGGGCAGGCTTGCAGTTGTTCCGACAGCGGCATCCCGTTCACCCACAGCCACTCTCCTGCCAGGAAACGTAGACCTATCCACACCTCTGGCGTCTGGGAATGCTGGATCACTTTTTCGGATTCCGAGTTCCTGACTACAAAGTCCATGTGTGGGAGATCAAAGCGATGATTTGAGTAGTTGTTGCTTGAAGTGGAGTCAGTCTCAAGAGTCCTGCAGTGCTCCAGAGCCTCTTCCCATGTCTTGTTCTCTTTCACCAAGATTATATCATCATAACACAGAAAAGCTATTTCCTTATTACAACGATAATCATACCAACTCAAAGAATACAAAAAACCGCAATCCTCATTATCATTACGATTGTCAGGTTCACCTGTTCTCCAGTTTGTAAAGTTGGTTTTGTCTCCATCAGACCATTTCCAGACATTTGCATTATTTGTGTCTCTTTGGAGACCAATCACACATCTAATATTCTGGCATGTACCCTGTAGTGCATCCAAATCATTCCTATTTCGAATAGTAGCCAGGTCAGTATGGTGCTTCCTGCAGTAGTCTTGGGCCGAATTCCAGGTCATTGGGGTCGCCACATAAACATATCTTCTGTCATGGTTAGAGGCCTGCGTGAACAGAGGGAGGTTGAAGATGAAGATGAATATGACAAGACCATTGGAGCTGCTCTTCCAGAACATGATTCCCCAGAGATGTCTTGACTTTACTACTCAAGGTCCCGCTTCAATACCTTTAGTTCTATGTTGTTACCAACTCAGCCAGACTCACTGAGTGAATCACTACCACAAGTTTCCCAACATAAGGAGCCTGGGACTCACTTGGCATGTCCCACTGACACTCCCCTAACATCAAACTGACCAATTAGATCGTCCACATCAACATGGGTAGGATTGCATCAGAACACACACAACACTCAGGCTCATCCAGTGGAGGAAGCGTTTCACTTGAATGACCCCTGTGATGTTGTCATGAAAGATGTTGGGGGGGACAGGTGACTTTTTTCTTCTTCTTTTTCTCACCACACCACATCAACGTTTTTTTATGAAGCCTCAAAGCTTTTAGAATTACAACTACGGTCATTTTATTGTTTTGACCACAAATCTAAATTCTAAATAATGATAATAAACAGTTTAAGAACAAAAGGTCCTCCGTTCTGACTAAGCCCTATAATGATAGTAATAACAAATATACATTGTCATTATACATAATATGGTTAAAGTCATTCATGAACCAACTTCCTCTTTTTTTGGCCTGAACAGTCCTCAAGGACATTTCCTTGTGTTTGTTCTGCCTCTGCGTGGTTGTCACTATACTAACATTATAACTTCAATACTAAACCTGCCATAAATATCATGATACCCGATACGAGAATTCAATACAATCATAAAAACAATATGATACCATAAATACGAGACAGGTATATTTATCTATAATATTAATAAATAAAACATCTGTATGGTTCACTTTTTAAACACTTATCAAGTGGTAGTAATATTAGTATTAACCTACAGCAAGATATTAATGAAACTACATGGTGCCATCATAGCATTGATTATACACTATGAGGCCTGATATCAGTATCCGACCAGATGACTACAGTTTTCCTTTAGCATGAGAAACTGTAGAGTTACATAACTTTACAGACTGTCCGCATTGGAGACAAAGTACTGAAACATTTCTGTTCTGGCATCTATTTTTTTTTTTTTTTAAAGCCGAAGACGGTCTCTAAAGTTCCGCCACCTAACGCCACTCGCTGTGCGAGCTGCGCAGCGCAGTGCGTGCAGACAGCTCTGATCATGCTCTTTTAATGATGTATCGATACAAAACATATGCAAAATTTTCCCCGCGTCTCACTGCAATCTCAACGGAAGCGGGCCAGGCGTGTCTTGCTGTGAGGTGACAGTGCTAGCCACTACACCACCGTGCAGCCCTTCAATTAAATATAATAAAATAGAATCATCTTAAAGTATAATTGGCATAAAAATAGGTTGCATTGTTCTTGAAATAATTGACTGACACATGCTCCCTAATGCTCATGGTGTTCTTTTTTAATATTTGCTTAGGTAAAATCAGAGAGCAATGCAAAGCATCTCATCTTTCTAGTTAAATAGGTCTCACATGGGAACTGCAAGTATCCGTCATCACGAGGTCAAACAGGCCAGTGAAGAGAAACAGGACTATCAACCTCAACTTTGTTATCAGTCAAACTATATATATTGGAATATTGAGTGCGGGTCACACACATCCACGGTTGTGTTGTCAGCAAGAGAATGAGTTCAACCTCTAATACTGGTCACTGGGATCACAAACTAACTAGTACTGGACCAGACACAGTGGAAGAGGACAGCTGCATAGCGAAATGCAAACGCTCCTTCCAATACCCCACACCAGTATATCTGAGCCACTGTACATTTTTCTCTCGAAAAGGACAAAAACCTAGTGTGAATAGGAGAATGTTTTGCACCAGTAACTCATGGAATTTGAAAGGGCATAGGTTTGGCTCCATCCTTGGCCATTGACACAAAACCATCTAAAATGAACGGCCTAAATTCTACATTAATATGTTCAAGTTTAATTTTTTTATTCACAATTGGCTTTGTTTCTTTGAATCAGACCCCAGTGATTTTGTTTTATAATATTATTGCTGATGCACGAACAAGTCAGCAGCATCTTAATTTAATAGTTAGTGAAGAAAGAGATAACTAATTTAATAATATTAATTCATAAAACAACTGTTGTGGTTTATCATCTGAGGTTAGATGTTACAAAGTCACAGGTGGAGTTCATTTTCTAAAACACTGTCAACCAACTACCGTGTATTTCAGTAAGTCAATATTCCATTGCATTATCCAAAGTTATCCAGGGTCACAGGGAGGCTGGAGCCAATCCCAGCCAACACCGGGGCGAAGGACTTGTTGCAAGGCACATAAAGAGACGGAGAAACATTCCTCCAGGCAATTTAGAGCCTCCAACTAACCGAAGCTGCATGTTTTGGACTGTGTGAGGAAGCCGGAGAACCCGGAAGAAACCCACGCTGTAGTAGGGAGAACGTGCAAACTCCACACAGGACCTCCTCGGCCGCTCTTGCTGCGAGGTGACAGTGCTAGCCACTACACCACCGTGCAGCCGTTCATTTAAATATGATAATATAAAATCATCTTAAAGTATAATTGGCATGAAATAGGTTGCACTGTTCCTGAGATAATGAACTGAAACATGTTCCCTAATGCTCATGACATTATGTGTTGCTATTTGTTAATGTAAACCAGAGAGCCAGGCAAAGCATCTCTTCTTTCTAGTCAAATAGGTCTCACATGTAAACTGCAAGTATCTGTCATCACGAGGTCAAACAGGCCAGTGAAGAGAACTTACTCACTTTTGCTTGGATCAACATCTTGGGGGTTTTGGAGCTCAGGATCTTGTCATTTTTTACGTTGCTTCAGTATGTTCTTAGCATCCAACAATAGCATTACAAAGGACTGTGCATGATCAGTCAACTTGTTTCACTTATTTGAAAAAATACCAGTATTTCATTGGTGTGACATATTTGATTGCGAAACCTTTTCAAGATTCAAGATTCAAGATTCAAGATGTTTTATTTGTCACATACACACACAGGGTGTGCAGTGAAATGAAAGTGGCAATGCTCAGCAGGAATGTGCAAGGGCAACAAGTACACACTATTTACAAATAAAAAACAACACAATATTTACAGTAAGTGTGTGTGTGTGTGTGTGTGTGTGCCTAAGAGGGGCAGTTGTGTGGGTCTATGTGGGGGTCCTGGTGAGGTCGGAGTTCACAATCCTGATGGCCTGAGGAAAGAAACTCCGTCTCAGTCTCTCTGTTCTTGCAGCGTGACTACGGAGGCGCCTGCCTGACCGCAGCAGCTGAAACAGTCTGTTGTTGGAGTGGTGAGGATCCTTCATGATCCTGCCGGCTCTGGTTCTGCACCTCCTGGTGTACAAGTCCTGCAGGGTGGGGAGTGTAGTTCCAATAGTGCGCTCAGCCGAACGCACTACTCTCTGCAGAGCCTTCCTGTCCTGAGCGGAGCAGTTGCCAAACCAGGCTGTGATGCTTCCTGTCAGGACGCTCTCTACAGCTCCAGAGTAGAAGGACTGAAGGATCCTCTGGGAAACTTTAAATTTCCTCAGCTGCCTGAGGTGGTAGAGGCGCTGCCTTGCCTTTCTCACCAGAGTGTCTGTGTTTGTTGACCATGTCAGATCCTCGGTGATGTGGACTCCCAGGTATTTATACCCGCTCACCCTCTCCACAGTAGTCCCGTTAATCCCCAGTGGTGAGTACGTCCTCTGTTGTTGTACCCTCCTAAAGTCCACAATAATGTGTCAGTGTGCATGAGAATCAGCTGCTGTTGAGGCCCTGGCAACAGCTACCCCACTTGAGGGCTCCTTACAGCCGCCGATATCTCAGAATATTGCTGAGATGGACAGTGTGGACCACCCTACCTCCTCCGTTAGTGAGGTGGTTGAAGGCACTGAAGTGTCCATATTAGTAGACTCTGGAGCGACTGTTTGATTGATTAGTACTGACTTTCGTATGTCATTCCTTGCTCTGCGAAACCGACCACTGACAAATAACTATATCGACTCACGTGCAGTTAATGGACAAATGTTGGTTACGTTGGGCACTATGGTGGCGACTTTCCAATTGGGCCCCACCTGTTGCCAACACATTTCATGTTTTGCGGAAGTCCACTTAAACTGTTCTACTGGGTCTGGACATCCTAGCCAAGAACCATGCATGCACTGCTTGACTAGTGACTGGGTGTGCTGCAGTTATGGGACGCCACTGTGCCGTTGTTACGGGATGGAGAATTAGTCCCTGAATGCTGTCACGTGTCCCGGGCTGGAGTTATGACCATTCCCTCTCCGAGCGAGGCCCTGGTTCAAGTGAATGTTCTATCGACAATCACTGCTGGCTTACCTGCAAAAGAGTTTGAGGGTTACCTGGAGCCTACAATCTCAGAAACAACTGGACTGGAGGTAGCTCACACAGTCACCACCATTAAGGATGGCCTGACTGTGGCTCGTGTCCTCAATCCCACAGCAAAGGCTGTGGAGCTCAAGCAGGGGTTGCACATGGGTGACTTCTACCCGCTTGGAAAGTCCAATAATATGCCACTCGGTCATTCCCCAAAAGTAGATTTAGTGCTGCCACAGCCTGCTGCTCTCCCTGTCACACTGGAGGATTCACTGATTACAGAGCAACAGAGAGCACAACTGTCTAAACTGCTCCATAGATGTAGTGATGTGTCCAGCCCGACAGAGGAGAATACAGGCCGGTGCACACTCAGGAAACACCACATTAAGACTGGTGACCATGACCCCGTCAAGCAGCGCTCCTATCCGGCGTCTTCGGAGTAGCGGTCAGACATAGAACCAGTGGTTCCTGTTAAAAAGAAAACAATGGAGATTTTGCATTGACTATCGGCACCTAAATTCTGTGACAGTCAAGCATTCTCACCAACTTCCCCGGGTGGATGACAACCTAGACGCCCTTGACTTCTAAAATGCCAACTGGAAAGTGGAAATGGCCGAGGAGGATCGTGAAAAAACGGCCTTCACAACAGGCAGGGACTTGTACCAGTTGCGCGCCATGCCTATGGGCATCAGCCACTCTCCTGCCACCTTATAACCCATGATGGAGCTGATCCTGCGGGGGCCAAATTAGCACATCTGCATGGTGTATTTGGTTGATATACTGATTAACAGTCCCACCATTGAAGACCACCTGGCCCACCTGGGGGAAGTCCTGTCCAGGATACAGAGTGCGGGCCTGAAACTAAATCACAGAACATGTCACGTGGCCTGGGACCATGTGGTGTTTTTAGGCCACGTTGTTTCCAGGCAGGGGCTCCAGCCTGACCCCCGCAACACCGAAAAGGTGAGAAACTGGCCAACTCCCTGCAATCCATCTGAGGTCACAGCCAGTGCAGTACTGGCCCAACAGGTTGAAGGGCCCGAACGAGTTGTAGCTTATGCCAGCCAGGCTCTTACGCACCCACAGAAAAGATGGTCCACATTCGACAGGGTGCTCTGGGCCATAGTATGGGCCTTGCGTGAATTCAAACACAATGTGGGTCTTTCTGCATTCACCATCATTTCAGATCATCGCCCGCTGCTGGGGCTCAGAAAAAAATGGCCATTGACCACGATCCTACAGGACGAAGGGGCCGGTGGGTTTTGGAGCTCGGCCCATTCAACTGTACCATTATCCAAAAAGATGGTTCACGCAACACAACTGCGGATGCCTTGTCTCACCGGCCTAGAGAGAAAAGGTATGGTGATTGAAAAGATGTGTTAGTTTGCATGCATGTCAGTGGAAGAGGAAGGATAAATGACACATTCAAATGTGGTCTTCTTGCTTTCTTACAGGACTGGATGAAAAATGGAAAATTGTCACCAACCCAAACCACTAAAACAAAATAAATGTTATCATAAATCTGTTTTATTTAAATGTATTCATTAATATTTCTTGTTAAGCAGAGCTTGACTGCATGTATCGACTCAACATATATAAACGTGGGAGGACAAAAAAAACACTGGATAGGAGTTTGTAAGAATGGTACTCAAGCGCTTTATTATCTGCCGGTGCATCAGCTTATATAGACCGTGGTCAAATGACACACACACCTGAAATGCATAAACAATAATTGGGAGCACAATCAGTCTCAATTAACATTTCTGATGACAAATATTTGACACACAGTGCTGTAGTTGGTTGATTTTAGGAATTGATAAAAGCACACTGTTAAAACATGTTTTTTTCTCTGATCTATATTTTCGGGTAGATATTACCATTGTAGGGAGACTGTGCCTTACCTAAGTACGCTTTTTCCAATTATAATTAGCATTGTAGAAGAGCGACAAACGGCAACAATACGTTGATTAGAGAAATATTTGTAATATGTTGAATACAAATGTAATCGGGCAAGAATATGTTTTCATCAAAAATGAATTGCACATTACGAGAAAGAAAGAGGAGGACTACTCTGTGACCACGCTGTGATGAAGTAAGTGTGTGTTGCAATAGAAAAGTCATTTTGGTGATTCATTTTAAAGCTACAGAATTCTCGGCGATGGACTTCAAATGTTTCTTTAGGTTTAACTGTATGACAGATTTTCCTCTATTTCGCAAAGACTAATTTTCCACTCTAAAATTTAAATGTCCTTGACTTTTGGATTTGAGATTGTTTTTGGGCTCTATTATCATGAGTAGTGGCCCCCATACAAGTCTTGGAATGGACTGGACTGAATGGAAGGGCAATATATTTCATTAATTGCTGTAATAAGTTCAAATCCTTTCTGACTTGAACTATATTTTAGTTAAAATCAAGTGCAGTTATTCGATAAAGGGGTGATCAGCTTTACCACTGTGGGAATCTGGAAGGTAAGTTTATATTTGTGGATATTTGAGAGTTCGGTAAAGTTAGGATATTCACAGTTTCGGACTTCCCGGCTCAACAACTCCCTCGCGAAACAGAGTTAAAACACAAACGTCGCCTCTCTGTGACCGTAGTGATGTCTACAGCATGCTACAACCATCATTTTGCCAAAGGTGGCCGGTCTCTGAGCTGGACAATAACATTGGTCTCCATGTGCGGCCAGATGTGAGACGAGAGCACAGGGATCGCAAATTGCAATCCCGAAAATACATACTTTAAAGAAGATTCAATAGCTCCACGGTAATATGGTGTAGAATGACATAATTAATAACATACATCAATTGGCTAACAGCTGTTATTAAAAAATAAATAATATTTAGAATAATGATTATGAATTATTGAACATATTTTATCGAAACAATATTCAATAACTCCACTGTAAGATGGTGTAGTCTGAAATCATTACCACCATACATCAATGGGCTACCCTTTTTTGTACTACAGCTGTTATTTAGAATTTTTTTTATTTTTTAATAAGTTTTATGAAATATTGAACATATTTTTCAGAAACAATATTCAATAGCTATAATATATCGATAATAAAGTGTAGGGTAAATTTATTAATATCATACATCAATGGGCTCCCTATTGTTGTACTCCAGCTGTTATTTTAAAGAAATAGGATTTTGAATAAATATTATGAATTATTTTGAATATTTTCAGCAAACAATGTTCATTAGCTTCACTGTAATAAAGTGTAACTTGAAATCATTCATTCTCTCCATCAATGGGTTCCGCATTGTTGAACGACAGCTTTCATTAAAAAAAATGGTATTTAGAATAATTATTATGAATTATTGAACATATTTTAAAGAAACAATAATTAATAGTTCCATAATAATATAGCGGAGGCTGAAATAATTAATCCCCTACATCAATGGGCTTCCAATTGTGGTACTACAGCTGTTACTTTGAAGAAAATGGGACTAAGAATAATTATTATGAATTATTGAACATATTTTCTGGAAACAATGTTTAAATGTTGTAAATACGTTGTTATATACATATATTGTGTACCATTTTGAGTATTTATTTAATCCTTTTTAGGATTTATGATAATCTACTTACTCAGCTTCAATGACAGAATGAAAATAAATGGTTTGATGAATAAAGTTGTGTGACATAATCTTGGAGTTCATGGCTTGTTATGTCCCATCTTTTATAAAAAAACGTTTTTCTAATGTGTGTAATTGGCCAGGCTGAACGCCCGTGTGCTGTCCTCTTTCTTCACCTTTTCTTTTCTTACGTCGCCATGCTTCCATTAGTTACGCCATGTTTGACCAGTACGTCGGCGGTTTGATCCCCGCCAACGGCAAAGAAGAGCTTCAGGGAGTTTACAATGTGGCCAAACAGTGAGGAGGAGGATAAACTCGTTCCAAGTGAAGACTGAAGTAACTCAGGAGGTGGACTATGGCAGGTATGAATGTCAATGTGACAACACAGATTGTTCTATGACGCTCTTCAGCTGTATAATGCCGCACATCTGTCCTGGTCTCCTCAGCTGTGTGGACTACATGAGGTCATCAAAAAGGCAGCTGGACAGCCTCAACTTCTGGCTGAGGACTATGCTTAGGGTCGGGCTGAATCATCTAGGACCATGTCGCTAAAGGGCTGTCCTTGTCCCACCTGAACACGGTCCTCTGGTTCAGCTCAAAGAGCTAGATCTCCGTCTGAGCCATCAGCCTTGAACTGGCCAGCACTGCCTCCCTGATGACTACGTAGTCCACGAGAATGAGGGACCACCGAGTTCTCGTGACCCTTCAGATCCGCGTGGCCACTGGGTGGAGCTGGCTGGAAACTTCCTCCATCAGGCGACTTGCGCTGGGCCAGTTTGCAGGGCCCTGAGTTTAGTTTGATAAGGCAACTGATAGTATTGTGGAGAGAAAAGCATATACAGAATATATTTATATGAGGATACATTCATATTTGAAAAGAGTCCTCCTGCTGGAGAATCTCCTTTGCAGGTCAGGTGGTGTTCTTCCCCTTCGCTGCCTTGACCTGCCCCTTTTTATGCTAATTTTACTTTAAAATGATTCTATTTTATTATACTTAAATGAAGGGCTGCACGGTGGTGTAGTGGCTAGCACTGTCACCTCACAGCAAGAGGGGCCTAGGAGGCCCTAATGCAGCGTGAGTTTCTTCCGGGTTCTCCGGCTTCCTCCCAAAAACATTTAGCTTCGGTTAGTTGGAGGCTCTAAATTGCCTGTAGGAATGTTTCTCTGTCTCTTTATGTACCCTACGACAAGTCCTTCGCCCCGGTGTTGGCTGGGATTGGCTCCAGCCTCCCTGTGACCGTGGATAACTTTGGATAATGCAATGGAATATTGAACTGAAATACACAGTAGTTGGTTGACAGTGTTTTAGAATTTGAACTCCACCTTTGACTTTGTAACATCTGTCCTCAGATGATAAAACACAACAGTTGTTTATAAACTTATTATTCTTAAATGTGTTATCTCTTTCTTCACTAACTATTAAATTAACATTCTGCTGACTCGTTAGTGCATCAGCACTAATAATATACAATCACATCAAAGGGGTCATTCTGTCTTAATTGAAATGCTTCCTTCCCTGCATGAGCCTGTGTTGTGTGGGTTTCAATGCAATCCTCCCACCCGTGTTGATGTGGATGATATCATTTCTGGTTGCTAGTTTTCTTTGCGGTGTTGGTAGGATAGAAGAGTTTCAATTGGATGATTTTACCACAGATTCCTCTGCTAGACTATAGGATAAATATAAAAACGTGGATTCGTTGTCGTTGTCAAGTTCTTTGAGGTTAAAAAGCTTTTAAATACTAAATAAAACTTAATTTAAGAAACAAAGCCAAGTTTGACTAAAAACATGTTACTTGAATATATTGATGTAGAATTTAGGCTGTTCATTTTGGACTGTTTTGTGTCAATGGCCAAGGATGGAGCCAAACCTATGCCCATTCAAATCTCATGAGTTACTGGTGCAAAACATTCTCCTGTTCCCACTAGGTTATTGTTCTTTTCGAGAAAGAAAATGTACAGTGGCTCAGATATACTGGTGTGGGGTATTGGAAGGAGCGTTTGCATTTCGCTATGCAGCTGTCCTCTTCCACTGTGTCTGGTCCAGTACTAGTCAGTTTGCGATCCCAGTTGCCAGTATTAGAGGTTGAACTCATTCTCTTGCTGACAACACAACCGTGGATGTGTGTGACCCGCACTCTATGTTCCAATATATATATTGACCGATAATACAGTTGAGGTTGATAGTCCTGTTTTGTTTCACAGCCGCACAGAGTGTGAGCCTGCTGACACTAAACTGTCCACAGTTTCAAAGATGACGTTTCCGTGAATAAAACATAATTATTAATTCTCAATAGATTGAGTGTACTTTAGCTCGTAGTTTGACTGCTGCTGCTTTAGGAAACAGAATAGAGCGCTCAGCAACTTAAGTTTTTGCTGATGCCACATTCTGCACGATACACAAACATAATTAAGCAACATAAAAAAATGACAAGATGTAGAATCTTAGCTGCAAAACACCCAACATGTTGATCCAAGTTAAAGTGATGAAGCTCTCTTCACTGGCCTGTTTGACCTCCGGATGACAGATACTTTACATGTATTGTTTACATGTGAGACCTATTTGACGAGAAAGAAGAGATGCTTTGCCTGGCTCTCTGATTTAAATAAACAAATAGGAAAAAATAATGTCATGAGCATGAGTGAACATGTGTCAGTTCATTATCTAAAAAAAACTGCAACCTATTTTTTATGCCAATTATACTTTAAAAAGATTCTATTTTATATATTTCATTGAAGGTTCTGCCCAGTGCAACATACTTTTTATGCCACACATACTTCAAGATTATTTTACTATACTAATAGTATATTATTTGATTGACTGCTATAGTTACTATTCATAAAATCAACTATCTGAAATACACGGTAGTTGGTTTGACAGTGTTTCAGAAATTCAACTCCACCTGTGACTTTGTAACTTCTGTCCTCAGATGACAAACCACCAAAGGGGAACATTTGCACTTTGTGTCACGAAAACAAAGTTCATTAATGAGCACTGTGAAATGAACAAGTAAATATAGAATTTAATGAGTCTGACTCCATCTTCACCAACTATGACATTAAAGTACTATGACATGTGAATGCATCATAATCCAACATCTTTCATGACAACATCACAGGGGTCATTCAAGTGAAACGCTTCCTCCACTGGATGAGCCTGAGTGTTGTGTGTGTTCTGATGCAATCCTACCCATGTTGATGTGGACGATCTAATTGGTCAGTTTGATGTTAGGGGAGTGTCAGTGGGACTGGCCAAGTGAGTCCCAGGCTCCTTATGTTGGGAAACTTGTGGTAGTGATTCACTCAGTGAGTCTGGCTGAGTTGGTAACAACATAGAACTAAAGGTATTGAAGCGGGACGTTAAACGGAGAACATTGTGCCGGGACCTTGATGCCAAATCTGCCGTAGAGTAAAGTCAAGACATCTCTGGGGAATCATGTTCTGGAAGAGCAGCTCCAATGGTCTCGTCATCTTCGTCTTCATCTTCAACCTCCCTCTGTTCGCGCAGGCCTCTAACCATGCCAGAAGATATGTTTACGTGGCGACCAAAATGACCTGGAATTCGGCCCAAGACTACTGCAGGAAGCACCATACTGACCTGGCTACTATTCGAAATAGGAATGATTTGGATGCACTAGAGGGTCCATGCCAGAAGAATAGATGTGTGATTGGTCTACAAAGAGACACAATTAATGCAAATGTCTGGAAATGGTCTGATGGAGACAAAACCAACTTTACAAACTGGCAAACAGGTCAATCTAATAATGTTAATGGAAATAAGGATTGCGTTCTAATGTTATCTTTGAGTTGGTTTGATTATTCATGTGAAAGTGAAATAGCTTTTCTGTGTTATGATGATCTAATCTTGGTGAAAGAGAACAAGACATGGGAAGAGGCTCTGGAGCACTGCAGGACTCTTGAGACTGACTCCACTTCAAGCAACAACTACTCAAATCATCGCTTTGATCTCCCACACATGGACTTTGTAGTCAGGAACTCGGAATCCGCAAAAGTGATCCAGGATTCCCAGACGCCAGAGGTGTGGATAGGTCTACGTTTCCTGGCAGGAGAGTGGCTGTGGGTGAACGGGATGCCGCTGTCGGAACAACTGCAAGCCTGCCCTCCACCCGGGATGTACTGTGGGACGATGTCGAAGACGGGGATCGTGTTGCCAATGAGGAACTGTTTGGAGAGAAGGAACTTTCTTTGTTTTAAAAAGGGACTAAAGTAGATGTAGTTCAGAGACTCCACATGACAATGCATATTTTATTTGTTAGCTTTATTTTCTGTTAGTGGAAGAGGAGTAGATACAACATCTTGTTTTCTGTATTAGTTTATAAAAACTTAATTTCTAGATTTTAGACAGGTAAACATAAGTATGTGTGTCTTAGTTGGTATTATCGTGCTTACACAATATATTGATATTTATTTGTAAAAAATATGTTAAATTATTTACATTTCCTCTTGTAGAGGTTGTATTTTAAAAAACTGAGGAGGTGAACATTCAACTCCAAGCTCATACAAAATATAACCAACGCAGGTATCATTTGATACTAATACCAAACTTTTAATGGAAGAATTCTTGCACCTATTGAAGGAAAAATAATTGTATGTAATTTGAGTACAATATACTGTATACAACCTATAATAGAAGTTGGGTGACATCATAAGTAGCTTATAAAAATAATAAATAACAGATCTACAGTATCTGGACCTCATTCCTTTTCCTCTGTTGTGTCGCAGCATTACATGTGCTTTTTCTCCTGATTAGTGAATGTGTGATGTGAATTCTACTCTTAGCCTCTTCATAAATATTATAGTGGATGATATTTGTTCTCCCTGTTGTCTGTTTTTGGTAGTCATCTAGTCTCCTCTCAAGGTACAGAATAAAGTGAACCCGGAGTTGAGACATGTATGCTTTGTTTTCAATTCAATTCAGTTCATTTTGTATAGCCCATTATCACAAATTACAAATTTGCCTCAAAGGGTTTATAAATTGCATCTTTATAGCCAGATTTCACAAAATGCCACATTTGACCCAGAGGAATTTACAATCTGTTCAGCATATGACATCCTCTGTCCCAGGACCCTTGCATTGGATATGGATCCCCCCCAAAAGTAGCAGAAATAGTAGAAGTGCATATAATTTAATGATAATAAAAGCAATACGGTAGCAGTAATATTATTTGTAACTGTTTGATGAATAAAGTTGTGTGATGGAAACTATGAGTTCATGTGTTTTCATGTTCCATCTTTAATCCCAAAGGTATTTGTGTAATTAGCCAGGCTCTACGTCCATGTGCTGTCTTTTTTGTTTATCTTTTTTCTTTTTCTTATGCTTCCACTGGTTATCACATGTTTGACGCCACATTGCTATAAATTGTGGCAATTCCTCAGGCAACGCCTGCAGAGACCCTGACAGAAAAAGGCTCAAAATGTCTGTGTAGTGTATTTTGCATTACAGCTCTTAAATGTACAGCCAGGAATATAGATCTGGCCTCAGAGGCCCACAGGGTTTTCATGGTAAAGAATGCCATTGTTTAGAGTTGGACCGGATGTTTGAGTTTAGAAGACCCTCATGTAATGACGCAGTGGCGTGCCGTGGGCCTGGGCCTTCAGTGAGGTCCTACACAGTCCCACCCGAATTAATCCACCTCTTATTACTTTCATTATAATGCCATGGCTCTAGACACTATACAGTTAGACAGAGACGCAGTATAACCAGGCGTTGTGTCACCTTGAAATTGACATTTTTATTCAGAGAATTGCAGGGGAAGAGTGCAATACAGTACAGTTCAACTAATAGGCAAGAACATAGTCGAGTGCAACAGAGTTATATTAATATTCTTCTTCTATCCTTTTCTGGTCCACAAACTTTGAGCTTTAAGTCCAACTTATTTTTTACAGTGTGTTCACTAAACAGCGCATTGTCACCCAGAGCAGTTTCACCGTGATGATGAAGATGAAAGTTCCTGTTTACCCAAACACATGACACAATTAATGAGTCTTTTCAATATTTCCCTATTGTTCTTCACCTTTTCATTGTGCAGCTCCGTTGCCCTGCGCGCTTGTTCGTTGATCTGTAGAAAAAAAGTTTTCAAAGCACCATTGCTTGTAAGTGCCGAGCCGTACTTTGGTGTCTCGTTGCTGCCTTGATTAGACAACTCAAGTTTGCAAAGCCAGTGTGGCTCCAAACATCAAATCGATCACTTGCAAATAATAGGCATTCCCAGCAGTCCGGTGTGCAGAGCTTCTCGGAGCCTGAGCCATTGGTAGCGCTCGTAGTTGGAACTTTGAAAGTGGCAAACGAACCTCTTCCCCGCCTGTGACGGGCTTTGTAGCGTCGGCGTCGGTCTTAAAGTTTGTCTTGAGAATGGCGTTATAATTATATCCTCGACCAAATTGATGTCTTCTCCTCCTTCCGCCATTGTGGGTTGAAAAAACAGCTTAGTAGTACGCAAATTAATTCGTTTATCAAATTCAGTTTCCTAGTTCTGAGGTTCTGCATATACCTGCCCATAGGACCCGCCTCTCAATATTGGTAATACAATCAAAAGACGTGCACGCACGACGCCTGCTAGCTGGCTCCTGTGCCGGTTCCGGGGCCAGCTAGCAGGCCTACAGGAGCCAAGTCTAAAGCTGATTGGTTGACACCAAATATTCATTTCCATTCACTTTAAGCTACCAGCGCCCGCAATGTTGATTCTGAAGGCATGAGGGCAGATTTTAGACCCCTGGCAACACATGATGGCTGAATATGATTGGATAAAAGATCTAACATAAAGACCAGCCTTCCAAACCTGGGACTGGAAGCAGTGCAACCAAGAGGAAAGCTATGAAATTAAGAGAATAACTCTTACTCTGGGGAATAATTGAATACATATTTGTGGAAAAATATATTTTAAAAAAAATTATATTCTGATGATGTTTAGGCCAGCAGAGAAGGCCTTGCTGGCCCTGACGGCCCACCACTGTAATGACGTGATTCGACTAACGCCCCCTCCTTGCTTCCTTAAAGGAGGTAACACACAGTCCTTTGTGTGGATTTTCTGGGCCTTCTGAAATCACCCGGGCTGTAGCAGTACACTCGTAATTAGACCTGTTTTCTTTCTGTTATAAAAACTGCATTATATCAGCAATAAGACAGTGTCCGCAGAGATCTCTTCAACATCACGGCCGACAGAAGATATACGACATCTGCGAGAGAGCCCTCAACCATGATCTATGTTTTAACCATGGGACAGAATCAAACCCTCCGATTCCAAGAATCCGTAAGTCTTTGAGAAGATTGGGACCAGGCCTTGGATCACCAGCAGTCTAATCATATTTGACTCCTGAAGTCTTCAGAGGGGTGGAAGTCAGTCACTCCTCCATGTCTCTCTTGCTCTGCTTCTTAGCTGTCAGACAGATCCACATGAAAATTAAGGAACCTTGGAGAAAGAGACGCATTAACACCATGAGTAGCGGTACAGAGAAGATATCTGATAAAGACACACCAGTCAACACGTAGACAGGTGGAAGAACCTTTGAACAGAGAGGAGCAGAACAGGCAGCAGACCTTGTGTGGAGTTGAGGATGCAGAAGAGGTAGAGGCTGGTGTCGTTGATGTATCCTGAGCCCAGGAAGGCCAGGTCCCAGGTGGTCTGCTGATGTTGGACAGGAACACACCACCGGACGGCTCTGACTGAAATAAACAGCGGTAGACTTTTACTTTATATTAGTGTTGTTACGAGATGTGCCGACGCTTCGAAGCGTGTGTCGAGTAATGGAGGGGGCGTTTCCGTATCGAGGCTTGCTTCATTTAGGGGAGGAGCCAAAAATGATGACGTCCGAAGCCTCGCTGCCCGGCTGTACCACGTGACTCCTTCGGGAAGTGGTTCAGATTTTGCCGGGAGGTTTGACAGCAATATAAACCCCTCAGGCTCCATTCAACATGTGGGTTGTTGGTTGAGAGTTTGGAGAGTTTAGAGAGAGAGATAGTTTGGAGAGTGAGGAGAGAAGGATAGGTGATAAGATGGAACTGTTGAGAAACTGTTATTTCTGAATAAAAATGAATAAAATGTCCCCTGTTCTGTACATCACTGTCCAAGTTACACAAGCATATTCAGTCCCCTCTTCCTAGTTACACACACACGTTCACTGTCCTCTGCCTGCTTAAGCCCATGCCATTTTCCTAAAGTGACATAATAACATTGTTACACAACCTGCCGTATCATATGATACTACCATTTTGGGAACATTTACACACACAGAATAGATTAAAAAAATATTTTATTATGCACATATGTGATAATTTATGTACAGAAATGATTTGGTCATACATTTTTGTAATTCATAGTCATTCCCAACAGCCATAACAGACACAACAATTCAATGCATCACGATTATGTGGTTCAGATACAGCTGCCTGTGATTATACACTTGGCCAGTAGGGGGTGTCGTGAGCACATGAAGCTTCGAGAAATGAACCCTTTCTCGAACCAATTGGCTGAAGTGGTTCGATGCCTCATGAGGCTTCATCTCACCATCACTACTTTACATCTATCAAGCGTTTTCTAAGATAGTCTTATCTCTTCCGAGATGGGACCTGCTGCTCCTAGAAGGTCGTTCTCAGGATAATTACAAAGGGGCCAGTGCAGGCGTGTGTGTGTGTGGGGTCAGAGAGGGCATGTGTGTGTGTGTGTGTGTGTGTGAGAGTGGCAGAGAGAGCCATTGTGTGTGTGTGTGTGTGTGTGAATCCGGAAGAAAACAGGATAATAGTTGCAACAGCTGGGCCGTTCCTTATCTTATCTGCGCTCAGTAATTGTCTCCTGTGACTTTCTATTCATGTGAGCATGAGTGTTGCTTTGTTCTATTCAAATCTAGGGTGAGCGTGGTGCATAAAGTTTCTTTCGTGTGTCACTGTTATCTTCTTTGATCAGTCAGGCGCCGGAATGCCCTGCTGAAGCTTCTAACCTTTATCCAGTGTTTTTTCACTTTACACAATAACATTTATGCACACAACACTAGGCTATGCTAAGCTATAGTATATATTATTTACAGGTCTCCATCAGGCAAGTGAGACCCATCACGGTCAGGCTGCTCTTGCAGGTCTCGCCGAACCTCTTGTGGTCCCGGGTCGCTCCCTTGGCCCATGCGCTGAGCTGCTCCTGATCACCTGTTTCATCTTGCAGATGTTCGAGGCCACCGCCATCAGTATGCCAGTGTTGAAGATGAATATGAGGATGAAATACACCAGGTTCAAGGAGTAGAAGAAGGAGTCATCTGTGATCAAGCAGCTGTGGGTCAGAATATAGTTTCACCGATAATGCAGGGGGAAATCGAGTACAGCGCATATGAATAAAATGATACAAAATTTAAATAACGTAATCTGTAACGTTAAAATGTTTCTTTTTTCATGAAATTGAGAACAGTCTTTGATATTTGTTCAGCAGCTGCCATTCAGTGTATTGATAGTCTACCGCTACCTCTATGTATCATGGTTTTCATTTCTTTGAGTAGTCTCACAGTATTCTAATCGTCTTCGCTCACTCACATGTCACAGTTTTTTACCAAACTTATAGAGATCATGATTTTAAGGCCTCTTTTTTTCTGTGGGTTGAGTATGCCCACAACACCTTTCCCAGCTCAGCCACGGGTCTCTGTGCCCATGGATATCAGCCAGGCACATGCACAGATAGACCCCTAGTGGTGCTCAAGCACCAGCCCTTTTGCCCTGGCTGAGAAAAGTGCCCTTTCTGCTGGAGCCCCCTTTTTTTTCATTCATCAGCATTTAGGAATAAAAATGACTCTCTGTCATCAAGTCGAAGAAAGCCCGCTTTACCCCTCCCCCAGACCCCCACCACCCCCCTGGCTCCTCGACGGGGATCCTATGTACATGGTCCGTCGCCTGCTGAAATCTCAGCGGTAGGGGACTTCAATATCTCGTGGATATGGAGGGCTATGGGCCGGAGGAGCGACAATGGGTCTCCACTCGCGACATACTGGACCCCTCCCTGATCACGGCCTTCCATCGTGCTCATCCGGACCAGCCCAGTCAAGGGACGTCCCTAGAAGGGGAGGTTCTGTCACAACTTCTCCACCTTCATAGTTATATTCAAGCCGTTTCTCAATTCCAAGTACACTGAGTACAGACTTGAGTTCTTTTGGAGTCTTGGCTTAGGAGTCTGGTCTTGGGAGTCCAGACTCCGGAGGACGGGAGGACGGTCTTTCAGCGATTGGAACAGCAGCTTTCTTGATGACGTCACCACATCAGCTGTTCTTGCTCATGAATTTAGTCCAATTATTCAATGTAAATTATTTTTTACAGTCAAACAAAATATGACAACCCTGCTTTTTTCATTATCCTTTAAATATAATTATTTTATTTTTAATTGTGTGTGTGTGATATATATATATATATCGTTTATTAATATTTAGATTATATATAATAAATATGTTATATACATACATATATATTGTATGTTGTGTGTATATATATACATATATATATATAGTTATATTACACATGAAATTGCAAAAAATTCGGTCAAAAGTAAAAAGACACCATGAGTTCAACGTTAAAATATAATTAAAATATTAAGTTATGAATCTCAACCCTTAGTCAAACATGTGACGTTATCTGTGAATAAATAATACACTCTTTGTGCTCGTTAGATCCTCCAAACCGAATTATATCTCATGTTAAACCGCTACGGAGATGTCAGAGCCAGCGGAGCATTTAAAAGAGTCCTGCCGAGATCAGGCTGCTGTCGACGGCCACACAGCGCGCTGACCGCCCGGCGCTCCGGAGCTCAGTGGTCCCGCGAGCAGAACCTCAAATCTACGGCGCAGATCTTTATTAGGCTGAATCATAACAAACCGACCACAGATTTGATTTTTATACGCCTAACTTCTCGCCTGAAAACATCGTAAAATTACATTCCGTGACTCAACAACAGTAGTATTTATTAAAAGTCAACTGTCAGTTGTTTATTTTCTCGTCCTCTATCGTTTCCGGTTGCTGGTGTGAAATGCATTCTGGGATATCGGCTGGCCAGAGTACGCACAAGTCTCCTCTGATGCATCCTCCGGAAAGTGGGAGGATCCGGGCATTTTGACCGTGCTTTGCGAGAAGCGGACTTTGAATTGGAACATGTACTCGGGCTGCGACTGATGACGTTTCACGTGTCCACAAGTACAGAGAAGTACAGACAAGAACGCATATTGAGAAAGGGCTTAACTCTCCTGTCATTCCAGATCCTGTCATCCTCACCTCGTTATGGTGTGTTCACACCGGACGCGTCAAAATGTTGACGCGCGTCGAGATTACATGTTAAGTCAATGCAAAGCTGCGTCGAAGCTGCGTATTTTCCAGCGAGCAGCGCGTCAGACGCGTTTGAAGCAGCACGAACAGAGGGTTTGTCGCGGGGCGAACTCAGCGAACAGAGCGAACAGACGCAGCTCGTTGACGCGCGAGTTGAAATTTCCCAACTCTGGCAGCAAAGACGCGTGAGTCATAGTTGCGTCAGCCAATCAGCGTTGAGCAGCTCCGCTCGTCATCGTCCTGCCGGTTTTTAAATGGAGGAAAAGATTATTGTCGCTGTCTGTGGGCACCCCGAACTTTACGATACAACTCTTTATGCTTACCGAAACCGGAGCTATAAAGATAAAGCGTGGAACAAGGTCGGAGAAGCCGTGGGACTACCTGGTAAATTTTGAATGTATGTATTTGCTTTTATTCTCGCTATTTGTTGTACTTTACTATCAACCAACCGCCGGCATATGTGTTTCATGGCAGAGGAGATCTGCCGCCGTAGGTGGAAAAGTCTCAGAGACACGTATCAAAGAGAGAAGAAGAGAGAGCAGCGAGAAGAGCAGTGGGAGTGCAGCTCAGTCCACTAAAAAGTGGAAGTACTCTGCAGTCCTGTCGTTCCTCGATCCATTTATTACTCCGCCCCCGACGCGTCCGACGCGTCTGGTGTGAACACCCTTTTTTCGACGCGCGTCGAGCCTGCTGCGTCAGACGCGTCGAGAATTTTTTCGACGCGTCCGGTGTGAACGCACCATTAGTCTCTCATTCCCTTCACCTGGTCCTCACACCCGTCTCACCTGCAGCCCATCCCCTCATTAGTCCCTCACTATTTAGCTCCCTCACTTCCACTAGGCCTCTGCCAGATTGTCTTGTGTGTTGGTGCCAAACTCTCCAGCGAATTCCAAAATCTTAATTCTGACTAGGGATGGGTATCGCTTGGGTTTTTTCCGATACCGGTGCTAAACCGGTACTTTTAAAACGATACCGGTGCCTGAACCGATACTTTAAAAAAAAAAAGAACAATGAGGATGTTGTATCTTTCTTCTTGGTTCCGTCGGCGCCGTTTGAATGAGGACTTGTAGAAAAAGAAGTTGCGAGAGACCCAGCACTCCAAGAATACAAAGTTTATTCTTTAGAGTACAAAGTAAAAACAGACGCTTCGTTCGAACGGCTGGGAATCCACGGGTCCGTGTATAAGGAATTCAACGGAGCTATGTGTGTTTACAGCTTATATAGATAAGAGAAAGTGGGAGGTCTTATGTTCGATTCTATAGGTTCCCTATAGAATCCCTATAGCCCCCCTTCCTCCAAAGATGATCTCTGGCGCGTTGGCCACCAAATATGGATATATAGGGCAGTCCCCTGCTGTGGACTGTGGCGCCAACGTGAGACAAAGGAACTCTTCCCTCCAAATTCTCGTGGGGCCTTCTTCTCTCAGATCTATAAACTAGCTGTATCTTTAAGAGTAAGATGCAAAATACACGACATATTCCCCCCTCGAGAGTTGATAGACTCTCGCCAATAAACAAACACTCAATGCAAACATACAGGTGTATTATCATGACAAAAATACCACCCCGTCCTTCAGTAAAGTTCCAACATTACTTGTGACTGTATGAAGTGTAAAAGTGGTGTAAAATGAAGTATTACATGTGAAATTGAAAAACCTGTCGGGCAGTTATCTTTTCTTAGCAATGTAGACAGGAAAATTATTTCACGGTCCCTCTGCCTAGGCGACCTTAAATTAAACTCCATACCACTGAAATCAGAAAGGTTTTAGCAAATTGTGTAGGGAAATGGTTTTTTAGCAAATACATCAGGAATTCCTCAGTAAATAATAACAAAATAATGATGTCCAGGGGTCCGGCTGGTCATCCCATTGGACCTTTCCCCCAGACCTCCTCCTGCCTGTTCCCCTGCTGTCCCTAAATGTCACGCCGAATAAACACTTGAGATTCCATTATATTTACCAAAGAACAGAAAATATCGTTTCCCCCACAATTAACACCTAAACAAGAAAATACATTCGTAATTTTGATAATGACAAATCTACGAGAATACACAAGAGTATGTAACACTTTAGCTCTTCAGCAGCTGGACTCGGTTCTTGAGGACGTCTTGACTCTGGTGGTTGTTCCACCAGTCCTTGTCCAGAGTCTTGTAGGCCACTGGTATTGTTCATGTTTGATATAATCGACTCCATTCCACCCCTGGAGTCCTTCAGCACTCCATCCTCCCCTGTGGTCTCCCCCGTTGTTCTAGAATGACAGAAGAGACGACCAGTATCCTTGCATACACAACAGACACAAATCAGACATCAACACAGATTAACACTTTTATGAGTAAATGTAAAATTATAAAACATATCGTTCCTTTAATATATATGTCTGTTTTAAGATTATAGTAATCCTTAGTTATTCAAAATGGGTATTTGTCCATCATTCTAATCACTCCCCTGTCGTCCTCATCCACGTCCGTCTCCGCACCTCGCAATAGTGGCATCTGAGTCTGATCGCCGGGCATCACCACTCCAACCCATCTGAGTATCATAACTTTTGCAAAGGTTAGCAATAGTGTACAGAAACAAAACATCACACACAATGACAGAACGAGTGCTACCACGATCTGGACCAACACTGCTCCTAACGGCCCTAATTTGTCCTGCAGCCAAGAATTTGCAGACCATCCAGCATCCTTCGATGGTCCAAACGCATCCCTTATGAGTTTCAATGCCTCTATGACACTCGTCATATTGTCAGAACTGTCAGGAATCAGGGTGTAGCAAGCATCTCCAGTTAAATTTAAAGACACACAAAGGCCTCCTTGTTTGGCCAAAATATAATCCAGGGCCATGTCATGTTTTAGCAATGTCAGTCTGTGGCTCCTCTGAGTGTTTGACAGTAATTCGAAACCTCTTATGGTCTCATTCGCAAAGCCCTGTAAGGTGTATGTGATATTATCTATGTGGTCCGCCAGAAACGTCACCCCATACCATGGAAATAATCCTATTCCCCATTTCTCTCCGATGCTCACCCTCCAATGGTAAGATTCCAAATTGTGAAACTGAGCCATCTCACGTTTCTTCCTTCGTCTTTGAGCAGCATTTGAGTCGGCAGGTCTCTTTCCCTGCTTGAAGGTGAGGACCTCGTATGGAAGTTTCAATGTTGCCATATAACAGCATCCCGTCCACCCATATGGTAGAAATATGTATGCTTTGGTTCCACAAATCCACCAAATATCCTTAAAGCTACCGATAGTCACATTCCCGGGCAAAATTTGATTCGTAACCTTCACAGACTTCTTCTTCTTATCTGATACATCAAATGTTACTACATGCGACTCATTCTGAGTTTTGTGCTTCCTAATCCCCAGGTCCATCGAGTACCCGCCACAATCCGAAATCCCCATGAACATACCTGGCCCACCATAAGTTGTATTTGAACAAAAGCAGAAGTTTGCCTTTGCTGGTGCTACTTCCATTGTATCAGGGACCGCCGTCCTGATATCTTCGTGTTTATCAAGTAAGTTTATATAAGCTAAGTCCTTCAACCAAGAACAGAAGGCTCTAGGTGTAAACAGATGAATTGACCAGGACATTACTATATCTACTGCAGACTGCTGGTTGTACAACAGCCATGATAATGCATAACTCTGGCACACAGCGGTGAGTGGCTCTGGTCTACTCTCGAAAACTGAAGGCCATGAGATAGGTGATAAAACTCTCACTAGACTTGGGCCATCCCGCCTCGCACCCGCTCTTACAGCATGAGTTAATTGTTGGAACCATAGGTTCCTACTTGCCCAAGGGTCTGATATTTGTAACACTGAAGGATCAAATCCAAACGCCCTCCATTTAGCCTCTCTCTTTTGTACTGTGTGCATGTTTCCAGGTGACTGAACAGAGTTAGATGAGTCATCAACTATGTTTGAACTAGCCCTCTGATCTAGCATCGATGGCTCTGCATAATCCTCTTTTATCATCTGGGTTCTAGACTCCACACTCTTGTTTCTACTGTTCGTACTAAGTTTTGATGTTTCCATCAACTTCTGGGTTGCATTAATCACGTTCTTGGACGTAACTGATGTTGTCTTCTCAATTATTGTGCGCACCGATGGCGTCATCACTGGTGTAGTGAGTACTGCAGTTGTCATTGCTGTGGTAGTCTGAACTAAAGGTGTCATTGCTGTAGCTTGATTGTCTAAAGGAGGTCTTTTTGTCGGAATCTTCTGAGGCGCCCTGGTAGTTAGGTGTGATGCATTTATGGCTTTCAGTGTTGACAGGATGGATTTTTCTTCTATTTTTACAGCTTTTGTCTGGGGGATTGATGTATTCCCCCCTAGTATCACTAGTGATACTATGTGAACTCTAAGTCCTAAACCGGGCCGCTCACTCCCAACGGGTGAGTCGTAAAAAGAACACTTGTAATCTCCCTGATCTTCCGGTTGAGGTTGTCGTATATACAGACTGCAATCTCTCTTAATCTCCAGTCTCCTTCTGTCAGTGAGTAATGTAAACTTCCCTGCTGGTAGTTTCCCTTCTAGGTCTATAACCCTGCCACGGCTATCTTCCCACTCAACTCTACGTTTCCCGTTTCTTCTGTCTACTCCGGGGCACTTGCACGGAAGCTGAACTGACTTTCCCAAGGTCACTTCAACCCTGGTCCTCGTAACGGTTTGGTTTAACCCTTTTCCTAACGGGTCTCGGGCTCCTCTGTCTCCCCACCTCTCTGAGTTGTCCTGTCGTGGACTCACTCCTCTGTGAGGCCCCAGGAACATCACAGCCAACCGAACTAGGTCTTGCTGTATCTGGGACATGTTGGATGACAATATCGCGATACCCATTTCCCTGCCCGTCTCCTGTGCAAACGTCTCCGGCATCATCAGAAGTGTGTACAGGAACATCAACATTATCTTCTTCCTGGACGGCCTCTCCTTCTGAATTCTGACTCTGTGGATTTTCATGCATCCTCCTGTCTGGCGCATGTTCTCCCGCATCGTTGTCAGGCTCTCTCGAGCCTTCCACCTCTTGGATCTGTGACTGTGTCGCCTCCTCTCCAGGTGCTTTGACACAATGTGATAAGTGGTACCACGTTGGCGACCCCTTGACCTGGACCGCGGTTCCCGTACTGCGAATCACCTCGAATGGTCCTTCACGGCGTTCAGTATACCACTTCCTTCTGAATACCTTTTTGAACACCTTGTCTCCAGTCTGCACTGTGTTCCTGGTTTGCTCTTCGAGCTCTGCTTGTCCCTCCTGTCTTGCCTGCCTGGCGGAAACATATGTGGATATTCTTTTATGTAGATTAACCATATATGTAACATACTTTTGCATTTCATCTTCTAAAAGGGCCAGGCTTGGTCCTTTCCCACTTGTCCGTAGACAAGGCGTTGGCATCAGCCTTCCTGTAACCAACTCATGCGGTGTCATGTGTAAATCGCGGAGTTCACTCGAGCGACATACCATTAACGCCAATGGCAGTGCTGCCACCCAATTCAAACCCGTGTGCTGACATATTTTGACAATACGATTTTTTAGAACACCATTCATTCTTTCGCACATCCCTTGACTTTGCGGATGGTAGACTGCACCAAGGCGCTGTTTAATTCCTAGTTTTGCAAGATCAATTTCACCGTTTGTCCACAAACTCTTTCCCATTGTCTGAGGATATTCGGTCTGGGAGCCCCATCTGCATATGACCTCTTTACACAAGAACTTGGCAACTGACTGAGCATCTTTACGTTTTGTCGGGCATGCTTCCGGCCATCGGGAAAATCTGTCCACAACGACCAGCATGTATCTTTTACCGTCAATTGGTTTTATCATGTCCACATAGTCCACCACCAGTTTTCGCATTGGACCTCTTGGGGTTGGAATGTAACCTGGTGGGACCGTCACTCCCCTCCGAACATTGTTTTTTAGACAAATTGTGCACCTGCCTATCACATAATCAATCTGTTGAAGCAAATAAGGTGCCCAGAAACCATACTCCTTTGTGATTTTTCTCTTGACTTCCCCCCTTGCCACGTGAGCCAGACCATGCGCCTCATGAATCATTAGGCCCAACAAGTCCGGTGGTGCGATTATCAGTCCCTCATGATTTCTCCAAAGTTCGGTAGAATCTCGGGTGGCACCCCGCTCTACCCACAGCTGTTTGTCCGTTTCCGGGGCGGCTTCCTGTATCAAAATTACATCTTTGAGTGTTATTTTGTCTTCCAAGGTCACTTCATGAGTGACGAGCAGGATTTTGCCCACTTTGTTTGCTCCTGTGACTGCTTTGGCTGCTTCGTCTGCCGCTCTGTTCCCTTTTGAAATCTTTGAAGCATCCTTTTTGTGTGCTGCACATTTGGCTATCGCTATTTCTTTGGGCTTCATCATAGCGTGCAGCAGTTTCATGATCTGGGCGTGATGTTGTATCGGAGACCCATCCGTTTTCTTGAATCCTCGGTTCTTCCATACGGATCCAAACAGATGACACACATTATGCGCATAAGCAGAATCGGTGTATATTGTCACTCGCTTTCCTTCGGCCAGCAAACACGCTTCAGTCAGGCCCACGAGCTCCGCAAGCTGCGCCGATGCCGGCTGTGGTATCACTTCAGCTTTTTCAACCGTGAATCCGGTTCCTTGGGCTACTACCACGGCGTATCCAGCACTCAATTTGTCGCCAATACGATAACAGGAGCCGTCCGTCCAATACTCCAGGTCCACCTCACTCAACGGGAGGGCTTTCAAATCCGACCTCAGTCTGGAGTATTTCTCTGCTTCATGAACACAATCGTGTGGCTCCCCGTCTTCTGGAGTTGGCAAATTTTCCGCTGGATTTGTCGTGACACACCTTACGAGAGTGACATCCTCCTGCTCTAAAAGCCTATGATAGTCTCTGAGCCTAGACATAGTCAAATTGTTCTTTCCATAGTTCAAAAGATTTCTGAGACTATGATGTGTAAGAATTGTCACCGGGTAACCCATGGTCACCGATGATGCTTTACTGTACATTAGAGAAACCCCCACCATTGCCCTGTAGCATAGTGGTAGTCCTAACTCTACTTCTGAAAAAGCCGTGGAGTAGTAGGAAATAGGTTGAGGCCCTGTTCCCGTACCTGTTGGCTGACAAAGGACTGCACATGTATGTTTACCCCCAATGGATGTAGATACATATAGCACAAAATTCTTAGAGTAGTCGGGAAGAGCCAAGGCCGGAGCCTCCTGCAATCTCTTTTTTGTCATTTCAAATGCCAAAAGGCCATCGTGCGTCCAAGAAAGGTTGCAGTGGAGTTTAGCATTTCCAGTGTCCTTGATCATAGCTCTCAACGGTCCCGTTAAGCTGGCATACTCCTCAACCCACGCTGAGGAATACCCTGCAATGCCAAGGAATGTCATCATCTCTCGGACTGTTCTGGGTTTTGGAGCCGTCCGAATGGCTTCCAGATGAATTTCAGAGATGCTTCGATGTCCCAGCGTGATTTGTTGGCCCAAATATGCCACCTTCTCCTGGCAATATTGTAGCTTTTCAGAGAGGCCTTGTGTCCTTTCTCTGCCAGTACTTGAAGCAGTTTAATTGAGTCTATATGGCATGTTTCCTTATCAGTTGAACAAATGATAATGTCATCCACGTACTGAATCACAGTGCTTTGTATCACCTGGTCTATCCCGACCAAATCGTCTTTCAATATTTTGTTGAAGATGTGAGGACTGTGTTTGAAACCTTGTGGCAGTCTCTCATACTCGTATGATTGTCCATTGTATGTGAAACCAAATAGGCCTTGACTCTCTTTGCTTAGTGGTACGCTGAAAAATGCACCACATAAATCTAACACTGTGAAGTGTGACGCGTTTGCAGGGATTTGGTCTAGCAAGGTGTGTGGATCTGGCACCTCTGCTCGAAAGTCAGTTACCGCTTCGTTCACTGCTCTCAAATCATGTGTCAGACGATAAGAATTGTCTGGCTTCTTCACTGGCAACAAAGGCGTGTTGCTCTGGGGGTTCTGTGTTATCCTCAAGACACCTGCCTTCAGAAGTCCTTCAATCTGTGGTGCGATTCCTCGGATTGCCTCTTCCTTCAGTGGGTACTGGTTTTTCCAAGGTGGACGGGCTCCTGGTCTGAGTTCAGTTCTTACTGGTTGGGCTGACTTTACCAGTCCAATATCAGTACTATGTCGCGCCCATAAATCTTCTGGAACTTGTTGTAACATCTCTTCTCTTAATGCATCCGAGTCCAGTTTGACACTGCAAATTGATTCGTGTGTCATCCTCGCAGTTTGTGGCTGTCCTCGTCCTTGAGCCGAGATCATAATCTTGATGAATCGCTGATCCTCGCTCCTCCAAATGGCCTGATTTTCTTTTAGGGGTGTGAACACAGCTTCTTCAGCTTCTGCCATCATTTCTCCTATCTGCTTCTGCGTGTGTTCTTCATTTACCAACAAGGTCACATGCGGCACACTCCTTGTGATATCAAACTCTCTGTTCACGTAGTCGTCCCGGTGTATCTTCATTGCTGCTCCTTGTGGTCCCACAATTATGCAGCCTGAATTGAGTTGGACTTGCTTTGGTTGGTGGCTTAGCCATTCTTCTGGGTTGGGTTGGGCGTGTTTGTCGAAGTACTTGAGCGTGCAGTGAAGTGGATACTCTGGAAGTTTCGCATTGGGCATATTGGCGATGATAAATTTCTCCCACAACTTGGCAGGCGCCACAAGGTCTTCCTGGAGGTTTCCGATCCAGAATACTGTAGGTGCTTCCGTCTCTGTTTTCATCACTGATTGATGAAAGATATCGTTTGGTATTTCAACCAGACAGCCGTCTGGAGTACACTTTATTGTACACTTCAACCTACATAACGCATCTCTTCCCAACAGCGCTATAGGTGTATGTTCAGAGACCAATATGGGTAGTTTGATCTTTACTTCTTGATAGCTGAGATCAACTGGTTCTGTGAGAGGGATCAGCTGTTTTACTCCCTCAAACCCGATTGTCCGGATCCATTGGCCAGACATGGGGAGATGTGTAGCATCTTTAGGCCGAATACAGGTGAAAGCCGCTCCGCTGTCTACCATCACTTCCAATGGTCGATTATTTATTTTCACCTTTATCGTTGGATCTTTCTCCGGGCCTGATACTACCAGCTGGCACCTCCCCTTCGAGTCTTCCGGGCACCTCTATAGCCCTGGTTCCGGGCCTCTGTCAGGGTTTACTGGTCCTCTGTTCGCTCCGGATTGGCCCCTGTCTCCTCCTCTGGGATTTCCTCTATTATTTCCTCTGAAATCTCCTCTGAAATCCCCTCCCCTCTGGTTACACTCACGGGCGAAATGGCCAAGGGCTCCACACGTATAGCATTCGTCTGAACGCTGTTGGGAATTGGGATTATACCGTCCTCCTCTTCCGAGATTTCTTTGATTTCTGCCATTCCAGGGTTGTTCTTGGTTGTAATCTGCCCGTGGGTAGAAGGCGGCGGGAGCCACTGGAGATTGCTGGAGCTGCTGGAACTGGGCCTGGTATGGCTCTGATGTCAACACAGGTTGAGTTGGTGGTGCCTGACTCTGCATAACCAACGCTTGCTTCCTCTCTGTCCTCTTTGTGTCTCGAGTTGTATATTGTTCAATTTCCTGAGGGTTTCTTGTTCCTGACCCTTGATGTCTTGGTCTTTCTTCCTGTACAGCTCCACCTGGTGTGCAATATGATCAGTGTACACTTTTCTTTCCAGGCTCCCCAGCCCAACCACTTCTGCCAATTTGCTTCGTACTGGCAGCGGCAAACCCAGCAGGATCTTGCCTCTCAACACTGACTGGTCCATGCGACTCAAATCCGGATCATTCCCTGTGACATTCCTCCATGTTTGATGAGTTCTTGACACATAGGCTCTTGGGTTCTCAGCCTCTCCCAGTGGTTCAATCAAGATGTTGTCGGGATGCACATTTGTCGGAAATGTCTCCTTTAGTGCCCTACACAAGCGACCTCTGCTTGCCGCGAACAGCTCTGAGTCATTTACAGCCGTTCCCCCGTACCGCGCCAGTCCAGCTTTTTGTAGGATTTCTCCCATGCCGTGGACCCCAAGGAGATTAGCCAGGAGTCTTTTGATGTCTCCCATCGCTGGCTGTGAGCCAATCATGATTTCTTCCAGTTTTGCAATCCAAGGATGTGCTCCGTCTTGAATAATGGGCAGTTTTTCCAGTATATTTGACATATCGGTGTTCAGCAATGGCTTATACTCCAGATTCTGGCCTCGGACGATCACTGGGCACATTGTCTTGGGCGTGGACTGTTTCCTACGGCGCAATCTGTTCTTCATGCCTGATTGCCTTGAGTCTTCTCTTTGTAAATCTTCCTTCTGTACCTGCAACTCTTCCAACTGTTTTATCAGCTTCCTTTGTTCTTTTGTCTTTCAGTTTTCTTCAAGTCACGGAGAAGCCGGTCGATGCTTACTTCAACCTCTCTCACAGTCCTCTGTGTATCCTCTTCATCGCTGTCCTCCTCTTCATTGTCTTGAGTGGTTCTATCTCCTCTTCTTTCCGCTCTAGCCAGCGTCCGCTTGACTTTAGGATCGTATCCCCCCATGTCCTCTTCTTCATCACTCTCGTCGATTTCTTCATCTCTCAATTCCACCCAATCGACCTCAGTCTCCCAGTCAGTTGTCTTCTTCCTTCCGGAATTTGGATACGTTGTTATGGTTGTCTCCGCTCGTCCTCTCTCGGTTATTTGGTCCTCACTGTCTCTGACCAGATAAGATCCCTTCTGACTCATCACTGGGAGCTGCGGATAAACCCTCTTGGGCTTCTTCTCTTCTTCATGGCGTGGTCGTCTTTTTACTGGATTCATATGTGAGAAAGTTGGATCGGTGTCGGTCAGCAGTTTCTCAGTTTGTTTCATATTTTGCTCTATTTCTTCCGCGTATTTATCTCTTTTCTCGATGGTAGCATTCCTGAGCTTCTGTCCTTCCTCTTCAAATAACCGAAGGATGCCAAGCTCCACCAGTCTCTTCTCTTTGCGTCTTCCTCCTTTGTGCCTTTCTTTTGGCCTGCCTTGTATGTGGACACAAGTACCTTCATCACGTTAATCACGTCTGGGTTGAGTGTCCCCTCCTTGGGCCACGGTTGGTCAACCTGGGGCCATCGTTTTGACCATTTCTCGGATATCTTTGCGATGTTTGCGATGCCGCTGACCAAAGGATTGTTTGTCTGTACTACATCAACTGGAGTAGATACCTTTGGATCTTTGGTGACATTTTTCCCCATTATGACGGCTTTCTTAAGCACTGTTATTATTGTATTGTTTATTGCAAGCTCAAGGTACTTCAATTAACCACTTAACAGAAATCAATCAACAAAAATAAATCAATTAACCAATCAACGAATTAATCAATTAACAAAAATTAATCAATTAACCAATTAACGAATTAATTAAATCCAGACTCCCCCCTTTTATTAATGAGATTGATTTGTCTCTGCCAAAATACCAAAGGCTCACAGGCCCAACCCTGAGTAATGTATGTGCTAATCAACACAGCAAGTGCATGCCCTCATTACTGACACCAACTGTCAAGCAGAGGTTTGCCCACTGTCATCAAATGTGGTCTTGAACTCTTCTAGCAATGTCCGTGTTGAATCACCATTCAGCACATATCAAAACAAACACTGCATAAAAACATAAGCAAAGCAAAATAAAGAAAAATAAAAATTATGAAAAGTAAAAAAAAATTATGAAAATTAAATAATAATAAAAAATAAAAATAATTAGAATTAAAAATTAAAATTACAAATTAAAAATAAAATTAAAGATTCAAATGAACAAATTAACAATTAAAATTAAAATGAACAAATTAAAAATTAAGTAAATAAAATGAAACCGTATTTGTCAGCCGAGTTTCGACTACCCCTATTTAATTAAAATTGTACTTGATCAGTCAGCCGCCAAGCCTTCATGTGTTTACCTAGATCAATGTTCTACAGTTTCACCAATGTACGCAGCTTTACAATGTGTATCATGAATATCTGACTTTGACTCGAATATATCAACACAAATGAAAAAGCTTGTGGAGTGAAACATGTACCGGCCTTTTGTTGCAGACTGTCCAGCAGGTGGTGCCAAACGTCAGTGGCCACGCCCCCGGCCTGGCCCTTGGTGTTAACTGGTTCTTTGTCCTCTTTTAGCCCAAATCTCATTCGTCATAAAATGAGTAAAAGAAAAGAAATATGAAATGGTTAGGTTCTATCAGCATGTAACCTTATGTTTAACAGACTGTGTTCTCCCCGGAATGCATGGCTTCCATCTGTGTAACCCAACACGTTCACCCCGTTCCCCCCACCCGTGCACCGGATGTAAGGACTGAGATGAGGATGTTTGCCCACAAGATGGCGATGACTAGTCGACCACCACGTGTTCGTTCACCGTGGGACTCTCGCGAGAGCACGAGTCAGTCCTCTACTCTTTTTTGTCTTTTTTATTTCGACGATCTTATTAACTAGTTAGTCTCCTCTTCAGGGAACTCACGTTTGTCTTTACGTTCTCTTATAGAATAAAAATGCACGGCGTGATTTAGAGTTTATTGAAAAACTCCACACGCCCGCACACAGCAACCAACGCACACACGCCAGCAGGCTCGCGCGCACGCACACACACTGGGTGCAGATTCTCCGGCCGAAGCAATCGCCCCCACCTTTTTTATTTCTCCAAACCGTGATCAGGCAATGTGCCTACACGACGCACAAATGGCTATTTTCTTTCCTAAAATCAGTCATTTATACCATTCATCCGTATTAGCATGCTCTTGCCGCTTGTTCCTCTCTTAAGGTTTAATTTCTGCTACCGTCCGAGACTTTATTTCCGATGAGAGGCTGCTTCGTGCATTTATTCGTCAATAACCGCAGAGTGGGAGCATACAATCGTACTTTATTTCTCAATCTCGTTAAGCCAGTACTAATTTCTTTAGACTATGTTCTATCCGATTTAAGCAGCTCTATGATCATTTTCCAAAAGGTCCTTTAACCTTCTCTCTCTTAATCTCTGACTATCCCGCGCAATATTATTTTAGCGATTAACTTTCCCGCGTCTTAACGTTAAAACAAATCAAAGGCCTTATTTTCGGATAACTGCACTTACTAATTAATACACCTCAATAACATTCGCTATTTACCACTATTTTACTTTAACCCGAAAAAACTTTTCCCTCTCAATTCAAACGCACCTTTTTCTCCCCGCACTCAAATATGCAGGAAAAATAAAAATATCGTTCGACACGGTGAAATTATTCTTGAGCCACGGTAATCACACACAGACTGCACTTAATGAACCATCATATCAATGAAGTCAGCAGATGTTTACCGTGTTTGTCGTCCTGAGTATTTTCACACGTGACTGTTCGTGACGCCACTTGTTGTATCTTTCTTCTTGGTTCCGTCGGCGCCGTTTGAATGAGGACTTGTAGAAAAAGAAGTTGCGAGAGACCCAGCACTCCAAGAATACAAAGTTTATTCTTTAGAGTACAAAGTAAAAACAGACGCTTCGTTCGAACGGCTGGGAATCCACGGGTCCGTGTATAAGGAATTCAACGGAGCTATGTGTGTTTACAGCTTATATAGATAAGAGAAAGTGGGAGGTCTTATGTTCGATTCTATAGGTTCCCTATAGAATCCCTATAGCCCCCCTTCCTCCAAAGATGATCTCTGGCGCGTTGGCCACCAAATATGGATATATAGGGCAGTCCCCTGATGTGGACTGTGGCGCCAGCGTGAGACAAAGGAACTCTTCCCTCCAAATTCTCGTGGGGCCTTCTTCTCTCAGATCTATAAACTAGCTGTATCTTTAAGAGTAAGATGCAAAATACACGACAAGGACATTAAAAACCTCTTCGGCCATATTCCCTGTAGAAGCCGTTATCATGGAGCACTGACAAACAACGGATATCAGACCGGGAACATTCACAATATATGTTCTCCATTATATGATGTGATATGTATTGTCATGTGCAGACTTTATAGGGTTAATCCTGTCACTGTTTTGATGGGCAAAGAGAACAACCAATCAGAGGTACTGAAGATGACACGGTCTACCCGAACCAGCGGACAAAAAATTAAACCCGCGGCAACACTCCAAAAGTAGCCCAATTCTGCGGAAAAACCGCGGACCTGGCAACACTGGCTCCTACGTCCAGTGTCGACTGCCTTCATTTTCGTTGTCAGGTGCGCCCGAGTTATTTCCTCCTTGACATGAGGATACTCCTCGGAGGTCTCGAGTCTTGAGAATTCTGATTGGTTTGCATGTGTTTATCCTTCTCGTTACACTGCCGACTACAGGTTTGGCATAGTTATGATGGCGCCTGGGGGCGTATTTATGCGGGTTCATATAAACAGAAACTTTTTTGAGAACGACCTTGTGTGTACGACATTATTTTTGAAAACGGAGGGGCAGAAATATTCGTTTCTGTAAATACCCGGCTATGTGTAAACGTGGCCTTACACACATTGTAATGTAGTGGACATTACATTTTAATGGCAGGTTCATTTTACATTTCTATTTTTGCAATATTTATTTATTATCATATTTGTAGAATTTTAAACACAAATAACTTGCAGTCAAAACAAATATCAAGAAGTTACCCACCCAATGTAATGTGAATAGATTTCACCAAACAATAAACAAATACATTAAATGTTAAGTCATTTACTATAGTTGTATATATCCTTAAAACAATATTTAAAATACTAAAGTTAAAAGATGATCATTGCATGACTGAATTGTAGATAATCATGCAATACAGGAAATCACTGTTTCTTTTTGTTTCAAACTGTAGAAACCTTTTTGCCTTTTCCATCTTTTTAATTATTTAACAGTATGTGAAGATGTTCAGGATGGTGTGATCAGACTAATAACAATAACTCTAGTCAAATTTACTCTATGAACTAAAAAAGGACATGTATATCTACTGGATTTAAAATATTTCTTTCCTGCTGAAGAAGTAACTGACAACAAACATAAACGGGTCCCTTTTTTCTTCTTTCCTAGTCTTCCGATGAATGTGGAAATGTAAAGACTGTGGTACTTCTGTTTCACGAAGATCGGAGCTTCTTAAACATTATAAGCTAGAACACCGACATTATGGCCGCCGCCATTCCTATCCGTGCATCCATTTGAACTGTCCATGTACCTGCAAGACCTGGAATGCACTTTGGAAAATGAGAGACTGTCACTTTTAAGTGAGGTGAAGAAGAGAAACAATCGTACAGTGATAAAGTCGAAAATGGACAATACTTTTTCAGTGCGAAGACAAGAAATTGTGGAAAAGGAATTGGGAGTGGAAGAGTTGAAAGAGAGATGGCCTGCATTGTTCTCAGTGGATGAGGTATGTGACTTTTTCTATAAGTCAGTGGTGGCTTGTAAAGTAAACGATATTTTCTTCTATTATAAGAAACCTACAAAAAAACTCACAACACATCTGCAATGCATCACGTAATGTTTTATAGCATTTGCATGTGCTTTTTTTTTTAAAGATCAATGCTGAATTTACAAGAATTACAACTGTGCCACTTCAACCGCGCTTCCTCACTGCCTTGGACAAGCACTACGGCAGACTGATGGAGATCATAAAAAAAAAAGGGAGGAGTTATCAGAGAGATAACCCTGAACATACTGAAAGTTCTTGATCACGTATGTACTTGCTTTGTTTACGACTTTGGAGTCGGAGATTACCTGTTGACCGATGCACTACCTTAATCGTTTTAGTTTCAAAGGTCTTTTAAATGGTTTGCTCGAAGTGTGTGTACATTAGGGTCTTGCAAAAAGTGCAATATTGCTATTGACCATCCGACCGCATGTCAAGTGAGTGTGGCACATTTTATTTATTTATTTTCATTATCGAGAGTTGGAAAAAAAATCAAAGTCTGAATCTCATTTCCCTTCTGTGTTCTGCATTTAACAATAATTAGGTATTTAATTACTATTAAAACGGTCATCTTTGTCATTTAAAAGCCAACAATGTACCTAATACAAGTACCTAAAATAGTTTATTTACATAGCACTTAAATCTGGATCTTCTGAGTAATATCAAATAAAAACAATAATTCTGCATTTTCACTATTGAGTCGATAATCAGGGAAAATTCCTTAATCGCAACAGCCCTAAATCACGATTACTGTAACTCCAAGTGCCCATTTTATGCATTGTACAGTGTTGCGTCTACAGTGATTTGTTCAAATTGGACAGCATCATTTTGCATTTTTATAATTTTGTGTGTTTGTGCTTTCACCTAGAGCCTTGAGGTGAATCTAAAAAGAGTGTGTCTGCTTAAGTGCCTGATTGTGTACCTTGGGGAAGATGGGGACAACCTTATCAAGGACTATCTGGTAAGTAGTTTTGCTTTAATTACATACGCTTCAAACAAAAGAAAACATTACATTAGGGCTGTGCAGTATACCGGTTTTAATTTCCCGTATGATATGAATTTTTCATAGCTGTAACAACTGCTGTTGCTCTTAACAGGCAGCAAAATATATTGTTCACCGCCGAGGACACAGCGGTCGGAGCTGTGGTACATCAGAAACTGGTTTCATCAGAATAACTTTTTTTAATAAGTGTTTTGTCTTTTATCAGGTTGTTCAGAAGGATGAAGCTTGGTCCCAGCTTCAGAAGTGCAAAATGGCAGTGTTTGTCTTCAGGGAGGAGGAGGATTGCCTCCAGCCGCCACACGACATTGGAGTTGTGATCGATGGTGAGGTCCTTAATGGTTTGCAATCAGTAGCGCATGCATGTGCCATGTTGCTTGGGCTCATTTATGCTCTATGAGCTATCCAAGTGAACTCAAACACACTTTTGATGCTCTGCAAAAAATCTTCATGGAGATAGAAGCCAAAAAGATGACCCGGTGAGTGTGCACTCTGAGTCTTAAACTCTAAATATTGTTGTGCATGTTATGCACAAAGGGTTTATCCCTTGTTAGCACTTTATAATAAGTGCACACTATTTAGCATTAGTATAGCAATGACAAACAATGAATTCATCATTTAGAAAGCATTATTCCAACATGAATACTCATTAGTAACTCATTCATAAACACAGTTCTAAATGTTTCATTAAGCTTGGGTTTCATACTTTATGAATGATAGATTCCCCATTTGTAAATGAAGTATTCAGGACTTTTATATGATTAATAAGATACTTTGTAAAGTGTTAGGAAATGATACACAATACTTAATTTACAAATGGGGAATCCATCATTTATAAAGTATAAAACCCAAGCTTATTAATCAAGAATGAAACATTTATAACTGTGTTTGGGAATGAGTTACTAATGAGTATTCATGTTGGAACAATGTTTTATAAATGATGAATTCAGTGTTTATTCATGCTTTACTAATGCTAAATAGTGTGTACTTATTATAAAGTGCTACCCTTCTTTGTTATCATAGTCTCTCATGTTAAAGGACGGATGTAAAAAAACACCGTAATGGCGTTCAAATTGTCATGTTTAAATGGAGCCATATTGTAATCGTATTGTTCATGTTAAGATTTATGTAGATCTTTTGAAGTCTATATATTTTTGTTATAGTTTAAACTAAATTAGACACTGATTGTAACAATGTTTTATATTCTAGCATATTTTGCGTTTGTTTATGGTAAACCTTTTAAGTTGTATAAAAGCAACATGAAAATGTATATTCTTCTACATTAAGCAACTTTTTTCCTTTGGACTAAATTAAATATATTATTAATTGCAATGTACTAAAACCAAAATGTAATTTAAGATTAATAAAATGACCTGTAACAAATTAGTGTTTCAATTAGTTAAGTCCAAAGTAAAAACGGAGCTTGTATGTACTAGAAAATATATAATTTTCTTCTTTTTTTTTCAAATAGAAAAATATAGTTGTTTTAATGTAAAACAAACAAACATGGTTTATGGTCTTTATAATTACTTATTTTACTTGGTGTGAATGTAATTTTTTTACTTTATATTTAATCAACATTTTAGGTTTCAACCAAATCAAATATATCATTTGAGAGAAACTAATAAATTTGCTTGTAACAAATTAGAGTGTTTGAATTACTTTTGTGTGAAGTAAAATCTTTGCTTTCATGTAATAGAAAATATGAGGTTTTTCCAAATTAAAAAATTAAGTTGTACCAAAGTAAAATAATTGTCTTTATAATTTCTTGCTGCAGACAATGGGACAGGAAACCGTAGTACCAGCTCACACTGAGTGGTTTGGAGGTATCTGGTCTGGACAGTGACGACTTTTATATTTTACCAGACGTGTTTACACAAAAGAAAATGCCAGTCACTGCTGATAACATGGTGACACCTGAAGACCTCGCAAACTGGTCGTATTTGTCGAAAGTTCACATCCCAGACCTAAAGGCAAGCGTGGACCTGTTGATTGGAACTTACGCTCCCAAGATATTGGAACCTTGGGAGGTCATCAACAGCCGTGGGAATGGCCCATATGCTATCAGGACCGTGCTAGGATGGGCTGTTAATGGTCCACTGAATGGAAACAGTGGTGCTATAGGGGCAGATATTTCCTCTGCTACAGTGAACAGGATCTCCGTGTGCAAACTGGAAAAACTGCTGGCCCATCAGTACAATCATGACTTTAATGAAAAGACCGAGGAGAAGGAAATGTCCAGAGAAGACCTCAAGTTTCTGGAAACCATGGAGCGCTCTGCAGTACTTCAGGATGGGAAATATTGTTTGAAGTTTCCTTTCAGGAAATAAGAGGTCTATCTGCCCAATAACTTTGCTGTGGCTAGACAAAGGATCCAGGGTTTGAGAAAGAGGTTTCTTAGCAACACACGTTTGCACAAGGAGTATGCAGGGTACATGAACAAACTAATCAGTAAGGCCAACAGAATATCGACCATCAGAGAGACATCGGAGCCTTCACAGTGGAGACATGTCAGTTCCAAAGACAATCCAGCCGACGATGCGTCAAGGGGAATAAAGGCCTCAGACTTTGAAGAGTAGCAGGTGGCTTGAAGGTCCTGGATTTCTCTGGAAGCATGAAGAGGACTGGCCTAAGACTGTGTTGGAAGTCTTAGTGGACTCAGATGACCAAGAGGTGAGAAAAGAGGCAACAGTAAATTGCATCGGTGTATTGGACGTGCCTAGTCCTACTGACCAACTTATTGCCTACTTTTCCAACTGGAGGAGGCTCAAAACAGCAGTTGCCTGGTTCCTCCGATTAAAGACCATGTTGTTGACATGCACTCGCCAGAGAAAGCAATTGGAGGCATCTGTGGTTAATCATTTGGAGGACACCAGTCAGAATAGGTCAAAGCGGGCTGCTAAACGACAGAGGGTCACAGCTGAGTCAAATAGGGTGATCTTGACACTGGATGATCTAATAGGAGCAGAAATTGCCATCATCAGATACTGTCAGGGACAAAGATTTAGTGAGGACATTTCTGACCTGTCATCCAGGAAAGCAACCGTGAGCCAGCAGAGTCCTGTTTATAAGCTGGATCCAATTTTGGAAGATGCCCACATAGCAAACTGACTCTGTTCCAGATCCGCCCCAAATCCGCCGTAGACTCCGGGAAGGCTCCGCAAAACGGGTCCGGATCGGCGGCTAAATGCACACCGCGCCGGATCCGGAACAGATGCGCGCTGCGTAATATTGGCGGATACGGGGCGGATCCGCCCCGTATCCGCCAATATTACGCAGATATTCATAAAATATGGACCCTTCCATAAAGCGGCTCATTTGGCCCAGATCAAGCTAACAAATATGCATCAATGCAACAACAAAATGCAAACGTAAATAATGTCAAAGTTTTTTATTTGAAAGGACAAAATTATATACACACATTTAAAAAAGATATATTTTAAGTCTGTTCAGTGTGGGGGACGTCTACAGTAGCACGCCTCCTGGAGCTACCCCGGTCTGCTGCCAGGTTGAACCACCGAATGGCGTGCTTAAGAACCTGGTCGTCAGTGGACGCATGTGTTGAGTGATTCTTTCTGACAGCATCTGTAATCACACAAGCAGATACAAAATCACATGAATACTCAGTGCAACATAAATCAGACATGCAGTCTAAAATCTAGTGGCTGTCTGGCACTTAAAGTGTGCTATGCTAAATATAGTCAAGTCAAGTCAAGTCAAGTCTTTTATTGTCAGATACACAGAATGACACAGGGTCAGACTGGGCACTGAAATTCTTAGGACAAGGCACCACACAACAACTATCAATAGCCGAACATAATACATAATACTAACATATAATACACATAATAACTAAACTACAGACAAATGGGAGTAGCAGGTAGTGAAAGCAGGTAGTGCAATAGAAAGTGTAAGTACAAGGCTGAAAGTGACAGTGTATGTAAAGTGACGAGTGTAAAGTGTCGAGTGCAAAAGTGTCGATCGTGTGTCAGTGTCCATTTAGCAGCCTGATGGCTCTCGGGAAGAAACTGTTCTCCAGTCTCTGTGTGCGAGACCGGATGCTACGGTACCGCCTTCCAGAAGGCAGCGGGGTGAACAGGCTGAAGGCTGGATGATGGCAGTCCTTTAGGATCCAGTCTTCCTGAGGCATCGTGTGCGGTATGTGTCCTGCAGGGCTGGGAGCTCCCTACCGATGATGAACTCCGCAGTCCTGACCACACTGCGTAGGGCCTTGCGGTCCTTGGCTGTGCAGCTCCCATACCACACTGTGATGCACCCAGTCAGGATGCTTTCTATTGTGCATCTGTAGAAATTGGTGAGGATGACTGAATCCATGCCAAACTTCTTCAGTCTCCTCAGGAAGAAGAGGCGCTTCCGGGCCGCTTTGACCACCTTGTCTGTGTGAGCAGACCAGGTGAGGTCGTTGCTGATGTTGACCCCGAGGAACCTGAAGCAGCTGACCATCTCCACTCCATAGAGCTAATATATCATATAACTATTATGTAAAGGTATAGTTGAGTAACATTCACCTAAATAGAGAATAAAGTTGCAATTCAAACATTTTATTTAGAAACATGGTTATTCGTTAGTTTGAACACAAAGACCTCCGGGTGAAATCAAATTGTTTTCATTATATATGAGTTACTTACGCAGGAGCAAAGTCTTGGACGTCATTAGATTGAAAGATTTTTTTCCATTAATCCCTTTCCAATTTATGGACTTGCCAACATCATCAGTGAACATGCGTGCGAGGATGTTCCACGTTGCACGTTTTACATCATGTCCTCCGATTGTTCCCAGGGAGGAAATCTAAAATGGATAGAAAAAGTACTATTAATATTTGATATTGTTTAAAAAAACATTACCATCAAACAGGGTATTATCTAGTGTTAATGACATACAATAGATTTTAATGAGCTTTGCGTGAGATTCTTAACCCTTGTGTTGCCTTAGGGTCATTTTGACCCGAATCAATATTACACCCTCCCCCCGCCTTAGGATTAATTTGACCCCATTCAATGTTTAATGTCGGTGTTCTTTCGGTAGTCAACAAACAAACATAAAGTGCCTCACACTTAAACTTGGAAAACAATATTAATTCTAATAATTTTCTGGAGGTTTTAATTGCTGGCGTCAAATTGAACCCAAAGGGTAAAATATGTTAGTAAATATAAAGGTAACAGTAGGGTGAAACATTGAATCGGGTCAAAATGACCCAAAGGCGGGGGGAGGGTGTAATTTTGATTCGGGTCAAAATGACCCTAAGGCAACACAAGGGTTAAAAAAACAACAACTCACCACTCTCCTTCATTATAGCGTTGGCTGGATCTTTGAGCTGTTGCTCGTAAAAAAGGGAAAAAGGTAACGATTAAGAGATTTTACATCAAATATGGAAACATCAAGTGTTATACAACTCCATTAATCCAATCGTAATGATCATATTCACTTGGATTCAATGTGACAGTGTGTATTGCATGTCTCGTATCCAATTTACCATCGTTAACATTGTAAAAAGTGAAATGATTAAAAAGGTTCAATTTGAATCCCATAGCCGTTTGAGTTGTTGCTCACCACAGCAGGCGATGGCGTCTGAACCACACCTCGCCGCTCGCCAGGTTGGTGTGTACCCTGCATGGCTTGTTCGCTGTCCTGCTGGTGATGAAGTCTGTGGAGGAGATGGGACAATAGTTGGAGGAGGGTCAACTGTCCCGCTAGTAGATTCTTAAAACAAAACCTCACCACACTCTTCTTCATTAAAGCGTTGGCTGGATCTTTGAGCTGTTGCTCAAACAGGTCCACTTCCTTCATTGTGGTCAACGGAAACGGGTCTCTCCACTCCACTTCTTGACCAGACATTTGTGTCACACTGGGGCGAACAAAGCTGTTAACTTTGCCAGTTAATTGATGGACCTGCTGTGTAAGCGTCTCCAGCATGGCCAGGATTTAAACTTGAGCAGCTATAAAAAACATTAGAATAACATTTAAAAAAGGTAACTATTAAGAGATTTGACATCAAATATGGAAACATCAAGTTTTATACAACTCCATTAATCCAATCGTAATGATCATATTCACTTGGATTCAATGTGACAGTGTGTATTGCATGTCTCGTATCCAATTTACGATCGTTAACATTGTAAAAAGTGAAATGATTAAAAAGGTTCAATTTGAATCCCATAGCCGTTTGAGTTGTTGCTCACCACAGCAGGCAATGGCGTCTGAACCACACCTCGCCCCTCGCCAGGTTGGTGTGTACCCCTGGCTTGTTCGCTGTCCTGCTGGTGATGAAGTCCGTGGTGGAGGAGGGGCAATAGTTGGAAGAGGGGCAAATATTATTTGTCATACTATAACATTGAATGACAGACACTTTATTTTATTAAGGTAAAAGAGTTCTAAAGAATAAAATGTATACACATTTACTCACACAGGCATTGGATTTCTCCTTTTAGGAATTGCCTCCTCTTCTGAATGGAGATCGGATGTGTCTGGGACATACTTTTTTAACCATCGCCTTGCCACCAAGTAATCATCTAAAAATTAAGTCAAAACACAATGAAAAAGTACAGAATTATGACCAGAACAATGTGATTAAAATGTTGTTTTCCCCCCCATATGTAACATAAGGTAAATTATTTTTTATATTTGTTTAATCTGCTAATTATTAGAATATTAATATAATTAGCATACCACATGATCTAATTATTCTTACATCATGTGTCTGCCAGTCAGGTTGAGGTTCTTCGGCACCTCGGACAGCCTTGTCCACCCTTTCGTCCCTCGGGTAATTTGGCCAAACGCAGAAACTACCACCGTACCAGCTTTGTGGCACGACTGCTCCTGTAAAAAAATGTGTGCTTACCTGAATTGTAGAGATCGATCTTGATGAACACTTCTGTAAAACTGAGGATGACATTGCAAATTGTAAATTAAGTGTTGAGAATTCAATACATGGCGAATTAAATAAAAACAGGTTTGTGCTGGCCATCTTTATTAGCTCGCGAGCTAGCGCTCCTCGTTTTTAGCTCGCGAGCTAGCGCTCCTCGTTATTAGCTCGCGAGCTAGCGCTTCTCGTTATTAGCTCGCGAGCTAACGCTCCTCGTTATTAGCTCGTGAGCTAGCACTCCTCGTTATTAGCTTGTGAGCTAGCGCTTCTCGTTATTAGCTCGCGAGCTAGCGCTAGCTCCTCGTTATTGCCCAGCTTCCATCGTGCACCCTTGTATACTTAAGCTCCAACCTTGGGTGCGCTGAATTTTCAGTGGTTATAACCACTTGCTGCAGAAGATAGCTAACCCTAACCGAGATAGTTCGAAAACTAGCCATAATTCGACAGTAGCAACACAATTCAACACTTACCTAAGTAATATGTCTGGCGCGAAGAGCTGCAGGTTTGAAAATTCCAGTTTGGAAAGTCGAGGCGCAGAAGTCAGAGGAGCAACGATTTAGCCGCCACACCGCTGTGTGAACCGGATGCGGTGCGGGCGGATCCGGTTAACATGACCAAACCGAGTGCGACAGTAGGGCGGATCTAGCGACCTGCGGGCGGATCTAGCGACAGTAGGGCGGATCTAGCGACCTGCGGGCGGATCTAGCGACAGTAGGGCGGATCTAGCGACCTGAGGGCGGATCCGCCCCGGAATCGGCTGCTATCTGGGTGGTCTATTCAGAGTTGGAGGAAGGTTGGGCAGAGGAGCAATGCCTGAAGAAGCCAAACATCCACTCATCCTCTGCAAAGATCAACACGTATCAATTCTCATCCTCAAGCATATTCACCACAATCTTGGCCATGGTGGACGAGCTCATACGCTGTCCTCAGTGAGGAAGAGGTTTTGGATTACAAACGCCAATTCAGCTGTCAGAAAGGTAATTGCCGAATGCATCTTTTGTCGACGCTACAATGGAAGAGCAATTGAACAGAAGATGGCAGCTCTTCCAAGAGAGAGAGACCTTCCTGATCTACCACCATTCACCAACACACGGGTAGATTACTTTGGACCAATCGAAGTAAAGAAGGGAAGATCAACCTGTAAACGATACGGTGTTATATTTACCTGTATGGCGTGCAGGGCCGTCCATCTGGAGGTAGCAGTCTCGCTGGGAACAGATGCATGCATCAATGCTTTGCGGCGTTTCATCAGCAGGAGAGGACAAGTGGCGCACTTAAGGTCAGACAACGGTACCAACTTTGTCGGGGCAGAAAGAGAACTAAGGGAGTCTATCGCTGCGCTGAATCATTATCGGATCCAAGGAGTCTTGTCACAGGTTGGAATTCGTTGGAGTATTAATCCGCTGGCAGGTTCACACCATGGTGGGGTGTGGGAACGGTTGATCCGCCTGGTGAGAAGAGTTCTCAGCTCTGTTCTACATCAGCAGAGCGTGGATGATGATGGACAGTGTTCTGTGAAACGGAGGCTATTTTGAACGATCGGCCAATTACCAAGCTTTCGGACGATCTCAACGACTTGGAACCACTCACACCTAACCATCTACTTCTCTTAAAGGGTAAACCAGCTTTTCCAACTGGAGTGTTCGAACCGCATGATCAATATGGAAGGAGACGATGGAGGCAAGTGCAGTACCTCTCAGATCTTTTCTGGAAGAGATGGGTGAGAGAGTACTTGCCCTTGCTCCAAGAGAGGCAGAAATGGAACAAGAAGAAAAGGAGTTTGGTCGCCGGAGATATTGTCGTAATCATGGATTCTTCAGCTCCCCGTGGTTCATGGACACTTGGTAAAGTTCTAGAAGTGTTTGCTGACAAAAGGGGACTTGTACGTTCTGTGAGATTGCAGACAAAGGCCAACATTATCGTAAGACCAGTAACAAAACTGTCTTTGCTGCAGGGTGTAAATTAGGGCTCAGTATTTGGCTACTTTTTGTTTTGTATTTTTATTTGAATTGTTATGTCTGCCTGCATGAACAATTAGGGGCTGGTGTGTAAGAGGCAAATGTTGTGTAGGTACATGCATGTTTATGTATACACTGGGTGGCGCTGTTGCTGTTATTTTGTTCGCCTACATTAATCACCAGGTAATTGGCGACGGCAGGTGTTTTGACCCCGGAACGGGAAAATAGGTTTTGACTATCACGGTGAGCTGGTGAACTGTTTGTACTGGACTTCACACGATTAAAACCCTATGAACAACATTCAGAGTGTCGGAGCCAGTTGTCTGAAACGAAGAGCAAGCAGCAGAACCACAGAGCGCGTCAACCATCTAGCCGGAGGAACAAATATGCCTCAGTAGCCCAAGTGAAGGACAGGGCTCCTTTAACAAACATATTACACTCAATAACAACTGCTGACATTCTGTAACTACCTGGACTTACTATTCACTCCGTGCATCATTTACTTTGAGCGAAACTTGTCGGCTGTAATCCTGGCTCTCTTTAAGAGAGCCATTACTTGCAGAGTGAGAAAGCCAGCGCAGCAGCCTCCCCAACAGGCACATGCACAGATAGACCCCTAGTGGTGCTCAAGCAGCAGCCCTTGTGCCCTGGATGAGAAAAGGGCCCTTTCTGCTGGAGCCCTTTTTTTTCATTCATCAGCATTTAGGAATAAAAATGACTGTCATCAAGTCCCCCCAAATGTGTTTTGATATCCGATGGGGCATTTATTTGAGTTCTTGTGAGAATTTCACCCCGACATGCTTGTACCACATTGTTTTATGTGATATGTTTCTCTTTGTTTTGTCTGTTCCAGTTTTACAAAGATCAATCTTGTATGAGCATTGCAGAGGGTGAAAAGAGTAAACGCAAGAAAAAACAACACTTGTAATAACTAACCCAGAGTGAGGTAATGCCGGGAAATATCAGACTGAGGCTTTGTAACTTTTTTATAGAGGTTTGATATTTCACGGCATGACCGAGCGGTCGAGGTCAGTAAGTTGTTTATTTTATGGCATTTTCCGCTCCTATCATTTTGTAAATATAACTAATTGTAATTGTTAATAGAAAACATTTCATTTTGTTTAGCTCTCATGTCTTCTCACGACACAATGTGTATTAATTACTTGCTAACGTCAAGTGACAGCGATCAATATAAAAATCATTTGGCCGATGGGTGCCTGCCTGTCATGAAATGCCTAAAAAAAGATTAGGTGGAGCAACAGTCGACCGCACAAGGTCTCAGCATCATGATCAGCTTTGGACACTAAACTGACACACACACAGATAATTACACATAAATAAGAAAGGGCCACTTTGTCCTTTTGTCTATTTTCATCAAATAACACAGCGTCATGTGACGTGTTAGTAAGACAGCTACTATTAACCTCACCTTTTTATTAATGTGAAATAATAATATAAATGTACGTATAATAAATGAGCTTCTGATGAGACACACGCCATGCAGCTTTTACACCATTCACTTCAAATATACAAGTCAATTATATTGAACTGCTGGTATAATACCTGTTAGAGCACAGTAAGACATCTATATGGAGGTTGTCTTCAGCAGACTCATATAAAGGTCACCTGAGGTCAAACGCTGCTCATCCTTAAGCAGAAGGCTGGGTCTTTCTTTTTTTCCAGAGTGGTCTTGTTGATGGTGTGTATGCTTTGACACGTCCAAACAAAGTACCTTTTCCAATGTAGGGCTGTAGTGCAGCCACAGATACTGACTGTACCACTTTGCCTGAAAGCTTTACTTCTTGCGCTGAAGTCGCTGGACTCGGATGAACTTCGGATCAGGCTGGTACTGGTCACTCCCCACGTCCAGGACACTGCTGCACTCACTTCATGACAGTCACTCTGTGGCTTAAACTGACTGTTCCCTAAAGAGCAAAGAGAACTTAACCTAGTCTGCACATGCATGTTTTAACATCATAATAATTCACATTAAGCAGGTAGACAATGATGACACTGTCGGACATGATGATACACGTCAACACACAATCAGTTTAAGTTCTGATGGTCCAGCTGCTGCTTCCTCAGCCTGCACTACATCTGCTCTGGATTTATGAGTTTCCAGAATGCATTTCAAAATGACGTCGGTATGCACTGTGCGGGTAGTTAGCCGTCTGACGTTACTAGCTAATGTTAACTAACGACCTGGGCTACTTGATAGCTATACGTAGCCTCTCCTCTGGGTGGTGAAGACACTTTGGATATCGCTTTTCCTTTTTGGTGGCATTAATCTAAATTTGCCTCAGAGGGCTTTACAGTCTGTTCACATACGACATCCCTGACCTTTGACCTCTCGCATCGGATTAGGAAAAAAAATAGAAAAAACATTTCACAGGGAAAAAAGGGAAAGGACCTTCAGCAAAGCAACAGAGGAGGATCCCTCTCCAGGATGGACACTCCTCTGCTCGGCCCAGACAGGAGAAAGGAGCCGTGTCACGCCAGGCGTGAGACCGAAGGCCAAAGACCCCGACCAGGAGGAACCGTTTGTTGACTCTGTACACCCATCCCCCCTTTTCCCTCTCCGTTTTATTAAAGGTCACTTTATGTTACTCTACCACCGTCTCTGGATCTCTTGATTTTCTTCAAAATCTTGCCTCCAAGTCCCCCGTGTTGCCACAATATTTTAACATCAAATTGATTGTGTTGACTAAATAAAGTGAAATGTAATGCAGCATGTTTCCACCAGACACACAAACCCTAGCTGAATAACAACAGTATGAGCACCACACAATTAAGCATTGTATTAAGCAGTCCTGCTTAGGAGGCTGATTCGTTTAATTTTATCAGCCCGGCTGTATTACAGTTATAAATAAATCAACCCTTTTTGTGCACAAAATCACATTTTTGGGGGAAACTTTATAAAGTGTGAACAAGTGGTGTCTTGATATTTAATACAATCCTGCTCAGGTATGTTCACGAAAGACAATTTGTGTCTTTGAAGGTTGTATGTAGATTATTTGTGTTATTGTTTTTTCTCCAATTGAATATTAGGAGAAGTTGTAGAAACAAGTCACTGAGTCCCACAGGTGATGATTTTCAATTCAATTCAGTTTATTTCGTGTAGCCCATTCTCACAAATTAGCCTCAGACGGCTTTACAATATGTACACAGACATCCCTGTCCCAGAACCTTGTGATGTCATCATGTTCCATCAAACTCCTTCATGTAAACCGCTTTACATTTAACTTCACTTTGACCTTGACACCAGCCAAGACACTCAACCACACGTCTTCAGACCACTATTCTGAATAAATATGCTGAACTTGCAGAAGTTAAGAGCCCGCATGGTATGTTGATTAATGTGTGGATGTATTTGTTGTCGAAGGACAAACTCATTGAAATAGTTTCTAAAATGTCATGGTCAAACTGCTGCTTACGGTTAATTTCACATATGAATTAGAGTCAGTTGATACTTGTTTCCGATACCGGTGCTAAACCGGTACTTTTAAAACATAGCCTACAGGTGCGTAAACCGGCCCTGAACCGATGTTTAAAAAAAAAATGCAAACCCTGATTGTCATCCATCTCTCGGCCTTTTTCATCAGCCTCTACATAAATGTAAAAGCTAACAATGTAACTATTCAGTCTGCTAGCAGCACAATGTACATAATGTACAATGGTCGGAATTTGATCAGGTATTTCACAAAATGTTACAAGATGTCCCTTAATTTAAAATCAGTGGCAGTAACATATACATTATTTAACTAAGTGTATTCATTCCACACATGGGCATTTGAATATATATTTGATTCAACTAAATAGTACATTTAATTTGAGTGTTATTAGACTGTATGATTTATGTTTGGCAGTTGTTAAATAAAAGATGGTCTACAAATGTATTAAAAAATGTCCTCTTTCAGGCGACAATCAATGGTGCGGCTGGCCCCGGCCTTGGTGGACCAAGCCCCACTACAGCCAGACCCCCTCTTGCACCTACACCACAACCATGTGGGTGCAAGAGGACATATGATGACGCCAATCCCCCGGGTATTCGCCGGTAAGTGGTGCATCACTTTCCTGTATTGATGATTTACTTTGATGGTCTGGAGATTTAAACAACTTTTTGTTTTATGCAACAGTCCAAACAACCCCGGACCAGCCAACAAGTGCACGAGAACAGTGGAACACGTGGGACAAGTGGTGAGTCTATACTTATATCAATGTAGTTGTCATCATTGGTCTTAGCCTCTACATAACTGTAAAAGGTAGAGCGATCAATATAAAAATCATTTGGCCGATGGGTGCCCTTTTTTTGGTTTGAGCACCTGCCCCCCAAAAATGTCTGTGCACGTGCCTGCTCCCCAATGTCCTAGTGATCGGGAATAATGGCTGGGTTTCTTTGTGTTTTTTTTGACGGAGCTCACTGTCAACTATTTTTAAAACATGGCTTGCGGGCGATTCACGTGGTCCCTGCGGGCAACCAGGTGCCCGCGGGCAACATGTTTGTTTATTGGATCCCCATTAGCTGACGCCTTAGCGACCGCTAATCTTCCTGGGGTCCACAGAAAGGACAAAATACAATACATACAAAAACATATCGTGAAATCGACAGTTAAAAATAGGACAACAAAGTAAAAAATAGTGCAGTCAGATGCACAGTACAGTCGAAGGATAAGATATATGTTATGCAAATAAACTTAATTCATCCAAAGAAAAAGAAAATCAGATAACTAAAAAGCAATAGAATACATCAAGTGGTGAATGTTCTTAGGTGCGCCTTTAATTGTTATTTGAATGACAAATTATTACTCATGTGAGTTAAATGGGGAGGTAGTAAGTTCAAAGCGGTAATTTCACGATAGATAACAGTACGTTTGAGGAGATTAGTTCTTGGGGTTGGCGGTATCAATTGACCTAAACTAGCATTCCTTGTGTTATGGTTATGTCTGTTAAATGTGTATTGTAACTGATTGAAGAAATATAACGGTGTCTGATTAAATACTTGTTACGGCCTCTTGGTTGTCTTAGGGTGCACCGGCCGCAACATACAAAGAAGGGATACAGCTACGAGGGAAGACGAAGGAGGCAAACAAAGTTAAATACATAAACCAATTAAGGGTATTTATTTGACAGAGGTAGGGCTTAACAAAGGGTAGAATTAAACAGAAGCAAAAGGCGTCAGGGTCTCCAAGGCCAAAACAACAAACAAAACCCCCATGCTAACTAGAAAACAAAAGATCCCACTGACCTACCATGAGAGAAAGAAATAACAATACTGACCTCCCTGTCCGACCACAAAACAGGAGAAAATCGACAACAAAAACGGCAGAGAACCCCTAGAAGCTTGACCCGAAAATACAAATGGTGGCCAACACTTCGGCACCATACCACGGAATGGTCACAGCTCAGAGGTGGAGAGAGAAACACTTAGTCAGGGTGTATATAAGCCCTGCCCACTGATTAGGTGATCCCTATCAGGTGGTGTTGCTCCAGGCGTACCAGACCTGAGAGAGATAGCTCCACCCTCTTCCTGAAACAGGGCCGTCTCAGTCACGGGACGTAACACCCCCTCCCATAAAAACATGCATAACTTTTAAGTTATTCATGCTCCATCTTGACTGGTTTGGTGAAGTCTGGGGCAGCCAATACCAGAGCACCAACCAGTGATAGGAACCGCCGGAGTTCCCGTCTGGTCGTGGGTACTGGCACTGACACAGGGCCCACTTGCTTCCTAGAGTTGGTCATCTGCCGAGTACCCTGCACATCACCCGCGCCACGCCGCCGTCTGACTTCATTGGCTCTGAACTTTTGCCGAGCGTCCAAGCTCTTGCCACCTTCTGCACCTGGTCCGAACGTGGGTCGTTGTGCTGGTGCTTTGCAATAACCACCGCGCTGTTTTATCTCCTTATCCAATGAGACGTCCGCCATTTCGGGGGTTTCAGGTGCAGAATCACGATGATCGAGGGGCAGCTTGTCTTTGGCGGGAGCCAGGTTGCCTCCTTTCCGTCTCCTTCTCTGGGACTTGAGGACACTGACACGAAACACATCAGGATGACTTTCCACCAAGTCATCCTTCACTGAATTAGTAATATGATTATTCACCACATAATCACTAACACCCCTGGCCCGCGTTCCTGGCTGAGGCTTCCGTTTGCACTTGAGGGTCAAGCAGTCAGCAATGAGATGCCCAGTGTGGTGGCAATAGAAGCATTGCTTCTCTGACTTTGGCTTTGCAAAAGCCCCTTGTGAACGCTGGAAAGGTGGGTTAGAATTTCTTGGGCTATTGTCATAGGAAGCCATTTCCCGCTTCCCCACGAAGACGCTCTTGTGGGTCAATGTAAACTCCTCCGCAAGGACAGCAGCTTCCTGCAACGTGGTGGCTTTTTGTTCGTTCAGGTAAACCATGATCTGCTCTGGAACACAGTTCCTAAACTCTTCCAACAAAATCAATTCCCTAAGTGAGCTAAAGTCAGTGGCTTTGCTGGCTACACACCATCTGTCAAAAAGCATCACCTTTTCTTTAGCAAACTCAACAAATGTCTGAGAGGGAGCTTCTTTCAGACTATGAAAGCGTTGTCTATAGGCTTCCGGCACCAACTCATACGTCCTAAGTATTGCCTGTTTCACTTGAGTATAACTTAAACTG